>NC_141377.1:16652842-17358827 GCF_017979445.1 Akebia trifoliata | reverse complement strand
TAGGTTGAAGATTAGGGTAAAAATGTTTACCCAAGAGGTTAAAGATTACTGGTTTCAGGAAGAGAAATCAAAGGGTTGGTATTAAGTTGAAGATAAGTGCAATGAGGCTATTGTGCATCAATCTGCCAGAGAAGATAGAGGTCAGGGGGCATTGTATGCATTGGGTGTGATTTGCCATCCCACTACAAAAATTTTGTGAAACACCGTCCTTGAGTTATACATGGCCTATTAATATTTGAAATTGATGACATACCCATCTACCTATTTGTGAATATTTGAGATACCTCGTTGTGGATGACTGAATCAGATTGGGTGATGAGGTGGCAGCATGAAATGTACATCATGACATGGAAAAATGAGATGAAGTCAAAAGGATACCATATAATCCTGATGTGGACATAAAAGACAAGGCTTTCGGGGGAAATGGGTGTTATCTGGAAAGAGTGGGGGAATCTTTGGAAATCCTGATGAAGGAAAGAAGAGGACAAGTGGCGTGAAGTGATTCCCTCCCTATCGGCACAAAAAGGGTATAAATAGTAGCAGTAATGACGAAAGAAGGGTCTTCTCTCCACATTCTCACATTTCCCAAGAGGATCATAAGTCTAGGTCTAGAAGAAATTTAGAAGAGAAAAATCAAGTCTCATAATGAGATCTTGGTATATATTTATAATCAATAATAAGGGAATGGACATAAATGCCCTTACAAAGAAATAAAACTAAATAAACTAATTTTAGTCAAACTAGAACTCTAATATTTCCAATACTCCCCCTCAAGCTGGGGCAAATATATCAACTAGACCCAGTTTGGCAAGGTGAGAGTTAGTGACAGAAGGTCCAACAGATTTTGTAAGCATATCGGCCAGTTGATCTGAAGAAGGAACAAAGACTATCTTAAGAGCACCAGATCGAACTTTCTCCCTAAGAAAGTAAACATCAACCTCGATGTGCTTAGTTCTTTCGTGAAGGACTGAATCAGATGCAAGCATAATAGCAGACTTGTTGTCACAGAACAACGAAGAGGAACTAGCAATAGGAAATCCCAATTCTGTCAGCAAAGATCTAAGCCAAAGAAGTTCACATGTGCCAAGAGCCATAGCACGATACTCAGCTTCAGCAGACGAACGGGAAACCACACTATATTTCTTACTTTTCCATGAAATAAGGTTACCACCATAGAAAGTGCAAAAACCAGATGTAAATCTCCTATCTGTAAGAGAACCCGCATAATCAGCATCAGTGAAACAAGACAAATGTGGCTGAGTAGTAGATGAATAAAATAAGCCTAAACCAGGACGAGACTTCAAGTAGCGAAGAATACGATACACAGCTTCAAAATGAAAGGTACGCGGAGCATGCATAAACTGGCTGACTACACTAACCGCAAAGGTCAAATCAGGTCTAGTATTAGTCAAATAAATTAGACGGCCTATGAGTCTCTGGTAAAATGAAGGATTTGATAATAGTTCCCCAAATTCAGTATGAAGACGATGGTTCTAATTCATTGGGGAAGATGCAGGACGACACCCAAGCATACTGGTGTCCTGAAGAAGATCCAATGTGTATTTGCGTTGAGATAACGAAATACCACGATATGAGCGGGCTACCTCTATCCCCAAAAAGTACTTGAGGAGACCTAAGTCCTTAACTTCAAAGGCATTACCCAATTGCCTCTTAACTCTATCAATCCATTGTGTATCATTTCCAGTTACTATAATATCATCCACATAAACCAAGACAATAGTATTGCGACCATCTACTCCTCGTCGAGTAAAGCAAGTATGGTCAGAGTGGCATCTAAAAAACCCCATAGATAGAATGACCTTAGAGAAATGCTGGAACCAAGCTCGCGGAGACTGCTTTAGGCCATATAAAGATTTGAGAAGGCGACATACTTTCCCAGAATACTCCCCCTGAAGACAAAATCCCGGAAGGTTCATATAAATGACCTCTGTCAGATCACCATTAAGGAAAGCATTCTTCACATCAAACTGGTGAAGAGACCATGAATGACAAGCCGCTAAAGAGATAAGTAAACGGACAGTCGACAGTTTGGCTACAGGTGCAAATGTGGCTCCAAAGTCTTTTCCCGGAGTCTGCGTAAATCCCTTAACGACTAGTCAAGCCTTGTAGCGATCAACAGTACCATCTGCAAGGTACTTGACTGTGAAAACCCATTTACAACCAACAGTCCGCTCCCCAGAAGGAAGAGAAACAAGATCCCAAGTATGATTCTTTTGCAATGCATCCATCTCAGTAGTCATGGCTCTAGTCCACATTGGATCACGTAAAGCCTCAGATACAGATTGAGGAACCCGAATAGAGTCTGTGGTGGCAAGGTAGGCTTGATAGGAAGGAGAAAGACCTTGATAAGAAACAAACTGGGCGATAGGGTGATTAGTAACACACCCTCGCTTACCTTTGCGAAGTGCAATAGGTAAGTGAGAGTCAGAAATAGACGGAATAGGTGTAACCGTAGAAGGGGATATACCTGAGTCCAAGGAAGAGGTTGGCAAAGTTTGAGAAGGGGGGGCTGACGAAAGTAAACTTGCAATGGTGGCGGCGAAGATGAAGATAAAAATGGAGCGAAAACTGGAGATGGTAGCACTATTGGAGAAGAATCCTGCAAAGGAGAAGAGTCCTGCAAAGAAGATGAAGTACGAAAATATGGAACATTTTCAAAAAATGTGACATCCAAGGAATGAATAATACGATGAGAGAGGGGATCATAACACCGATACCCCTTTGACATAAAAGAGTAACCTAAGAAGACACAACGGACAACTTTGTCATCTAGTTTGGTGCGATGAGGAATCCTATCATGAACAAAGCAAGTACACCCAAAAACTCTAGGTGTAATAGGGAAGAGAGTGCTATCAGGTCAAAGAACGTGAAGAGGCACCTGTTCCCCTAAAGTGCGGCTCGGAACACGATTCAGGAGGAAAGCAGCAGTAAGAACAGCCATATTCCAATAGGACTTGGGAACATGCATCCCTCGCAGAAAGCAACGGACGATGTTCATGAGGTGGCGACTTTTACGTTCCGCCACCCCGTTTTGCTCAGGAGTGTATGGGCAAGTTAACTGATGAAGCATACCACGTTCATGGAGATGGGAACGGATCCCATCAGAAATATATTCCCCACCATTATCTGTTCTAAGAGATTTGACAGTAATGTTGTATTGAGTTTGAATCATTTAAGGAAATTAACAAAAATAGGGAACACCTCAGAACGAGAACGCATTAAATAAACCTAAGTACAACGAGAATAGTCATCAATAAATGTAACATAATATCTATGACCATTAAAAGTAGTAACAGGAGAAGGTCCCCAAACATCAGAATGAACTAAATCAAAAATAGCATTAACTCTATGCATGCGAGGAATATAAGAAGTACGTGTGTGTTTAAAAAGCTCACATACAGAGCACTGAAATTTGTGTCCACTACAAGAGTTTTTTGAAGCAAGAAATAATGAACATAAGTGTTGAAAATTAGCATGTCCTAATCGAGCATGCCATAAGACTAAAGTCTGGGAAGAAAAAATATGAGTTCCAGTGAGTGGGAGAATAGAGGCTGGAGCAGCAGTAGGAGGAGCTCCAAACATGTACAGCCCATCCCTCTCATACCCCTTGCCAAAAATCTTCCTCGAAGTCAAGTCCTGAAAGACACAATGAGTAGGAAAAAATGTTACAGAGCAATTTAGAGATTTTGTTATACTACTCACAGACATAAGATTAAGAGATAGGTGAGGAACATGAAGAACAGAATCAAGAGAAAAAACAGGGGTTAATAAGATAGTACCCTTGCTGTGAATAGGGGTAAGAGACCCATCAGCAAGGCGAACCTCCTAGTGAGTAGTAGGAAAAGTGGGAGAAATAAAATGATTAGACTCACCGGTCATGTGATCAGAGGCACCTGAATCAATTACCCAAGTCAGAGGAACTGAGCCAGACTGAAAGGCATGAAATGCAGAAGAGGTAGCTGGAGGTGTGGTAACAGATGCGACTGTTGAGGATGAGGGAGTCTGAGCCTGGAGCTGATCCCGTACAATAGCTGTAATCTGCATCTGTAGATGTTGCAAATCCATAGTTCCAAGGGACGCAGAATCAACAGAGGTAGATTCCACAATAGCAGCACGGGGTTGTCCCCCAGAAGATCTCAACAGGTGGGGATAAAGTTGAAAACAACGGGCCTTTTCATGGCCAATCTTCCCACAGTGGCTACACGTAAGACCACTACTTTTACCACATCCACGGATCCCACGGCCTCGATTTCCGGATCCTTGAGTACGAGAGTTAGAGAAACCCGAGTTGACTGCAAGAGCCATCTGATCTGTGTCTGGAGTAGGGAGAATGACAGGGGACTGAGTCTGGGAAGGAACTACACGGCGACGACGCTCATCACTATCAATTGTCGCAAATGTCTCAAATAAGGACGGTAGAGGCGTGGTATTAAGGATTTGGGTCCACAATGCCTCAAACTCAGGGCGTAGACCCATGAGGAACTGATATGTCTGATGTCGAGCAATTCGCTTGACCACGTACCCGACTGCCTCAGTAAACAACTCAGTCAGAGACTCATAGTGCGAGAGTTCTTCCCAACGGCACTGAAAAAATTCAAAGTAATCTGCAACACTCTGATTTCCTTGTGTAGCCTGAGCAATATCCCGGTAAAGTTCATAAATTCGCGAGTCATTACGAGTATGTGCATATATTTGAGTGAGAGCGGACCACAAAGAAGAAACTGTCTCGTGATACATAAACATAGTGTAGATGCGTTGCTCCATGGAGTTAAATAACCATCCAAGAATTGTGCAATTATCAATTTCCCATTGTTCAAATTTAGGATCAGTGAGAGGTGGCTTAGGAACAATGCTGGACAGCCAACTAGATTTTCCTCTACTACCCAAATAAAGTCGTACCGACCGATACCAAGACTGAAAGTTACGCCCATCGAGAGGGGCATTAGTTATACGTTGGACTAAGAAATTAGCCCCAAGGTTTGAAGTAAAGTCCTTGGTTTCGTGAGTCGTCATGGCACACTATGAACAGGAAGAAACTTTGGATTGAAGAGAGATCTCCCAGAAGGCAAGATAATACTATTGATTGTTGTCGACAACACTCGAAATAGCCACTATTGCTGTTGTTGGGATTTCGGTAACCAAAGTAGATGGCGTAGATCACAGAAACAACCTATGCTATTATCGTAAGACCTGTAGGCTGATCACAAGGGCAACGAACACTTGACAGCTGCTGTGGCAGGGCCTGTAGGACTGATTTCACCCAGTTGCTACTGTCACAGGTCCTGTAGGATGATCGTAAGAGCACTAATACTTGGTTGTTGCTGTCGTAGGGCCTGTAGGGTTGATTAACTCTTGCTGTTGATGTCGCAGGACCTCTAAGACTGATCGCAGGGCACCAAAACCCTTGTTGTTACTGTCGTAGGGCCTCTAGGGCTGATCGCAGGGCACCCAAACCCTTGTTGTTGTTGTCTGTTGCTGTCGTAGGGCCTCTAGGGCTGATCGCAGGGCACCCAAACCCTTGCTGTTGCTGTCGTAGGGCCTCTAGGGCTGATCGCAAGGCACCCAAGAGCTGGCAACTGCTGTCGCAAGGCAGTTTCAGGCCTGTAGACTGATCGGAGTTCACCCAAAAACTGGCAGTTGCTGTCGCAAGGCAGTTTCAGGTCTGTAAACTGATCGGAGTTCACCCAAACCCTTCTTGTTGCTGTCGTAGGACCTCTAGGGATGATCGCAGGACACCCAAAAGCTGGCAGCTGCTGTCACAAGGCAGTTTTGCGCCTGTAAACTGATCGGAGATCACCCAGCCCTTGTCTGCTGTTGTCGCAGAGAAGATTATGGCCTGTAGGAATGATCGCAGCGCAGGTAGGAACTGTAAAAAGCAACGAATACCTAGAGGGATGATCGAAGTTCACCCAACAACACTAGGGCTAATCGCAAAGAGAAACCTTAACGTAGGGTAAAAAACACAGCGCAAATCTCTATTGCAGCATGTGATCCCAAAAAAAAATTAATGAATCAGAAAAAAAAAAATTTGCCCCCGAAGGGGAGAAACTTCGGATGAGACTACTACTAGATGATTGCGATGATTAAAGAGAAGAAGAGAAAAAAATTGTTGAAGAGGGTGGTGTTTTTGGCTCTAATACCAAGAAGAAATTTAGAAGAGAAAAATCAAGTCTCATAATGAGATCTTGGTATATATTTATAATCAATAATAAGGGAATGGACATAAATGCCCTTTCAAAGAAATAAAACTAAATAAACTAATTTTAGTCAAACTAGAACTCTAATATTTCCAATAGGTCTCTAGGCCACCTCCAAAACAAAAAAGAAAGAAGTTTCTCTTGCCAACTCGGCATCTAGTGCTTCATGGGTTGGAAAGCTACCTTTGATCGGCTGCTGACATGGCTTAGGCATTGGTAAGGGACTACTATACATGTAAATCTATAATACATTTAAGACCTTATCCACCGTGTACGTTTTACATTTACTGTCATCGACATTTTGGCAACTTCGCTGGGGAATTACTTAAGTAGTCTATATTTCTCTCAACCATGCGTTGAAGTACTAGAAGTCACACAAAGGCCACTCGAAGCAGGACGAGCCGGACCTGATCCACAATGATATGATGAACCAGGAACCCACATCCAACACTGCCACAGTGCCAAAACAAGCAACTATAGGCGTCGAAAACACGTCTGAGGCCCCTTCGGCGGAGACTCTCGTAGAGGTGTTGCACAACTTCGCAGAAACTAATAAGGAATTGCTGACCTTGTTAAAAGGCCGAGAGCAGACAACGTCGAAATGTCCCAACGTGCCCACCAAGTTCTGAAGATGGTAGAATTCGCAGGATGTATGCCTCTGTGGTGGATAGGGTGCATGAGGAAACCCAACCAAACGCTGATGAAATGTTGAGATCATCTACTAAGAATTCGTGGGATGTTCCGGCGTACCCCCTTTCCCTACTAATTCAATCATTCACTGGGAGGCCAGACTCTCCTATGGGAAAGTTGGCTCACAAGCACCATGCCCACGTTCGTCATATACGACGGGAGCAAGAATGCTCGAGAGCATGTTTCACGCTTCTTGGAGGCATTGGGAGAATGAGGGGAACGCGAACTTACATTTGCACGAATTCTCAAAATCACTAACAGGACGGGCATATACCTGGTACAACAATCTGCCCGCCGCCTCAGTGGGTTCTTGGTGCTAGATGGTTGACCTTTTCTATAGAAAATAATTCCTTGTAATGGAGCAAGTCACCCTTGCGGACCTTGGGAGATTGCAACAAAGACAAGGGGAATATATGATAGACTTTGTACGGCATTTTCGAAGTATCGCAATGGATTTTATCGTCAAATCCCGTTTGGTGGAAATGTGTTAAGCGAAATGTTCATTGCGTATAGAGCGTTGCTAGAAAATTTACAAATACCAAGCTTCTCAGGGCTCCACGAGGCAACCAAACACATAACGACCTGTGTTCAACCTGAGTGAAATGAGAATCAGTGGAAGATAAAATGGCCCTGTGCAGAGAAGTAGGTGGCACCCCAAGCATATGCCGCAAGGACGGTGAAATGGAGATATGAGGAAGGTAGAACAACCATAACACAAGGCACCAAGAAAAGAGAGGGAGATCTTGACACACCTGACTTCCCCTGCAATATGGAAGAACTCGAGGAATTGCTAAAGACCTGGATTCAGTTTGGTGTGATGTGTCTACCTTCAGCTCGGCATGAACCATCCATAAAAGAACAAAGCCACCCAAGATTTTGTCATTTCCACAGGTTTGTGGGTTACCCAACTAAAGAGTGCAAGGCTCTTCGGAGGATTTTCGCTGAAAAACAAGCATCTGGAGAGCTACATATACCAATTGTCCGCCAAGAGGCTGCCATGGTGGGAGGTAGACCTATTGTTTGCATGGCTACTAGAAAGGGAGAAGACGGGGGAGATTTAGAATCTATCGCGAGGCGTTTGCAAGAGACAACCCTTTTTAAGCACTTTTTCGAGCAGCTTGACTTTTTGGATGATAAATGATTTAAGGCCATTGTTGCCTTAACCGCCCTCATCGACCCTAGCTCAGACCAAGCGAACTTGATGCTTGAATGCCACAACAAGGAAACCAAGCAACCAAACACTATAGTCTTCTCAGACACAGACATACCCGAGAGGGTTGATTACTTGCGTCCCTTATATGTTACATTGGTTATCAACAATATTGAGCTCAAAAGAGGTTTTGTCAACGCTGGGGCCTCTTTAAATTTAATGGCACTTTCCATGTAATGACTTGAAATCCTAAAATGTATCTCAAGGAAAGAATTTTAGATCCGTACATTGATTTAAAAGTATAGATTCTTAATTTTTAATATTTGAGGAAAATTAACTTCACCAATGGATTTAGAAGGATCGAGAAACATACTTTAGCCTGAAGTCGGGCACGCCGAAATCTGAAGTCGATTGAAAAAATTATCAAATCATCGAGTTTCGCATTAGATATTTTTCCAATAGGTAAACGACACCTTAGAAACGTAATTTGAGGAAACCGATCATACGATTAGATTCGTGTCGAAAAATCACCCGAAATAGAGTATAAGTTTGTCCAATTCGGCATTCGGAAAAAAAAACAATTCCCAAAATGACAAGTATGTCCCAACTTAAGTGATATAAATATCTAAATTCTATTAGAAAAATCAGATTTTTCTTATTCTTCTCTCCAAACAAATCTCAACCCTTTTCCTTCAATATTTGAAACTCAGATCTACACTAAACGAGAACGATCCGAGCTTAGGCGCAAGAAGGAAAGTTGTTCCTCTTGCCGAGGGTTACGTGTGGACGCAAATAAATCCGATTTTTGCCAGAAGAAAATTTTGGAGATTGGCCGGAGGCAATTTTAAACTCCGTTCAACCGTTGAAAATAGCTTAAAGTAGGTTGCCTTCCCTTCTACCTTCTAGTTATGCGATAATTTCATAGAAAATCCATATGATTGTTGATAAATCGATTGTTTCATTAAGTTTATACATATTTGAACAATTTGAATCATGTTTGCATGCTTATTTATGATTGGTTTTAGTTCATTTGATGTAATATAAACATTTTATAGTTAGTATAATATTTGGATCGATTTTGGTCGAGTTTCGACGAAAAATCAGCAATTCGGAAAAGTATCCGAATGTTGAGTTTGGTTCTAATTTTTTTTGTGTTGCTTCCATATAGTATGTATACTAATTTCCTACCTTTATTTCATTAAAAACAATTAAGTATTACTTTAAGTTCTTTAATAAATAAATAAATAGTTCGTTTTCAATTTCGACTTTGAAAAAATCATTTTTCAACACTTAATTAAATTTTCATAGATTTTCAACTTTTATGTCTTATGGTTTTATCTTTGTTTTCGAGTCTCTCGACTCAACCAAAACCATCGAATGGAATTGGTTGATGTTTTATGGATTTCGAATTACTTTAATAGATATGTAGGAAATTAGATGATAGATTAATCGATTTAATTGATGGATGGATAGAGAGAACGTATGTTCTCGACTGATTGATGGGACAGTGCCTCCAATTCTACGTAGTGGCCATGCCATGTAAAACGTGATAGATAGATAGAGGGATGAGATGGTTGATGGATGGAAATGACAGATAACTGTCACTGGAGGGCACTACCAGATTTTGTTTGTATTTTCAATTAAAAGAAATGATATATTATATACAAAATAAATTATTTTGTTTACCAGTAAAAGTTTGTAGAAAACCCATAAAGAGTGACGCGTTACTGTGTATCCGGAAGCGGCGAGTCAATCTAGGATAACACTAGATGTCATATGCTCTTCGGTAGTATGGGATACCTTAGAGCATATTACAGCTTATGAAATTCGAGAATTTCTCCTACTTATTTCCTGGGGAACGTTGTGTGTAAAGGCGGTCTCTGTATAGTGTAGAGCTAGGCATGCATTGCCTCTTGATAGGCTTCGACGCGAGGGGTCTCCTGGGCTAGTTAGTGATCACTATTAGTTGTAGTCGTCAAACGGTCGACCTCACCGTTAGTTGAACTCAGTATTGGGTTCTTGGTCAACGGCCAGTCTGAGCCGAATAAATGATCATCCAACCGTGGTATGCTAGACCGGCCACAAAATCAGATTATAACGATGGGATTCCACATCGGAGGTTAAGTTTGGAATATCGTATTGCCATAGCCGAGGCGGTTATATCGGCGTGTTCCTCTGCTCTCTTATCGATTACACCGCCGTGTTCTTATTATGTATCTTTTTCTTATTTTATAATGATTGATAGATGTTTTCATTTAAAAGATGCATATGTTACTTTAAATGATTGAAAATGATAGATTGAAAGTTATTATAACTGTTTACTGAGTATGCTTAAACATTTATCGTATGTTACATTATGAAAATTTGCATTATTTAATTGTTATGATGATTACTCGTGCATGTATGACTCGCTGTTAGAACGGCGTTCATCCTGCTGAGTAACATTCCCCTGTTACTCACCCTATCCTTCTACTTTCAGATTATTCAGCTATTGAAGAGTCGTTCTTTGAGGAGTCTTTTGATGAGGTCCTCGAGGAAGAACAAATTGATGTCTTGCCACCACCATGTCTTTGAGGATTAGTAGGGAATCCTAGTGGTTTTTGGTTGTAGATAAGAAACATGTTAGTTTAGAAATTTTTGTAACCTGATGAATTATGAGATTAAAGATCTTGACTTATATCAGTGTTTGTCGATTTCTTCTGCTTACTCTAAACTCTCGTATAGATGTTAGTTAAATGTTTATTCCGCTGCGTATATTTTCTTTTCATAAGTATTACTATTTATGAATGTTCTGTCAGATTGTGTGATTGATTACCTCACACCTCGAGATTCTAACCGATGAATCATAGGGATTCGTGTTGGGATTTCGGGGCGTAACATTCCACTCTAGATGCAGTGGGGATTCCATTGCATAAAATCACATGCTCAAAGATTGGCATTTAGGGATTCAATGGGTTCTGTGCAAAGACACTCAACTACATAAAGTTGGACTTGGAAGTAAGATCGACAAAAGCATAAACAAAATTCAATATACTAGACTCGGATACCACATACCACGTGCTCCTTGGTCACCCTTGGCTACATCGACATCAAGCAGTTGGATCCACATACCACCAATGCGTTAAAACATGGGTCAAGGGAAAAGTTGTTAAGATCTCGGCATCAAAAACTCCCTTTGCCCTAAAGGAGGCACACTTAGCTGAAGCAACCTTCTATACTAAAAAGGTTGATCCCGAAGAGACTAGCTGAGACACTAATGCTATCTCGCTTCCCAAGTGAAAGGAATTTGAGAGCTCTTCTCTACAGAAGTGCAAAGCTTTCCAAGGGAAGGAAACACCCCGTAAGGGGCGTGTCACAAAGGTAACCCTCCCGGGAGGTAAAATAGTCTACAGGTTATGACGGTTAAAGGGGGGTTCGGGGAAGAAGTCCTAGCCACTACGTCTCACGAATAAGCAAAAGAACCCCCCTCCCCCCAAGAGAAGATGAATAGGATGGAATGGATGAAACAAAATTACGGAATGATTTGCAAACAACGACCGAAGTTTTGGAGGAAATAAACTTGGGAACTACGGAATGCCCGCGCTCGATCTTCATTGGACAAACCTTATCGCCAGGAGAGCGAACTGCATTAATCGCTTTACTTAGGGAATTTGTTAATATCTTCGCTTGGCAATACATGGAAATGTAAGGATTGGGAACGAGGCTCAGCACCTTAGGCACGACGTTGAAAAGCGAATTAAAAAGGAGATTGATAAGTTGCTACAAGTAGGGTTTGTTAAACCAATCCAACACCCAGCATGGCTTGTGAATATAGTCTCGGTACGGAAGAAGAATGGGAGTATACGGTGCTGCGTAGACTTTCGAGACTTGAATCACGCATGCCCAAAAGACATCTTCCCTTTACCAAACATAGACCTCTTAGTTGATTCAACAGAGGGAACAAAATATTTTCCTTCATGGACAACTATAGCAGTTACAATCAAATAAGGATGGCTGAGGAAGACGTAGTAGACAAAACAGTTTTTCAAACACCGGTGGGCAATTTTTATTTCATTGTCATGTCATTCAAGTTGAAAAATGCAGGCACGACATATCAACGGGCTATGGCTACAATCTTTCTCGACATGTTACACAGAAATCGAGGATTACGTAGACGATATAGTCATTAAGAACAGGATTGGGGAGAGCATCTAACAACTTTGAGAAAAGTGTTTCTGAGGTGCCGTCAATTTAAATTACGGATGAATCATATTAAGTGCGCTTTTGGGGTCTCTGTTGTCATTTTCTTGGGGTTTGTAGTGAGCGAGAAAGAGATCTATGTCTATAGCTCTAAATCAGCAATGATAGCCACAATGAAAGCCCTGTCCAACCTTAAAGAATTAAAGAGCTTCCTTGGGAAAATATCATACATCCGGCGTTTTATACCAGGACTGGCACAACTAGTCCCCCTTTTTTCTCCATTACTTAAAAAGAATGTCTGCTTCGTGTAGACACCCGAATTTGAGCGGGCCCTCGACGCAAAATACCCCAAAAAAACCAAAAAAATTGGGATGGGCCCCAAAGCCCAAATCTACATTAATAAATGTTCGAGGCCATTTACGTGGCCCATGGACTCGCACACCTCACCACCCTCCTACATTCCTAAATCCAACCCTATACTATTCTACCAAGCCCAATCACTCTTCTTAAAACCCAAGTCCATCCTCATCACTATTCAATCCCCTATCTAAGTCCAAAACCCTACCCAATCTACTATTAAAGCCCAAAGCCCAATCCACTACCCAAATCCAATCCAATCCAACATATCATCATCACATCAAACCAATCACCAAGAGATGACACATGTCATCATCTCCTTCCACCTCCCTCATCTAATCAACTCAACCCATAACCCTACCCTAACCTAACCTATTCCCCATCCTCTCATCATCAACCACCAATACCACAACCCATACCCTACACACCCTAACCTATTACCCATCCTCTCATCATCAACCACCAACATCACAACCCATACCCTACATACTCTAACACTATCAACCACCCACATCACAACCCATATCTCCCACACCTCAACCATCACTTTCCCTTAAAACACTCCCATAAAATCACCTCAACCCATACCTCCCATACTCTTCTCTCTAATCATCCAACCACCATCACCAATCAACTAATCTCTTCATCCCAACATTTGCCACATGTCATCATCCCTTCAATCCTCTCAAAATCAAACCAATCACTACTCATCTCTCCAAATCAAACACCATACCTCTTCAACCATCTCAACACTCCTTCTCCAAACAACTCCCTTACACCACCATTCCTCCCATCAACCATCACTCATCTCACCCCACCAAACACTCTACCCAAATGGATTTGGGTAAGATCCAAACCATTTGGGTTAAAACACAACCCATTTCCCTCATTACAAAACTACCCTTATTTCTCCCTCAAATTTCATACCCCTCTCCTCTCAAACCCATGCCATTATCCATTATTCTCTTCATTCACCCCATTATACCCTCAAAATACCTCTCCAACCTCTATAAAAACCCCTCCATTCTCCCCTCACCACAACTAATGAAAATTTAAAAAATAATCCTCCAAAAACTACAACTCTCTACTTTACTCTACTCTCAACACCTCACTCTCAACTCAACTCAATCTTCTACAACCTCAAGCAAGTTCAAGTCAACTCAAGGGAAGACATATTTGAAGATCAACTCAAGGACAAGGTGGGTTCAACAAAAGGAACACCCCCCACATCCCCTCTTCTACTCTCCCTTTTCCCACACATTTGCACACACCACCATGGGATAAATCACCAAAGGGCCCCTTCTATATAAGGGTGCCCTTAATGATTGAAGCCAACATTGAAAGTCCCTCACACTTGAGGGCACACATCGAATTTTTCTTCGATTTTATTTTATTTTTATTTTAAGAAAACTGAATCCGAGGTTACCACCTATGGTGGGTGGAATAGGGTGCCTAACACCTTCCCTACTCCATAAATGGACCCCCTTACCTTGAATCAAAGGTTGGACCACGTGCATTATCCAACGAGAGTCATCACATCAAAAATGATTTAATTTTCAAAAAATGAGACATCGGGTGACCATTCACACCCTTTTACCAATTTGAATGGTGGCGACTCCAAAACACCCCAAAATGGAGGGATGTTTGAAGAATGTTTAAAATCCCGTGTCCACACTTCGTATAGGGCCCTCTGCAACAACAAGTGTTTGTTAACATCCAAAAGACTTTGGGGTCAACACCAGTAATGGTGCCACCGGATTCAAGCAAAACATTACTATCGACCAATCTAGCAATGGGCGCGTTGTCAACACAAGAGTACGATGGTGTCGAACATTTGGTTTACAATCCCAGTAGGGCCCTACATAGTTCCAAATTACGCTATTTAATGGTAGAAAAAATATCTTTCATTAATGTTCGATGTTCAAAAGCTTCAATACTACTTGTTAAAGGGGAAAGTACATTTCATTACTAAAGCCGGCCCACTTGGGCACCTCTTATTGAAGCCATATTTGGCGGGACGCACGGCCAGGTGGTTGTTGCAGTTGTTAGAGTTTGAAATTATGATAATTCACCTAAAAGAAATAAAGGGACAAGCCGTAGTGGAACTTTTAGCAGCCTTTCCAAGATCAGACCAATCTCTCATGCACGAAGAAGTACCTAGGAATTACCCAAGGGAAGTGGCAACAGCCGAAGGACCGCAAAGATGGACAATGTACTTCGATGGCTCATCAACAACTAATGGTAGAGGAATTGATCTAGTTAAGACAAAGTCACCCACCGAAGAGCGAATTCCATTTTGGCCCTCCATGATGCCTAATTCAACCAATAGTGCATCCTTTTCGGCACAAAAAAAGGAGACCCGTTCCTTAGAAAGCGCCAAATACGTCTCCAAGTCGCAAACCTCGTGTTCAGCTTCCACAAGAGTCTTATTTTTCACTTCAATCTTAGACCTCACCTCTAATAGGATCGTATTTAATTGGGAGCGTTCCCTAAAGAGCTTGGCAACGTGGTCGAAAGTCATTCGCAACCACGTCACATTAAAATCAAGCCTCTCAAAAGTACAAATCTAATCCTCCCAAAGGTCAAGTAAAGTTGGCGATAGATCAACCACAAGGGCGGAATGCATCGCTTTCACAACTTGCAAAACCTTGGACACGGCCTAATGTAATAAGCTGGAACAAGATTTGATAACAGTGATCCGGGCAACATGCCCATGCACGTCATAAATCTCTCTATATAACTCAGTGTCTCCAGTGGACAATTTGAACCCGGCAACCTCTGACCATGTTAGAGTGGACGGCTTTCCACACTGAGTAAAAGAAGCCGAAGAATCTCCTCCGATAACAAAGGGCTTGCATACATTTGAGCCCATAATATTGAGGACAAGTGAGTATGGCACTCAACACACCTATCTTCTGTTACATCCTATCCCGAAGCCCCATCAAAATGGACTGCATGCCCAGCATCGCCTCAACACCCAACCACTCCCTCGGTGCCAATATTTTCAGTTGGCATTGTATTCGTCTCCCAGTCGTTGTAAAAAGTGTGTATTACATGAGCCATTTGTGAAGCAGTCAAGCCATGAGCAACGTCTTCCAAATTATCCCTCAGCATAGGCAAAACTCTACCTTCTTCCCCCTAAACAGCATGCCAAACAGTGTCCCCCGCATGTTTCCTTTGGGAGGATTGATGTGAAGCAAGGAAGGCACACTATGATCGATGGAGTTAACCGAAACATGACAAGTAGTATCTTACAAAAAAAAAAAAAAAAAGGTACAAGTGAGGAGATAATTATACTAATAGAAAAGTAAGTGTGAGAAGAGTACAGGGCAAGAATTTATAAAATTTGTCGGACGAAGACCCAATAAATGATCGACCGCATTTCCAAACTCACTATTACCCTAACCCTTGTTTTTAAGACTCTCCAAGACACTCTTAGCCGCCATTGAGTCCAAGGAGCTATTACAGTTTGCACAAGCTAGGATAGGATCCTCTTCTGATAGAGGGAAGATTGGAGACATTGGAGACCCACACTGAGGTGAATTTGAAGATAACAATAACCCATCTTTTTGTCGTTTATAACATTTTTTGAACCTGCGACGGCGGGCCAATTTCACGGGGGACTATGTGTCGGTCTTTGAAGAACCTGCACGCTCTAGTTGGAGAGGTAACACAGTTGGCGTGGGAGATGCCGAAGTCACATGGGGGCTATCTAGGGATGAAGGTGAAGATCCCTCCCCTTTTGACGGTTTTGAAAAAACTTCTACTCTACGCCGAGGCCTCGACTTTACAAAAGTATTCTTACCAGTCCTCTTTATGGGTGGTGTAGACAATGAGGTACGCTTGGGGTTGCTTGTTGGCCGAACCTCATAAGCTCACTTAGCCTTTTTGTGGACTGCTCTATACTTGGAAAGAGAATCTTGTTCAACTTGATGCTTCCGTTTCTTTGAAGACACTTTCGGTACCTTTAATCGAGGAAATAAAGCCAACTCGTCAAAAGGACGCGCGGCAAAGCATGTCGGAGGTCGACTTATGAACTTTAAGGCAGATATCATTTCACACCAAAAGGCTTGAACATCGAGGTTCACATAGCATAACCTCCCACCCTTGGGAAAGGGAAAACACCTTTTCTTTGATAAGATGTGCTTGGCATGATGGGTTATTGTATAGCATGTTATGACCTACGAAGAATGGGGACGCTCAAGGACGAAACTTGGTAGTCCCTATTAAAAATGAACTCTGCCGAGCACACCTACATGGAAGGTAATACTGAACAGACCAATGCCTTCCAAAGAAAGAAAGTAAGAAGCCGTTGTTTGCACTATAAAGGAATGCATCACGACCACGCCTAATGAGTCCCTTATTGGTAAAATCGATGTCCTTACCCGGCTTGGTAGCAAACATAAGCTTTTGAGTGATACCGGGGAGGAGGGGATGATACGGACGATGGACTACCATCTCCTCGAAATCTAGAAATGTCAAGAGATTCCTCGTGGGGGCCTAGACCCACACCAGCACCATGCCCTCGGAATGGAGGGGAAAAAACCGATCGTCTTAACTGTTTTTCCTCTCTTTGAAGCGCTAATTTTCTCGATGATTACGAAGGTTCGGTAAATGTTGGAGCATAGCGAGGGAAATTCTCCCATAACCATAGTTGTAAGAAAGATGCGTTTACAAAGGTCGAGACAGAATATACACCATTTGCAAGCTTCAAATTTTCTTCAAGGTGAGAAACTTGATGTATAGCCCGTAGAGGAATATAGGAGCAAGAGGCACGCGGCGGCCTTGAGCAAGTTTAATTGCAAGCGGAAAGAAGAATTTATGCACCTTCTTTTGCGGCTCACATTCGATGATTTGTCGGGAAAGCCAATAAGCAATAAGGCCCTCTACACAGCAACTAGCATTCCTACCCTTACCTTCGACAAGACCATTGTTGCCTAGTGTACCCCAAAAATAACGGACCCATCCAACAAGATTTGGCCTTTTTGATTGTTCGTTCTTAGGATGCTTGCTAACGCTAGGGTTGGGATTGTTCCTCGCCGCGAACTGAACGGCTACTAAATCATCGGCTATGGCTTGTTCGACTTCGGATAGAATAAGATCCTCTTTTCAAATGCTGCCAATGATCAGTAACCCCAAAAGAATATGAACATTCTATAGCATGACGGTAATCTCTCCCCATGAGCACACAAAGGTGTGGGTGCTACTACACCACCGAGATACTAAGCTCACCAAGCTAGATAGATCCTTCTCAACCTTGAGACAGGTCCAAATGTGCAAGGCATCGAAGATACCCGTTGATTTTAATCTCTTAGCCACATAACCATCCTCTAAAGTATGAGCCACCTAATCGGCCCAATGCTCGAAGGGTTGAGAATGTGAAAGGAAGAAAATAGGCAATGGCGTCATATCGCCCCTCTACAAGGGAAGGCGGTTTGTGTAGTCAGGGTTGGGCCTTTCAGGGTCCTCATCAGTCTCGTTAGTGAGTAACCATTCATGACTGGTTGGCGCTTCCTTAAAGTGCTAGGAGTTAAGGCTAGCAACGAAGAGGTCATCACTATTTGGAGTGTTCTTAACACTCTTATTAGCATTCACTTTGGGCATAGTAGACGTCGAATGCAAGCTCTCGACGACCTAATTAAAGACCTTGCCCCTGCTCATGAATCAAGTTATAATCTTGAAGGGAAAGATGGATTTTAAATTAGACACCATAAAGAAGCGGTTTCTCCTCCTCCTACGATGAAGTTCTACAAAATCATTTTTTTAATATTTCGTTTTATAGACTTTGACTGTTTCCAATATAAATCAAGTTGGTCCAAGATCTTTTAACTTGATGTATTTGGGATTTGATAAACAAATGGACATAATACAATCCTCAATCAAGTAAATCAAAGAAGTGATTCAAATGAGATGGAAGCTGAAACAAGTTCAACAAAGAAGATGCCAAACCCACTCGAGGTCGAACCCACCCGAAGAGAGGGTGCCGAACCCACTCAAGAATAACACCAAACCCGCTAAAAAGGGAGACGCAAATAAGGCAGGTTGATTGTAAAGGACTCTTCTCCCTTTGTTTAGTTCTCTGATCATGAAATTGAATGTTAATCCTTGGATGTTACAAATGACTAAGATGTTCTATACAACTCATGGAAGAATATTTGAAGACATTTCAAGTTGTGAACAGCTATGTTGATTATTGTAAATTATGTAAGGAGATCTAAATCTATTCCTCAATCAAACCAAGCTATTATAAAAAAAAACGGGGGGTGGGGGGAAGAGAAAAGAAATGAGGAGGCGCTGAAACTTACTTGTAGGTTGGTGGGATGCCGAAGCAAAATCCATTGATAGATCCTTGGGGACTTGCGGACTAAGAAGGAAACCAAAGTCAAGTCGCCAAGGAGGAAATCAAACTTGTTATGCTTTGGCGTGAAAATGTTGAACCTTGGGCCCTTGAAATGAAGCCTGGGAGCAGGGGGGTTTGACCTTGGGAGCAACAACTGTTGAACCAAGGAGATGCCAAGTCTAATTGCAAACAGGGGAAGAAAAGAGGTGATGAGGGCTGCTTGGAGAGAGGTTGAACCCAAACCTAATTTATAAAGAAAGTGGGGCACGAATAACGACGCAATCTCTACCCTTCACCCCACATCAACAGTGATAACATGGAGCAAAACTCAAGGAAAACAGGGCCCTTGGAAAGAAATATATAAAAAAAAAAAAAGGGGGGGGAGAAAGAAAAAAAATTTGGAAAAGGGAAATTTAAAAAGGATACCTATTCAATGGAATACATGAGCAATATTGGTACTCCAACTCACAGGTAGGGGACTAAATGTGGATGATTGAATCAGATTGGGTGATAAGGTGGCAGTATGAAATGTAAATCATGACATAGACAAATAACATGAAGCCAAGAGGACACCATATAATCTTGATGTGGACATAAAAGACAAGGCTTTTGGGGGAAATGGGTGCTATCTAGAAAGAGTGGGGGTATCTTTGGAAATCCTGATGAAGGAAAGAAGACAGGTGGCGTGGAGTGACTCCCTCCCTATCATCACAAAAGGGGTATAAATAGTAGAAGTAATGATGAAGGAAAGGTCTTCTCTCCACATTCTCACACTTCCCAAGACAATCATAAGTCTGGGTCTTTGGGCCACCTCCAAAACAAAAAAGAAAGAAGTTTTCTTGCGAAATCTGTTGGAATTTAGAGGGTTGAATTGGAAAACCCTTTAATATTCAATTAGTTTTAACCATATGGTAAATCAATTATTAACCATAGGGTATTTCAATCCCATGTTTGCTTTATGCTTTATGCTTTATGCTTTATGCTTTTTACTTTATTACTTTAAGTTTAGTTGATAGTTTTTTTTTTGTCTTGAGTAAGTTTTAGTCCCACATCGACTAGGAGAAGAATTGATTTGCAATTCTTAAATAGTTGTGCTTCTAATAGCTTTAAAGCGGATAAAAGTAGTAGGTGGGCTCACGCGCGCACACGGGGGCCCAAGAAGAAAACCCAAGGTTTCAATTGGAATTTGGATCCACTGGTCCGAAAACCTTAATGCGTGTGCGCACGTATGACGTGCGCGCAGGGGGGGTGCAAAATCCGAGATTTACACCTCAAGTGGGTGCGCGCAAATGCCCGTTTTTGCTTTAATTTTCAAGGCCCACTTTTATTTAAAAAATTCTAGACGTTTTTAAATTTAAATTCTGTTTTGAACCATTGTGTTTATTCTGAACCAACACAATGTGTCTGTTTGGAATAGGTTTGTGACTGTTCTAAATAGCCACTTTCTCTTTTATTTATATCAAATTGTTTAGTCGATTTTAACCACTTAATTTTCTCTGCTATTTTATATTTTCGAATATCAATAATTTATTATTCGTTGTGAGAGCACACAACATCGTCGAGTTCGAAGTTACGTTCCAATTTAGAGTACCCTTTTGGATACGTGGGTTGTTGAATCCTACAGAACGAACGCCTACAGACTGTGGTACCGTAGCAGGGGCGAATTTCGTTTTAGGACAGTGCTTTGTGCACGCCTCAACCTTTTCTTTTAGGTAATAATTTTCTATTACATTCGATTTCAAAATTAAGATTTGTTATAACTTCTTCTCTCTCTGCTATAAGAAATCAGTATTCAGAAACAACAAACTCAACATCTAGTGCTTCATGGGTTGAAAAGCTACCTTTGATCGGCTATTGACGTGGCTTAGGCATTGGTAGGGGACTACTATACATGTAAATCTGTAATACATTTAAGACCTTATCTATCATGTGCATTTTACATTTACTGTTATCGACACTCGTTATGTTTTCAAACCAATGACATGTTTTTCCTGACTTTGGTATTCTCTTATGGACTAATGGAAAATGACCTCATTTCCCTCACAATCCTAGTCATTGTTGTCATCATTACCATCACTGTTACCATTATGACCACCACCATCATCATCTCATCATGAAGATGACTAATTTTGGGGAAAAAAATCAAGCATTTTTAAATCATTTTTCATTAATTCATACGAGAAGACAAAGGTCAAGGGGCATGTCACCAATTTGAAAACACAGATATCTCAAATATTCACCAGAATGTAGAAGTGCCACATGTCATGAAAATGGGAGGGTTCCTCCAAAATTTTGAGATACCATATGTTTTCAAACGGAAGATATTGCCCCCATTACCTGAGGTCTTCACTCATAAACTAATAATAAATGACCTAAATGCCCTTCTTCTCAACCTTCAATATAAAAAAAACTTGAATTTTCTCCCCAAAACAAGCCATCTTGAAAACACAGATATCTCAAATATTTACCAGAATGTAGAGGCCGTCATGAAAATGGGAGGGTTTCTCCAAAAAGTTGGAAGTGGGAAGGCTGCTTTAAAAAAAATCGATTTTGGTGAATATTTGAGATACCCTATGTTTTTGAACGGGTGATATTGCCCCCATTAACTTAAGTCTTCACTCATATACTAATAAGAAATGACCTAAATGCCCTTCTCTTCAACCTCTAATAAAAAAAAACCTTGAATTTTCTCCTCAAAACAAGTCATCTTCAAGCTCTTCAACCTTACCAGTTACCTATACCCCCCCCCCCCCTTCTCCCTCCTTCCCCTCTTTAACCTCTAATAAAAAAACCTTGAATTTTCTCCCCAAAACAAGTCATCTTCAACTTCTTCAACCTTACCAATTACCTATAATCCCCACCCCCACCCCGTCATGAAAATGGGAGGGTTTCTCCCAAAGTTGTAAGTGGGAAGGCCACTTTAAAAAAAATCGATTTTGGTGAATATTTGAGATGCCCTATGTTTTCGAACGGGTGATATAGCCCCCATTAACTTAAGTCTTCACTCATATACTAATAAGAAATTACCGAAACGCCCTTCTCTTCAACCTCTAATAAAAAAAAACCTTGAATTTTCTCCCCAAAACAAGTCATCTTCAAGCTTTTCAACCTTACCAGTTACCTATACCCCCCCCCCCTCTCTCCCTCCTTCCCCTCTTCAACCTCTAATAAAAAAAACCTTGAATTTTCTCCCCAAAACAAGTCATCTTCAAGTTCTTCAACCTTACCAGTTACCTATAATCCCCACCCTCCCCCCTCCCCTCCCCACACAAAAAATTCCTAGCTCCGCCCCTTCCTCTAATATCTTTTATTCATGGTTTGCACATCTAGTGATAAACATAGAAAACAATGGATTTTGAGAGTATTTCTAATACTTTTAAATTATAGCATAAGCAACACTAATAAATAAATGAGACCTGAATTAGCATCTCTAGCATAAATAAAACCTCAGCTAACACCTTCTTTCCATTGAAGCTGAACATTATAAAAATTCCTTAAGAGAAAACTTAAAAGAATCAATAAAGCTAAAATCCTCCTCAATCCATTTTTAAGAAATAAAAGTTAAATCATTCAGTTACAATGAATTACTGAAATCTGAACCAAACCTTCAACAAACAATGATCGATTCCAAGCTGGATTTCCTTAAAGGCTTCACGAACACGGCGCCTTGCAGGAACTTCATCTATATTAGCACTAATGATCTTCTGCAACTCATCCTCGATGCCTTCGATCCTAATTGCAGACGCCATTGTTCCTCTCTTCTTCCTCTTCTTCGAAAGGAGACAAACCTGATTCCTAGTCCCTAAAATTTAACAAAAGTTCAAATTTCTTCCCTTTTTTAAATCCAAAAATCTCTGAAAATTCAAAGTTGCAGAAGACAGAGGAATAATGATGCATTTATGTATGTATGTGATATACCAACCATACGATGATGGATGTCTCCAGGAAATCTTAGCGAAAGTCAGGGGTTTCGACGCCATCCTTTACTAATTTATTCGATTGTGAGTGGGAAAGAGAATTTTAGAAAAAGATGCCTTTTGGATCGCAAAAGAAACCGAATGGAGACAAAAATGAATCTGACTACCTCAAATATATATAATAAAAGATATGATGTACTAGTGTTGGAGGAAAGTTTGCATTTAAAAAAATTTGAAATCTATAGAAAAGTCTAGTGACCTACGAAGTTGGACACTTTTGTCCAACGGAAAGATAATTAAGAGAAGAAATTTCCTAGGGATCAAACCGCCCTCACTGTCTACTACATATGTTTGCTATACCCCGCCCCGCCCCATCCCGCCCCGCCCCGCCCCATCCAAATAGGAATGGGAACGCATCCACTCATACCTCCGCTTGTAGCTTTGAAGACTAAGTTTCGTGTGCTCCCTTCAAACCTGACAACCCTATATCACTCTCATTTGTGGATTTTTTTCATGGAGACATTATACCCTAGCACTAGATAAAGTCTATAACAATAAGTACACCTAATTTTACACTGTCCATCTTTGAGACAGCTCTTTGTATTTTGAAACTGACAATTAGTCCATCTTGTAATCTATATTCTTAGGGTGCGTTTGGATACCAGGAGCAGAACAATTGTTCCAAAGAGCAGGAGCTGGAGTACTCTGTGAAGGAGTTGGAAAAGTAATTCTGTGCAGAGAGGGCGTTTGACAATCAACTCTGTGAAGTACTAGCAGAAATACTTTTGTACTGGAAGTCTGTTTGGGAACCATACTGACTTCTCATGACTTCTAGAAAAAAGACCAGAATACCCTTATATTATACTAGTTACTATTTTTTGTTTTTTAATATCATAATATGCCTTCAAACTATACTGTTTTTGACATTTTAACTATAAATATTAATATAATATAATATGATATAATAATTATTAATATAATAAATATTATAATAAATATTAATATTAATATTAATATAATATAATATAGTATTTTAAATATTAAATATTAATATAATGTGTTTAAAATGGGGGTATTTTCGTAGAAAATTAATAAAACGGGGTATTTCGGTAAAATTAGGGGTATTTCGTAGAAAATTAATAAAGTTAGGGGTATTTCGGTAAAATGAGCCGTTAGAATATTACTCCCCGCAAGATGCGAAATTGAGAAGTAGGTTTTAGCGACTTTTTCATAAAGAGCAATTTTTTGCTCTTGCGCGGAGTAATTCTTCGAAAGAGTTATTTATCTAAATTATCCAAATGACTTCTAACTCCCCACAAGAGTCAGAAGTAGCCAAGGAGTTCTATCCAAACGCCATCTTAATTTCTTATATGAAAATTGACTTCAATGCCCTCGTCATAATCAATATCATATCACTATCATTGTCTTCTGCTTTATCATTAAAGATGTTGATTCAAAAAGAGAAGTAAAGGATTTTGTGGTCTTCTTCTTAAAGAGCTATTATTGTCACACCAACTTTTGTTAGTGCCACACCAATTCTTATGTAAATCACCAAAGAATGGTGAATCTCCATATTGTGTGTTTAATACGATGAAATTTCGAGTTCGGTACACTGTTCATCTTAATTCCTAAAACATGCATTCGTCAAAGTTCATCGCTTTTAATATCTACAAATTCATAGATATACCAGAGAATTCATTGATTATTAAAGTAATGAATTCACTCAAAATGCATGTTTTGGGAATTAAAATGAACAATGTACCAAAACTGAAATTTTGGCATAAATTGTGCACATTTTAAGAAAAAACTCCTCAAAGAATTGCACACAGTTAGTGTGACATTAACAAAAGTTGGTGTGACAATAGCAACTCCCTTTTTCTATTCATTTGGACTTAAGGATCAAGATCAAGAAATAGATCACTAATTTAAAATTATAAAAAAATTCCTTATATCCACATGCATATAAAGATAAGGATTCCACAAAACTTTGAAGCTTCTCCCATCTTACCTGGCATTTTAACTTATCAATTGGTACAACCAAAATAGGATCTCAAACTATGTTTGACATTTTCTATCAAAACATGGTTGAGATCATAGTTTTAAAACTCGAAAATCCTACTCGACTCGAAAGCCCATTGGGTGGAGTAGACTCAAAAACTCAGGAGTTGACTCGGTCGAGTTGAATAAATAATTTTTAAATAAAAATATTTTTATAAAAAAGATTTAAAAAAATAATCTAGTTAATGCTTTATTACACCAAAAATTGGATAAATAAGGTTGTTCAATTAAAAAAAGTGTTATAGGCCTTACTTGTTTGCTCTTCAAAATTCTACAAACAAAAAACTTTGTGTTTGTGGTGATGTACGCTCTTTTACGACTAAGATGCTTAGTAGTAACAACAGGAAAGCATCGCGAAACTTTTTGTCTACTTGGTTGTCAAAGGAAAACGCAAAAAAATAAATAAATAAATAAAAATAAAAATAAAAAGATCATTTGTTTCCCAAATTCATCAAAGTTGATAGAACGATTTGCAATCATAGGAATTCATCATTATCATCGGTGGTGGCATTCAAAATTCATCTGAATCATTACGTTTTGTTAGCTTCATTTCTAGTTTCCAACATTAACCAATTTTCAATAAGAATAATGTAAGGGTGACATTGGGATTTATTACGCTTCTCACATTTCTAACGTGGCTCTACTATCTACATCTCTCACTTAATGAATCAATGGCCATGTCATCTATTGTAGATTAATTAGAAGAACAAATAGAGAAAAACCTTGGTTTGGACAAAGTTTTTCATCTTCTCCTATGATATTTTCTTCACTTTTCTTTGGTAGAAACCCTAGATGAAGAAATAAATCAAACCCTAAGTTTGGATTGAAATTATTTCTTGGATTGGAAGTTAATTGAACCCTAGGCTTCAAGAAAAGGGTTTCATTTTTCTTCTTTGCCAAGCCAAAATCCTACTACAAAAAAGTACGAACCCTACGCTTCAAAAAAAGGTTTCAATCTTTTTATTTAGCAAATCAAAATCCAACAACAAAAAATGTATTTCTCTGGTCAATTTCTTAAGAAAGATTTGGTCTTAGAGATTTAAAACACTTTCAAAAAATTTTAGGAACCAATTTCTATAGACATGAGAAGTTCGTATGGGAACCTCAATGCTATGTTGTTGGAGTCGCCACCATTCCTTTTTTGAAATGGGTGTAAATGGGCACCTGAAATATTTTTGAAATTGATTTTTGCCATTGTAGTAACTCTCATATATGAAAAAGGTGTGGTCTACTTAAAATCTAGGTAAAGGGGTCTGGCTAGAGGATGGTAAGAGTGTTACGCACCCCATCCTCTCCACCAAAGGTGGTTACCTTGCTTGGCCATTCTTTTCTTGTAAAAAAATTAAAAAAAAAAATGCATGAGAATGCATGCTAGAGTGGTATGTGCATTGAGTGAAATGTTCCCTTAGAGAAGGGGTTTTTATTTTAATATGACATTAGGGGCATCCTATGAAAAATGATGACCCATGTAGCCACATTATTTTTTATGAACATGAATGTTGGTTTGGGCTTTTAAAGGGACTCCATGATGGAGTTCTCTTGCAACCACAACCTTGATGCATGTATGTATGGCTAGAAACTTTGTGTTTCACCCCATCAAGAAGGTGACACACTTCTTCATCATTGACATGCATATGTGAGTGTGTGTGTTGCGTACAACATGATGCATGATATAACAAGAGAAAACAAGGCTTCAAGCCCCACCCTTTCGATCGAACCTTAGACCAACCTAACGGAGATGGGGAAGGGTATGCATTAAATCCTAAAGATCTCTAAAAATAAAAATAAAAATAAAAGAGAGGATTAAAAGAAGAATGTGCAACTTAAAAATGATCTTAAACTATACCTACATTATCCTTTGAGGTTTTTTTAATGGGCTTGAGTCTTGAAGTGGTCTTGAGAATTGAGTGCTTGGGTTGATGGTTAGATAGAAGGGAGTTTGTTGATTGAAGGTTGAGAGGTGGATGAAGGTTCTTGAGTAGGAACTTGAATTGAGAGAAGATTGAAGTGAGTAGAAATTTAGATAGAGTTTAGGGTAGAGAAATAGGGGCTTGAGAATATGAATTGTTCATAGAAAATTAGGGTATTTATAGAATTTTTGGAAATCTTTTGGAGATAAAGTAGTCAAACCCTAATTTTTTTTTTGTAAATAAAGGTGAGAGAACAAAAGGAACTTTTTGGAGGATGAGTAGGGTAGTGACATATGTAAAGGTGGAGTAGTAGATGAAAAGTAAACATTGGTTCATTTGTAAATAACTCAAAAAGTAAATGTGGATGTATATTTTTGAAATTGACCAATGAGAAAACAAAAATACTTTTGGGAGGGTGAGTAGGAGAGTGACATGTGTAAAGGTGAAGTGGTAAGTGAAAATTAGACCTTGGTTCATTTGTAAATAACTCATAAAGCAATGGGTGAATGTATGTTTTTGAAATGGACTAATGGGAGAGTTCTATGTATGTACTTGAAGATTCTCACCTTTTGAGGGTATGATTGGAAATTCTCTCAACTTTATGGATTATTACCAAATATCAAATAATCTTTTTTTATTTGACTATACTTTTTGATAAGGGTATTCTTGAATTTTCACAAGGGGGAGTTGACTCTCCAATTAGATAATGCATTGAGTATTGAGGACTTATGGAAAATCAACATATGTCACTTTTTGAGGAGGTGTGAGAGAATGGGCTTAGAATGAACTTGGTATTGGGCTTAAGTGATGGACTTCGGCTATAGACTATGGGTATTATGGTTATGGACTTAGTTTATAGATAATGGGTTTGGAGATAGACTTGGTTTATGGATAATGGGTTATGGATTTTGGGTATTAACGCTAGGTTTGAGAGTGGGTTTAGTAGGACTTAGCTTATGGATTTAGGTTATGAATAATGGGTTAGTTAATGGAGAGGAGATACAAAATTGAGTTGGTCCATGATTAGGAAGGTGGGTTAGGTATGGATTTATATTGGATTAGGGAAGTGGTAAGGAATTAGATTGGATTAAGGACAAGGTCGAGCATGCAAACTATATGACATGATGCATGTATGCATGTATGTATGAAAATGATGCCAAGTGACAATGCGGGCCCGTTGAGAGGCTCAAGTTCTTAATTGAAATCAATTCTAGAAAATTTAGATTTTCTTAATGGGTTCATGCAAATTGGGATGTTTATAACTACCCCTCTTTGCAGAAGTTGCTTGCAAAAAAACTACAAAGAATAAACTAGACAATTATTTGTATGAACCGGAAATGATTCATCGTAAAATGATTAAAAACGTCGAATGGATTGAAGATTTTTTTGTAGAATGTGACTACCCAAGCACAGGGTCTGACAGAGTTAGCCTTTTTGAAATCTTTGACTTCGTGGCATAGAGCTCGTTTTGAAATCTTGGATAATTTTTTATGATTTTTGAAAGTGATTGACATTTTAAACTATGTAATGAAATTTTGAGATATTTTTCTTTTCCCCTTGTTGATTATGAATTTTGAACTTATTTTTCCCTTTTCATGTAATTTAAGGGATCCTCTTGAAAGGGCTTAACGTAGCGTGGCTGTTCTTAAAAGAGACTTACTTTAAAGATGTATGACGACATGATATTTGATTATTTGGTGAGTCCTACTTAAGATGCGAAAGAATCATCATTGACCAGACTGCTCAAATTAAAGCCTTAGAGGATAGACTTGATGCCTACAATGCTTTGCATGAAAATGTTTGAGTAGTTCTTCCTTTGTTGTCCCCTTTTGTACTGTACTTTCAAGAAGAGCTGTGTTGTACTCTTTCCAATAAATGAAATAAAAAAATAGGTTTTTTTACATAGTGGCATTAGATATATCTACTGCTTTTAAAAACTCATGGTTTTGAGAAAGTCCTAGATTTTTCATCACAGCTTAAAAATAGTAATTTTGATGATGCATTTCTTTTTGTTTTAGATTTTGAAAGATTGCATTTGTTTAATAATCTATGACAGACCAATGTTTGCCAACTCTGAACTTTGACAATTATGGTGTTTTTGTCAAATGTAGAGGATGCAAGTGTCAGCTAATCCTTAGCATCTTTAGAGTCATCCTCGAGGCTAAGAATTTTGATTGAGTTATCTTCGATGTATATATTGGAACATTAAGGACTTCGAGATTTTTGTCGTTCATAGTTTATACTCTTGCAAGCTAGGAGTTTTTTTTATTTATTTTTTATTTATTTATTTATTTTTTTGTTATTCTCATTTTTTTCCCCTGGCACCAGTTACGATTTTCACCAGACCTGGTTTCCACGTTTTTGCACATCGACGTCATTTTCAGGTTTTCATTGTGCCAATAGTTTTGATATTGCCATAGATTGATTTTTTTTACTCACAGCACCTTTGTAGGTTTTCACCATGCCCTTTCAGTCTATCCTTACTTTATAGATTTTCCCTTTAAACTCTTTCTCAGTTTCTCTATACCCCTTGTAGCTTAGTGACTCAAGTTGAGCTGCGAGATCAAACACTCTACTCTTCTAGTGTCGTTCTTTCTTGAATAACAGATCTAGACTCTCTTCTTGAGTTCCTCCGACAATTTTCATGGTGTGGTGACTCAAGTTGAGCTTCGAAATCAATGACTTTACACTTCAAGTCATTCTTTTTTTCAAACATTCGACCTAACCTCCCCTCTTGGGTCTTCCAACGACTTCAGCAGCTTGAAATCCGAATTGAGTAGCAAGATTGACTACACTTGACAATATTTCTCATGACATGCTTCTATCGTGATTGAGTTACCTTGAACCATTCCCTGATCTGAAAGGACTTTAAATAGGATGAAACGTAGGCTTAGGCTAAGGTTGTGAAAACAAAAAGGCTAAATCTAGATTTATCCCTGAAAATAACTTTTGTGTTTCAAGTCATTTTTTGATGTTCTGGGATGTTTTGGAATCCATTTTTCCTAAGGAATTCAATGGTGTTATGGGTTTGTGTCATTTACGAATTTTTTGCGTGAAACGATTGTGAATGCTATGAAGGGCATTTTCGTAATTTTATCGAATTTGGTGAAAATTAGCCAAATGATTTATTTGATTTCACTTTGTTATTTTATGTGCTCGAAAGGGTTTTGCTAAGCATAAGGGGGGCTCTAAAGATGTTTTGATGTTAGGGGTATTTTGGTAATTTGATCATTTTTTAGTGATTTTTATCGTAAAGTTTCTTTTTGTTTGTAAAATGATGATTTCTATGTTTTTTGGGTTATATTTTCTTAGCGTAGCATGATTTCCACAATTTTGTTAGTTTGAAATACCTTATCTGAATATCTGAAACATATCTAGCAACAAAATAGAGCATTGAAATATTCACCATCATTGGGAACCATTGCAATCGGGTTGATGAGTTGATTAATCAGGTGAGTGCAAAAATCGGGTGTCTACAAATGCTCCTCTTTGACAGAGAGTTGAAGCAAACTAGATAGCAAATCTATTTTGGTAGATGGTGCGATATCCGAATGCCAAAGCTAGTGACAGTTCATTTTGTAGTTTAATTTAGTAATTCGTCGGGGCGTTCAGATCCTTGAGGGTAAAACTCTTCCTGAACTAAGAAATTGTTAGGTTCTGGAGTGTGAGCTTTCATTGACGGCGACAGATCCTTGAATTTTAGAAAATTCTCCCTAAATAAAAATGTGCAAGTATGTGTACTTGAAATCTGAGATAAGTCTTAGAGGGTCTGACCAAAATCTAAGTAAAATCTAAGCATAAATTGAGTATAATCTGAGCATAAACTAAGCATAACTGAGCAAAATCTGAACATAAACTGAGCAAAATCCGAGATAACCCTCGATGGCATCTGAGCAAAATTCGAGAAACCCTTGGTGGTATCTGAGGAAAATCTGAGATAGTCATCGGCGGCATCTGAGCAAAACTGAGCAAAATCAGATAAAATCCTTGGTGGTATCTTAGCAAAATCCGAGATAACCCTCGACGGCGTCTGAGCAAAATCTGAGAAACCCTTGGTGGTATCTGAGCATAATCCAAGAAACCCTCGACGGTATTTGAGCAAAATCCGAGATAACCCTCGGCGGCATTGAACAAAACTGAGTAAAATCAGAAAAAACCCTCAGCGACATCTTAGCAAAATTCGAGAAATCCTCGGCGGTATCTGAGTAAAATCCGAGAAACCCTCGACGGTATCTGAGCAAAATCTGAAATAGCCCTCGGCGGCATTTGAGCAAAATCCGAGAAAACCTTCGACGGTATCTGAGCAAAATCTAAGAAACCCTCAACGGTATCTAAGCAAAATTTGAGATAGCCCTCGATGGCATCTGAGCAAAACTGAGCAAAATATGAGAAAACCCTCGACGACATTTGAGCAAAATTCGAGATAACCCTCGGCGGAAATTGAGCAAAATCTGAGAAACCCTCGACATTATCTGAGCAAAATCCAAGATACCATCGGTGGTAATTGAGCAAAATCCAAGAAAACCATCGGTGGAGTGAATCTAAGAAGGAATAAATCTAGGAAAGAATGAATGAATCTGAGAAAGAATGAATAAATCTGGAAAGAAATTAATGAATCTGGGAAAGAATGAATGAATTTGGGAAAGAAATAATGAATCTGGGAAAGAATAAATGCTCTATCTCCTACTCTAGGTGAAAGGGTAATGAGTTATTCTCTAGGCAAAATCAAATATGAGATCAGAAACTCTTCTATTTGAACCTCAAGAATTTTTTTTTAACTTCTTTGTACCCCAGGGGTTTTCAAAAAATTACTATCGAGAGGATAACCTTAAATTCGGGGTTCCTATTATCATTTAAGATTAACATTGATCAAGCTTGAGAACAAAATGCCCCTAGTTTGATAGGAAACATTACACTGAAGATAATTGAATACAGTTTTTTTTTTTTAAATGCCCCTAGTGTAAGAGAAAAAATTACATGCTATAGAAAAAAGAGAAGTGCCCCTTATTACGAAGGTGTGAAATATTTGATTACTACAAGTGCAATAAATATTCTACTTTTAATTTTGACTTTTTATATTGAAGATTTTGAGTCAGGCTCAAAAGAACAAAACATGTCCTTTTGAGATTCATTGTAGAATCCACCATTTTTTCCTTTCAGTTCACTAATGGAAACAGAAAATTTTCAGATCAATCGTAAACGATACCCATGACTTCTGAGTACTTGCTTGGTTTAAGCTGGGTACTGAAACTTGGTCATTTGGACTTCTGATGTTTCAGCTTAGACCTCCTTTTAGCTTTTCAACTCAGCGAAGATTTTCTTTTATTTTTTGATTGCTCTAATTTTTGCCTAGATTGCCTTTTCAGGTTTTCAATCTAGCGAGCATGCTCTAGCTTTTGCCTAGATCGCCTTTTTAGGTTTTCAATCTAATGAGCTTACAATTTTTCTTCTTTTTTTTGTTTTAATTGTCGTCAAGTGTAGACACCCCATTTTTGCACTTGCCTGATTAATCAACTCGTTAACCCGATCGCGACGATTCCCAATGCTGGATGTTTATTTCAATGCTTTATTTGTTACAAGATATGTTTCAGAAATTCAGATGAGGTATCTCAAACTAACAAAACTATAGAAACCACGCTACGCTAGGAAAATATAACCCGACAAACATAGAAATCATCATTTTACAGATAAAAAAAAGTTTCACGATAAAAATCACTAAAAAACGATCAAATTATCAAAATACCCCTAACATCAAAACATCCTTAGAGCCCTTCTTACGCTTAGGGAAACTCATTTGAATACATAAAACAACAAAATGAAATCAAATAAACCATTTTGCCAATTTTCACCAAATTCAACAAAATTATGAAAATGCCCCTCATAACGGTTGATAATCATTTCACGCCAAAAATTTCATAAATAACACAAAACAATAATCCCATTGAATTTCTTACGAAAAATCGATTCCAAAACATCCCGGAACATCGAAAATTGACTTGAAACGCAAAAGTTCTCTTCGGGGGGCAAAACAATAATTTTTCAATTTTTTAAAATTTTTAATTTTGAAATTAATAAATAAAATATTAATTAACGTAAAATAAAAATTTAATAAATTTAATCTAAATAAACCAAGTCAATCTCATAAGACTTAAGTCGAAACTGTAATCTAAAGAAACCAAGTCAATCTCATAAGACTTAAGTTAAAATCCTAATCTAAAGAAATCAAGTCAATCTCATAAGACTTAAGTCAAAACCCTAATCTAAAAAGATCAAGTCAATCTCATAAGACTAAAGTCAAAACCCTAATTAAAACCCTAAAAGAAACCTAATCAAACACTAACTCTACCCAAAAAACTCTATAAATAGAGAGCCTCCACAACCTAATTTCGTAGGTCAAAGAAAATCCTAGGAAAAGTAGGTCAAAAAGCCACCTTATCATTCCTAAAACCCTGATTTTGAAATCCTAACCCCTTACCTATCATCCAAACCCAAACTTTTATCAAAAAAACTCTCAAAACTCTTCAAAAATCACTTAGAAACCCATCACAATACTAGAAAAAACTCATATCTAAGGAGGAGATACTTCGTTTTGGAGATCCGAAGTAGATCCGATGATAGAACAAAGCGAGGAGAATTTATACGATAAGTTGTTCTACCATATCTGAGGGAACAAGTCGTTGCGGTCGTCACAGGTATAATTTCTTTGTCTTTTTTTATTTATTTTAGGTCTTTAGCAATGTAATATTCTTGAAAATTATTAGAGACCAGCATTTGCTGGGCGGGGTTGGTGTCTAACACCTTCCAACCCCATGACATGATCCCCAGACTTAGTATTTTTTGTAGATTAGTTATTTTATTCATTTTGAGTCAATGCTCGGTTCCTAGACTGTAATAACTAGGTGGCGACTCAAAGTCAAAAGCGGATCCGTACACATCGTGGATCGAGGGCGCTTTTAGTGGCGACTCTGTTAGGGAATATTGAAAATCAAACTTGAAAAACCCCAAGTATGGGAACATTTCCATTTAGACCTAGTTTTTTATATGTTTTTTTTGTTTATTTTTTTTTGTTTATTTGATTCGTTTATTTTTGGGATGGTATTATATTCTCTCGGCATTATTTTTTAGTGTATTATTATGGAATATTATTTGCTATGATTTAACTTAGGGTCGTTTGGGATGACCCTAAATAATGTAGGATATTGAGAGGATGATGATGTGGAAAAATGGGTGTTGACCCATTTTTTATTTGAATTATTTTTGGGTTTGTATTATCTTTTATTGGTATCCTTTGGCACGATTTTGGATACTTTGTTTTGGCACATTTTTTTTATGATTCAATCTAGGGTCATTTTGGGACGATCCTAAATAATGAAATATTCAAATTGACATATGAATTGAGAACGAAATGATGGTGGTTGGGATGAGGAGCCATAGACCTTGAAAATAATTTTTTTTTTATGAAATTTTTTTTAGTATGTTAATATGCATGAGTGATAAGTTGTGAAAATAAATTATTTGTGAGTGATGTGCTAAGAAATAAAAAATTATTTTTTTTAATATTGTTTGTGATGAGGAGAGAATTCCAAGAAAAAAATCGTAAAAAAAAAAATTTAATTTTTTTATGCGTGGTGTGCCGTTAGCAGAAAATGATTTTTTATTTTTTATCTTCTTCTCAAATAAATTATTTGCGAGTGATGCGTTAAGAAATAAAAAATTTTCCTTTTTTAATGTTGTTCGTAATGAGGAGAGGATTTCAAAAAAATAAAAAAAATAAAAAAAAATCGAATTTTTTTTTTTGGTGCCAATAGTGAAAACATTTACTTTTATTTCTATCTTCTTCTCCACATATCCAAAGAAGAGGACAGCAAAGAAAAAAAAAGAAAGGGACGTCTCTCTCACTTTTCTCTCTCTCTCTTGTTCTCTCTTTTATTCCCCTATTCGATTCTCTTCTCAAAGAGACTACCCAAGCAAATGAACCCACCATGATGTTTTTGTTAAATCGAAAGCCCTCACAAAAAAAAAAAAAAAAAAAAAACTAATCCTTGAGATCTGGTTTTCGTTTTCAATCAAGAACTTTACTGTCTAATGTTATCAATCAAGCCTGCAACGTGAGAGATCTCGTGATTATCGAATCGATAATGGAGGAGAGCGGAAATCGTGGTTTATAGAATTTGTGGAGGCCGTTCCATGAAATGTTTTTGCTTTAGTTTGAGCTCTAACAGAGCATTAATGGCGGACGGATTGATTTTTTCTCCCAAAACCTGGTTTTGTTTTAAAGTTTACGAGAAAGAGGGTTCTTTAGCTTATTTTTTTTTCTTGCTGTGTTTTTTGTTTTTGAACTAGTAATAATTACAAATATATATATATATATATGGGGACGGTTCAGCAGCCCTAAAGTTTGCCAAGTTTGGTGCCAAACATTTTTCAAAATATGGGTTAGAAGCTTTGGAATGAGCTGATTTTTTGCGAGGATGATCTCTATGATGAGGAGATCATCCTCACCAAAAATCAGCCTATTCCAAAACTTCTAACCTCATCAAAAGTGATTTACAAAAAATTGGACGGTCCACGATTCTTCAACTTGTAAACTAGGGTTAGAAGTTTCAAAATGAGCTGATGTTTTGTGAGGATGATCTCTTCACCGTAGAGATCATCCTCACAAAAAATCAGCCTATTCCAAAACTTCTAACCCCATCAAAAGTGATTTACAAAAAATGTTTGGCACCAAACTTGGCAAACTTTAGGGCTGCCGAACTGCTCCCTATATATATATATATATATGTGAGCGTTGGTGGCAGCAACACAATAAATAAAGTTGAGCTTTGGGTGGTAGGCTCATAAAGAAATCAAATTTGTTGTGATGATTTTCATCAAATCAGATGTGAAGCCAACCATTGTCCTCTCCTCTGTTGGAAGAGAGATTCTTGTCACACTGTAAGACACAGCTGAATGTTACCTTCTTGAAAATCCCACGTTTGAGCAATTTTGGGCCAACATTAACATTTTACTATTTGATCGATCTCTTCGTGATTTCTATTTACTAATTTGGATATCTTTTGATACTCAAGTCTAAAATCTTTAATCAATTTGATTTTTTATGCGCATTCTACCAAGAGATTAGTGGATCAGTGGGCCCAAAAAAAAAAAAGTGCCAAATGACTTTTTTTTCGTGGGGTGACATCAAGCATTCTGTGTTACACTAGAACACCAGAAATGTACCTAAACTCTATTAACTTGATTGGTGAAACATGTGGCTTGTTGTGGGTGGCTTAACATAGAATTTGATGTAATGGTCTCGCATTAAAGTGGAATTTATGGAGACAAGGGTATATTTTACTTTGAATTGTTTTACACAGTAAACAAATGTGGGTTGGAACCCACTTTATGAGCCATGCTATCATAACTCACTTAATAAGATATTACATCTTACTTAATGTCGTAGATTGTCAAATAAAGAAATTATGATGTAATGGCCCTCTAGATTTTGAAAAAAAAAATCTATATTTTTTTTTGTATAAAAAAAAAATGTTCATCGCTCCTTATCTCTACAACTATCAATCTATCATCAATTCAATATTCATTGAAATCTCGATTCGTTTAGGATCATCCAAAATGAATTTTTTTTATTGGACCATTAAAAAAAATTGTTTTGGTTCATTTTTATCAAAAAAAAAAAAAAATTTGCCTATTTCAATGATCTGATTGATTATTCTTTGTGTTGTACCCATTGATTTCCTATCTACTATGCCATGATCTTAGTTGATATATACATGAGATGTGCATGCTTTGATCTTGAATCGAATGTTATGGATATATTTTTTCTTGATCAATATTTATTTCGTGTCCATATGTTAATGATTTGATCAGGCCCTTAAAAAAAGGCCACGGGCACACCTCACCCTGTTTTGTACATACCACTAGCACGTTTATTGCTTTTCACGCTTGCATCTCCCATATAGCCAATGTGCCACTAGTGCGTGGCCCGGTCTCTTTGGAAATACGACGTCATTCATGAAAATCACAACTCTAGTCACGTACCTTAGGCTATATTAAACTAGGGCATCAGTATCGTCTGATCAGGTGACTCTGAAAGGTATATCAATGCACCCAGGCTGGAGTGACTTGAGCCTTTGACCTATTGTAAGCTGCATAATCACATGTTCCGTTTGTCAACGTAGTACTAGTACGTAGTCGGTCCCCTCGTGGGATGCCAAACCATTTATGAAAGCTACAAATCTTGACTCGTACCCATAAGTATATCAAAGATAATATAAGTACATCAATTGCACTTTTTTGTCAAAACAAGTACCTAAGCGAGATCCTTCTCCGATGTACTACGGTACTAAGAGGATAGACTACGTTTATTATAGAAAATATGTGATTTAAGAGTGCCTTTGCTCAAACATCGCACGCCACCTCTGATCTGGGGATTAAACTGACTACTTTTGACTTCAGAGAAGTGGGTTGAAATTTTAGATTATCACCTATATAGTATATCAAACCAAGTCACCACGTACTGTCTGATTGAGTACGTTTGAGAGGTATATAGGTGTACTTGGGTAAGGGTGGCTAGATAAATTATATTACATGTAGTAAACCTAGAGTCTAGAAACCTTCCTATAGGTCACGACTCGAATCGATTATGGGTGTTCCCGGTTGCTCTATTCAATCCATCCAAGAGGTAAGTGGGTGGATTGGTCCATACTGCTCCAATTGAACCCACAATACCGATCCAACCCAGTAGATACAACTGATGAGATATGCCGATCAATATGAAATTAAACTAATTAGCCCAGTTGGTAAATGAATCTTAGGATCAACACATGGACCAGTTGAACTAATTGGCTTAAAAATATTGGAAGAAGTGATTCAAGAACATTCAGATCCATTGGATCGAGCCGGTCCAAACTCAATCGGGTACATAGTTCCAATCACCTTGTATCGGCTAGTTTAATTCAATGGATTAAATATTTCACAAAATTGGAATCAGTAAAAAAAATCATATTAAGGGATGTACTGATTAGTACAATCTGAATCTTACTTTTAGAAAATCGTACAACCCTTAATCATGATTCAAAATTTTCTAAGATTCATGATTGATCGGTAAATCATCTTCATGTAATGTTTTTTTTATCGGAATATTGCATCGGTTAGAGTTTTAAATTTAGGGGTTAACTTAACCAATGCCATCAAGAGGGACCTTTATTTCTAATTGCTAATAGCCAACTTCACCTTTGATGGGGTTTCAGGGTTATCATTACGCTCAAACTCAAGCGTCCATCTCCTAGTTGGAGTCGTAAGTCTAGTCGGTTAGAAAGAATGTTAGTGCCAAATCAACAGTCGAAAATGACTTAAGAATCTAAGCTTGTAAAGATCCGTAAGATTTTGGCAGTTTTTGCCACTGATATAAATAGTATAAAAGACAAGGTGGAAGCCTTAGAACAGATTTCAGAATCAATAGGCGATCCCCTTAACGATCCAAAAGGAAAAAGGGTAGAAGAAAATGCAACGAGATGTGCACATGAGATTTTTGAACTTGACGGGGATGAAGAACATTTTGATGAAAATCCTGTGTTAGCCAACAGGTTGTCTTAATTAAAGTCAGCTCTGAAGAATATAAAGGGTACTGATGAGATTACAACAGGTATTGAAGCTTTGAATCGTATCCCTAGGATTCAATTGCCAGAGAAATTTGTAATGCCTGAAATGGATAAGTTTAATGGAGTAGGTAGCACAATAACCCATCTCAAAGTATATGTCACTAACATGCGCACTATGGGGATTAGCAACGAATATATGACATTACTATTTCAGCGAACTCTATCAGGATCAACTTTACGATGGCTGATGTCTCAAGATCTAGCTACAGTAGGTGCATGGGAGAATATGTCAAAGGCTTTCTTGCACCAGTACAAATACAGTATTGAAATTGAAACTTCAAGAAGGGATTTGGAGTCAACTAAACAGAAGAATGGGGAAATATTAAATGGCTTCATCGGTCGTTATAGGGCCAAGGCTGAACAAATGTGGGATAGACCTTCAGAAAAAGAACAAATGGCTATTATCTTAAAAAATCTCTTGCAAGGGTATGCCCGACATCTAATCTCCCAATACCTTCCTACATTCGAGTCTCTGTTGCAAGCCGGTAGCCAAGTGGAAGATGCTTTCGCTTCTGGAGTCTTTTCCAATCCTTCTGATAGCAAGCTCAAAAAGGCTTTCACCAATTCCAAGTCTAGCACTGATCACACCTATACAGCCAATACGTCTAATACACCCGTCCAATCTACTATCCTGCCTAGTAACCAAGTTAACCCTAATCAACCTCGACCATGTAGGAAATTCATCAATCTTAGGATGCCCTTGAGCATTGTCTTTCAGAAACTTTTAAGTAAATGGCTCATTGCACTTCTCCAACCTTGACCATTATCAAATCAACTCCCCACTTCTCACAATCCAAACCTATTTTGTGAGTTTCACCAAAATCCCGGTCATCTTACTAATCGTTGCGTCGTTCTTCCTCACACAGTTCAAGACCTCATTGATGCCAAAAAAGTTACTGTCCCCGCTCTTGAGCAATCAAATGTTACCACCAACCCTCTACCGACTTACCAACATCCTTAGACTTTGAACATGGTATCCAACACTCAACTCTCGTTTGACCCAATCCTTCTCATCCGCTTAGTATGCCTCCCAGCCCCCCTCTTACTAGAGTGATGGTCCCTAATGAGTTTTTCGCCACCAAATGCAATCTTGGCCAAGGGAGAAAAAATAAGTTTGAACAAGGCAAAGATTTCGAAGAAGAAGACTCAGTCCTACTACTTGGAAACGGTGTCTCGAGTTCTCAGTCTATAATCCAACCCATTGTGGGTAATTATCTCTAGTTTTTTATGAGTCTTGAGTTAAGTTTTTTTTATCAATTCAATAAACAAGTCTATTTTTTTTAATCTTTTATTAGTCAAGTTAGTTTGTTGAGTCTGCAATGGTGTCAGTCGCCCCATCTGAATTTAATTGAATAAAGGGAATTTTTGAATACCTTGAGCGCATTAACTAATTAACTAATAAACTGGCTTCAAGGAGAAATTCATCTAATAAGGAACCCCCTCTTGAATGAGAAGATAAATGTTTTACTCGAGGAAGCAAAGGTCATTGACCTCGGAACAAAAATAATTCCCAAGAAATTCATATTGGAACTAACTTATCCCCAAGGAACACAAAGAAATGATGAATTAATTAAGAAAATTCAAAAGACTTGCTTGCGTGGTCCTATGAGGATATGTTGGTTAAGTTTGGGTGTTGCTCAACACGAAATATATACTCATCTAATGGGAACACCACATGTACAAACCAGAATGAACTCACATAATCAGAGGAGAGGTTACAAAATATATCTACGTTGGACTTCTCAACATGATAGTGCTCCTAGAATAAATTACTATTCTCATACCAATGGAGTAATTAAAACGGCTAGCAAAGATCTTGAAACTATCATCATAAAAGAGGTGTCGGTCACACTGAGATTGTTCTAAGAAATTATCTTTCACACCCTTAGTTTGTCAAACTTCGACTCGATCTTCTACAAAGTTGTAGTGCTCTGTTATCTGACATGAAAGGAAAGTCAGTTGTCAGAAATAGATTAGATCCGTCAGTGGTATGAAGAACTAAACCTGATCGAAGAAAAATTACTTAGAGATCTTTACCACATGCAAGCTTATCAAAGAAGAGTTGCTCATGCGCTTGACAAGAAGATAAAAGTTCGCCACTTACAAGTCAATGATTTAACCATCATACTTTAAAGAAAATTGAACACCCCTCCTCAACTACAGGAGGAGGTCTGACCCAGTTGGAAATATTCATTCATTAAGGAAATACTGTCTAGAAAAGCCATCAGGCTTCAAGATCATGATGGAATTGAACTACTGGAACCAACCAACCTTGACCAGAGCAAGCGGTACTATATTTAAGGAGGCCATCTTTGATCGAAACAATTTCCTATTATCCAGTTCAACATCTCTTTTCTCAACCCTTTGTAGTTTTTTTTAAAAAAAATACATTTTTTCTTGCTCAACCTGATCACCTAACCCAGGGGAGGGAAAATTCGAACTACATTTTAGTCTGATCCCAAAATTCTGGGGTACGTAAGCAACCTGAGAAATTACTTTAGGCCCGACTACATCAAAATAAAAAAATAGATTCCCCGACAAAAAAAAATTGTCAAAATGAGAAAAGAAAATTCAAAGAAAAAGAAAACAATTTAAAAGAAATGTCACACAAGGGGCATTCGGGATTTTGAGTTTCAAAATTCCTTTTTTTTTATGCCTAGTCCTAAGCTTACCCATGAAAGTCCTCCTAGGTACCGTGCAAAAAAGTCAAGGAAGGTAGCAAAACATGATCAAATAGTAACTCCAGAAGTTCAGAAGGGAAGAAAAAGAAAAAAAAAAAATGAAGCTTGCTAAATTGAAAACATGAAAGGGAAACTTAGGCAAAAATTAAGGCAAACTCGCAAGGACGACATTGGCAACAATCAGAGCAAAGAAAAAATAAAAAATGTAAGCTCGCTAGATCAAAAACCTAAAAAGGCGGTCTAGGCAAATGCTAGAACAAGCTCGCTAGATTGAAAATCTGAAAGGGCAATATAAGCAAAAATTAGAACAACAGAAAAAAAAATCTCCGGGGAGTTGAAAAGTTAAAAGGCGGTTCGAGCCGAAACATTGAAAGTCCGAATGATCAAGTTTCAATATCCAATTTAAATCAAATATAGACTCCGTGGATACAAGTATCTCATCTATGATTGATTTGGAGAGCTTCATATTCCTAAGTGAACCGACGGGAAGAAAAAACAGATTCTGTAATGAATTTCAGAAAGAAATATTTTGTTCCAATTTCTTTGAGCCGGACTCAAAATCTTCAATATAAAAAGTCAAAGTTAAAAGTTAAATTTTTATTGTGCTTGCGGTAATCAAAGATTTCAAATCTTCAAAACAAGAGGCCTTTTTCTTTTCTAAAGTATGTAGTTTTCCCCTTTACAGTAGGGGCAGTCATTTTCAAACTGAGTTCAACTATTCCTAGTGCAATATTTTTTGTCAAACTAGGGGCATTTTGTTCTGAAGCTTAATCAACTCCAAAGGATAAGGTTAACACTGAATTAAAAGGTTACCCTCTTGATAACAATTTGTTGAAAACCCCTGAGGTTCAGAAGCAAGTTAAAATGTTGACTAGACCTTCATAAAATCCAACTCTTTGTTTTCTAAAAGAAAAAGTCAAATGCGGTGTTAATCCCCCGTTTGTTTCCCTCAAAAAATCAGTTCATTACTCTTTTACCCTGGGCAAGTAAAGTAGGACTCCCCAAAAAATTAGTTCATTACTCTTTCACCCTGAGTAGGTAGAATAGGACTCCTCAAAAAATTAGTTCATTACTCTTTCACCCTGGGTAGGTAGAGTAGGACTCTCAAAAAAGCTTAGTTCATTACTTTTTCACTCCGAGTAGGTAGAGTAGGACTCCTCAAAAAATTAGTTCATTACTCTTTCACCCTAAGTAGGTAGAGTAGGACTCCCAAAAAATTAGTTTATTACTCTTTCACCCTGAGTAGGTAGGGTAGGACTCCCCAACAAATCAGTTCATTACACTTTCACCTTGGGCAGGTAGAGTAAGACATTCAACTTTTGCACGAATTTTTCTCAAATCTTATTTTTTTTTGTTCAAACTCAAATTTTTTCTCACATTTTGCCTAGATTTCATGTTTTGCTCAATCACCTTACTTAGTTTTTTTCATGAATGCACAAAATAGAAGTGCACTTTTTCAAAATTAGCATCACACCAATGCACATGTGCATTTTTGCATTAGTCAGGGAGAATTTTCTAAAATTTAAAGATCTGACGCTGTTAGTGAGAGCTCTTGTTCAAGGACCTGACATTTTTTAGTTCGGGGAGAACTTTACCCTCAAGGATTCGAACGTCCCGACGAATTGTTAAATTAGGCTACAAAATGAACTGTCATTAGCCTTGTCATTCAGATATCGCACTATCTACCAAAATAGATTCTGCCATATAGTTTGCTTCGAACCCTCTGCCAAAGAAGGGCATCTGTAGACACCCCATTTCGCATTTGCCTGATTAATCAACTCGTCAACCCGATCGCGATGATTCCTAATGATGGATGTTTATTCCAATACTTTATTTGTTACCAGATATATTTCGGAAATTCAGATGAGGTATCTCAAATTAACAAAATTATAGAAATCACACTACGTTAGGAAAATATAACCCCAAAAACATAGAAATCATCATTTTACAGACAAAAAGAAGTTTTACGATAAAAATCACTAAAAAATGATTAAATTATCAAAATAACCCTAACATCAAAATATCCTTAGAGCCCCCCTTACGCTTAGGGAAACCCATTCGAATATATAAAATAACAAAATGAAATCAAATAAACGATTTTACCAATTTTTACTAAATTCGACAAAATTATGAAAATGCCCCTCATAAGGGTTGACAATCATTTTACGTCAAAAATTTCATAAATAACATAAAACAATAATCCCATTGAATTTCTTACGAAAAATCGATTCCAAAACATCCCGGAACATCGAAAACTGACTTGAAACGCAAAAGTTCTCTTCGGGGGCAAATAAGTAATTTTCCAATTTTTAAAAAATTTTAATTTCGGAATTAAAAATAAAATATTAATTAACGTAAAATAAAAACTTAATAAAATTAATATAAATAAACTAAGTCAATCTCATAAGACTTAAGTCAAAATCCTAATCTAAAGAAATCAAGTCAATCTCATAAGACTTAAGTCAAAACCCTAATTAAAACCCTAACCAAGTCAATCTCATAAGACTTAAGTCAAAATCCTAATCTAAAAAGACCAAGTCAATCTCATAAGACTAAAGTCAAAACCTTAAAAGAAACCTAATCAAACACTAACTCTACCCAAGAAAACTCTATAAATAAAGAGCGTCCACAACCTAATTTCGTAGGTCAAAGAAAATCCTAAAAAAAGTAGGTCAAAAAGCTATCCTATCCTTCCCAAAACCCTGATTTTGAAGTCTTAACCCCTTACCTAGCATCCAAACCTTAACTTTTATAAAAAAGACTCTCAAAACTCTCCAAAACCATGTAGAAATCCATCAAAATACTAGAAAAAACTCAGATCTAAGGAGGAGATACTTCATTTTGGAGATCTGAAGCAGATCCAATGATAGAACAAAACGAAAAGAATTTATACGAGAAGTTGTTTTACCATATCTGAGGGAACAAGTCATTGCGATCGTCACAGGTATAATTTTTTTGTCTTTTTTATTTATTTTAGGTCTTTAGCAATGTAATATTCTTGGGAATTAGTAAAGGCCGACGTTTGTCGGGCGGGGTTGGTGCCTAACACCTTCCAACCCCGTAACGTGATCCCCGAACTTAGTATCTTTTGTAGATTAGTTGTTTTATTCGTTTTGAGTCAATGCTCCGTTCTAAGACCGTAATAACTAGGTGGTGATTCAAAGTCAAAAGCGGATCTGTACACCCCGCGGATCAAAGGCGTTTTCACCAAAATCGTCCTTTCGAATTTTCAACTTTGCGAGTTTACCTTAATTTTTGCCTAAGTCGCCCTTTCAGGTTTTCTACTTAACATACTTCTTTATTTGCTCTAATTGTTGCCAAGGCCGTTCTTTCAGATTTTCAATCTTGTAAGTTTGCCTTAATTTTTGCCTAAGTCGTCATTTCAGGTTTTCAACCTAGTAGATTTTTTTTCTCTTTTTTTTCCCTTTTGAACTTCTGGAGTTACTTTCTGATTATGCTTTGCTACATTCCTTAACTTTTTCGCACGGTACTTAGGAGGACTTTCATATGTAAGCTTAGGACTGGGCATAAAAAGAAAGGAATTTTGAGGCTCAAAAACCCAAATGCCCCTTGTGTGACATTTCTTTTATTTTGCTTTGAATTTTCTTCCCCATTTTGAAGATATTTCTTTTTTTTTTTGAATTTTTTTCTTTTTGGATTTTTTTTGTGGAAGAATACTTTTTTTTATTTTGATGTGGTAAGGCCTGAAGTAACTTCTCAGGTTGCCTACGTATCCCAAAATTTTGGGATCAAACCAAAACGTAGTTCAAATTCTTCCCTCCACTAGGTTAGGTGGTCGGACTGAGAAAGAAAAATGTATTTTTTTAAAAGGCTACAAAGGACTGAGAAAGGAGATATTGAATTGGGTAGTAGGAAAATTGATTCGGCCAAATATGACCTCCTTAAATGTAGTACCGCTTGATTTGGTCAAGGTTGATTGTTTCTGGTAGTTCAATTCTATCATGATCTTGAAACCTGACGGTTTTTTCAAATAGTATTTTCTTAATGAATGAATCTCTCCAATTGAGTTCAGACTTCCTCCTATGGTCGAGGATGCGTGCTCAATTTTCTTTGAAGTCTGATGGTTAAATCCTTAACTTGTAAGTAACGAACTTTGATTTTTTGTCAAACATTTTGGTGACTCTTCTCTAATAAGTTTACAGTTGGTATAGAACTTCTATGTTATTTTTCTTCAATCTGGTTTAGTTCTTTGTATCGATGACGACCCTAGTATGTTTCTAATAATTGATTTTCCATCATACTTTGAGATATGGGATTTCCATTTCAACTAGTAAGATTGCTTCCATATCATACACTAGAGAATAGGGTGAGACTCTAGTGGAAGATTGTATTGAAGTATGATATGTCCCTAGTTGAAAGCGCCCTCGATCCGCAGGGTGCACGGATTTGCTTTTGACCTTTGAGGTTTGGGAGTCGCCACCTAGTTATTACGATCTAGGAACCGAACACTGACTTTAAAAGGTAAATAATACTAATCTACGAAAGAAAATACGGATTCGGGGATCACTTTACGGGGTTGGAAGGTGTTAGGCACCAACCTCGCCTAGAAAACGCCGGTCTCTACTAATTCTCAAATAAACTACATTGCTAAAAGACCTAAGTAATAATAAAAAAATAAAAATAGTTACCTTTTCCGAATGCAACGATTTTGTTCCCTCAGATCTGATAGAACAACTCCTTGTATAGTATTCCTCACTTCGTTCTGTTGTCGGATCTGATTTCTGATATCCAAATTGAGGTATCTTCTTCTTGGATCTATGAGTTTTCTAATTTTTTTAATGGATTCTAAGATATTTTAGAAGGATTTTTGGGTGTTTTTTGAGCTAAAGTTGGGGTATGAATGTTAGGTAAGGAGTTAGGGCTTCAAAATTAGGGTTTTGGGGAGGCTCTTAGACATACTTTTTCTAGGGTTTATCTTTTCATACGAAAATAGGTTGTAGGGACCCCTATTTATAGATTTTTTAAGTACTTATTTTGATGGAGTTAGTGTTTAATTATAATTGTTTTAAATAGAATTAGCGTTTAATTAGAATTGTTTTAAATTGAATTAGTGTTTAATTAGAATTGTTTTAGGTAGAGTTATCTTTTAATTAGAATTATTTTAAATAGAGTTATATTTTAATTAGAATTCTATTAGGGTTTTGATTTTTAGTCTCACTAAATTGACTTTAAGATTTTGACTTTAGTCTTACTTGATTGACTTTAAGATTTTGACTTTAGTTTTACTTGATTGACTTTAATTTTGACTTTAGTATTACTTGATTGACTTTAATTTTTTGACTTTAGTTTTACTTGATTGTCTTTAAGATTGACTTTAGTCTTACTTGATTGACTTTAAGATTGACTTTAGTCTTACTTGATTGACTTTAATTTTGACTTTAGTCTTACTTGATTGACTTTAATTTTTTGACTTTAGTCTTACTTGATTGACTTTAAGATTGACTTTAGTCTTACTTTATTGACTTTAATTTTGACTTTAGTCTTACTTGATTGACTTTAAGATTGACTTTAGTCTTACTTGATTGACTTTAATTTTGACTTTAGTCTTACTTGATTTACTTTAAGATTGACTTTAATATTACTTGATTGACTTTAATTTTGACTTTAGTCTTACTTTAAATTAATTAATGTTTTAATTATTAATTTAGGAATTTTTAATTATTAAAATTGTAAAATTATCGTTTTGCCCTCGGAGAGGACTTTTTGCATTTTAAGTTATTTTTTAATGTTTCAGGATGTTTTGGAATATTGGTTTTTGTCATTTAGGAAATTTTTTGTGCGAAATGGTCGTGAACTTTATGAGGGGCATTTTCGTAAGTTTGTCGAATTTTGTGAAAATTAGCGAAATGGTTTATTTGGTTTCGATTTGTTGTTTTATGTATTTGAAAGAGTTTTCCTAAGTGTAATGTAGGCTCTAGGGATGTTTTTAGGTTAGGGGTATTTTGGTAATTTGATAATTTTTTAGTGATTTTTATCGTGAAGCATCTTTTTGTCTGCAAGATGATGATTTTTACATTTTTGAGGTTATATTTTCCTAGCGTAAAGTGGTTTCTAAGGTTTTATTAGTTTGAGATACCTCATCCGAATTTCTGAAACATATCTAGTAACAAAATATAGCATTGAAATAAACATCCATCATTGGGAACCGTTGCAATCGGATTGACGAGTTGATTAATCAGGCGAATGCAAAAATGGGGTGTCTACAAATGCCCCTCTTTGGTAGAGGGTTGAAGCAAACTAGATAGCAAATCTATTTTTGTAGATAGTGCGATATCTGAATTTCAAAGCTAGTGACAATTCATTTTGCAGCCTGATTTTAGCAATTCGTCGAGATGTTTGGATCCTTGAAGAAAAATTCTCCCCGAACCACAAAATTGTCAAGTTCTCGAGCGCGTCTCACTAACTGTGTCAGATCCTTGAATTTTTAAAAAATTATCCTTGACTAATGTGCGAGTGTGTGTACTTGAAATCTGAGCAAAATATAAAATCTAGGAAAACCTGAGAAAAAATTTGACTTTAAACAAAACTTGAAATTTTTTTTTGAGGTTTGAGAAAATCTGAGCAAAAATTGAGAAAAAGTTAAATGTTATACTCTACCTACCCTGGGTGAAAGAGTAATGAGCTTATTTTTCTGGGAGTCCTACTCTACCTACTCGGGGTGAAAGAGTAATGCACTAATTTTTTTTTTTTTAAGTTCTACTCTACCTACTCGGAGTGAAAGAGTAATGAACTAAACTTTTTGGGAGTCCTACTCTACCTGCCCAGGGTGAAAGAGTAATGAACTAATTGTTTTTGGGATGTTCTATTTTACCTACTTGGAGTGAAAAAGTAATAAACTAATTTTTTGGGAGTCCTACTTTACCTGCCCAGGGTGAAAGAGTAATAAACTAATTTTTTTTGGGAAGTTCTACTCTACCTACTGGGAGTGAAAGAGTAATGAACTAATTTTTTTTTTGAGAAATTGTACTCTACCTGCTCGGGGTGAAAGAGTGATGAATTAAATTTTTTTTTAGGAAGTTCTACTCTACTTACTCGGAGTGAAAGAGTAATGAACTAAGCTTTTTGGGAGTCCTACTCTACCTATCCAGGGTGAAAGAGTAATGAATTAATTTTTTTGGAAAGTTCTACTCTACTTACTCGGAGTGAAAGAGTAATGAACTAATTTTTTTGGGAGTCCTACTCCACCTGCCTAAGGTGAAAGAGTAATGAACTAATTTTTTTTGGGAAGTTCTACTCTACCTACTCGGAGTGAAAGAGTAATGATCTAATTTTTTTGGGAAGTTCTACTCTACCTACTCGGAGTGAAGGAGTAATGAACTACTCGTAGTGAAAGAGTAATGAACTAATTTTTTTGGGAGTCCTACTTTACCTACCCAGGGTGAAAGAGTAATGAACTAATTTTTTTTGGAAATAAGTAAGAGATTTACACCGCATTTGATTTTTTTTAAATAAAAAATTAGATTTTATGAAGGTCTGGTAAACACTTTAACTCTCTTTGAATCTTAGGAGTTTTCAAAATTTCTATCAAGAGGGTAACCTTTAATTCAAAGTTAACGTTATCCTTTGGGGTTGAAATTGATCAGGCTTCAGAACCAAAATGCCCTTAGTTTGATAGGGAACATTGCACTAGGGATAATTAAACATAATTTGAAAATGAATACCCCTAGTGTAAGGGGGGAAACTGTACTATTTAGAAAAAGGAAGTGCCCTTGTTATGAAAGTTTGAAATCCATGATTACCACAAGCGCAATAAAGGTTTAACTTTTAATTTTGACTTTTTATATTGAAGATTTTGAGTCAGACTTAAAAAAATTGGAACAAAATATTTCTTTCTGAAATTCATCATAGAATTTGTTCTTTCTCCCCGTCGGTTCTCTTAGGGACGTGAAACTCTTCATATCAATCAAAGACGAGATACTTGTATCCATTGGGTCTATTTATGGTTCAAACTGGGTATTGAAACTTTATCATTCGGACTTCTGATGTTTCGGCTTGGACCACCTTTTCAACTTCTCAACTCAACAGAGATTTTCTTTTATTTTTTGGTTGCTCTAAGTTTTGCTTAGATTACCTTTTCAGGTTTTCAATCTAGCGAGCATGTTCTAGCTTCTGCTAAGGTTGTCCTTTCAGATTTTCAACCTTGTGAGCTTGCCCTAATTTTTGCTTAAGTTGCCCTTTTGGGTTTTCAACCTAGCAGGCTTCATCTTTTTTTTTCTTCCATTTTGAACTTCTGGAGTTACTGTCTGATCATACTTTGCTATCTTCCTTGACTTTTTCGCACAGTACTTAAGAGGACTTTTATGGGTAGGCTTAGGACTGGGCATAAAAAGAAAGGAATTTTGAGGCTCAAAAACCCAAATACCCCTTGTGTGGCATTTTCTTTTAAATTATTTTCTTTTTCCTTGAGTTTTCTTCTCCATTTTGGATGATATTTCTTTTTCTTTTTAGATTTTTTCTTTGTCGGGGAATATATTTTTTTATTTTGATGTGGTCGGGCCTGAAGTAACTTCTCAGGTTGCCTATGTACCCCATAATTTTGGGATCAGACCAAGACGTAGTTCGAATCTTCCCTACCCTAGATTGGGTAATTTAGCTGAGAAAGAAAAAGGCATTTCTTTTTTTATTTTTTAACAAAAATGCAAAGGGCAGAGAAAAAAGATATTGAACTAGGTAGTAGAAAAATTAATTCGGTCGAAGATGGCCTCCTTAAATGTAGTACCGCTTGATCTAGTCAAGGTTGGTTGGTTCTGGTAATTCGATTCCATCATGATCTTGAAGTCTGACAATTTTTCTAGATAGTATTTCTTTAATGATTGAATCTTTCCAATTGGGTTCAAACTTCTTCCTATGATCGAGGAAGAGTGCTCAATTTTTTTGGTAGTCTGATGGTTAGATCCTTGACTTGTAAGTGATGAACTTTGACTTTCTCGTCAAACATGAGAGTGACTCATCTCCGTTGACAGACCCAATCTGTTTCTAACAATTGACTTCCATCAAGACCTTGAGATACAGGATTTTCCATTTTAACCGGTAAGATTGCTTCCATATCATACACTGGAGTGACTCTAGTGGAAGACTGTATTGAAGTTTAATATGTCCATAGCGCGAATGGTAACTTCTCTGGCCAATCCCGGTGTGATGTGTGATTGACACATTTTCACGATGATTTTCTTGAGATTTTTAGTGGTTGTTTCAACTGTTCCATCGATCTGAAAATAATAAACCTTTTAAAAGTCCAGTACTGATACATTTCGTAATCTCTTCCCTGACGATGTGAGTCTATTCTGGTTTGTACATGTGGTATTCTCACAGAATGAGTATATATTTCATGTTGAACAACACTCACAAATTTAACTAACATATCCTCATAGGATCATGTAAGCAAGTCTTTTGAATTTTCTGAATAAATTCATCCTCTCTTTGTGCTCCTCTAGGGATAAGTTAATTCTAATATGAATTTCTTTGGAATTATTTTTTGTTCTGAGGTCAATGCTCTTTGCTTTCTTGATTAGAAGTCGAGCAAGACATTTATCTTCTCATTCAGGAGAGGGTTCCTTATTAGAGGAATTTATCCTTGAAGCCAGTTTATTAGTTAAATCGTTAATGCGCTGGAGGTATTCAAAAATTTCTTTTATTCAATTAAATTTAGATGGGGCGACTGACACCATTGCAGACTCGACAAACTATCTTGACTAGAACAAAATAAGAAATAAAAAAGATAGACTTGATTACTGAATTGATAGAAAGAACTAGACTCAAGACTCATAAACAATTAGGGACAATTACCCACAACGGGCTTGATTATAGACTGAGAACTCGAGAAACTATTTCCAAGCGGTTAGACTGAGTCTTTTTCTTTAAATTGTTTGCATTCTTCAGACTTACTTCTTCTCTCTTGACTAAGACTGCATTTGGTGGCGAAAACCTCATTAGGGACCGTCACTCTGGTAAGAGGGGGGCTAGGAGGTTTATGATTGACTAAGCAGATGAGAAAAGATTGAGTCAAACGAGAGTTGAGTATTGGATACCATGTTCAAAGTCTGAGGAGGTTGGTAAGCGGATAGAGGGTTGGTAGTAACATTTGGCTGCTCAGGGGCAGGGACAGTAACTTTTTTGGCGTCAATGAGGTCTTGAACTGTATTGTGATGCCCCGCAAAACGCTAACACAGATCCCAAGGCCGCCTCGAGGCACTAGGTGGCGCCTCGAAATTTCGACATGGTCTCCTCTGTTTATGTTAGCGTTTCACGGAACTCAAACCTGATAAAAACAATCCAAACAATCCTATATAAAGCAACATATCCACAATGAATAAGAAATGGAAGACGAGAGATTTTATGAACAACAAAAAAACAAGGTCAGAGTTGTGCAAAAAGGTATAAAGTTATACGGGATTATAAAATTTTCCTCACTCTAACATAGACCTAGCACTCGGTCCCAAAACACTATGTACACCTCCTAGAACGAACAGACTCCTAGTAGAAGTAGTCATGATGCTTACCGGGTAATGGGCTCTGATCGTCGATTTGACCGACCAGGTGTTCTTCGGCTAATAGCTCAGCACCTGCTGCGCCAACTTTAGGCTCTGCAACAAAAAAAAAATGGAAGGAAAGGGTGAGTAACAATGGTTACCCAGTAGGTCCACAAACAATTCCCTACTAATAACCTAACCTAACCTAACCTGATCGAATAATCATACTGTATCATTTCAAAACATGCAAGTTTTACAATTGAAGCTACGATTAACTAGTACATATAGCCAGGGATGAGCAACTAAACAGTTTAAAAATTACACATAGCATCAATTATCCATACTCATTATACATTTTCCATTTATGCAAATATAGTTGACAACACTGAAATAGTAGACATGCTTTTCAGTTTATAATCCGAAATATAACACAGATACATAATACAAGTGGTGGCGTAATGGAATTTGAGTGTTGGGATTCACGACTGGATCGCTCCTAGTCGGGACATGAGTTACAACATAAATCTGGCTTTTAGTTCTTAATTTTGTGGTCGGTCGCTATGCTTACCACACTGGTGACTATTTATCCGGCTCAGGCGGACCGTTTGACGTGACCGTAAGTAATGGGTCTCTTTTCGATGTGTCAGAACGTTCGACTACTACTAGATTGTTAGTGATCACTGACCAATCATCTTCGTCTATGCCTATCAGGCGTGCATGTGATTCCCAAATGACACTCTACTCGTATACGACCACCTTTACAATACACGTTCACTGGTAAAGATAAGAAATGAATGGACCCGGATTCCAATTGTGACTCCACTCTTATACGCGTCCCATACCATGTATGAGCTTGGTGGTCCCTACTGTACATATCAGGATAGTGCACCCCTCCTGATGATGTGACACACTATCCTTTCAGGCATTCACAAACCCTTTAACAACTAACAAAATAACTACGTATATATATGATTTTTCATTTCAAATAAAAGAGAAAATTAACAGAATAGGGTTGAGAATGGATATCCAGTTTCTACCATACAACTGTGGCCACCCGGCCTAAAAATAAATAACAGTACTCAGCGCACGCACTAACATAATCGTAAATAAACATTCAACCCTTTCAACCAACCTACATACAACATACAATGTAAAGTGCAGACATCATCCCTCAGGTGTAATTCTAACACTTTACCGTTCATCCCCTCTTCCATTCTCTCGACATTCTCACTTTTTGACTTTTCAAATCAAACCATTCATTTTTAATTCATTCTTGGTCTTTCCATCGAAAATCATCAAAGTTTATTCAAAACAAGGTCCCGGTAATGCACAGGACCAAAGTTGTTAAAAACAAGAAAAGTTGATGAAAATTTGGCTAAGTGTCGGAACTCAATTTTTCAAAGTTCTCAAAATTGAGAATAGGTTTTTCGAAATTAAAGTCTCTATCATGAGATTCGACACCATATAGTTTTTGTAATCTAATTCAAAGTAATGCGAAAGTTATTACATTTTGAAAACTTGCCGAAAACGTCGAAATTTACGTTTTGTTCTTGAAACCAAAATTCGGATTTTGATCCTTTGAGTTTTGGATCTTGAAAACATTTTCATTGTTCCGAAATGGGGGGTAAAACCTTAATTTCATTAAAAAACTTAAAGTAAATGGAAAGTAAAAATATTTTTAATGAGTAAAAATATTTTTAATGGAAAGTAAAAAACCTTAATTTCATTAAAAAGGAAATTTACTTAAATATTTTTAATGAAATGAAGGGTGGGAAATTAAGTATAAGGTGTGAGGAGGTCAAGGCAAAATTCAGAACTCAGTTCTAAAGAGAACTGTTTCTGTCGGTGGATGGTCGGTGGCAGAATCGACAGAATACTCATCGGCAGGTGTCGGTGGGATCGACGGCATCCGCCGACAGAATAAAAATTTCTCACGGTTCTTGATTTTATTTGTGGCACAAACCTCATTCTGTCGGTGGGACCGGTAGAAACCTCATTCTGTCGACAGGTGCCGGTGGCACCTCCCACCGACCGCACTAAATCATCACTCGAACTTTCGAGTTTTCGATCCCTTTTTCGGATTCTTCTTCCATTCTTCGAATCATTCAACCCACCCACGAGTTTATGGTTAAAACTTGATAAAATACAATCAAAACATCTACTTCTACCATGAATTTGAAATCGAACAATAACTTTCTACGATTTAAATGCAAACAATAAGTTTTGTTTCAAAACCTAAATGCACATTTCAAAATCTAAAGTTACCAATAGGAATTGAAAGTCCCTTACATGGTTTGTGGACGCCAAAGGTGATGAACTCGTACAAGGATCGAAGTTGGTGGCAAGAGAGTAAATGTTGAGTTGAGTTTGATGCAAAGTAAGCGAGGGTTTGCAACTCCTTTAACGACGGTACTCTTCTTCACTTCTACCCTAGAAGACGAGTCCTACTAACTTGGTGAAGCTCTGAGTTTGATGATGCCCTAACTTATTTGTTGGTTTTTGGTGGAGGGTGAGGAAACGGACGTGAATGGGTTAACAAAGAGGGTGAGGTTGTAGCTATCGTCGTAGCCGACAACTTTGTCTCATTCGTCGGGGTTCATCGGTCATTCCTTTTCAATGAATCTCGAGGTGAAGAGAGGATAACCCTATGTTGAGAAAATCTGAGTTTTGGGTGCTTTGGAGAAGAAAGAGAAATGAAATGAAATGAAAGAAAGTCAGATTTTCTTTTATAACAAAACTAAGGGCATACTTGTAATTTCTTTATTATTTCTAGTTTTGACCGTAACTTGACTATCCGGACTCGAAAAATGACAAACGAGTATACCATTTCGAATAATTTTTCGTTGCAGACCTAACGGTGTCATCAAATTTTCTGATTCTCGCTCTAACAGTACTTTACTATTTTGGGTCCCACTTAACGCGAAATTCGAGGATTGGTTAATTTTTCCACCCGAACTTGAATTCAAACTCTCTTACAAGTTAAAGTATACATTACGATCATTCTGAAACTAATGGTGAAGTTGGTTTTCAACAAAAATGAATATAGCATAATCCGAGCACTTTACTCTAAGTTTTCTTTTTAGAATATTCTTTCGAATAAATACTATATGATCTCCTCGAGATACGAGTTAAAAATACGGGGTGTTACATTCTCCCCCCTTAATAAAAATTTCGTCCTCGAAATTGAGATAGTACCTTAGTCTTTAGAACAGTTCTGGGTACTTAGCCTGCATCTCGACCTCTTTTTCCCAAGTGGCTTCCTCAATGTTGTGGTGCCTCCACAATACTTTGACTAAAGGAATGGATTTGGACCTGAGTTGTTTTACCCTCTTGTCAAGTATTTGTACCGCACCTTCCTCGTATGATACGTTATCGTCTACCTTTAACTCCCGCAAGTCTACCACGTGTGAAGGGTCTGGCAAGTATTTCTTCAACATGGACACGTGGAATACATTATGAACCTACTCGAGCTGCGGAGGTAGGATCAATCTGTAAGCCACTGAACCAATCCGTTCAACTTTCTCAAATGGTTCCACAAACCGCGACTTTAACTTGCCCTTCACGTCAAATCTGGAGATTCCTCTTCGGGGCAATACTTTCAAGAATACTCGGTCCCCAACTTGAAATTCCAAAGGTCTGTGTCGCTTGTTTGCATAGCTTTTCTGTCTACTCTGAGCAGTTTTCAGTTTGTCCCGTATAATGCGCACTGTCTCAGTAGTTTCCTCAATAATCTCGGGTCCCAACACCGTGGCATCTCCAGTTTCTGCCCAACATATCGGTGATCGACACGACCTACCGTATAAAGCCTCGAATGGTGCCATGCCAATACTAGCTTGAAAGCTGTTGTTGTAGGAGAATTCCACCAACGGTAAATGGCGCTTCCAACCTCCTCCAAAATCAAACACACATGCCCGTAGCATGTCTTCTAAAATCTGAATAACTCGTTCGGATTGTCCATCAGACTGTGGGTGAAAAGCGGTACTGAAATTCAACTGAGTGCTCATGACTTTGTGTAGACTCTCCCAGAATCGCAAAGTGAATCTGGGATCCCTATCTGACACAATAGAAACTGGCACCCCATGTAGTCGAACTATCTCAGCTACGTAGATCTAGCTTAGTTTATCAACGTCAAATGAAACTCGAATTGGGATGAAATGTGCCGATTTTGTTAGTCGATCCACGATTACCCATATGGCATCCGACCCGTCACTGGCTCTCGGTAACCCGACTACGAAGTCCATGGTCACATGCTTCTATTTCCATTCTACTATGGGTAATGGTTGGAGTAAGTCTGATGGGTTGCGGTGTTCTGCCTTGATTTGTTGGCAAGTTAGGCATCTACCTACATATTCTGCAATTACCTTTTTCATACTTGGAAATCAAAAATTTCTTCGCAAGTCTTTATACATTTTTGTACCTCCTGGGTGTATCGAATATCGAGAACGGTATGCCTCACTCAGTATGTTGGACCTCAATCGTGGGTCCTTCGGTATCCACATCCTACCTCAAAATCTGAGAATCTCATCTGATCCTATCGACCAATCTAAGTCGGTCAGGTCCCTAGCCCTCAGTTCATATTCTCTTACATCTTCATCTACTTGCTAGGCTTCTTTAATACGTGTAATCAACTCGTTTTCAGTCATCAATGTACCCAAGTAGATGTGCGATCTGTACGTTTCCCTCGGAGTCTCGAACATTGTTTTTATGGCTTGCTCAAGCAATTTCCATTCTTTCATCATCATGTGAGCTACAGTGTTTCTACTCAATACATTGGCAACCACATTCGCTTTCCCCGGGTGATACTCGAGGGTAAAGTCGTAGTCCTTGAGGTATTCCATCCAACGTCGCTGCCTCATATTTAATTCCCGTTGCGAGAATATGTACTTGAGACTCTTATGATCGGAGAATACTTCAAACTTCTCTCCGTATAGGTAGTGTCTCCAAATACGTAATGCAAACACTATAGCGGCTAATTCGAGATCATGGATGGGATAATTCTTCTTATGATTTTTCAACTTCCTCGATGCATATGCTACTACTTTCCCACACTGCATCAATACAGCTCCCAAACCAATCTCAGAAGCATCTGCAAATATCGCTAGACTTTCACCCAGAGTTGGTGATACTAAAACTGGAGCGGTCGTCAACCTTTTCTTCAATTCATGGAATTGCAGTCTCGCACTTGTCATCCCATTCAAATCGGATATTTTTCTACGTCAGTCTCGTCAACGGTGCTGCAAGAGTGGAAAATCCCTTAATAAACCTTCTATAGTAGCCGGCCATCCCAAGAAAACTCCTAATATCAGTCACTGTCTTCGGCTGTTTCCACATCAGCATGGCTTCAACCTTAGAAGGGTCTATTGCTATCCCTTCATTGGACACCACGTGTCCTAGGAACTTCACCTTCTGGAGCCAGAATTCACACTTGCTAAACTTGGCATATAGCTTATGCTCTCGTAGAATCTGAAGTGTAATCCTGAGGTGCTTCTCCTGGTCCTCCCTCAACTTAGAGTAGATTAGGATGTCATCTATGAACACAATGACAAACTTGTCGAGGTGTTCCCAAAATATCCGGTGCATCAGATCTATGAATGTCGTCGGTGCATTCGTCAGACCGAAAGGCATCACTAGATACTCAAAGTGCCCTAGCCTAGTCCGAAATGCAGTCTTCGGAATATCTGCCTCTCGGATCCTCAATTGGTGGTACCCAGATCGCAAATCAATCTTAGAGAAGTATTGGGCACCCTGTAGTTGGTCGAATAAATCATCAATGCGCGGAAGGGGGTACTTATTCTTGATGGTCACTTGATTTAACCTCCGATAGTCGATACATAAACGGAACGGAGTGATCCATCATTCTTCTTAACAAACAAAACCGGTGCTCCCTAGGGTGAGGAACTCGGTCGAATAAACCCCAAGTTAGTAAGCTCATCAATCTGAGCTTTCAACTCTCGGGTTTCTACCGGGACCATTCGGTATGGTGCGATGGAGATAGGCCCTATGCCTGGTACCAAATCGATAGAAAACTTTATCTCACGACGTGGAGGCAAACCCGGTAATTCGTCTGGAAAAACATCCCCAAATTCCCTGACTACCTCTACCATATCCGTCGATGTCTCTAGCTCCGATATACTAAAAGTCCCTAACTGGTTGTATAAAGAACCGCCTCCTCTATACCTGGATCCTTGAACCTTGACTTTCGGATGACCCGACCGTCTGAAGACTACCGATCTCGCGAAGCAACCGACGTGGGCATGGTTTTGCACTAGCCAGTCCATCCCCAAAATGACATCAAAGTCAGAACAATCTAATGTCATGAGGTCGGTACTCATTTCTTGGTCCTCTATCCTAATTACACAATTTCGACATAATTTCTAAGTTATCTGTCGGTCTCCCAACGGTGTAGATAGTTTCATTAACCGGCCCGTGTCCGAAATTTCTAATTCTAGTAACCGTGCAATCTCTGTGGAAATATATGATCTAGAAGAACCGGTATCAAACAAAACTCGAATCTTAATGTTGAAAATTAAAATTGTACCTTCTAACACCTCGTCTGACACTGGTATCTCCTCTTGAGTCAGATGGTAAACTCTGCCTTGGGGTCTAGGAGTCACCCTCGAATGTTGCTGTGATGAAAATCAGTTTCTCCTGATGTGTCCTGGCTATCCGCAACCAAAACATGCTAACGGCCCTGTTTGAATAGGTCTCTGTGGGATGGGTAGTCTCATACTCTGTCTGGTTGGTCCCCTTGGCCTTGTTGGCCTCATTGAAGCCCCAACTGGTCCGTAGCTCGGCAGTGCAGGAGCTCGATACTGTGAATACGTAGGTCCAGAGGCACTTGGTCTCAAAAACATCAGCCTCTTGGCTGGATCAGCCCTAGGGGGAAATGAATTCTGGGGTCGACTAGTCTGCCCCCTCGAAGTTTGCAACTCCATATCCTCCCGCTCATCCCTTTGAGCTCGACTCACTGTGTCTCTGTAGCTAGTGGTCTCGATCATTGACATCCTGGCCCTTAGGTAGGGTCGCAGTCCCCTGAAAAATCTGCGAGCTTTTTGTAGATCGGTCGGAATGAGCTCGGATGCGTATCGTGATAACCTAGTAAATCTCAGCTCGTAGTCCATAAAGGATAGGTTGCCTTGCACCAAACTTGAAAGTTCCTGATACTTAATCTCTCGGGCTGTCTCGGATATGAATCGGTTTAGGAACAACCTCTCGAAATCGGACCACTCAAAAGGTCCCTCCCCCAAAACATTTTTCTCGGAACGCCACTAATGGCTGGCATCCCCGTCAAATTGAAATGCCGCCACCGGTACCCATTGGTCTCTCGGGCACTGCTTAGTGCTCAGAATTTCTTGGGTCCTCAAAACCCATTCCTCAACCTCAACCGGGTCCGAAGAACCTCCAAATCTAGGTAGGCGTAGTCGCTGAAAGTTCTGTAGCCACATCCCCGAGTTTGTCGGTGCCTAGGGTAGAGGAGTTCTCGCAGTCCTCAATGGTACAACCTGTGGCCGTGGCTCATGTGGTGGCTCTGGGGGTGGTATAGGGTCAGCCTATTGTGAAGAAGCCTGACGCTCTCTCAACTCAGCTACCTCCTCGGCTAGCCTAGCCTGTGACTCAAGCATCTCTCCCCTAAACTTGTTCAAGGACTCAGCTATCTGTCCCATGAACGACATTAGCTGTGCTATCGGATCGAGGGATTGATCTGATGCCTGTCCCGTTTCTACTGTAGTTCGGCTTCTCCCTCGGCCTCTACCTCTGCCTCGTCCGCTCATCTTGTTTCTGTTCAACATCAACAAGACAGCTATTATCATAAGGCTAAGGTTGTTCTTATAGAGGAATTTATCGATATCTTAATTAAGAATTTAGTAATGAACACCATTTTCATTACTAACTGAGAGAACCTAAGACCTTATCTTAATCTTACTAAGCTCTATGGACTCTAGACATAGAAGAGTTCGTAATCCCAATACGGAACTACTAATGAGCTCTGATACCATCTGTGATGCCCCGCCAAACGCTAACACAAATCCCAAGGCCACCTCGAGGCACTAGGTGACGCCTTGAAATTTCGTTATGGTCTCCTCTGTTTATGTTAGCGTTTCACGGAACTCAAACCTGATAAACAAAATCCAAACAATCCTGTATAAAGCAACATATCCACAATGAATAAGAAATGGAAGACGAGAGATTTTATGAACAACAAAAAAATAAGGTCAGAGTTGCGCAAAAAGGTATAAAGTTATACGGGATTACAAAATTTTTCTCACTCTAACATAGACCTAGCACTCGGTCCCAAAACATTATGTACACCTCCTAGGACGAACAGACTCCTAGTAGAAATAGTCATGATGCTCACCGGGTAATGGGCTCTAGTCGTCGATCTGACCGACCAGGTGTTCCTCGGCAAATAGCTCAACACCCACTGCGCCAACTGTAGGCTCTACAAACAAAAAAATGGAAGGAAAGGGTGAGTAACAATGGTTACCCAATAGGTCCACAAATAATTCCCCACTAATAACTTAACCTAACTTGATCGAATAATCATACTGTATCATTTCAAAACATGCAAGTTTTACAATTGAAGCTACGATTAACTGGTACATATAGCCAGGGATGAGCAACTAAACAGTTTAAAAATTACACATAGCATCAATCATCCATACTCATTATACATTTTCCATTTATGCAAATATAGTTGACAACACTGAAATAGTAGACATGCTTTTCAGTTTATAATCCGAAATATAACACAGATACATAATACAAGTGGTGGAGTAATGGAATTTGAGCGTTGGGATTCACGACTGGATCGCTCCTAGTCGGGACATGAGTTACAACATAAATCTGGCTTTTAGTTCCTAATTTTGTGGTCTGTCGCTATGCTTACCACACTGGTGACTATTTATCCGGCTTAGGCGGGCCGTTTGACGTGACCGTAAGCAATGGGTCTCTTTTTGATGTGTCAGAACGTTTGACTACTACTAGATTTTTAGTGATCACTGACCAATCATCTTCGTCTATGCCTATCAGGCGTGCATGTGATTCCCAAATGACACTCTACTCGTATACGACCACTTTTACAATACACGTTCACTGGTAAAGATAAGAAAGGAATGGACTCGGATTCCAATTGCGACTTCACTCTCATACGTGTCCCATACCACGTATGAGCTTGGTGGTCCCTACCATAAATCTCAGGATAGTGCACCCCTCCGGATGATGTGACACACTATCCTTTCAGGCATTCACAAACCCTTTAACAGCTAACAAAATAGCTACGTATATATATGATTTTTTATTTAAAACAAAAGAGAATTTAACAGAACAGGGTTGAGAATGGATATCTAGTTCCTACCATGCAACTGTGGTCACTCGGCCTAAAAATAAATAACAGTACTCAACGCACGCGCTAACATAATCGTAAATAAACATGCAACCCTTTCATTAATAACATGGATATCCTTTCACCAACCTACACACAACATACAATGTAAAGTGCATACATCACCCCTCGGGTGTGATTCTAACACTTTACCGTTCATCCCCTCTTCCATTCTCACTTTTCGTCTTTTCAAATCAAATCATTCATTTTTAGTCTTTCAAAGTCATTCTTGGTCTTTTCATCGAAAACCATCAAAGTTTATTCAAAACAAGGTCCCGGCGATGCACGGGACCAAAGCTGTTAAAAATAAGAAAAGTTGGTGAAAATTTGGCTAAGTGTCGGAACTCAATTTTTCAAAGTTTTCGAAATTAAAAATGGATTTTTCGAAAATGAAAGTCTCGATCATGAGATTCGACACCATATAGTTTTTGTAATCTAATTCAAAGTAATGCAAAAGTTATTAAATTTTGAAAACTTGCCGAAAACGTCGAAATTTACGTTTTGTTCTTGAAACCAAAATTTGGATTTTGATCCTTTGAGATTTGGATCTTGAAAACATTCCCATTGTTCCGAAATGGGGGTAAAACCCTAATTTCATTAAAGAACTTAAAGTAAATGGAACGTAAAAATATTTTTAATGAGTAAAAATGTTTTTAATGGAAAGTAAAAACCTTAATTTCATTAAAGAGAAAATTTACTTAAATATTTTTAATGAAATGAAGGGTGGGAAATCAAGTATAAGGTGTGAGGAGGTCAAGGCAAAAGTCAGAACTCAGTTCTGAAGAGAACTGTTTCTGTCGGTGGATGGTCGGTGGCAGAACCATAGTTCTGTCGGTGGAACCGACAGAATACTCATCTGTAGGTGTCTGTGGGATCGACAGTATCCGCCGACAGAATAAAATTTCTCGCGGTTCTTGGTTTCATCGGTGGTAGAAACCTCATTCTATCGGTGGGACCGGTAGAAACCTCATTCATTCGGCAGGTGCCGGTGGCACCGACCCTTCCCACCGACCGCACTGAATCATCACTCGAACTTTCGAGTTTTCGATCCCTTTTCAGATTCTTCTTCCGTTCTTCGAATCATTCAACCCACCCACGAGTTTATGGTTAAAACTTGATAAAACACAATCAAAACATCTACTTCTACCATGAATTTGAAATCGAACAATAACTTTTTACGATTTAAATGCAAACAATAAGTTTTGTTTCAAAACCTAAATGCACATTACGAAATCTAAAGTTACCAATAGGAATTAAAAGTCCCCTACATGGTTTGTGGACGCCAAAGGTGATGAACTTGTACAAGGATCGAAGTTGGTGGCAAGAGAGTCAATGTTGAGTTGAGTTTGATGCAAAGTAAGCGAGGGTTTGCAACTCCTTTAACGACGGCACTCTTCTTCACTTCTACCCTAGAAGACGAGTCTCTACTAACTTGGTAAAGCTCCGAGTTTGATGATACCCTAACTTATTTGCTGGTTGTTTGTGGAGGGTGAGGAAACGAACGTGAATGGGTTAACAAAAAGGGTGAGGTTGTAGGTATCGTCGTACCCGACAACTTTGTTTCCTTCGTCGAGGTTCAACGGTCATTCCTTTTCAATGAATCTCGACGTGAAGAGAGGATAACCCTATGTTGAGAAAATCTGAGTTTTGGGTGCTTTGGAGAAGAAAGAGAAATGAAATGAAATAAAAGAAAGTCAGATTTTCTTTTATAACAAAACTAAGGGCATATTTGTAATTTCTTTATTATTTCTAGTTTCGATAGTAACTTGACTATCCGGACTCGAAAAATGACAAACGAGTATACCATTTCGAATAATTTTTCGTTGCAAACCTAACGGTGTCATCAAATTTTCCTGATTCTCACTCTAACAATATTTTACTATTTTAGGTCCCACTTAACGCGAAATTCGAAGATTTGTTAACTTTTCCACCCGAATTTGAATTTAAACTTGCTTACAGGCTAAAGTATATATTACGATCGTTCTGAAACTTATGGAAAAGTTGATTTTCAACAAAAATGAACATAACATAATCCGAGCACTTTACTCTAAGTTTCCTTTTTAGAATATTCTTTGAATAAATACTATCTGATCTCCTTCAGATATGATTTAAAAATACGGGTGTTACATGTATTTTGGTGAAACGATCAGTAAGATGACTGGGATTTTGGTGAAACTCACAAAAGAAGTTGGGATTGTGAGAAGTGGGGAATGGATTTTGTAAAGGTCGAGGTAGGAGAGGTGCAATGAGCCCTTTACTTAATAATTTCTGAAAGACAATGCTCAAAGGCATACCAAAATTGGTGAACTTCCTACATGGTCGAGGTTGACTAGGGTTAACTTGGTTATTAGGTAGGATAGTAGATTGGACGGGTGTATTAGACGTATTGGCTACATAGGCATGATCAGTGCTAGACTTGGAATTGGTGAAAGACCTTTTGAACTTGTTGTCAGAAGGATTGGAAAGGATTCCGGAAGGGAAAGCATCTTCTAATTGGCTATCAGCTTGCAATAGAGACTCGAATGTAGGAAGGTATTGGGAGACTAGATGTCGAGCATATCCTTGCGAGAGATTTTTTAAGATAATAGCCACTTGTTCTTTCACTGAAGGTCTATCCCACATTTCTGCAGCCTTGGCCCTCCAACGATCGATGAAGTCAGTAAATGTTTCCCCATTCTTCTGTTTAGTTGACTCCAAGTCCCTTATTGAAGTTTCAATTTCGGTACTGTATTTGTACTGATGTTAGAAAGCCTTTGACATACTCTCCCATGTACCTACTGTAGCTGGATCTTGAGACATCAGCCATCGTAGAGCTGATCTTGACAGAGTTCGCTGAAATAGTAATGTCATATGTTCGTCGCTAAGTCCCATAGTGCGCATGTTAGTGACATATACTTTGAGATGAGTTCTTGCACAACCCACTCCATTGAACTTATCTATTTCAGGCATCACAAATTTCTTCGGTAATTGAATCCTTAGGATACGATTCAAAACTTCAATGCCTGCTGCAATCTCTTCAATACCCTTTATACTCTTCAGAGCTGACTCTAATTGAGACATCCTGTATGCTAACACAGGATTTTCATCGACAGGTTCTTCATCTCCATCAAGTTCAAAGACCTCATGTGAACGTCTTTTTGCACTTTCTTTTGCCTTCTTTCCTTTTGGGTTTGAAGGGGATTGCCCATTGATTCTGAAATCTATTTTAAGGCTTCTACCTTGTCTTTTATATTATTGATATCATCGGCAAAAACTACCAAAATCTGACGGATTTCTGTAAGCTCAGATTTTGAAGTCATTTCTGCCTGTTGACTTAGTACTGACGTTTGTTCTAAACGACTGGACTTACGACTCCAATTAGGAGGTGGACGCTTGAGTTTGGGTGCAATTATAACCCAGAAAATCCCATCAAAGGTGGATTACTAGTTACGGACCCTAGAGTAATCTTTTAACAAATAGAGGTTTCTCTTGATAGCATGGGTTAAGTTAACCCCTAGATTCAAAATCTCTAACCAATAAAATATTTCGATCAAGAAATATTACATGAAAATGATTTACTAATCTTGTTAAGTATGAAATATTCGGTCCATTGAATTAAACTGGCCGATGCAAGGTGATTGGGATTATGTACCTATTTGAGTTTGGACCGGTTCGACCCAATGGATCCGAATATTCCACTTGCATCATTTCATCTAATATTTTTAAGCCAATTAGTTCAACCGATCCATATATTGATCCATAAGATCCATTTATCAATTGGCCTAATTGGTTTAACTTGATATTGACCAGTATGTCTCATCAATTAAGTTTATTGGGTTGGACCGATATTGCGGATTTGATTGGAGCGGTGTAGATTGGTCCACCCACTTACCTTTTGGTTGGATTAAATAGAGCAACCCAGGAACACCCACGATAAGTTCGAGTCGTGACCTACAGGGGAGGTTTCTAGACTTTAAGCTTACTATGTGCAATGCATTTTTATTTGGCCACCCTTGCCCAAGTATACCTATATACCTCTCGAGTTTACTCAATTAGACGGTACGTGGTAATTTGGTTTGATATACCGTATAGGTGATAATCTAAAACTTCAACTCACTTCTTTGAAGCAAAAAACAACCAGTTTAATCCCCAGATCAGAGGTGGCGCGCGATGTTTGAGTAAAGGTACTTTTAATCACCTCTTTTCTACAATAGATGTAGTTTATCCTCCTAGTACCGTAGTACATCGGAGCAGGATCTTGCTTAGGCACTGATTTTGACCAAGAAGTGCAACTGATGTACTTCGATCATCTTTGATATGCCTATGGGTACGAGTCAAGAGTTGTAGCTTTCATAAATGGTTTGGCATCCCACGAGGGGACCGACCACGTACTAGTACTACGTTGACAAACGGGACATGTGACCGTGTGACTTATAATAGGTCAAAGGCTTAGGTCGCTCTAGCCTGGGTGCATCGATATACCCTTTAGAGTCACTTGATCAGACGATACTGATGTCCCAGTTTCATATACCCTAAGCTACGTGACTGGAGTTGTGGTTTTCATGAATGACATCGCATCTTCGAAGAGACCGGGCCACGCACTAGTGCCACGTTGGCTATATTGAGATATGCAAGCGTGCAAAACAGTAAACATGCTAGTGGTGTGTGCAAAACAAGGTGGGGTGCACCGAGAGCCTTTTTCAAACAAATGGGCCCATGGGCATGATTATATAATCACAATACATAATATCAAATTGTTCACAGAATGCCCAATCCAACATGTTACAATCAAAGCAATCATATCAGAAATATATCTGTTGAGATCATGGCATAATAGAGGGCAATCAATGAATATGTCACAAAAGATAATCAATAAAATCCAATATTGAACAGGCACCAACAAAATTATTATTTTTTTATATGAACCGAAACAATTTTTTCATAATCCAATCAAAGATCACTTTAGGTGACCCTAAATAAGTTGAGATTTCAATGAATATTGAGGATATAACGATAATTGTGTAGATAAGGAGCTATGAACTTTTTTTTTTAAACAAATTAATTTTTTTATTTTCAAGAAATTTTTTTTTTTTATAAAAAGAAAAGAAATTAAAGAAACCTATTAGTAGCTATTACTAAACAAATTACTAAAAAAAATAAAATTAAACAAATTGATTTTTTTTTTAAAGAAGGGGAATTTATTATTATTATTATTTTTTTGCCACGTTGTGAGATTCATGACCATTAGCAAGATTTGAAATCTTATTAACTAGTAAGGAAAGCAAAAGTTTTTTTAAAAAAATGTGTTGCTACTAGTACAATACTTACAAAATGTGCATGACATCATCTTAATTTTTGTTTTATCCTTGCCAACCCACAACACACACAACAACCCATTTTTTTCTTTTAAAACAAATTGTTTGTTTTATTGCTGCCAACCCACAGCACACACAACAACCAATTTTTTCCTTTTTTTTTTTTTTTTTTTTAAACAAACTGACTTTTATTTTTTATTTTTTTATTTTAAAGAAAAATGAAATTCTTTTATTTTTTACATCTCTGTACGAGCCACGTCCTGCTTGTTTCCTACGCAAACCAGCTCACTGTCTTATCGGTGGTTTTGTTGAACCTAGAAGCAAATAGACCATTGCTTCTCCCTCTATCTTTATCTCTCTCAGTCTCTCTTCTCCTTAATTTTAACGAATCATGAACAACAAGCAGAATTGGACACAGAGATGAATCGACCAATCGGTTAACAAAATCAATGGTTCCAATTGAAACTGAAACATTGGAAGTTTCTTTGATTTGTCCAGCGGAGGTGACTCGATTAGCTTTTGATTCTGTTCATCAAGAGAGTTTAGAGTGTCGGCTTCAAGAAAGATCCGATCTTTTCTACCAAATCTTTTACATTGACGATGGAGATTGTTCTTTGTTTGATTTAGAAGAAGAAGAAAGACATCTGGATCGAAGAGGAGGAGAAGAGATTGAAAAGGGATGGAGGAGAGAAAGAGAGAGAGAGAGAGAGAAACGTCTCTTTTGTTGCTGATTTTCGTCTTCTTCTTTGTGGAGAAGAAGATAAAAATAATAAAAACTATTTTCTGCTAATGGCACACCACGTAAAATAATTTTTTTTTTATTTCTTACCACATAACTCGCAAATAATTTATTTTCACAACTCGCCGCCTATGCCTAGTAATGTGCTAAAGAAAGTTCATCCAAAATTAAAAAAAAAAAAAAAATCCATAACTCACATCCCAACCACCATCATTCCATCATCAATTTATGTCAATTTGAATCTTTAATTATTTAAGGTCATCCCAAAATGACCCTAGATTAAATCTTAAAAAGTGATACTCCAAAATGACATACCCAAATCAATCCAAATAATGCCAAGAAAAGATAATACAAGTTAAAAATATAAAATAAACCAAATAATGAGAATGGTTCAACAACCATTTATTCATACTATTATCCTCTTGACATCCTACATTATTTAGGGTCATTCCGAATGATCCTAGATTGAACCATAAAAATGTGTCAAAACAAAGTATTCGGAATTCAAACAAATGATCAATAATTAAGCAAAAAAGAATTATAAAAATAAATAAATATATAAACAGATAAAAAAATAACTAACAATAAAATAAAATAATTAAAAAACTAGGTCCTACTGGCAATGCTTCCCATACTTGGGGCTTTTCAAGTATGATCCTCAAATATCCCTAGTGGAGTCACCACTGAAAACGTCCTCGATCCGCGGGATGCACGGATCCGCTTTTGACCTTTGAGGTTTGGGAGTCGCCACCTAGTTATTACGGTCTAGGAACTGAACACTGACTCTAAAAAGCAAATAATACTAATCTACGAAAGAAAATACGGGTCCGGGGATCACGTTACTGGGTTGAAAGGTGTTAGGCACCAACCCCGCCAGGCAAATGCTGGTCTCTACTAATTTCCAAATAAACTACATTGCTAAAAGACTTAAGTAATAATAAAAAAATAAAAATAATTACCTTTTCTGAACGCAATGATTTTGTTCCCTCAGATTTTATAGAATAACTCCTTGTACAGTATTCCTCACTTCGTTCTATTGCTGGATATGATTCTTGATCTTCGAATTGAGGTATCTTCTTTTTGGATCTGTGAGTTTTCTGATTTTTTTATGGATTCTAAGGTATTTTAGAAGGGTTTTTGGATATTTTTTGAGCTAAAGTTGGGGTATGGATGTTAGGTAAGGAGTTAGAACTTCAAAATTAGGGTTTTGGGGAGGTTGGAGAGGCTCTTGGACCTACTTTTTCTAGGGTTTATATTTTTCATACGAAAATAGGTTGTAGGGACCCCTATTTATAGATTTTTTAAGTACTTGTTTTGATAGAGTTAGTGTTTGATTAGAATTATTTTAAATAAAATTAGTGTTTAATTAGAATTTTTTTAAATAGAATTAGTGTTTAATTAGAATTGTTTTAAGTAGAGTTATATTTTAATTAGAATTGTTTTAAATAGAGTTATATTTTAATTAGAATTATTTTAAATAGAGTTATTGTTTAATTAGAATTGTATTAGGGTTTTGACTTTTAGTCTCACTTAGTTGACTTTAAGATTTTGACTTTAGTCTTACTTGATTGACTTTAAGATTTTGACTTTAGTCTTACTTGATTGACTTTAATTTTGACTTTAGTCTTACTTGATTGACTTTAAGATTTTGACTTTAGTCTTACTTGATTGACTTTAAGATTTTGACTTTAGTCTTACTTGATTGACTTTAGTCTCACTTGATTGACTTTAATTTTGACTTTAGTCTTACTTTACATTAATTAATATTTTAATTATTAATTTTAGAATTTTTAATTATTGAAATTATAAAATTATCGTTTTACCCTCGAAGAGGATTTTTTGCATTTTAAGTCATTTTTTTAATGTTCCAGGATATTTTGGAACCGACTTTTCGTAAGGAATTCAATGGGAATATTGGTTTTTGTCATTTATGAAATTTTTTGTGCGAAATGGTGGTGAACTTTATGAGGGGCATTTTTGTAATTTTATCAAATTTTGTGAAAATTGGCGAAATGATTTATTTAGTTTCAATTTGTTGTTTTATGTGTTTGAAAGGATTTTTCTAAGCATAATGTAGGCTCTAGGGATATTTTGAGGTTAGGGGTATTTTGGTAATTTGGTCATTTTTTAGTGATTTTTACCGTGAAACTTCTTTTTGTCTGCAAGATGATGATTTCTACGTTTTCGAGGTTATATTTTCCTAGCGTAGCATAGTTTCTAAGGTTTTGTTAGTTTGAGATACCTCATCCGAATTTCTGAAACATATCTAGCAACAAAATATAGCATTGGAATAAACATCCATCATTGGGAACCGTTGCAATCGGGTTGACGAGTTGATTAATTAGACGACTGAAAAAATGAGGTGTCTACACCAGTATGAATGGTAACTTCTCTGACCAATCCTAACATATTTTCTCAATTATTGTTTTGAGATTCTTATTGGCTGTTTCAACTGTTCCATTGGTCTGAGAATAATAATTTATTTTGGAGCTCTGCCTCGATTATTCTATTGGTTTGAGAATAGTAATCTATTTCGTAACCTCTCCTCTGATTATGTAAGTTCTTTCTGGTTTGTACATGTGGTGTTTCATAGGACGAGTATATGTTTCGCGTTGAACAACACCCAAAGTTAACCAACATATCCTCATAGGACCACGCAAGCAAGTTTTTTGAATTTTCTGAATAAATTCATCATCTCTTTGTGCTCCTCTAGGGATAAGATGGTTTCTATTTGAATTTCTTGGGAATTTATTGTTTCAAGGTCAATGACCTAAAGGTTGAGCCCAACCATTATCTTCTCGTTCAAGAAAGAAATCTATCCTCGAAGTCAGATTATTAGTTAATTCGTTAATGCGCTCGAGGTATTCAAAAATTTCTTTTATCTAAATAAATTTAGATGGGACGAGAAACACCTCTACAGACTCGAAAAACTAACTCGACTCAACAAAGAAAGTGTAAACTCGATCTAAAGAAAACATGACATTGAAAAATTGGACTCAGGCTAATCCAAATGACTCATGAAAACTCAAAACAAGTACCCACAACGAGCTTAATAAGGATTGAGGACTGTTAGTGATCACTGACTAATCATCTTCGTCTATGCCTATTAGGCGTGCATGTAATTCCCAAATATACAAACAATTTGTATACGACCACCTTTACATTAAAAGTTCACAGGTAAAGATAGAGAGTAATAACCCGGATTCCAGTTATGACTCCACTCTCATACGCGTTCCATATCACGTATGAGCTTGGTGATCCCTACCGTACATCCCAGGATAGTACACCACTCCGAATGATATGATGCACTATCTCTTTAGGCATTCACAAACTCTTTAACAGCTCACAAAATAGCTACATATATATTATTTTCATTTGAAGACAAAAGAGAAATTAACAATACAAGGTTGAGAATAGATATCTAGTTTCCTACCATGCAACTGTGGCTACCCGACCTAAAATAAATAATAAAATGGAAAAGTAAACAACGCCTCGCGCTAACAGAAAATAAATAAACATGCAACTAGTAACATTATCCCTGGATATCCGTTCACCAACCTACATACAACATAACAATGTAAAATGCAGACATCACCCCTCTGGTGTAACTCTGACATTTTACCATTTCATACCCTTTTAAATATTTTTACAATTTTCAATTTCTCAAACAAAATATCCAATTTCTGATATTCATCAACTCAATATGAGTTCATTGAATATTAAATCATTTTTTTTAACTATGAAATTTATTTTTATTAATAACATTGAAAAAATACAAAATTTATATCAAAATGGGGTCCGAGCGGTGTACAAAATCCAACTGATGAAAATAACCCAGTAAAATATCCTACCCACGTATAATTTGTTATAAAATATAACAAAACATATCAAATATGCAAGTTCTGGCATGAATTTGAAATAATCATTTGAATTCTATATTTTTGGAAACATATCAAAATTTTTTAATAAAATCCTAAATGCAATTTTCACAATCTACGATTACTAATGGAAATTAAGAGTTCCTTACCATCTCTAGGCGATGGAATTTAAGCACGTGCGAGGAAATCGAGGTAATTGACATGAAAATCGAGTTAATTCAAACTTCAAGACGACTTATTTTTTAATCTAACTCGGTGGTTTCGAAGATTTCGACGTTATCGTCATTTCTCCTTTCTGCGACGGAGGACGGTTTGGTCCCGAAACGAATAAAATCTAAGGTCAAAGTTACAAAACCCCCGTATATATATGATTTTTTTTTGACAATACGGGATGAAAAAGAAAAGAAAACGAAAAGAAATTGGGTGGATTTTGTAGAGGTTGAGACTATAGACCTTTTTCCCTTCTGTGTCGATGTTCAATGACGGATCGTTCGCGACGAATCTGAGTTGGAAAGTTGAGGGAAAAATAAATTTTTTTTAAATGTTAGTTGGTTTTGGACGCGTGAGAATAATGATGATTATAAAAAAAATTAAAATTTTTATTTATATTAGTCTTGGGACGAAATCGATATTTTGCCTATTGTTTCGATCGACGATAACTTGATCATCCAGACTCCAATAGTAACGAGTGAATACTCTATTTTATCTAATTTTTCGTTCCAAATCTAATGTTGTGGTCAATTTCTATAAATTCTATCTCTAACAAAAATTTACATTTTTGGCTCGATGTGACCTTAAAATTGACGTTATTTTCGTTTTTGACGATAATTCGTCTTCTTGATCTCCAAAAATGATAAATAAGTATTTCATTTTCTATAATTTCTTGTTACGAATTCAATGGTATGATCAAATTTTAAAAATTCTTACTCTAGCAAAAAGTCATTATTTTAGCCTGATCCGACTCGGTAATCGAGGATTTTACAATTTTTCTGTTCGAACTCGCATTTGAGCATGCTTATAAGGTAAAGTATGTTTTTTGATCATTTTGAATCTAATGGTAAGGTCAGATTTCATAAAAAATGATCAGAAACATCCTAAAGTTTTACCCCTAAGTCCCACTTTCAAGATTTTCTCAAAATTCTATTATTTATTTTTTCTCGAGATACGAGTCAAAAACTCGAGATTTTACATTGAATTACTTCGTACACGAATGCAAAATCCTTCCTAATGTTCGTATTCTTCATAGTATTTTTTTGCTCCCTCAATTAAATAAAAAATCATCCCAACATATGGTGCATTTAACTTTCGAACATCTTTGTTAGGACTAAGGCAATCAACACGTTCCCCACTATCTACTTCTATAATCAAAGATGATTGATGAGTGTCTCCAAACACTCAATTATACATACATTTTTCGAATATTTATTTTGATTTTTGTACCTATTTTTTCATATTAAGGTAATAATCATGATAAGCCTCAAAACACCATGTTGCATGTTAATTAGGCTTAAATATATATAAATAAATTTATTTACTAGATAAATCTAATTATGTGTGTTTCTTATGCAGAAAATCAACAATTTAGAATCAAAATCTCAAGGCAAAAGCATTTGGACCCACTTTTGAATGTCCTAATCCTTAACTCATATTCTCCTATTTTGTCTTTTTGTGCAAAGAAAAGTGGAGGCTACTTTTAGACTCTTCTACACATATTTTTCTCTATAAATAGAGCCTTAATTTCTAGAGAAAGGGTCCCATCTTGGTTCTCTTATCCAAGACTCCTTTAATCTAAGGCTCTTAGCCTATTCTCTTATTTTTTGTATTTTCATTTTCTAGTTATTTTCTTTTGACTAAATAGTCTTGTAAGAAGTAGAAGAATAATAAGTTGTAAGTTTCTCCATGAAATGAAGAAAAGTTATTTCATCTCTTATCTTCCATCTCTTGCAATGACATTAGGCCAAGTTCCCCTCCATTGGAGAATGGAAAAGCCTAGAGCAAGTTCTTGTGTTATTTCTAATTTCATGCCTTTCTTTTATTTAAAATGCTTATGAGTTCTCTTTAAGTTTCTTGCACCTTTTATTCTTAATATAGATACTTTATGCTTAGATTAGATCAAGATAAAGTATGTTTAAACTAGATAATTAGTAGTAGGAAGTTTTCAAAGAATTCTACTTTATTTATGTTCCTTTATTTCATTTCATTTACAAAACTTTCCGATCTAAGGAGCTAACACCAAGTCCTTACGATTGAGTTATAAAAATGCTAGAAACTAGGAATTGCTCATCAACATGTTCTAGGTAGATCCACCTCCAATGGTGTTTTAATTTTATAAGTTTACTTGCTTTTAATTTCATTTACTGTAGTTTATTTTCTAGCAATTTTACATTTTTTTTTATAAGTTCAAAAATACAAAGAAAACAGTTTTAATTTCTTTTAGTTAATTTGAATTTTATCTTCTTAGCTTAACTCTATTCCTCCTTTCTCTTGGGTTCGATCCCCTACTTGTCCTACAAGTAAGGTAAAAGTAAGATTATTATTAGTCTCATCAGAATTTTGGCGTCGCTGCCGGGGAAATGTAAAGATATTAGTGGTAAGTTTTGATTTAAAATTTATTTATTTCATTTTATTTTATTTTATTTTTTTCTTTTGATTTCTTTGTATAAGTTCAAGTGTTCTTGAGGTTTTAAGAGAAAAGAAAGAAGAAAAAACATTGAAAAAAAAAGTCATTCCCATTTTTTTTTTCACCCTAGACAGCAGAACTTAAACTGACTATAACTTTCTGCTCCGATCTCCGATTATCTATTATAGTATAGCAATTTGGGGTAAAACAAAATTTTCTATAAAATCTGACAAAGTCAACAAGATTGTGGTAAGTCAGATTCTATTTTTGAGTCTGTTTACTATCATTTCTGCTAACATTTCTGTTTTACTTCTTGTAGGTGAACATTTTTTTTCTTCTTTTCTTTCAATTTTCTTGAATCTTTAGTTAGGTTTATTTTTCTGTTTTAGAAACACTTGTATAAGATTCTTTGTAATTTTTTTTAATTATCCAAGAAGGCTTGGATTGTAATAGACTAAGGAAGGACGACGGGTGGACAATACCGTCACGGCTCCTTAGGTTCGCACACCAAAATTGGAGTTGGTGGCCTAAGTCGACTCAAACCGTCTTCACCCCGTCTAGCATGGGAGGTAATCTCGAAACACTCATGCCTCTCTTTGGTAGTGGGTTACTCCTTGTCTTTGTATGTTATTTTTCCAATTTGCACACACTTGGAATAGTTAATTAAGTAGTAAATAGTACCCCTCTCCTAGAGATGGCATGATAAGATAAGGATTGGAAGTCATTATTAATTCCTTACTCTAATTAGGATAATGAACTCACAGGTCATCCAATCAAATTAATTAAAATCAATTAGACTTGACTATAGGGCCCACGAGTTCAAGAGGAGAAATTTCGCTTCAAGTTGTGCCAATTGCGCTTCTTGATCATTTTTTGTATCTAGTAAGATCTTGTCCTTTGAGGGGATAGACTCAGTCTATTCAAGAAAGGAAAGTGACTTAAGAGTGCCCTTGCTTATGCATTGTGCGCCACCTTCGATCTGGATATCCGAATGATTCAAACTTGACTTCATAGAACCGAGTTGGAAGGCTAGTTGTGCTATTTCTACCTAGTTAGGAGCTGTCTAGCTTTAGGCAATCTATCTAGGTCCAATATTTTCTTTTTGTGATTGTTTGATCGACTGTGTGATTTGTATGCTTGGTAGACGTTCACAAAACATCGTGTTAAAAGCATTTGGTTTTGAGATCGAACGTACCATTAGTAGGATACGCAAGACACCATCAGTAGTTATGATGGATGATCGAGAGCGAACTCTCAATGAGCTCTTCGCTCCAACTTTCGCATCTCCTCCTACATGCATTGTGTTAACATTGAACAATGCACTTCAATTTAAAATTAGGGTTGCCACCATCAATATGCTCCCTAAGTTCCACGATTTAGAGTGTGAACAACCTTACACCTACCTTAATCAATTCTTGACTATATGTCAAACTTTTAGAAATCAGAATCTAGATGAGGAGAGTATCAAGCTTATTTTGTTCCCGTTATCCCTGGAAGACCATGTAGCTGTGTGGTTGAACTCCCTAACACCCAATTCCATATCTACCTAGAATGTTCTATCCAAGAAATTTATGGTCAAATTCTACACCGTGGCCAAAATTGAGAAAATTAATGACTCTATTAGAAATTTTAGAGCCCGTCCTGATGAAGAATTTTTCCAAACTTGGGAAAGATTTAATGATTTATTGGTCAAGTACCCACACCATGGCATTGACAAAATACAATTGGTGCAAAGTTTTTATAGAGGATTAACAATGAATCAACGTACCTTAGTCGAGTCAATACATAAGGGTCAGTTCATGAACCAGACTCCCAACCAAGCGTACGATTTTCTCGTAGAGTTAGCCGAGAGTGCTCAAAATTGGAGTACTAACCAATAAGAGTTTGATAGAGATGATCCGGTTAGGAAGACATGCATGTATGAGATGAAGGCAGACCCTGATTTCAAAAATGTTATGTTTAGTCTAGTGAGTGGGATGAATAATCTCACGAAGAAGTTAGATGCCTTTACCATCTCACCATCCATACCTCACCTAGACCCTCGTACAATTTTGTAAGTGACTGTTGAACTGAGTTCTTTGTGCGTCATATGCGATGGCAATGACCACTTGGTCGAGTGTTGTCCCACCTTACCTCAAATCAAAACTGAACAAGCAAATGCGATTAATGACTATAGTACTTTTAGGAAACCAACTCCGAACTCTTTTAGCCAAACGTATCACCCAGATAATAGGTTCCATCCTAATTTTTTGTACAGACAGAACGAACCTATTCAATCTAGTGGGCCATCAGGTTACTGTAGACATGAGAATGTTCATCTTTGAACCTCAATGCTACGTTATTTGGAGTCGCCACCATTCTTTTTTAGAAATATGTGTGAATGGGCACTCGAATCAATTCTTTTTGAAAATCATTTTTTTTTCATGGTATTTTAGTGATCTCAATCATGAAAAAGGTATGGTTTACCTAAGATCTAAGTAAGGGGATTCGGTTAGAGAATGGGGAAGGTGTTAGGCACCCTATTCTCTCCACCTATGGTGGTTACCTTTAGATTTGACCATTTTTTAAAGATTAACATAACAAGTAAAATGCATGAGATGCATGAAGTGGGTGGGTGCACATAGTGTGTATGTACCCCTTTGAAAGAAGATTTAATGTTTGTTTAGACATGAGAAATATCCTATAGGAGAGGATATCCCATAAAGTTATCACATTTTTACATGAATTGGAATGTTGGTTTAAGATTTTAGAGAAGTTTCATGAATGGAGTTCCTTTTAGATCCACAACCTTAATGCATGCATGCTTAGCTAGAAACTTAGTGTTTTAGCCCCATCAAGAGAGTTACACAATTCTTCATTATAACCAAACATGTGTAATGTGTGTGCATAGTGTTTATTATGATGCATGATATGAGACTGAGTTAAAAAGGGCTTCAACCTCCATCTTTTCAACCAAATTGCCTCAAGCATTCCATGCCTAAGGTTGAGGTTCAATCTATTCGAGATGAAGGAGGGTTCTCCATTACATCTTAAAGATTTCTAAAAAGAAAAAGAGAGGGTTAGAAGAAGAAGATGTAAGTTAAAAGAAAATAAATAAATAACTATTATCCTACCTTGTCCCCTTGGAGGTTTTGAATGAACTTGAGCTTGAGAAATGAACTTGAGAGTTGAAGGATGTAGTTGAGGGTTGAGAGAATTGAAGGTTGAGAGATAAGCGATGAGTAGAAATTTTGGTAGAGTTTTAAGTTGAAAGATGGGGGCTTGAGAGCATGAATTGTTAATAGAAAATGAGGGTATTTATAGAGTTTTTGAAAAACTTTTGGGGATAAAGTGGTCTAACCCTAAAAATAAAGATAATGAACATAAGGTTTAGGTTATTTCTTTTTGAATTTTTCATTTGTATGAGGGTAAAGGTGACATTTGTAAATAAATCCTAAAAACATTATTTGATCTTTGATTTTTTAGTAAATAGAGGTGAAAGAACAAAAAGTATTTTTGGGAGGGTGAATAAGGGAGTGACATGTGTAAAGGTGGAGTGGTAGGTCAAAAGTAGACCTTGGTTCATTTGTAAATAACACACAAAGCAAGGGTAAGAGTATATTTTTGAAATAGACCAATGGGAGAACAAAAGTAGTTTTGGGAGGATGAGTAGGAGAATGACATGTGTAAAGGTGAAAAGTGGACCTTGGTTCATTTGTAAATAACACATAAAGCAAGGGTGGAAGTATAATTTTGAAATGGACCAATGGGAGAACAAAAGTAGTTTTGGGGGGATGAGTAGGAGAATGACATGTGTAAAGGTGAAATAGTAGGTGAAAAGTAGACTTTTGTTCATTTGTAAATAACACATAACGCAAAGGTGAAAGTATAATTTTGAAATGGACTAATGGGAGAACTCTATGTATGTACTTGAAGATTCCCACCTTTTGAGGGCATGATTGGAAGTTCTCTCAACTTTATGAAATATTATCAAAGACCAAAATATCTTTTTAGTTTGACCACACCTTTTGAGAAGGGCATTCTTGAGTTTTCACAAAGGGGGAGTTGACCATCCAATTAGATAATGCATTGGGTATTGAGGGCTTATGGGAGGTTAACATGTGTCATATTTTGAGGGGGTGTGGAAGAATGGACTTAGAGTGGACTTGGTATTGGGCTTAGGGAATGGACTTGGGATTGGGCTTAGAATATGGACTTGGGTTTGGATTTAGGATATGGAATTGGGTTTTGAGACTTGGGTTAAGTTGGAAAATGGATATAGATTCGGATCGGATCATGAAAGTAAGTAGAATTGACTTGGATTAGGGACAAGGTATGGGTATGCAAAAATAATATGAGATGAGGCATGTATGCATGAATAATGATGCCATGTGGCAATGTGGCCCCTTGAGAGGCTTGAGTTCTAAATCGGAATCAATTCGAAGACATTTAGATCTTTCCAACGAGTTCCTGTGAATTGGGGTGTCTACAACTGCCCCTCTTTGTAGGAGTTGCTTGCAAAGAACTATAAAGAATAAATTAGACCCTTAATTTGCACGAATCCGAAATAATTTATTGCATGATGATTAAAAACATCGGATGGATTGAGGCATTTTGCAAGACGTGGCTACCTACGCACGGGGTCTGACAGGGTTAACCTTTTTGAAATCCTTGATTTCGTGGCACGGAGCTCGTCTGAAATCTTGGATTGATTTTTTTATGTTTTTTTTAAGTGATCGACATTTTAAACCATGCAATGCAATTTTGAGATATTTTTTCTTTTTTTCCTCATTGGTTTTGAATTTCGAACATAGTTTCCCCTTCATGGAAGTTGTAGGATCATCTTGAGAGAGCTTAGCGTAGCGTGACCGTCCTTGAGAGAGACTTGCATAATGGTATGATATTTGAGTATTTGGTATGTCATCATGCCTCGGATATGGAGAGAATCATTGTTGACCAAGCTATTCAGATCAAAGCCTTAGAGGATGACTTGATGCCTACTATGCTTCCTAGGGAAATGCTTGAGTGGCTCTTTGCTCGTTATTCCTTCTTGTACCCTGCTTTTAATGAGAATGATGTAGCACTATTTGAAATGAATGAAATAGGTTTTTTACGTAGTGGCCTCAGATATATTTACTGCTTTCGAAAACTCCTGATTTTAAGAAAAATCCTAGATTCTTCATCATAGGCCAAAAATAGTAATTTTGATGATGTATTTTTTTTATTTTAGGTTTTAAAAGATTGCCTTTGTTGAATAATCTGTGACAGACTGTGTTTTAATACTCTGAAAGTTAACGATCATGGTTCCTTTGCCAAATGTCGAGGATACAAGTGTCAGCTAATTCTTAGCCTCTTTAGAGTCATCCCCGAGACTGAGAATTTTGACTGAGGAACATTGAGGATTTTGAGATTTTTACCGTTCACAGTTTATACTCTTGCGGGTCAGGAGTTGTTTTTTTTTTTTCTTATTTTATTTTATTTTTCTTATTTTTTTTTGTTTTTTTGTTTTCTTATTTTTTTTGTTTTTGTTTTTTTTTGTTTTCATTTTTGCCCCTGGCGCCAGTTACGGTTTTTACCAGACCCGATTTCCACATTCTTGCGCATCGAAGCCCTTTTTGGGTTTTCATCGTGCCGGTGGTTTTGATCTTGCCATAGACGGATTTTTTTACTCACAGTGCCTTGGCGGGTTTTCACCATGCCCTTTCAGTCTATGCTTACCTTATAGATTTTCACTTCGAATACCTTCTCGGTTTCTGTGTGCCCCTTGTGGCTTGGTGACTTAAGTTGAGCTGCGAGATCGAACACTCTACTTTTCTAGTGACGCTCTTTCTTGAGTAATAGATCTGGATTCTCCTCTCGAGTTCCTCCGACGATTTTCATGGTGCGGTGACTCAAGTTGAGCTTCGAGATCAATGACTCTATACTTTGAGTCGCTCTTTTTTTTCAAATATTCGATCTGACCTCTCCTCTCGGGTCTTCCAACGACTTTGGTGGCTTGAAATCCGATTTGAATGGCAAGATCGACTACACTTGATAATATTTCTCATGACATGCTTCCACCGTGATTGAGTTGTCTTGAACCATTCCCTGATCTGAGAGGGCTTTAAATAAGACGAAACATAAGCTTAGGTTAGGGTTGTGGAAGGATAAGAAAGGCTGAATTTAGATTTATTTAGGTAAAAAATGGATATGGGCTTGGTCTATTTTTGTTTCGAAAATATGATCTATGTCTCCTCCCAACGTCTCACGAATCGTTTAAGCGGGAGATTTGGGTCGAGTTTGAGATCAAGTATTCAAGATTTTTGATTTTTTAATTTTTTTTTTGTACTTTTAGCCATTCACAGTTTATCCTCATGTGGGTCAGGAGTATACTTTGGTACTTTTGTTTTGACTTTTGATGATTTTTTTTTTTGATGTTGATGACTTGCCCTGGTCTTAGGTTAAGAAATGAATGTGACAGCTCAAAAAAGGTTAACTAAAGGTAGACAATTGTTCGGGTAGTAGAAAGATGGCCTCTCTTCATTTCAAGGAACGACTTCAGGTGTAATATTTTTTTACGGTATCAGCGTTGATTGGTTGTGGAAAAACTTCCCCATCCATCTCTGTAAGGATTAGTACCCCTCCGGACAGTACCTTTTGGACGACGAATGGCCTATCGTAATTCGGACGAAACTTTCCTCTCGCATCTTCTTTTATTGGCAAAATCTTCTTTAAAACAAGATCTCCAGGCGAGAACTCTCTAGGTCGAATCTTCTTGTTATAAGCTCGTGCTATTCTCCGTTGATAAGTTTGCCCATGACAGATTGCTGTCACCCATTTTGCTTCATCCAATTTGACTTCTTTTAATATCCGAAGGGAAGAAATCTCAACCTCAACGGGCAAGACTGCTTCCATTCCGTAGACCAGTGAATAAGGCGTTGCCCCAGTCGAAGTTTGGATTGACGTTCGATAAGCATGTAGAGCGAAGGGTAACATTTCGTGCCAATCCTTGTAAGTAACGGCTATTTTCTCGATGATCTTCTTGATTTTTTTGTTAGTGGCTTCAATTGCTCCATTCATCTTTGGTCTGTAAATGATCGAGTTGTGATATGAAAATCCTTGCACATTTTAGACATGTCTTTGTTCTTGAGATTTTTGGCGTTATCGGTTACTATCCCGCTTGGGAGGCCGTACTGACATATGATGTTGTTCTTCACAACCTTCAGGACATTGCCCCTTGTAACATTGGCGTAAGATGCTACTTCTACCCATTTTGTAAAGTAGTCGGTGGCGACTAAGATGAAGCGATGCCTATTGGAAGCTTGAGGACTGAACTGCCAGATGACATCCATGCCCCAGAGTGAGAAGGGCCAGGGAGAAGTCATATTGTGCAATTCTGAAGGTGGTGCATTGATTTTGTTGGTGTAGATTTGACACAAATGGCACTTATGAACATGCTGGTACCCGTCGCTCTCCATGGTCATCCAGTAATAACTCATTCTCATTATTTTCTTTGCGAGCATATATCCATTCATATGAGGTCCACAGACTCCGCCGTGCACAGTCTCAATTAAGCGTTGAGCCTCTGCTTCTGTTACACACCTGAGGAGGACCTCGTGGGGAGACTTTTTGTATAAGACTCCACTACTCAAGAAGAACTGTCCTACCAATCTTTGAATAGTCTTTCGGTCGGTTGCTATGGCATCGGGTGGGAAAGTTCAGTCTTCTAAGAATACCTTGATGTCTGCATACCAGGGCTTTTCCTTAGACTCTTCAATCTCCACTAGTAGACAATATGCTGGCTCATCTTGAATACCAATCTCAAGAGGGTCAACTATGGTATCTTTGGAGATGTTGATCATTGAGGCCAGAGTGGCCAACGCGTCTGCAATTTGATTCTTAGCTCTCGGCATATAAGTAAATGAGATCCGGACGAAGTTTGAGCTTAAATCCTCGAGATACTTATGATAAGGAACTAGCCTCTGCTCTCGGGTCTTCCATTCTCTCATTGTCTGGTAGACTACTAGACTTGAGTCTCCAAGTACATCTATTTCATCCATTTCGAGGTCGATTGCTGCTTTCAACCCCACAATGCATGCTTCATATTCAGCTTCGTTGTTGGAACATTGAAACCTTAATCTGACAGCAATGGGGATATGAGTTCCATCTGGCTTAACCAAGACTGCCCCAATTTCGTTTCCCTTTTGATTTACTGTTCCATCGAAATACATTTTCCAACTAGATTCTTCATCGTCGCTCTCGGTTTCAGCAAACAAAATGGTTTTGTCAAAAAAATTTATTTTTAGTAGCTCATAGTCAGGCAGAGGGTGCTCCGCTAAATGGTCAGCAATAACTTGTCCTTTAATGACTTTTTGAGTGACATAGGTGATGTCGAACTCAGATAATAACAGTTGCCATTTTACGGTACATCCCGTTAGTGTCGGCTTCTCGAAGAGATACTTTAAAGGATCCATTCGAGCAATGAGCATAGTCGAATAGCTAAACAAGTAGTGGCGTAATCGTTGTGATGCCTAGACGAGGGCACAATACATCTTTTCGAGGGTTGAATAGTTTGCCTCGTAACTTGTGAACTTCTTGCTAAGGTAATAGATGGCTCGTTCTTTTCGACCTATTTCATCATGTTGCCCTAGTACACAGCCCATGGAGTTTTCTTGTACGGAAAGATACATCAGTAGAGGTCGACCTGGTGTAGGTGCAACTAAGACTTGTGGATTAAGCAGGTATCTCTTAATTTTGTCGAAAGCTTCCTAACAGTCTTCATTCCATTCTTTCGGCTCATTCTTCTTCAGTAGTTTGAACACCGGCTCACATATTGGTGTGAGTTGTGCGATAAACCGACTAATGTACTGAATCCTTCCTAGGAATCCCTTGATTTCTTTCTTTGATTTGGATGACTTCATATTTATGATGTATTTCGTTTTAGCTGGATCAATTTCGATGCCTCTTTTACTGACAATGAACCCCCATAGCTTCCCTGATGTGGTCCCAAATACACACTTTACTGGATTAAGTCTTAAAATGTACTTCCTTAATCGATCAAACAAGTTCTTCAAGTTTACCAGATGGTCCTCATCGAGATTGGATTTAGCTATCATGTCGTCTACGTATACTTCTATCTCCTTGTGGATTATGTCATGAAATAAGGCCATCATGGCTCGTTGGTAAGTTGCCCCAACATTCTTGAGACCGAAGGGCATAATCTTATAGTGGAAGGTGCCCCAAGGTGTGATGAACGCAGTCTTCTCTTGGTCCTCTTCTGCCATTTTTATCTGATTATAACCCGAGAATCCATCCATGAAGGAGAACATACCGTGTCCAGTTGTATTATCAACCAAAGTGTCGATGTGCGACAATGTAAAGTCATCTTTAAGACTGGCTCTATTTAGATCACGGTAGTCTACACACATGCGTACTTTCCCATCCTCCTTAGGTACAAGAACGACATTAGTGAGCCACTCAGGGTAAGTGGATAATGCGAGAAATCCTGTTTGGAACTGCTTCATTATTTCATCCTTGACCTTAAGTGTCCACTCTGATTTCAACCTTCATAATTTTTATTTGATTAGCTTGCTTCCCGCTTTGATAGGTAACTTGTGAACGACTAGATCTGTGTCTAAACCGGGCATGTCTTGGTAGGACCATGCGAAGATATCTTGGTACTGTTGTACGAACTTTGTCATCTCCTCTTTCTGCTCAATCGTTAATAGGACTCCGATTTTAATGATCCATGGGTCATCTTCAGTGCCTAGGTTCACTGAGTTTGTATCCTCTATATTTGGCTGAACACCCTTCTCGTGACGTTCTATGAGTTCTTTTATTTCTTTTAGAGGATATTCAACCTCTTCCTCTAACTCTTCTTCAATCCCCATGAGATCAAAGTCGAGCTCGAGCTCAAAGTCGTATTCATCTCTTTCATACTCTGTTCTGTCACAAGATTCATTCAACTGAGAAAATTCTTTGGAAACCTTAGGTATTTTGAAGATTTCTGATTTTTTTGAAATTTTAAAATATTTGATTTTTTTGAATTTTGCAGAGTTTTTGATTTTTTTGAATTTTGAAAGATTTTTGATTTTTTTGAATTTTGAAAGATTTTTAATTTTTTTGGATTTTGCGGACTATCCGTATGCCTGAAACAAGATGAAAAAAAATCATGCAAATTCATTAGCGACGAAGGTGAGCCCTCAAAACAGTCTTGCCCCGAGGACGAGGGCTCATTATGGTCCTCGGACAGACGAGATTTTGCTAATGACGTTTTTTTTTTAGGCCGTAGGGATTCTGGGCCCCATGGCGGCTTCATAAGTGATTGGGTATTCTTCCCAATTCTAGAAAACTTACCTTTCTTTTGTAGGGTAGATATGTCGGGAGAGTGGTTCCCTTGATGGTTCAGATATGACCATCACTTCCGGATGACTATCGTCAAGTCCGGGTACTTGTAGGGTGGGTGGAATTACGATAGATCCCCAATCGATTTGAAAGGGGAACAATGATCTTTCTTCTTTGCATATTGCGACTTTCGCCTTAGAGGACTATCTTTCTTCTTCCTCTTGACTCCGTTCGGAATCCCCTCCGAACAAGATGTCCATGCCATCTATAAAGGAATGTAGGGACTCAACGAATGAGTCTTCTTGCAATTGAACGGGCTCTATAATTACAATACTTGGTTCTTCTGTGTGATTTATCGGTGGTAGTTCTGATAAGTCATCTGGCCTCTTCAAGGATTGTGGGAAGCTGACGCTGATGTGTGGTACCCTGCCCAAGTTTCATACATTAAGCTCACGATTATGTTTTCGTGCAAGTCGAAGCTCCCTCTTTTTATCATTCATATCAGAGATGTCCTTCTTTGTAGGCCTGAACCCGAGACCAAAATAGAGAGTGTGTTTTTGCATGCTGATCAAAGTGGCCCTGCCTTTTCCTTTAGGCCCTAACCCTTGTTTAGGATGATATCCCACCTTCTTCATCACTCATCCGATCATCAGATTTATTTTTGACAACTCTGCCCTTGTCTTCTTTTTCCCCCTTTGAATATGATTGACAGATGTGAACTGAAAGGAGTAATACCCCTCGTTTTCCCTAGTCATTTTTATGTCAATATATGGTACATCTGGTGATAGATTGACTGGTATGAGATTTTATGCGAGAACTGATATCACCCTCTGTCCCATGATGAATTTGACTCGCTGGTGCAAGGAAGAAGGAACTGCCTCTGCGATATGGATCTAGGGTCTTCCTAGAAGGATATTGAATGCTGAGGGTATGTCAAGAATTTCAAATGTCACTTCAAACGTACATGATCCAATGGTGACTAGGAGATCCAGTTCCCCTAACGACTCAGTTTTTCTACTATCAAAAGCCTTTACGATCCTTCTAGTTGGCCTAAGGTGAGACAAGTCTGTGTTTAACTTGTGCATAATTTGTAGAGGATAGACATTAAGAGCCGAATCATTGTCGATCAGTACCCTTGGTACCATCATACCTTTGCACATTACCATAACGTGCAATGGCTCAATGTGTCCACGCCCCCCACTGATAAATTCATCCTCTGTGAAGGTGATCGGATTGGGGGTCATTATCTGACCTATTGTATTTTCCAACTCTTCTGGTGAGGTGTTCTCAGGTACATGTGCACTGCTAAGGACTTTGAGCAATGCTTCCCGATGATGCTCCGAGTTTAATAGCAGATCAAAGATACTGATTTGAGCTGGCATTCTGTTCAGCTGCTCTACTACGTTGTACTCACTTTTTTGAATGAGTTTGAGGAGGTCCGCTGCCTCCTTGTCAGTTATTCTGCTCTTCTTCTTCTCTGGTTCCTTTTGTGTACTTGTTCCTCTTCTACAAGCTTTTCTTTTCTCTTTTCTTTCCTTCTTTCTTCTTCCTCGTTCTGCTTTTTCTGTTCTTTTTCCGGTATTTTGTAACATCTTCCCGATCTGGTCATATGACCAATGTCCGTTACCATGGCCTATTTCGGCTTCTCAACCCCTACGGATGTCACAATTATCGTCTCATAACTCCATGGGACGGTTTGATTTGAACGGTATGGAAATGGTTTGGGGGACATGATGGTCATGGGTTGAGGGTCCGATTTTAGATGAAGGACGAGACGTGGTGGATTGGGTTTGACGGTTGGTGTAATGATATTTGGGATTTGTGGATTGGTATAAGATAGGATGAGTGGTGGTCGGGAGGAGAAGCTTGAAGTTTGAGGGGTCGGTGCAGTGCAGGATATGATAAGAGGTGGTCGGGAAGGAGGGCCTGAAGTTGGTATGGTGTAAGGTATAATGAGAGGTGGCCAAGAGGAAGAGCTTGAAGTTGGTAATGTATAAGGTATGATGAGAGGTGGTCGTGAAGGATTTGAGGTTTGGGAGTTGGAGTGAATGGTAAGATTTGCCAAATTGATTGGAAGTTGGGATGATAATTGGTTGGTTGTATCTGGTGGTAATGCATTGATGCTTGATGATGTTGGTTCTTTCCTCAGATTGACTCTAACCTTAAAGCCAATTGGTGCTATCAAAACTGAAGGGTTGAAGCTCGGTTCATCCCTCTCTATGGCGTTGACTGTCGGCCCACTGCCTCCCCCATTATGCGTTGGTAGCGGGTTCTGATTGATGTTCTGCTGAGGTGCTTGGGTTGTCGGACCATCTAAAATGATCGTTTTCCTGTCGATTAGATTCTAAACTTGGTACTTGAGTTGCCAACATTAGTCGGTGGCATGTCCCGGTGCACCCATATGGAACTCATAGAATTGATCGGGATTGTACCCTGGTCCCTTTACCGCCTCTAGGTTTGACTGCCTTTTAGTGAGATATTTTCCCCTGAGTAATGCTGGGAGTAGTTCTGATAGAGCCATAGGTAGGCGGGTGAAGACTCGAGGGACCCTGTTGGGCCTGCACTGCTCGGTTTGGTGATTCTGGACAAATTATGGGTTTTGACCAAACACTGGATTTCGTCCGAACTGGAATGTCTACGGTATCGATGCAGCTTGAGACGGATTGACTTTGAAAGGGACATGAGGTGTGGGCGGCCTCTGGTTCGGTGCTGAGATGAAGAAAGGAAGAAGGGGTTGTACATTGTTAACCTGAGCTTCATCTTTCTTCTTGTTCAAGACCGCTGGTTTCCGTTGTGTAGATCCCCCTGTTGGTGCCTTCTAGACTGGACAGGTCGTAAATCAGACCTGATCGGATACCGTCCTTTACCCGATTCACCACTTGAACCAATGACGAGAAGCTGGCAGTCGTATGGCCCACCAGGTGAGTGTAGAATGAATGGCCCAGAGTAGAGATGAATATAGTGTTCATCTCTTGTTCAGTCATAGGTGGTTTAACCTTAGAAGCCGATTCTTGCCACCTTTGGGCATATTCTTTTACACTTTCCTTTGGCTTCCGAGTCATCTTGGCCATGTCATTTCTGTCCAATCCCATGTCCGTATTGAATCTGTACTCTTTCGAGAAAATTGTAGCCAAGTCTTGCCAGCTCTTAATCCGCGAATGATCTAACTGAGAGAACCATGAGAGGACTGTCCCTGTTAAACTCTTTTAAAAGAACTGAATCAAAAACCTGTCATCGTCACCAAACTGGCACATAGACCCACAATAGAGCTTCAAGTAGGACAGAGGGCACCCAATGCCATTGTATTTTTTGAACTCGGGACACTTGAACTTTGGCGGCAATGATGCATTAGGATATAGGCACAGATCTCTGAACCTCATTCCATTTGTGGAGTCTTTGCCTTTTATCCTTCTAATCTCTTACCTCAGCTGCCTTGAATTCACATTCTTCCTCTTGAACGACCTCATGTCGTGGTGGATTGCAATGAATGTGAATTGGAGGTCCTTGGTTGGTAGGAGCGGTGGATAGCAAGGTATTCTGTGCAAGCGGTGGCTGTTGTTGTGGTTGTTCGGGCATGGCCTGATTTGAGCCAGAAGCTTGATGCTGGACAGCCTGGATGATACTTGGGTTGGCCATCAGCAGATCAAGAATCTTATCGTGTTTTTCTAGTGCCTTCACTACTAGTTCAAGCTTTGAGGCGAGATCCGTTACTACTTCTGTCGCTGTTTGTTGAGGTTGCTCTGAAGTGCTCATGGTTGGTTGCGAGTGTAGAAAGTACGGAGGATTGTCGGGTGGTAAGTACTTCTTTCTGGGTCATTTGGCCACCTGTGGATAAGAGGTTAGGCATTAATATATCATTTACATAATGAAGATGCATGATGATTTATTAAGTCAGATTGGATTAATTGGTAAAGTTGTATTAAGAAAATCATGAATTTGGTTAAGGTTGGATTTTTTTTTAATTTTTTTTGTGTGTGTGTCAGCACGGAGTTGGGGTTCGTCGGCACGGAGCCAGGTATTGATCAGCACGGAGTTGGGGTTTGTCAGAACGGAGCTGAAGGTTTATCAGCACGGAGCTAAAGATTTGTCAGCACGGAGCTGGAGGTTCATCGGCAAGGAGCCGAAGGTTTGTCAACATGAGTTAGAGATTCGTCAGCACGGAGCCGAAGGTTTGTCAGCACGGAGCTGGGGGTTTATTGACGCGGAGTCGAAGGTTCATCAGCACGGAGCTAGAGGTTTGTCAGTACGGAGCTAGAGGTTTATCGGCATCGAGTTGAAGGTTCATCAGCATGGAGCCGGAGGTTTATCAGCACGGAGCCGAAAGTTCATCAGCACGGAGCCGGAGGTTTGTTAGCACGGAGTTGGAGGTTTATCGGCACCGAGCCGAAGGTTCATCAGCACGGAGTCGGAGGTTTGTCAGCACGGAGCTGGAGGTTTATCGACACCGAGCCGAAGATTTATCAGCACGGAGCAGGAGGTTTATCGACACGAAGCCGAAAGTTCATTAGCACGGAGCTGGTGGTTTGTCAGCACGGAGCTGGAGGTTTATCGGTGCTGAGCCAGGAAACACATTTTGTGAAAACGGATTACTGTAGAAAGATTAAGTCAAAAAAATCATTTTGTTAGTCCCTCAATTCAATTATCTGAAATCAAGATCGACCAGTCAAATCCCCGAGGAAAAGGTGGCGCACAATGGCACTCTTATATCACTTTATTTCCTTAAATAGACGTAGTCTATCCCCCTCGTATCAACAGGGTAAGATCGTTCTTAGGCACCGACTTTGATCAAGAATTGCAATTGATGCTTAAAATTTTTTATTTTTATTTTTTAATCTAGTTTGTTGGAAAATGATTGGATTTATTTGAATTGATCGACCGATTGTTGATTTTGATGGTTCACACATGGGTTATGGACATGGTTGAGATTGAATGATAGATCCGGTTTGGGTTGGGTACGGGTCGTGGACCTAACTCAAAATGGATATGGTCGTGAACCCATCTGGAAGTGGATATGGGTCGTGGACCCCATTTGAACTGGATATGGGTCGTGGGCTCATTTTGGTGTGGATATGGGTCGTAGACCCACTTAGAAATGGGTATGGGTCGTGGACCCATTTTGGTGTGGATATGGGTCGTAGACCCATTTGGAAACGGATACGGGTCGTAGACCTATTTGGGAATGGATTTTGAAGCGGATATGGGTTGTGGACCCATTGGAAATGGATATGGGTAAACAATCCATTTTGAAGCGGATTTGGGTCATGAACCCATTTAGAAATAGATAGTAGTCGTGGACTTATTTGGAAATGGATTTTGCAGCGAATATGGGTCGTGGACCCATTTTAAAGTGGATATGGGTCGTAAACCCAGTTGGAAGTGGGTATGGGTCGTAGGCCCATTTGGAAATGGATGCGGGTCGTGGACCCTTTTGGGAATGGATCTTGAAGCGGATGTGGGTCGTGGACCCATTTGAAAGTGGATATGGGTCGTAGACCCAGTTGGAAGTGGGTATGAGTCGTAAACCCATTTGGAAACGGATATGGGTCGTGGACCCATTCGGGAATAGATTTTGAAGCGGATGTGGGGTCGTGGACCCACTTGAAATGGATATGGGTAAACGATCCATTTTGAAGCGGATTTGGGTCATGAACCCATTTAGAAATGGATATGGGTCGTGGACCCATTATAAAGTGGATATGGGTTGTAGACCCAGTTAGAAATGGGTATAGGTTTGGACCCATTTTGGTGTGGATACGGGTCGTGGACCAGATTCGGAGTGGTTACGGGTTGTGGACCCGATTTAAGTTGATCCTCAATAATGGATGATGGTAAGGTTGATAGTACGCCACATTGGGTCGGGATCAATTTCGATATGTTGAGTGTAGGCGAGCTTCGTTTGGATCAAACACAAAGTAACGGGTGGTAGGTCCTAAGTTTAACGATAGAAATGGTGTATTTAATCTTTTTCAAGCCTTAAAACTCAAAAGAAAAATAAAGTCCAAGAGAAAAGTTGTCAAGACTGATATAATGGACAAAATGAGCAAAATTTTTTTTTTGATTTTTTTTGTTTTTTGTTTTTTTGAGATTTTGAGGCACACAGCCTCCGTTTTTTTGGCTTGGGTACAATTTTTTTTTTATTTTTTATTTTTATGATGCAAAGCATAAACAAAGATTTCCCCTTTTACCTAGGGGGACATGTAAAGAAATAAAATAAAAACAAGCTTAAAATCTAAACAACTTGCCTTCATGGGCTAAAAAAAATTTACAAAGTCATCTCCTTGAATCGGAAAAATTACAATAATAAGAGGGTTGATAAATCATTTTTCCAAAATTGTGTCCTAAGCCTCTAATCGTATTTAATGCATGCGGCTATAGGTGGCTTCACGGTTACCTATTCTTCAAACCTCAATGCATACCGAAGTACACATGTCTTAGGTTGGTGATTGGGTTCGATGTGTTCGTCCCCGTACCCGAAATAAGCGATCTCGAGTCGTGAAACTACTAAACATCCGGGTTTAAACTTTTATAGGTAGAGGAGGTTTGTGTAATGGACTATGCAAGCGTAAGTGCACAAGTGCATTTTAAAAACAAGTATCAACCCCCTTTACAAGCATTCAACCCACAAAAGAGTCAAAGAAAATATTACAACCATTCCCCAAGAAAAAAAATAAAGTACCAAACAAAACACAAACAACAACAATGTTAGTAAACACATATTGAATTTTTTTATTTTTTTTGTAAAAATGGCCAAATGGTCATGGTTTGAACCCTCAAACTCCCCAGTGGAGTCGCCAAGTTGTAGACATTAGAATGTTCATCTTTGAACCTCAATGCTACGTTGTTTGGAGTCGCCACAATTCTTTTTTGAAAATGGGTATGAATGGGTACTGAAATGATGATGAATTTCCCAAACTTAAGAAAGATTCAATGATTTATTGGTCAAGTGCCCACACCATGGCATTGACAAAGCATAGTTGGTGCAAAATTTTTATAGAGGATTAACAATAAATCAATGTACCTAAGTCGAGTCAATACATAAGGGTCAATTCATGAACCAGACTCCCAACCAAGCGTACGATTTCCTCGTAGAGTTAACCGGGAGTGCTCAAAATTGGAGCACTAACCAAGAAGAGTTTGATAAAGATGATCCGGTTAGGAAGACAGGCATGTATGAGATGAAGGCAGACCCTGATCTTAAAAATGTTATGTCTAGTTTAGTGAGTGGGATGAACAATCTCATGAAGAAGTTAGATTACTTTACCATCTCAGCATCCATACCTCACCTAGACCCTAGTACAATTTCGCAAGTGACTGTTGAACCGAGTTCTTTGTGCGTCATATGCGACGACAACGACCATTTAGTCGAGTGTTGTCCCACCTTACCTCAAATCAAAGCTGAACAAGCAAATGCAATTAATGGCTATAGTGCTTTTAGGAAGCCAACTCCGAACTCTTTTAACTAAACGTATCACCCAGATAATAGGTTCCATTTTAATTTCTCGTGCAGACAGAACGAACCTATTCAATCTAGTGGTCCGTTAGGTTACTGTAGACATGAGAATGTTCATCTTTGAACCTCAATGCTACGTTGTTTGGAGTCGCCACAATTCTTTTTTAGAAATGGGTGTGAATGAGCACCCGAATCAATTCTTTTTGAAAATCATTTTTTTTTCATGGTATTTTAGTGACTCTTAATCATGGAAAATGTATGGTCTACCTAAGATCTAGGTAAAGGGATTCGGTTAGAGAATGGGGAAGGTGTTAGGCACCCCATTCTCTCCACCTATGGTAGTTACCTTTAGATTTGACCATTTTTTAAAGATTAACATAATAAGTAAAATGCATGAGATGCATGAAGTGGGTGGGTACACATAGTGTGTATGTACCCCTTTGAAAGAGGATTTAATGTTTGTGTAGACATAAGGAATATCCTATAGGAGAGGATAACCCATAAAGTCTTCATATTTTTACATGAATTGAAATGTTGATTTAGGATTTTAGAGAAGTTCCATGAATGGAGTTCCCTTAGATCCACAATCTTAATGCATGCATGCTTTGCTAGAAACTTAGTGTTTTAGCCCCATCAAGAAAGTTACATAATTCTTCATCATAGCCAAACATGTGTGATGTGTGTGCATAGTGTTCATTATGATGCATGATATGAGAATGGGTTAAAAAGGGCTTCAACCTCCATCCTTTCAACCAAACCGCCTCAAGCATTCAATTCCCAAGGTTGAGGTTCAATCTACTCAGGATGGAGGAGGGTTCTCCATTACATCCTAAATGTTTCTAAAAAGAAAAAGAGAGGGTTAGGAGAAGAAGATGCAAGTTAAAAGAAAATAAATAAACAATTATTATCCCACCTTGTCCCCTTGGAGGTCTTGAATGAACTTGAGCTTGAGAAATGAACTTGAGAGTTGAAGGATGTAGTTGAGGGTTGAGAGAGTTGAAGGTTGAGAGATGAGAGATGAGTATAAATTTTGATAGAGTTTTAGGTTGAAAGATGGGGTCTTGAGAGCATGAATTGTTCATAGAAAATGAGGGTATTTATAAAGTTTTTGGAGAACTTTTGGGGATAAAGTGGTCTAACCCTAAAAATAAAGAGAATGAACATAAGGTTTATGTTATTTCTTTTTGGATTTTTCATTTGTATGAGAGTAACGATGACATTTGTGAATAAATCCTAAAACATTCTTTGATCTTTGATTTTTTAGTAAATAGAGGTAAGAGAACAAAAAGTACTTTTCGGAGGGTGAATAAGGGAGTGACATGTTTAAAGGTGGAGTGGTAGGTAAAAAGTAGACCTTGGTTCATTTGTAAATAACACACAAAACAAGGGTAAGAGTATATTTTTGAAATGGACCAATGGGAGAACAAAAGTACTTTTGGGAGGATGAGTAGGAGAATGACATGTGTAAAGGTGAAATGGTAAGTGAAAAGTAGACCTTGGTTCATTTATAAATAACACATAAGGCAAGGGTGGAAGTATAATTTTGAAATGGACCAATAGGAGAACAAAAGTAGTTTTGGGAGGATGAGTAGGAGAATGACATGTGTAAAGGTGAAATGGTAGGTGAAAAGTAGACATTGGTTTATTTGTAAATAACAAATAAAGCAAAGGTGGAAGTATAATTTTGAAATTGACTAATGGAAGAACTCCATGTATGTACTTGAAGATTCCCACCTTTTGAGGGTATGTTTGGAAGTTCTCTCAACTTTATAAATTATTATGAAAGACCAAAGTATCTTTTTGATTTGACCACACCTTTTGAGAAGGGCATTCTTGAGTTTTCACAAAGGGGGAGTTGACCCTCCAATTAGGTAATGCATTGGGTATTGAGGGCTTATGAGAGATCAACATGTGTTATCTTTTGAGGGGATGTGGAAGAAGGGACTTAGAGTGGGCTTGGTATTGGACTTAGGGAATGGACTTGGGCTTGGGCTTAGAATATGGACTTGGGTTTGGGTTTAGGATATGGACTTGGATTTTGGGACTTGGGTTAAGTTGGAGAATGGATATAGATTCGGATCGGATCATGGAAGTAAATAGAATTGGCTTGGATTAGGGACAAGGTATGGGTTTGCAAAAATAATATGAGATGATACATGAATAATGATGCCATGTGACAATGTAGCCCTTTGAGAGGCTTGAGTTCTAAATCGGAATTAATTCAAGGACATTTGGATCTTTCCAACGGGTTCGTGCGAATTAGGGTGTCTAGAGTTACAATAGGAGTTTTCCTAGGCAATCTGGTTCTTCCACAAATCAAGCCATTGTTTCTCAAGTCCCTTATCAGCCCCAACAATCTACAAATTGTAGAGCCATCATACCAGATCCCATGACCAATTCCAACAGCCTACCCAACAACAGTCGTCCTTAGAATCTATGATTGCCGAGTTGATGAGGCAGTAACAACAGTTCATCCAAACTCAACAGCAAACCCATCAAAAATCAAACTCAGATCAACCAGGTCACTGCGCAATCCATAGCTAAAATGGAAGTTCAGTTGGGGCAGTTAGCTCTCTCCTTGAGTGGGAGAGAGAAATGTCAATTTCTTAGTTAGACTATCCCTAACCGTAGAGGTCAACCTTTGATTCTAAACGGATCGAAATGTCAATACGAAGTAGGAAGCCATTCTGGAGCTTCACAAGGCTTACTCCAGGCTATCCACACCTTGTGTTCGGGAAAGAAGGTAGATAACAAGGTCCAACCTATTGACAAGGGAGAAAAAGTCCTAGAGAAGGATAAAGTTCAAAAAGAAGTCATAGAGTCTCCAAAAGAGAAGGAGAAAGATTTAAAGAATCCTCCCATCATTTTGCCAATTCCAAAAGCTTTATTTCCCTATCGCCTTAGAGATTTTAAAAAAGATAAGCAATTTGAGGGTGTCTTAGAAGTCTTCCAAAATAAGCAAATCAATATCCCATTCCTAAATGCCATTAAGCAGATACCTTCTTATGAGAAATTCCTAAAGGATTTGACCACAGCTAAAAGGAAAACACCGTTTCCTAGGAAAGCCATCATGGCAACCCAAGCTTCGTCGCTCATCTAACAAATAATTGCACCAAAATTTAAGGATCCTGGATGTCTGACAATTTCAATTCATATTGGAAATCAAGTGGTCGAAAAATGTCTCTTAGACTTAGGGGCCAGTGTGAACCTTTTACCATATTTAGTTTATAAACAATTAGGTTTGGGGGTTTTGAAACCCACTGATATCACGTTGAGTCTAGCCGATAGGTCCATAAAAATTCCAAAGGGTATAGTTGAGGACGTGATAGTTAAAGTCAAAGATTTTTATTTCTCTGTTGACTTTGTTGTCTTAGACACAGAGCTAGTCATCAATTCAAACAGTCATATTCCTATCATCTTAGGACGTCCATTGTTAGCCACGTCTGACGCAGTCATTCATTATAGAAATGAGATTATAACTTTAGCATTTGGAGATATGAAAGTGAAACTGAACATCTTCCACAATTTCCAAGGAATTGATGTAGATGATGGTATAGAGGAAGTGAACATGATGGTACGCTAGTCAATCAAACGTATCAAGAGTTAGGGTACTCTGATCCCCTAACGAAATGTTTGGCTCATTTTGGCCTTGACTTGGACGTAGAAGAGTCTATAAGCGAAGTCAATGCTTTGCTTGAATCCGTTCCACTCTTAAATTCTGTGAGGTGGCACGCAAAAGCTGAAAGTCTTCCTGTGTGCACATCCAATCTTGTTCCTTCTCATGTCGAGCCTCCAAAATTAGAACTCAAGTCGCTTCCAGAGACCTTGAGATATGCATTTCTTGGTAAGAATCAAACCTTGCTCGTGATCATTTCCTCTCACCTCAATGAAGTTCAAGAGGGACAGTTGTTAGGAGTATTAAGAGAACATCAAAAAACTATTGGTTGGAACATCAAGGGAATTAGTCTATCTGTGGTGATGCACCATATTCGTTTAGAGGATTTCGCTAAGCCTTCCTTAGAAAGACGTGGTTCGGATAGAAGTGATGAAATTACTAGATGCGGGTATTATCTATCTTATCTTTGACAGTCGTTGGGTGAGTCCTATACAAGTAGTTCCTAAGAAATCTGGTATCACTGTGGTAGTGAACCAAGACAACGAATTAATCCCCACTCGAGTCCAAAATGGATGGAGAGTGTGTATTGATTATAGGAAACTCAACTCGATGACTCCTAAGGATCATTTTTCCTTACCTTTCATTGATAAAATGTTAGAGCGTTTAGCAGGACATTCTTACTATTGCTTCTTAGATGGTTATTCCGGGTACAACCAGATACCTGTTGCTCCAATCGATCAAGAGAAAATAACTTTCACCTGTCCCTTTGGAACTTTTGTGTATCGTCGCTTGCCTTTTGGATTGTGCAATACACTCTCTACTTTTCAACGGTGTATGATGAGTATATTCTCCGACATGCTAGAAAGATATCTCGGAGTGACCATGGACGATTTTTCAGTTTTCGAATCAAGTTTTGAGGAATGTCTCCATCACTTGACTTTGGTCCTTGTACGTTGTAAAGAGGTCAATCTAGTCCTCAATTGGGAAAAATGCCATTTCATGGTAACATTGGGGATTGTGCTAGGGCACATTGTTTCTGTTATGGGGATTGAGGTAGATAAGGCGAAGGTAGGTCTAATGAAAAAATTACCACCTCCTATAACGATCAAAGAGATTAGGTCATTCTTAAGCCATGCGGGTTTCTATCGTAGATTCATTAAAGATTTCGGGAAAATTTCGAAGCCTTTATGTGAGCTATTGGGAAAGGATGTTCCGTTCGACTTTTCAGAGTCATGTCTTTCTGCGTTCAACAAGCTCAAATCCGAGTTAACCTTGGCACCTATTATTCAACCTCCAAACTGGAGCATTCCATTCGAAGTTATGTGCGACGTTTCAGATTATGCAATAGGTGCTATTTTGGGTCAACGACTCGAAAAACAACCTCATGTTATCCAATATGCTAGTAAAACCCTTAACGATGCTCAGCTTAACTACTCTACAACAGAGAAGGAAATGCAGCAGTGGTCAATGCCATTGAAAAATTCCGCCCCTACCTCATAGGATCTAAAGTTGTGATCTACACAGACCACGCAGCATTGAAGTACCTTCTATCAAAGAAAGATGCTAAAGCAAGGTTAATCCGTTGGATTCTACTGCTACAAGAATTTGATCTCGAGATTCGACATAAAAAAAGGGGTAGAAAATGTCGTAGCTGATCACTTGTTTAGGATAGTTAACAAGCCATCTGAGGAGTCCTTACCCATCTCTGAATCCTTTCCCGATGAGCAACTTATGGAAATCTCTCAAGCCAACGCTCCATGGTATGCGGACATTGTCAACTACCTAGTTACAGGTCAATTCCTAGTCAAAATGACTAGTCAAGAGAAACTCCGTCTTCTATCAAAAATAAAATGGTATTTCTGGGATGAGCCATACTTATTTAAGTACTATCCCGATCAAATCATTAGACGTTGTATTCCAACCTGTGAGCAAGTCAATATCCTAGAATTTTGCCATAATCATGCCTGCGGAGGGCACTTCAATGGTAAGAAGACCGCTATGAAAATCTTACAATGCGGTTTTTTCTAGCCTAGTATTTTTTGTGATGCCCACGAGTTTAGAAAATCTTGTGATAGAAGTCAGAGATTAGGAAAAATCTCTAAGAGAAATGAAATGCCTCAAAATCCTATCCTGATCATCGAAATTTTTGACGGTGGGGTATAGACTTCATGGGACCCTTTCCTATCTCCCAGGGTTACCAATACATCCTAGTTGCCGTTGACTATGTGTCAAAATGGGTCGAAGCTGTGGCATGTAGAACTAATGATCACAAGGTTGTGATAAAATTCATCAAGGAGACGATTTTTTCAAGATTCAGTACTCCGTGAACTATCATGAGTGATGGTGGCTTGCATTTTTGCAACAAGATCTTTACTGCGTTGATGAAGAAATACCTCATAACGCATAAAGTTGCCACACCTTACCACCCACAAATAAGTGGGCAAGTGGAGATTTCTAACAGGAAAATAAAGACTATCTTAGAAAAAACAGTCAAACCTTCAAGGAAAGATTGGTCTTTAAGATTGAGTGATTCACTCTGGGCCTATAGGACTGCATTCAAGACACCCATTGGGATGTCTTTGTACCAGTTAGTTTTTGGTTAGGCCTGTCATCTCCCTGTAGAACTCGAGCATTGTGCATATTGGGAGATCAAGTGCCTCAACTTTGATTTTGATAAAGCCGGTGAGAAGCAAAAGTTACAACTAGATGAATTAGAAGAGATTAGAAATGACTTGTATGATTGTGTCAAAAGGTACAAAGAACGTACCAAATTCTTTCACGATAGGCACATTTTTAGGAGGAATTTCATTCCTAATCAAAGAGTTTTGTTGTATGATAACAGACTCCACCTTTTTCCAGGAAAACTTAAGCCTCGATGGACTGGCTCATATATTATCCAAACAGTCTACCCCCATGGTGTTGTTGAAGTTCTTAATCATAAGGATGGATCCACTTTCAAAGTGAATGGCCAACGTCTCAAACCTTTTCTCGAGTATGTTCCGCATGAGGAAGTTTTTCTCCTCGATGACCCCGTCTATCAAAATTAACTTTGTTTTCGTCTGGCTAAAGACGTTAAACTTAACGCTTCTAGGAGGCAACCCACATATTTCAGGGGACATTGTGTTAAATATCAACAGGACTGTAAGGTCTTTCTCAGGTGCTATCTAACCCACTTCATTTCATTTTGTCAATTTCAATTTTACCTTTGCATGTATATGTTGAAATATTGAGAACAATATAATGTTTAAGTTTGGGGGTGTATGGGTCGGATTTCCACTTATTATTTTCTTCTTTCATTTCAAAAAAAAAAAAAAATTAATTAGTTGGTGACTTTGTTGTATTTTGCTCAAAATAGTAACTTGTATCTTTAAGCACTTGGTCAAAAATATTTAATCAGTCTTTCATTGGAAGCTATGATCTGGAGTCCCCATTTGTGTTTCTCTTAGGCAAAAGTTAGAGCAAAGTTATCTTTTGGTTTATAGTTACTTCTAATAAGATTACCAAGAGTCTAGATTGTATTAAGAGAGCTTGTTACCTTCTTTCTACCTAGAGTTTAAGGAAAAATTGGGTTTGATGAACTTTGACTTCCTTGTTCAATTGGTTGGCTGATTAGAAGAAAAACAGAACTGGGTTGTATACACCTTATACAGCAACCATTGAATTAGACTGGGTACCTTGAAAATGACTGCCTATTTTTCTTAGAAAAAGAGTGAAGAAGTAATAGAAAAAAAAAGACATCTCTAAATATATATATATATATATATATATATATATATATATATATATATATATATATATATATATATATATATATATATATATGTATATATATATTCAAAGATCCAAAAGTTTATGTAAAGTTTTAGTAAGGTGAAAGCCATTAAGTGTAAAAATGTGAGTATACTGGAATATCACAGATAAAGCCCCTTAGAGGTATTAAAGTGAATATCCACACTTCTCACTACCCCAGACAGGATGCTAAGTTTAGAATTAAATCCTAAGTTACTCCAGCTATTCTTGAGTAGTTAGAAGGTTGAAACTCATTCTAGGAAATCGAATTTCTTAAATTTTTGAGTTAGAACCACTATCGCTCAAAGGTCAATTTAAGTCTAAGTTTTGTCGTAGAGAAATAAGGGTTGGGATTCTATACCAAACAGTACTTCCAATTGATTGATAAAAAAAAAAAAAGACTTGTGCTTTTCAATATAAGTTTTGATTTTGACTATTTTTACTTCAAAGTTGTTTTCAAATTTTGTGGGTATATTTTCTGCAAACCCTCACGAGTCAAACTCGTCCATTAAGGGTAACCTAGTGGTTTAAGGGCTTGTTACATTCGCTAAATGCAGTCGAGGAGCCTACGAAAGTGGCAGTTTTATTTTTTAGGGACTAGAAAAAGGTAAGTTTGGGGGTGTGATGAGTGTCTCCATATACTCAATTATACACACATTTTTCGGATATTTATCTTGATTTTTGTACATATTTTTTCATATTAAGGTAATAATCATGATAAGCCTCAAAACACCATGTTGCATGTTAATTAGGCTTAAATATATATAAATAAATTTATTTACTAGATAAATCTAATTACGTGTGTTTCTTGTGTAGAAAATCAACAATTTGGAATCAAAATCTCAAGGCAAAAATATTTGGGCCCATTTTAGAATGTCCTAATCCTTAACTCATATTCTCCTATTTTGTCTTTTTGTGAAAAGAAAAGTAGAGGCTACTTTTAGACTCTTCTACACACATTTTTCTCTATAAATAGAGCCTCAATTTCTAGAGAAAGGGTCCCTTCTTGATTCTCTTATCCAAGATTCCTTTAATCTAAGGCTCTTAGCCTATTCTCTTATTTTTTGTATTTTTATTTTCTAGTTATTTTCTTTTGGCTAAATAGTCTTGTAAGAAGTAGAAGAAGAAGAAGAAGTTGTAAGTTTCTCCATGAAATGAAGAAAAGTTATTTCATCTCTTATCTTCCCTCTCTTACAATGACATTAGGCTAAGTTCCCCTCCATTGGAGAGTGGAAAAGCCTAGAACAAGTTCTTGTGTTATTTCTAATTTCATGCCTTTCTTTTATTTAAAATGCTTATGAGTTCTCTTTAAGTTTCTTGCACCTTTATTCTTAATATAGATACTTTATGCTTAGATTAGATCAAGATAAAGTATGTTTAAACTAGATAATTGGTAGTAGGAAGTTTCCAAAGAATTCTACTTTGTTTATGTTCCCTTATTTCATTTCATTTGTAAAACTTTCCGATCTAAGGAGCTAATACCAAGCCCTTACGATTGAGTTATAAAAAGGCTAAAAATTAGGAATTGCTCATCAACATGTTCTAGGTAGATCCACCTCCAATGGTGTTTTAATTTCATAAGTTTACTTGTTTTTAATTTCATTTACTGTAGTTTATTTTCTAGCAATTTTACATCGTCTTATAAGTTTAAAAATACAAAGAAAAACAATTTTAATTTCTTTTAGTTAATTTGAATTTTATTTTCTTAGTTTAACTCTATTCCTCCTTTCTCTTGGGTTCGATTCCCTATTTGCCCTACAAGTAAGGTAAAAGTAAGATTATTATTAACTCCGGTGAGAAGAACAACGATAGTCTCATCAATGATCCCACATTTTCATTCATAAGTACACTCATACACTTGTCAACATCAATCGTATCCATAAAGAATTATCCAAAACAAATTAACAATTAACAAATTAATTGTTTTCGATGATTCATCATAAAAATCCATGAATTTATTTTTTTTCTAGGTAAAAATAATTTAATGAAGTCCCAATTCAGATAAAAATAATTTAATGAAATCCACTTGAAAAGATAATATGAAAAGAAAGAAAAATAGAGATAGTTGGATAAGCATCATAATACACTAATCAACATGAATATTTTAAATGAAATATTACAACACTACTGAAGCAAGGGTATAACCACCCCAAAATATAAATCTAGCAAAGAAAAAAAAGTAATAAGTAAAAGTTGGGGTGCCAATAGCAGTTTTCAAATATAATAGTATCTCCGAAATATAATAGTAAAAGTTGGGGTGCTAATATCTTCTATGATAAGCACAATTCCCAACATGCCTGCATCTTCAATGCCTATAATTGTTTTTTTGATAAGTATCTCCGAAGCCTATCATATATTGGTTTGATCAATGCATTCTATGATAGATAAGTCCTCACCGCTACACATCCATTCATCAAAACCTCATCACATCTTCAATAAACCTTCAAACCAACACCATTCCCTCATTAACAAATTATAACCCATAGTAGAAGAATATAAACCCATATCCTCCAATATCAGCAAACACTTAAAACTTCCATTAAATATAAGAAAAAGCTAAATAGCTTTCACATCTAAAGAGAAAAAGATGCACTAAAATCAAATTCATGGAGACACATTGAGAAAACTAATTCAACTACCAAATATATTGAAATAAAGGGAACCCGTTACATTAAATTCATATAAACACATTTTCTTCCCTAAAAATATCCTAATCATAACATCAAATCCTTAAAAACTCAATCCTCACTACCTATATATCCATTCATCAAAACCTCATCAAATCTTCAATGTTCAAACCAACCAAATTCCCTCCTTACCAAATAATAATCCATAGTGAAAGATCACAAGATTAACTCATATACTCCAACATCAACAAACAATACAAACTTTCAAGAAATATAATAAGAAACAGAGTAACTTTCACATCTAAAGAGGAAAAAATGCACTATAATCAAATTCATGGAGACAAACATTGAGAACTTAATTCAACTACAAAATATATAAAAATAAGAGAAACCCATTGCATTTAAATCCATATAAACACATTTTCTTCCTTGCACATAGCATACTGATAATATCAAATCCTTAAAAACTAAACTCAATCCTCACTACTTACATACCCATTCTTCAAAACCTCATCAAGTCAAACCAACCTCATTCCCCCTCAACAAAATATAATAGAACAACACAGACTCATATCTTCTTTGAATGTGCTATACAAACTCATGTACAATTTTCATACATATAATTCAGAATATGAAATTCAAAAAAAAAAATTAAAAAATAAAAACTAATTAAGGGTTGATTTTTTTACCACTGAGCAGATGAAACGAAAAAGAAATCGAAGTTGAGGCATTTGTGACCTTCGTCTCCAATAGAGATAAAAAAAGGAAGTTCTGTCGTGCTGGGGTTTTGATCTGTCTTTGTCTTCATTTCCAGCAGATTGAAATGAGAAGAAGAAAAAGAGAGTAAATCGAAGAGATTTGGTTTTTTGGGTTTGTTTTCGCTAGCAGAGAGAAGAAGAAGAATAACGAGATCGATCTATCTTCTTGAAGAGGAAGAGAGTGAATCGAATCGATCTGTCTTCATTTTTGGGGAAAGAAAGTGAATCAAAGAGATGGCCCCATTTTTGATAGCAGATCGAAGAGAGTGAATCAAAAAGGAAGAAAGTGAATCGAAGAGAGGACAGATCGGGGAATAAAGAGAGAAGAGGAAGAGGAAGAGGAAGAGGAAGAGGAGTTTGTTTGATTTTGCAGAGGAATAAAGAAGAAGAGTTATTTTGTATTTGTTTCTGTCGAAGAGGAAGGGGAAGAAGACGTATTTGAGGAAGATGTAGATCTGACTGTAGATTTTGCGTATATTCGACGACTTACATCGTTTGTCCAGATGTGAGTAGAGATGTTTGTCATCTGAACGCGACCCATAGATATATATATATTTTTAGGGTCCGATTTTAATGCTCGGACCATAGTGTTTTTGTACAGTCCGCGCTTTAAATGCAGACTAGAACGTATATTTTCAACAATTTTTTTTTTAAGATGATGCAAAACATAAAGAAAAGAGGGATTTCCTCATTTACCAAGGGGAACATGTACGAAAATAAAAAAGAAAGAAAACCTAAATCTATACAACTTTGCCTCTTTCGACATTACAACTTGGCTTTCAAGGGTTAAAAAAAAGACAAAATTACAACATACGTAAGGGTTGATACATCTTGAAATATTTGTGTCCTATGCCTCTAATCGTGTTGATGCATGCGGTTATAGGTGATTTGAAGTTTTTCAATCTTCAAACCTCTATGCACATTGGAATGTACACTTCTTAGGTTGGTAATTGAGGTGGATGTTCTCCTTCCCGCCTCCCCAAATGAACGATCTGGGGGGCTTGAGAATACTGACATTCGGGATTAGATTTTAAAATAGGAGGAGGTGGTTTGTGCAATGAGTTATGAAGAGAATGTGCACAAGTGCATTTACAAGTATGTATCAACCCTTACAACTTTGAATAAAAACAAGTAAAGAAATAAATAATACATGCACTCCCACAAAGAAAAGAAAATGATAGAGACAATAGAGTCAATCAATAAAAAAACATGTTAGAAACAAAAACAAGAACAAGAAAAATGTTAGATATTTTCGAAAAAAAAGAAAATGGCCTAGTAAATTCAGTTTGGACCCACTAGTAGTTCCTAGTGGAGTCGCCAAGTTGTAGACATGAGAAGTTCGTATTAGAACCTCAATGCTACGTTGTTGGAGTCGCCACCATTCCTTTTTTGAAATGGGTGTGAATGGGCACCTGAAATGTTTTGAAAATTGATTTTTGCCATTGTAGAGACTCTAATACATGGAAAATGTGTGGTCTACCTAAAATCTAGGTAAGGGGGTCTGGTTAGAGGATGGGGAAGGTGTTAAGCACACCATCCTCTCTATCAAAGGTGGTTACCTTGCTTGGCCATTCTTTTCTTGTAAAAAACTTAAAAAAAATGCATGAGAATGCATGCTAGAGTGGTGTGTGCATTGAATGAAATGTTCCCTTAGAGAAGGGGTTTTGATTTTAATATGACATTAGGAGTATCCTATGGAAAAAGATGACCTATGTAGCCACATTATTTTTTATGAACATGAATGTTGTTTTGAGCTTTTAGAGAGACTCCATGATGGAGTTCTCTTGAGACCACAACCTTGATGCATGTATGCATGGCTAGAAACTTAGGGTCTGTTTTTTACAGAAGCCAGCTCCAGCTCCAGAAGCCAAGAGCTTGGAAAGCCATATTTAGCAAAAGCTTGTTCGTTACAGAAGCACAAAAGCTAGAAAAACCTGTTCGTTTTATAGCTTTTTATTGTTGGATTCTGGTAAAATGACCAGAATACCCTTAATGTTGATAATGCACGTAGAATGCACAAAAAATGACCAGAATACAATAAATATATAATTACACTAATATATATATATATATAATAAATTTTATTAAAAAATTATCAAAATAATTATTTTCAATTTAAAAAAATGTATAAATTTTATGATTTTATCGAAATTTCGACAGCATCTCCTCTTAAAAATGGACATATGAAATTTTCCTGATAAATAAAATACCTGCATAATACACAATCTAATATCTACATAATGGACATGTTTAAACTAAGGTTGCATTCAAACCCATAGAACATACAAAGTATGATAAAACTGCAAATACTCAAAACTATGGATGTACTATGAGGTTACCATGGACTAATGAGATAGTCCTGGAAATTTACATATGATTATGAGTGAATAAGTGCACTATTAACAATACCTCTCAAGCAAAGTCCATCCTAATGGATTCCAAAAGCCAATGAGCATGTCAAACACTAAAAAAAGAAGAAAAAAAATAGAATAACAACTCCATCTTTCTTGATTATGGATTTAACTTATAAAAAACAAAGAATGGCATTTTACTTTTGCAATAGTTTGAGAGATATGATTGAGTTCTGTAAGTTTAATAGAGTGATGGACTAATGGCAATGGTTTTCATAATTGGCCAGAGATACTTCAGCTCATCAAGTCACAAAACTTGAACCATGCTGACAATCCCATGTAAGACATTTTCGTTTTCATTTATATTATAAACAGGTAACACAACTTATCAAAAGAAAACATACACATACAACACATGCAATACACTCATTCATTCGGACATACTCATAAGAACTAGGCACAAAATTCTCCATTTTTTTTCTAAAAATTCAAAATATTCTTTGAATAAGGGACTACCCGATTAAATTGGTGAATCAGCGAATCAATAAGATATTTGTTGATTAATCGTCAAATATGATAACATTTTTACCCTTCACCCTCAAATTTAATGTTCATTCAATAACAAAATCTCAAGAATGAGATAGGGTTTTTAGGGAGGTTGAAGATGATGGGTTTTGGTAAGAAATCAAAAAACATTATACATAGGTATAAGAGAGCCAAACAACCAAAGCAACTATATTCTCAATCAAAATTAGAATAATATCACATTAACTGTAAAAATCTTAATATTTATTATATAAATAATGTTGACATAAATAAATAATTGAAAAATAGAAATATAACTACGTATTACAAAATATTTACATGAGGTATTTTCTTTTCAGAGTCACATTCCCAAATCCCCTCCATCAACCAATAAATAAGATGCATCTACAAAGGCAGAAGGAAATGATTGAGAATCTTTACATGGGGAAGGTAATGACTCAGGGTCCCATAACACTGCATAGAAAGTTGATTGTCTTCTTCCAAAGAGAACTGACAATATATTGTTTTCATTCAACATATCATTTATGAACACTTTCTTTACTAGTAGCTCTCTTTCTTCCTTTTGGCGATCTCTCAGATGAGAACTTTGTGCCCCTGGAAGTAAGGCTCTAGGTACTCTGGCATTCAAATAATTCCAGCAAATTCAAACTGGAGAAAATTTAGGTGCCCACTTTAATAAGTTTGGATACCAAAAGAAAAGAAGTAATCTACATAAGCATATATGAAGAATAAATGAATGGGAGACATCCATCAGAAAATTAAATAAAAGGTAGGCTTATGCTCAATGTATAGAGCATGTGAAATCAAGACTGAGCCATCGGGAGAAAATGCACACACTATTTAGTAGGCATTTAAAATACTAGACTGCCCATTTGACAGATTATCCTCCTATTAGCCATGTAGATGGTGTCATTGCTAGGTCATTCCTATATCCTACCATATGATAATCCTTCCCCACTAAATTGCAGCAATTTTAAATTACAAATAGTTGAAAAGAAAAAAGAAAGAAAGAAAGAAATATGCATCTCTTTACCACATGGAAGAGTCCAAGTGGGCTGAAACTCATGGAATAGCTAAGTTGGGTCTAAGGATCTCCAAGGGCATGCACATTAATTTACATATGTGAAAAAAACCCTGCCACATGGAAAACACCCTACAAACCTGTTCCATTATTGAATTTGGGAATTGGAATCAATGTTTCCAGAGGTATTGGAAGCTTACACCTCAAAGCTCGTCTCTGGGCGAGGCTCTTATAAAATATTTTGAGGCTTTAAGGAAAGTCCCCCCTCCCCAATCACACCTTACTCAAAGAGGAGTTGAAAAGGTTTACGCCTTAGGGAATATTCACACATTTTTGACACCTTTCATCTAAGGCGTGACGTATTGCATTTCTTCCTCATTTTCCCCTATATTTTTGTAGTATCTTTAATAGTCTTTATATCTATAAAATTATTCTTGTTATGAGATTCAATTTATATATAGTCTCCAGCTCTTCTTAAACTAGTTTTTTTTTCTTCCTTGTTGTTATCTTTCTCTTTATTGAACTCATGCCTTTATTACTCCTTATAGTATTAGGTGATGTTATGCTTTTTTAGTTAGAGTGATTATAAAGTATGAAACTAAGGATATGATATAATTTTATTTGATTTTGATGAATTTGGAATTTTGGATTTTAAACTTCAAATCTTAACTTTGTCACTATAATAAGAACCTGCCAAATGGAGAGATTACATCAATGAGATATGCAATTCTCACAACCAGCTGGAAGAATGGTTAACGCATGATCTCCACCATTATCAAGGAATATCATGTAAGTCAGTCATTTCATCAAACATATAGATAGTAGACACAGAGGGGAAATGAGAGAAAATCTGAATTAAACAAATGGGGTAATCTCATATTGGAAATCTAGAATATAACGAACGCATTAACAGATCCAAATATTTTGGCATATTGGTTTGGCTACATATCCTTTCCACTAATCTGTCATCGCATCTCACATATCCATCAAAATATGAAATTAACCAAAATACAAGTTAATAATTAACCAAATAAAAAATCGATACCTTAAATATGAACTCTTCAAAATTATAAACAATCAATCAACTAAACAAGATCCAAGAACTCCCAAACCTGATTCCTAAGTTAACTTATAAAAAAATTAGAAAACTAAAATTACATCACACACAAAACTCTTCAAAATCAGAAAATAAAAAAATTTAATTAAACAAATAACCACCAAACAAAATGGGAAATAAAACTCTATATCTGAATCCCAAGTTGCAATCCTAAATAAAACCTTCAAAATACTCATTCAGCACTAAACCCCAACATAAAATTCGGAGACATAAAAAATCGAAACCTTAATTAGTTATTAATGGCGAAGAGCAAGGGACGAGATCTATCTTATGTTGTTAAGGCTTTTCGTTTGGTTAGTTATGAGGAAAAGATGAGAGAGGCGAGTTGCGACAGTCAATTGACGAACTTGCAAGAGATGAAGATGAGAAACGTAAATTGTTTCTTGATTTCTTATAACATGAGGGAAAAATAAGAGAGGGGAGAAGGGATCTTGACTGCTGATCGTTTGGGCGAGGCTCTTGCAGTAGATGAAGATGAGAGAGGCGAGAAGGTTGTCACAATCGACCGATTTAGGTTATATTTTGCTTGAAAATTCGATTAAAGGTGGAGGGCATTTAGGTAATTGTAATTGAACCATTTTTCGATAAATGGCTTCGTACAAGAGCCTTACCAAGAAGCGCGCACGTGACGTTTCTGAAAAATAACCCTTTTTTGGCTTTTTTTTAAATTTGTTGGCGTGAAACGAACATAGATGATCAGGTTTTATATGCTTAAAAGCCAAAAAAGTAGAAAAAACGGGCTTCAAAAGCCCAAACAAACAGTCCCTTAGTGTTTTACCCCGTTAAGAGGGTGACACATTTCTTTATCATTGCCATGCATATGTGAGTGTGTGTGTTGTGTACAACATTATACATGATATAACAAGGAAAAATAAGGCTTCAACCCCCATCCTTTCGATCAAACCTTAGTCTAACCTAATGGAGATGGGGGAGGGTATGTATTACATCCTAAGAATCTTTAAAAATAAAAATAAAAGAGAGGATTAGAAGAAGAATGTGCAACTTAAAAATAATCCTAAACTACACCCATCTTGTCCCTTGAGGTTTTTTTAATATGCTTGAGTCTTGAAGTGGTCTTGAGAGTTGAGTGCCTAGGTTGATGGTTAGATAGAAGGGAGTTTGTTGATTGAAGATTGAGAGGTGGGTGAAGGTTCTTGAGTAGGAGCTTGAGTTAAGAGAAGGTTGAAGTGAGTAGAAATTTGGATAGAGTTTAGGGTTGAAAAATGGAGGCTTGAGAGCATGAATTGTTAATATAAAGTAAGGATATTTATAGAGTTTTTAGAGACCTTTTGGGGATAAAGTGGTCCAACCCTAAAAATAAAGAGAATAGACATGAGGTGTAAGTTATTTATTTTGGATTTTTCATTTATGTAAGGGTAAAGATGACATTTGTGAAGAAATCCAAAAAATATTATTTGATCCTTGATTTTTTTGTAAATAGAGGTGAGAGAACAAAATGTACTTTTGAGAGGGTGAGTAGGGTAGTGACATGTGTAAAAGTGGAGTGGTAGGTAAAAAGTAGACCTTGGTTCATTTATAAATAACTCATAAAGCAAGGCCGGATGTATAATTTTGAAATGGACCAATAAGAGAATAAAAGTACTTTTGGGAGGGTGAATAGGAGAGTAACATGTGTATAGGTGAAGCGATAGGTGAAAAATAGACATTGGTTCATTTATAAATAACTCATAAAGTAAGGGTGGATGTATGTTTTTGAAATGGACGAATGGGAGAGTTCCATGTATGTACTTGAAGATTCCCACATTTTGAGGGTATAATCGAAAGTTTTCTCAACTTTATGGATTATTACCAAAGACCAAATAACCTTTTTGGTTTGACTACACTTTTTGAGAAGGGTATTCTTGAGTTTTCACAAGGGGGAGTTGACTCTCTAATTAGATAATGCATTGGGTATTGATGGCTTATGGGAGATCAACATTTGTTACCTTGTGAGGGGGTGTGAGAGAATGGGCTTAGAATGGACTTGGTATTAGGCTTAGATGATGGACTTGGGCTATAGACTATGGGTATTATGGCTATTGACTTAGTTTATGTATAATGGGTTTGGAGATGGACTTGGTTTATGGATAATGAGTTATGGACTTTGGGTATTAACACTAGGTTTGAGAGTGGGTTTAGTAGGACTTAGCCTATGGATTTAGTTTATGGACAATGGGTTGGTTAATGGAGAGTTGGTCAATGATTAGGAAGGTAGGTTAGGTATGGATTTTGATTGGATTAGGGAAATGATATGGAATTTAATTGGATTAGACACAAAGTTGAGCATGCAAACTATATGACATGATGCATGTATGGATGTATGTATGTATGAAAATGATGCCAAGTGGCAATGCAGGCCTGTTGAGAGGTTTCAGTTCTTAATTGAAATCAATTCGAAAAAATTTGAATTTTCCTAATGGGTTCGTGTAAATTGGGGTGTCTACAATTACAATATCGATCGAACTAAATTATTTGTTATGGAACATTACTATCTGCAATAGTTCAGAAAATTTTAGCAAGCAATTTGCATCCATTGAACTATTCTATTTTTTTCAAATATAGGAAGAAATAAAAAAAATTGAGTTTTTATTACTATTCTAAAAGAAATTAAACTGAAATGCAACTAACAAAAAAGAAAAATTTGGAGCAAAGATGCAAAGTCTTGAGTTCTTAAATAATGAAAAAATGCTAGAGATTTCTTCATTTAATTATAAAGAAAAATCACATAATGAAAAAGTACTACTTACTTAGGAGCTAGGAAGAGAAATAGGGCAGAGGCATTTCTTATTTTAGAAACAGAAAGAGTAAAAAAACCATTAACGAAAGAAGTACGAAAAATAGGAACAAAGATAAAAGAAACAATATTTATTGAAAATCCCAAATAAGAAATGAAAAATATTCTTCCTTCTTAAAACATGCAGTATATGATTAAGTGGGTACTGTTTACAGAAATAATGGCTAATTTTTAAGATTTTTTTTTTTTTGTGATTTTAGTGGTTTGGGTTTGTAATGATTTGTGTGGTTGGTCTTATTATTATTAAAATTTTTACACTTTTTCTTTCATACATTACATGAACTTTCTGTGCTTTTTTGTTTTGTGTTAATCAAAGATACACACTGTTTTAAATTAAATTTATTTTCTTTAATATTTCTTTGAAATATAGGATTTGGAAGACCATGAAATCATTAAAGGGTCATCGTTGAAAGATAAAGGAAAAGAAAAAGAAATGGATGAAGTAGAAGAGAGTCTGCCAAAGGAAGGAATGGGTGTAGATTATATAACACTAAATGAAGGAATGAAATTCAATTCAATGATCAATGTTTATGCTTTTTTTATAATAGTATGCTTAGAAAATAGACTTTGGTACCAAAATTAGAAGCATTTGGCATGAAGAAGGATAAGTGATAAAATGTGTCATCACTTACATTAAGGAGGGAAAGTTAATGCAATATGGGATGCAAATGGTCATTGGGATTTAGATGCAAATTCAACAAAAATGTCATCGAGAGTTGGATGCAAAGCTAGATTTAATGCAAGATGAAATGTATATGCATGGTATATGGTATTTAACAAAGGTGAATCTTGAACATAATCATATGGTTAATCCGTCAAAGTCGAGATTTTATAAGAGCAATACAAGATTGGATGAGTGGGTGACAAAACATCTTGAATTGAACGATACTATTGTGATAATAGTAAGCAAATCATATCTTTAATTTTTTATCCGAACAGGGGGCATCGAGAATTTACCACTTGGTGAAAAAGAAGTTAGAAATTACGTTGAAAGTGCAAAATATTTGAGGCTTTGTGAAGGTGATGCTAAAGTGATACACCAGTCTTTTATGCAGATGCAAAAAATAGAATTCAAACTTTTACCCTTTGATGGATATTGACGATAGAGGATATTTAAAACATGTATTTTGAGCCAATGCAAGATCTAATGCATCTCATCAATATTTTGGTGATGTCTTTTTGTTTGACACAACGCATTTAATAAACAAATATTACATGTTATTTGACTCGTTGTCGAAGTCAATCATCATGGACAATCTGTATTATTAGGGTGCAGCTTGCTTTCAAGTGAATCAATGGAGAGTTATTTATGACTTTTTACTGCTTGGTTATCATGCATGTCAAGCCAACCACCTAACACAAGAATCACTGATCAATGCAAAGTTATTCAAAGAGTAGTGTTTGAGGTATACCCTAGGGCTTGACATCGTTTGTGTTTATGGCACATAATGAACAAGGTTCCTAAGAAATTGGGTAGTTTAAAAAAAACGTGAAGCAATTGTTTGAAAGTTGAAAAAGGCAGTGTATGATTCTTTAAAAGTGGAAGAGTTTGAGGAGAAATGATTGAAGACTTTGTACTGCAAGATAATGATTGACTTCGGCCTCTATATGAAATTCGACATAAATGGATTTTAGTATTTGTGAAAGATCACTTTTGGGTAGGAATGTCCATGACTATACGCATTGAGAGTATGAAGAATTTTTTTGATAGTTATATGTATTCAAAGACTTACCTAAAGCAATTTATTAGTTAATGTGAGATTGCATTGAAAATAAAATATGAAAATGAAGCTTTGGTGAATTTTAAATCATTTCATAAGGAGCATGAATTAGTTTAGAATATGCTTATGGAGAAGCAATTGTGCTCACTTTACCCAAGCAACATATCTACAAAATTTCAAGAAGAGGTGAAGAATGTGTAAATTGTCGATACACACATCTATATCAAAATGAGCCTCTTTTTACATGTGAAATAAAAGAAAGGATGACAATTGAGGGAATTAGTGAGCCCATCATAAAGAAGTTCGAAGTTTGTTTCAATGTGGAAAAATTAGAGGTGCTCATATGTCGTTCATTTGAATCCTGAGGTATTTTATGCAACCATGCTGTAGACACCCCATTTTTGCATTTGCCTGATTAATCAACTCATCAACTTGATCGTAACGATTTCCAATGATAGATGTTTATTCCATTGCTTTATTTTGTTACCAGATGTGTTTCAGAAATCCGGATGAGGTATCTCGAACTGACAAAACTGTAGAAACCACGTTACGCTAGGAAAACACAACTCCAGAAACATAGAAATCATTATCTTGCAGACAAAAAGAAGCTTTACGATAAAAATCATTAAAAAATGATCAAATTACTAAAATACCCCTAACCTTAAAACATCTTTAGAGCCTACGTTACGCTTAGGAAAACCCATTCAAACACATAAAACAACAAATCGAAACTAAATAAATCATTTCGCCAATTTTCACAAAATTCGATAAAATTATAAAAATGCTCCTCATAAAGTTCACGACCATTCCACACAAACAATTTAATAAATGACACAAACCAATATTTTCATTGAATTCCTTACGAAAAATCGATTGTAAAACATCCTGGAACATTGAAAAATGACTTAAAATGCAAAAAGTCCTCTCCGAGGGTAAAATAGTAATTTTACAATTTTAATAATTAAAAATTTCAAAATTAATAAATAAAACATTAAATAATGTAAAGTGAAACATTAATAAAATTAATTTAAAAATTTCAATCAAAAAATCGATCAATCAGGCTTTCAGGAAAAATTGTTGATGGTTGCCAGGATATTTAGTCAAGGACCCCCCTATCTGGGGGTCCAAAGAATTAAAAATATAATAAAATGGGGCTCTCAAAAAATTAAAGTCAATCAAGTAAGACTAAAGTCAATCAAGTAAGACTAAAAGTCAACCAAGAAAGACTAAAGTCAAAGTATTAAAGTCAATCTCATACGACTAAAGTCAAAACCCTAATCTAAACTAATCAAGTCAATCTCATAAGACTAAAGTCAAAACCCTAAATTAAAATCCTAAAGACTAAGTCAATCTCATAAGACTAAAGTCAAAACCCTAATTAAATCCCTAAAAGAAACCCTAATCAAACCCTAATTCTTCTAAAAAACTTTATAAATAGGAGCCTCCATACCCTATTTTCGTATCAAATCATAAACCCTAAGAGAAGTAGGTCAAAAAGCTTCCCTAACCTCCCATAAACCTCAATTTTGAAGTCCCAACTCCTTACCTAACACCCATACTTCAATTTTAGCTTGAAAAACCCTTAGAAACCCTTCAAAAACACCCCAAAATCCACAATAAAAAAATTCGAAGAATCCAGATCTAAGAGAGAGATACCTTGTCTCGGAGATTAGAAATCAGATCAGGAGACAAAACGAAGCAATGAGTACGGTGCAAGGAGCCGTTTTATCAGATCTGAGGGAATAGAATCTTTGCGTATCGAAGGTAAAATCTATTTTATTTTTTTATCTAGGTTTTTTGTTAGCAATGTAATCTTATTTGGGATAAGTAGAGACCAGCATTGGCCGGGCCTGGTTGGTGCCTAAGACCTTCCAACCCCGTAATGTGATCCCCGAATTCAGTTTTTCTTTAGTAGATTAGTTTTTTTATCTGTTTAGAGTCAGTATTCGGTTCCTAGACCGTAATAACTAGGTGGCGACTCCCAAACCTCAAGGGTCAAAAGCGGATCCGCGCACCCCGCGGATCGAGGGCACTTTCAGTGACGACTCCGCTGGGGACTTTTGAGGATCAAACTTGAAAAGTCCCAAGTATGGGAACATTGCCATTTAAACCCATTTTTTTTTCTTTTTTTTATAGTTTATTTGAATCGTTTATTTTTTAGGTTTGTATTATATTCTCTCGACGTTTTTTTTAGCATATTATTTTGGTTCAATGAAGTATTATTTCTGTGATTCAATTGAGGGTCGTTTAAGATGACCCAAAATAATGCAAGATTGTAAAGAGGTGGTTTTTGTTGATGGTATAATAATGATTATCGGATCAGATTTTTATTTATTTATTTATTTTTATTTTTTATTTTTTATTTTTTTTATCTAGATTTATCCTTCTAAAAAAAATAAAAGGTTTTGGGTATGTGTCGATTTGACCTTTGACAGCATATTATTGTTTTTCCTTTCTTCTAAAAAAAAATGTGCTGTTGTGTGTTGTTGGCAGTAACAAAAAAAAAATGTGATGGTGCTGTTGGGTGTTACTGTTGTGTTGTTGTAGTTGTTGGGTGTAGCTGTTATGTGTTGTTGTTGCTGTTGGGTGTTACTGTTGTGTGTTGTGTGTTGCTAGGCAGCAACATATACGAAAAAAATGAGTGTTGTGTGTGCTGACGCCATGTTGGATGTTTTGGCAGCAATAAAAAATTGTGTGTTGGCAACCAAAAAAAAAAAGAATTTTTTTTCTTTAAAATCAATTAGTTTTTTTTTTAAGTTTTTTTTTTTTAAATAAAAATAAAAAAGGGATTCATCACTTCAAATCACAACAACTATCATGTTATCTTCAATTTAATGTTCATTGAAGCCTCGATTTATTTCAGGTCACCCAAAACCATCCTTAATAGACCATAAAAAGAATCTCCTTGGTTTGGACTAAAATAATGAGCTTGTGCCAACGATTGGATTCAATTATTATTCGTTGTCTCAATTACGTATCTAACGTTGCCATGATTTTGATAGGTTTGATATGCGTATCTTTAATAATGTGATTGGAATAATGTTTATTTTGATTCATGTTTATGTGGTATCAATGTTATGATAGTATGATCAAGCCCATGGGCCCAGTGTCTGGAAAAGGCCCTGGGCACACCCCACCCTGTTTTGCACACACTACTAGCACGTTTATTGCTTTGCACGCTTGCACGTCCCATATAGCCAATGTGGCACTAGTGCGTGGCCCGGTCTCTTTGGAGATGCGACGTCATTCATGAAAATCACAACTCCAGTCACGTACCTTAGGGTATATCAAACTAGGACATCAGTACCGTCTGATTAGGTGACTCTGAAAGGTATATCGATGCACCCAGACTGGAGCGACCTGAGCCTTTGACCTATTGTAAGTCACACAGTCACATGTCCCGATTGCCAACGTAATACTAGTACGTGGTCGGTCCCTTCGTGGGATGCCAAACCATTTATGAAAGCTACAACTCTTGACTCGTACCCATAGGTATATCAAAGATAATCTAAGTACATCAATTGCACTTCTTGGTCAAAACTGGTGCCTAAGCGAGATCCTGCCCCGTTGTACCCTACTGTACAAGGAGGATAGACTACGTCTATTCTAGATGAAAGGTATTTAAGTGGGCCCTTACTCAGCATCGTGCGCCACCTCTTAACTGGGGATCAAACTGGCTATTTTTAACTTCAGAGAAGTGAGTTGAAGTTTTAGATTATCACCTATACGGTATATCAAACCAAGTCACCACGTAATATCTGGTATATAGGTGTACTTGGGCAAGGGTGGCTAGCATTGCATGTAGTAAGCTTAGAGTCTAGAAACCTCCCCTGTAGGTCACGACTCGAACTTATCGTGGGTGTTCCCGGGTTATTTATTGAATGAGGCCTTGTGATTGATTTATGTATGTGATGATGTGAATGATGAGATCAAAATGTACGTATGAGATCAAAATATTTTGTTGTCCTCAATGATTAAGGTTTTGTTTTACCTGATTAAAATGGGTGCACCAACCCAATAAGAATCCATTTTTTGCAATGATTCATAGTGACCTAGTCCATCTCGATCCAACGATCATTATGGGCCGATCCATTTGAATCAAAATGGAATTCAAACTCTTTTCTAATTCGGGTTTTAATCCATTTTAATAAAATAAAAATGTTTTTTAGAAGAAAAGTGTTTTCGAAATGAAAAATATTTTCCAAAAGAAAAGAAAACGAAGGAAATGATTTACAAAAGATCTATTTTTGCATGAAAAGTTTTTGAAATATATTTTTTACAAAAAAACTATTTTTGCATGGGCCTTGGAAAATTACCAAAATATGTTGCAAAAAATAATCAGATTTGTGAAAATTTTTATATAATAAAAACATTATTTTCCAATAATTTTCAAGAATGCAATAAAATTATTTTCCTTCTGAATAATCATTGAACGGATGAATTGTTTTATGGATTAGTGCACATAATTCAATAAAATCTCAGGGTTCATTTAAAATGTTATTAAGGGGGTAACACTATAAGGGGGTAACACTAAAGTTGATTAAATCCACATTCGATTAGATTTCAGGGTTATCATTGTACCTAAACTCAATCGTCCATCGTCTAGCTAGGGTTGTAAATCCAGTCAGTTAGAACAAACGTCAATATCAAGTCAACAGTCAAAAATGATCTCGGAATTTCTCAAAATTACACAGTTATTCCCTAAAGATCATAGTGTTTCAGTTTTGCCGGTTATAAGCAATGTCTCGAGTCCTCAGTCCATAATCAAGCCCGTTATTGTTACTTGTCTTGAGTTTTCATGAGTCATTCTGATTAGCTCGTGTCCATTTTTTTATCAATCCAACAAGGTCATGTTTCTTTAGATTGGGTCAACTCTTTTTTCTGTTGAGTCGAGTTAGTTTGTCGAGTCAACAACTAACTAATAATCTGGTTTCAAGGACATATTTTTCTTCTGAACAAGAAGATAAGGGTCGGACTCAACAACTTTCAATCAAGAAAGCAAAGGTCATTGACCTCGGAATAGAAAATAATTCCTAAAGAGACTCAAGTAGAAACCATCCTATCCCTAGAGGAACACGAAGGGATAATGAATTTACTCAGAAATTTCAAAAGACTTGTTTACGTGGTCTGGTGAGGATATGTTAGGTGCAAGCTTGGGTGTTGTCCGACATGGAATAGATACTCGCTCGATGAAATGAAAACACCAATGAGATCAAAGAAGATGTTATAAAATGTTTCAATATTGTCCTCACTGCAGCTATCATAAGTCAATACAGGGTACCTTTGGGATTGATATTTGATAACGGGTCACACTTCAAAGTCAAGGATTACTTTGTGTTCAAAGTTCAAGATCTGGCATCATCTCCCTACCGTCCTCAGATTAATGGAGTGGTTGAAACAAATAGCTAATAAGAGTCTCAAAATAATTATCGTGAAAATGTGTCGATTGTACCGGGAATGGTTAGAGAAGCTTTCATTCACACTAGGGGTACATCATACTTAAATGCAGTCTTCCACTAGAGCTATTCTCTACTCTCTAATATATGATATGGAAGTAGTCTTGCCAGTTAAAATGGAAATCTTGTCTCTCAAGGTCTTGTTGGAAAGTTAGTTGCCAGAGGTAGATTGGGTCTGTGGATACGAAGAACTAAATTTGATTGAAGAAAACAACTTAGAGTTCTGTGCTACGTGCAAACTTATTAAAGAAGAGTCACTCTCACGTTTGATAAGAAGGTTAGGGCTCGTCACTTACAAGTTGGGGATTTGGTACTCAAAGAGAATCGAACACCTATCTTTTATCTTTAACCCCAGAGGGAAGTTCAAACCTAATTGGGAAGGTCCGTTCATCATTAAAGAAAATATTCTTGGAAAAACCGTCAGACTTCAAGATCATGATATAATTGAACTACTAGAACCAATCAACCTTGACCAGATCAAGCAATACTATATTTAAGGATGCCATCTTTGGTCGAATCAATTTTCCTGCTATCCAGTTCAATATCTCCTTTCTTAACCCTTTGCAACCATTTTCAAAAAAAAAAAAAAAAAATATACCTTTTTTTTTCTCAGCCCGATCACCTAACCTAGGGGAGGGAAAAATTTGAACTACGTTTTTGGTCTGGGGTACGTAGGCAACCTGAGAAGTTACTTCAGGCCCGACCACATCAAAATAAAAAAAATAGATTCCCTAACAAAGAAAAATCTAAAAAGAAAAAAAATTCAAAAGAAAAAGAAATATCATCCAAAATGGGGAAAAAAATTCAAGAAAAAGAAAATAATTTAAAAGGAAATGCCACACAAGGGGCATTTAGGTTTTTGAGCCTCAAAATTCCTTTCTTTTTATACCCAGTCCTAAGCCTGCCCATAAAAGTTCTCCTAAGCACCGTGCGAAAAAGTCAAGGAATATAGCAAAGCATGATCGACAGCAATTCTATAAGAAAGAAAAGAAAAAAAAAGAAAAAAAAAGCTTGCTAGGTTGAAAACCCGGAAAGGGCGACTTAGGCAAAAACTAAGACAAGCTCACAAGGCTGAAAATCGGAAAGGACGGTCTTGGCAACAATCAGAGCAAAGAGAAAGAAAAAAAATTCGCTAGATTGAAAACCTAAAAAGGCAATCTAGGCAAAAGTTAGAGCAACAAAGCAAAACAGAAGAAAAACTAAGAGCAGTCTGAGCTGAAACATCAGAAGTCTGAATAATCAAGTTCAATACTTAGCTTAAACTAGGCACAGACTCAAAAGCCATAAGTATCTTGTCTACGATCGATCTGAAAATTTTTACTTTTCCAAGTAAACCAAGAAAGAGAAAGATGAATTCTATTATGAGTTTCAAAAGGAAATATTTTGTTCTCTTGAGCCTGGCTCAAAATCTTCAATAAAATTAATCAAAATTAAAAGTTGGACTTTATTACGCTTGTGGTAATCAAATATTTCAAACCTTCATACAAGGGGCATTTTCTTTTTCCTCTAAATATGTAGTTTCCCCATTTATACTAGGGGCATTTTTTTTAATTTTTGCATCATCTTCTATGCCATGTTTATTGTCAAACTAGGGGCATTTTATTTTTGAGCAATGTTAATCCTAAAAGATAATGGGAACCCCAAACTTAAGGTTACCCTCGTGATAACAATTTTTCGAAAAACCCTTGAGGTTCAAAAGAAATAAAAACTCAGGTTTTAAATTCATAAAACTTTTAGATAAAACCTTGAGGTAAAAAGACAAAAGCACTTCGGATCTCACATTTGACTGTGCCTAGAGATTAACTAATAACTCATTAGGAGATATGGCATTCTTTCGTTCCTAGATTCTTTTCCAGATCCATTCATTTTTGGATTCGATCATTCTTTTCCAGATTTGTTCGTCCCCCGATTCATTTAATCAGTATTCTCCGAATTCATTCATTCTTTACCAAAAGTCATTCATTCCTCAACCAGTTTTGCTCAATTGCTGCCAAGGGTTAACTTGAATTTTGCCCAGTTGCCGCCAAGGGTTATCTTGAAATTTGCTCAGTTGCTGCCAAGGGTTAACTTGGATTTTGCTCAGCTGCCGCCAAGGGTTATCTTGGGTTTTGCTCAGTTGTCACTAAGGGTTAACTTGGATTTTGCTCAGTTGCTGCCAAGGGTTAACTTTGATTTTGCTCAGTTGTCGCTAAAGATTATCTTAGATTTTGCTCAGTTGCCGCCAAGGGTTAACTTGGATTTTGCTCAGTTTCCAACTTGGATTTTATTTAGTTGCTGCCAAGGGTTATCTTGGATTTTGCTCAGTTGCTGCCAAGGGTTAACTTGGATTTTGCTCAGTTGCCGCCAAGGGTTTGCTCGGATTATCCTTAGCTAGATGCCACCGAGGGTTTGCTTTGATTATGCTCAGCCAGATACCGCCCAGGGTTTGTTAGGATTATGCTCAGCCAGTTGCCACCGAGGGCTTTCTTGAATTATGCTTAGCCAGATACCGCCGAGGGTTTTATCAGATTTTGCTCAGATTTTACTCAGATAGTTCATTACTCTTTCACCCCGAGCATGTAGAGTAGAACTCCTAGAAAAAATAGTTCATTACTCTTTCACCCCGAGTAGGTAGAGTAGAACTCCCGAAAAAAGTTCATTACTCTTTCACCCCGAGTAGGTAGAGTGGGACTCCTAAAAAAATAGTTCATTACTCTTTTACCCCAAGTAGGTAGAGTAGAACTCCCGAAAAAAGTTCATTACTCTTTCACCCTGAGTGGGTAGAGTAGGACTCCCAGAAAAAATAGTTCATTACTCTTTTACCCTGAATAGGTAGAGTAGAACTCTCAGAAAATAAGTCCATTACTCTTTCACCCTGAGTATGTAGAGTAGGACTCGTAGAAAAAAATAATTCATTACTCTTTCACCCTGAGTAGGTAGAGTATAACTCCCAGAAAATAAGTCCATTACTCTTTCACCCTGAGTATGTAGAGTAGAACTCCCAGAAAAAATAGTTCATTATTCTTTCACCTCGAGTAGGTAGAGTAGAACTCCTGAAAAAAAAATTCATTACTCTTTCACCCCGAGTAGGTAGAGTAGGACTCCTAAAAAAAATAGTTCATTACTCTTTCACCTCGAGTAGGTAGAGTAGAACTTCCCAAAAAATTAGTTCATTACTCTTTCACCTTGGGCAGGTAGAGTAGGACTTCTAGAAAAATAGTTCATTATTCTTTCACCCTGGGCAGGTAGAGTAGGACTCCCAAAAAGCTTAGTTCATTACTCTTTCACTCCGAGTAAGTAGAGTAGAACTTCCCAAAAAAAATTAGTTCATTACTTTTTCACCCTGGGCAAGTAGAGTAAGACTCCCAAAAAATTAGTTCATTATTCTTTCACTCCGAGTAGGTAGAGTAAAACTTTCCAAAAAAAATTAGTTCATTATTTTTTCACCTTGGACAGGTAGAGTAGGACTCCTTAAAAAAAATTGTTTATTACTCTTTCACCCAGGGTAGGTAAAGTAAGACATTCAACTTTTTTATGCTCAGATTTTGCTCAGATCATGCTCAATTTATGCTCAGTTATGCTCAATTTATGCTCAGATTTTGCTCAAAACCTTTTAGATTTATCTTAGATTTCAAGTGTACACACTTGCACATATTATTCAAGGAGAATTTTTTTAAATTCAAGGATCTGACACTGTCAGTGAGAGTTCTCCCTCGATGACCTGACAACTTTTTAGTTCGGGGATAGTTTTACGCTCAAGGATTTGAACATCCCGACGAATGGCTAAATCAGGCTGCAAAATGGACTGTTACTAGCTTTGGCATTCGGATATCGCACCATCTACCAAAATAGATTTGCTACCTAGTTTGCTTCAACCCTCTGCCAAAGAGGGGCATCTGTAGACATCCCATTTTTGCATTCGCCTGATTAATCAACTCGTCAACCCGATCGCAACGATTTCCAATGATGGATGTTTATTCCATTGCTTTATTTTGTTATCAGATGTGTTTCAGAAATCCAGATGAGGTATTTCGAACTGACAAAACTGTAAAAACCACGCTACGCTAAGAAAACACGAGCCCAGAAACATAGAAATCATCATCTTGCAGATAAAAAGAAGCTTTACGATAAAAATCATTAAAAAATGATCAAATTACCAAAATACCCCTAACCTTAAAACATCCCTAGAGTCTACGTTACGCTTAGGAAAATCCATTTAAACAAATAAAATAACAAATCGAAACTAAATAAATCATTTCGCCAATTTTCAAAAAATTCGACAAAATTACGAAAATGCTCTTCATAAAGTTCACGACCATTCCATACAAAAAATTTCATAAATAACACAAACCAATATTTTCATTGAATTCCTTACGAATCATTATCATTATTTTCTGTCAACTTAGTGTAGACACCCAATTTTGCATCCGCCTGATTAATCAATTCGTCAACCCGATCGCAATGATTCCCAATGATGGATGTGTATTCCATTGTTTTATTTTGTTACAAGATGTGTTTCAGAAATCCGGATGAGGTATCTCGAACTGACAAAATTGTAGAAACCACGCTACGCTAGGAAAATACGACTTCAGAAACATAGAAATCATCATCTTGCAGACCCAAAAAGAAGTTTCACGATAAAAATCACTAAAAATTGACCAAATTACCAAAATACCCCTAACATCAAAATAATCCTAGAGCCTACATTACGCTTAGGAAAACCCTTTCGAACACATAAAACAACAAATTGGAACCAAATAAATCATTTCACCAATTTTAACAGAATTTGACAAAATTATGAAAATGCCCCTCATAAAGTTCATGACCATTTCACACAAAAAATTTCATAAATGACACAAACTAATATTTCCATTGAATTCCTTACAAAAAATTGATTCTAAAATATCCTAGAACATTAAAAACTGACTTAAAACGTGAAAAGTTCTCTCCGAGGGTAAAACGATAATTTCACAATTTTCATAATTAAAATTTTCGAAATTAATAAATAAAACATTAATAATTAAAGTGAAAAATTAATGAAATTAATTTCAAAATTTGAGCTTAAAAAATCGATCAATCGAGCTCTCATGGAAAATTGTTGAGGGTTCGTGAGATATTTCTTTAAGGACCCCTCCATTTGGGGGTCCAAAGAATTAAAGATATAATAGAGGAGGGTTTTTCAAAAAAATTAAAGTCAACCAAGCAAGACTAAGGTGAAGGTATTAAAGTCAATCAAGTGAGACTAAAGTCAAAATTAAAGTCAATTAAACAAGACTAAAGTCAAGATATTAAAAGTCAATCAATTAAGACTAAAGTCAAAATATTAAAAGTTAATCAAATAAGACCAAAAGTCAAAATCATAATAGAGTTCTAATTAAATAATAACTCCATCTAATAGAGTTCTAATTAAAACACAACTCCACCTAAAATAATTCTAATTAAAACACAACTCTACCTAAAACAATTCTTACTAAAACACAACTCTAATTAAAAGAACTCTAATTAAACACTAACTCTATCTAAATCAACCCCTAAAAAAACTATAAATAGGGGTGCTCACAGCCTAAGAGAAGTAGGTTTAAAAGCCCCCCTAACCTCCCATAAACCCTAGTTTTGGAGTCCCAACTCTTTACCTAACATCCCTCCTTCGATTTTAGTCTAGAAAATACCTAAAAGTCCTTCGAAAACACCCCAAAACCCATAACAAACTCGAATAATTCAGATCAAAAAAGGAGATACCTTGCCTCGGAGATCAGAAATCCAAATCCAGAGATAGAACGGAGCAAGGAATACAGTACAAGGAGCAGTTTTTGTCGGATCTGAGGGAACAAGGTCTTTGCTATCGGAAAGGTATTTTATTTTATTTTTTTATTATCTAGGGTTTTTTTAGCAATGTAACTTATTTGGGAAGTTAGTAGAGATCGGCTTTAGCCGGGCGGGGTTGGTGCCTAACACCTTCCAACCCCGTAACATGATCCCCAAGTTCAGTTTTTTTTTGTTCTAGATTAGTTCTTTATCTATTTAGAGTCATTGATCGGTTCCTAGACCGTAATAACTAGGTGGCGACTCCCAAACCTCAAGGGTCAAAAGCGGATCCGCGCACCCCGCGGATCAAGGGCATTTTCACTTAGTCAATCCAATTGTATGGCTCTGATTTCCAATTAATCTAGCAATATCCACATGACATCTGGCAATACATCAATTTACAAATTAATTCCAATGTAAGCAAGAATTGACAAATCAACTCATTGGTTAAATCAAAGAAATTCAACTTTATTCAAATCCCTAAAATTCACATACATCCTGACTTTTGCATCCTTCTTGGGAACAAGGACCACACTAGAAATCCATTCATGATATTTTACTAGTTCGAGAAATCCAACGTTGATCTACTTAGCAGCCTTTTCTTTGATCTTGAGAGTCCATTTTGATTTCATTCGTCAAAGTTTCTACTTAACTAGATGACCATCTATGTAGAATGGAATTTGATATTGAACGATGTTTGTATTCATACCAGGAATATCCTCATAGGACCATGCAAACACATCTTTGAACTTCCTGAGCAACCTCACAATCTCTTCATGTTCTTCTAGGGATTAAGTAGTTTCAATCCAAACTTCTTGAGGATTGTCTTTCATTCCAAGGTTGATTACCTCTATCTTTTCCATTAGAGGTTGAGCCCGACTTTCATCTTCTTGTTTGTAATACTTCGAGTTTTAATTCGTATCTAGAAAAAAATTAAATAGTAAAATTTTGAGAAAATTCTAGAAGTGGGACCTAGGATAAAACTTTCAAATTTTGTTCTGATCATTTTTAATGGAATCTAACTTTGCCATTAGATTTAAAGTAACCGAAAAACATACTTTATCTTGTAAGCACACTCAAATTCAAGTTTGAATAAAAAAGTTATGAAATCCTCGATTTTCGTATCGAACGAAACCTAAAAAGGTGAATTTTTGCTAGAGCAAGAATTGGTAGAATCTGCACCTTAGGTCTGCAATGAAAAATTATAAAGAATGAAGTATTCATTTGTCATTTTTCAAGCCTAAAAAGTCAAACTGCCGTCAACGATATAAACAAATTAAAAAATATCAATTTTATCCTACTTATCCTTTATATAAAGAATAAACCATTCCTTTATTTCACTCTATTATCTCCAACGAACCATAACCCAATTGACTAAACCTTCAAGGATTTCAACTGTCTTCTCATCAAGATCCATCACAAATGAGTCTTCGTTGATCATTAATGAAGGAGAAGAAGTTTGCCAGTGTCGACAAACTTTATGTTTCCACCATTTTTTATTCTTATTTTCCTGTCTTTATCTTCGTTTCTCTTCAAAAACTAGAAAATGGGTTTCGACACACTTTCACTTGGGATTTCATCTACATAGAGGCAAATTCATTTTTCATCGTAAAAGGGAAAGAGAACACCATCATCAAGAGCTTCGCAAACCACTGATTTATTCTCACCCAAGTCCATTCAACTTTGATTTCTGCACTGATCTACCTCAACTTTCATGCTAACCTTTCACTTTCAACAACCATGATCATTGCTAAGGGACTCGCAATTCCTATTGATAATCGTAGATTGCGAAAATTGCATTTAGGATTTTAACAAAACTTGTGATGTGTTTTAAAATGTAGAGTTCTTTTATTTATTTTAAATTCATTTGAGACCAACATATTGATGTGTTTAATTGTATATTTAACAAGTTATACGTTAATGGGGAATTATGGATCGAAAAACCAAGAAAGAATTATAAAAAATTGGACGAAAACGTAGTTTTTGCACAGGTTACTAGTTCTGTCTGTAGGACTGGCGGTGCCACTGTAGACACCCCATTTTTGCACTTACCTGATTAATCAACTCGTCAACTTGATTGCGACGGTTCCCAATGATGGATGCTCATTCCAATGTTATGTTTTGCTGCTAGATGTGTTTTAGAAAGTCGGATGAGGTATCTCGAACTAATAAAACTGTAGAAATTACACTATGCTAGGAAATATAACCCCAAAAATGTAGAAATCATAATTTTACTGACAAAACAAACTTTACGATAAAAATAACTAAAAAATGACCAAATTATCAAAATACCCCTAACCTTAAAATATTCCTAGAGCTTACATTACGCTTAGGAAAACCCATTCGAATACATAAAACAACAAATCAAAACCAAATAAATCATTTCACCAATTTTCACAAAATTTTACAAAATTATGAAAATACCCCTCATAAAGTTCACGATCATTTCATACAAAAAATTTCATAAATGACACAAACCTATATTCCCATTGAATTCCTTACAAAAAATTCATTCTAAAACATCCTGAAACATCAAGAATCAACTTGAAACACAAAAGTTCTCTTCAGGGGAAAAATAGTAATTTTCTAATTAAAAAAATTTGAAATTATGAAATTAATAAATAAAATATTAAATAATGTAAAGTGAAACATTAATAAAATTAATTTAAAAATCTGAATAAAAAAAATCGATCAATCAGGCTCTTAGGAAAAATTATTTATAGTTGCCCAAATATTTATTAAAGGACCCCTCCATCTGAGGACCCAAATAATTAAAGATATAATAAAGGGGGGTTCTTCAAAAAATAAAAATATATTCTTAACCAATCAAGTAAGACTAAAGTCAAAATCTTAAAGTCAATCAAGTAAGACTAAAGTCAAAATCTTAAAGTCAATCAAGTGAGACTAAAAGTCAAAACCCTAATAAAATTCTAATTAAATAATAACTCTATTTAAAATAATTCTAATTAAAATATAACTCTATCTAAAATAATTCTAATTAAAATATAACTCTACCTAAAACAATTCTAATTAAACAATAACTCTCTTTAAAAGAACTATAATTAAACACTAACTCTATCAAAACAAGTACTTAAAAAAATCTATAAATATGGGTTCCTACAACCTATTTTCTTATTTAAAAATAAACCTTAGAAAAAGTAGATAAAAAAGCTTCCCTAGCCTCCCATAAATCCTAATTTTGAAGCCCCAACTCCTTACCTAACATCCATATCCCAACTTTAACTCAAAAAATACCTAGAAATCCTTCCAAAACACTCCAGAAATCCATAAAAAAATTAGAAAAATTCAGAAGAAGATACTTTGTTTTGGAGATCCGAAACGAATCTGGTGACAGAACGAAACAAGGAGTGCTGTATGAAGAACTATTCTACCAAATCTGAGGCAACAAGACTGTTGTCTTCGTAAAGGTAAAAATTTAACTTTTTTTTTATTGATTAGGTCTTTTTAGCAATGTAGTTCTATTTTGGAATAAGTAGAGACCAGCGTTTGTCGGGCGGGATTGGTGCCTAACACATTCCAACCCCGTAATATGATCCTCGAACTCAGTTTTTTTTTAGTAGATTAGTTATTTTTATCCGTTTAGAGTCGATATTCGATTCGTAGACCGCAATAACTAGGTGGCGACTCCCATACCTCAAAGGTCAAAAGTGGATCCGGGCACCCCGTCGATCGAGGGCGCTTTCAGTGGCTACTCCACTAGGGATTATTGAGGATCAGACTTGAAAAGCCCCAAGTGTGGGATGCATTGCCAGTAGGACCTTTTTTATTTTATTTATTTATTATTTTTATTTTTTATCATTCTTTTTGGCTTAATTATGGATCATTTGTTTGGATTCCGAAAACTTTGTTTTGGCACATTTTCATGGTTCAATCTAGGATAATTAGGAATGACCCTAAATAATGCAGGATGTCAAGAGGATAATAGTGTGAAAAAATGGTTGTTGAACCGTTCTCATTATTTGGTTTATTTTATATTTTTGGACTGTATTATCTTTTCTTGGCATTATTTGGATTGAGTTTGGGTATGTCATTTTGGAGTATCACTTTTTATGATTCAATCTAGGGTCATTTTGGGATGACCCTAAATAATGAAAGATTCAAATTGACTTAAATTGAGGATGGAATGATGGTGGTTGGAATGTGAGTTATGAATTTAAAAAAAAAAAAAAAAAATTTGGATGAAAATATTTAGCATGTTACTATGCATATGTGGCGAGTAATGAAGATAAATTATTTCTAGGTGATGTTCTAAGAAACAAGAAAAATTGCTTTTTTTAATGTTGTTTGTGATGAGGAAAAGATTCCAAGAAAAAAAAATCAAAAAAATATTTTTTTTCGTGTGGTGTGCCGATAGTAGAAAACGTTTCTTACTATCTTTATCTTCTTCTCCAATAGGAAAAAATGAAAAACAACAAATAAAGAAAAAAAATGCCTCACTTTCTGTTCTATCTCTCTCTCTCTCTCTTTCCTCTACCCCTCCAACCATCTTCATCTTCATCTTCCCGACCAAGCCTTCATTAATGTCTAAATCGAACCTATGCTCACCCACTTTGATAACCGCCAGAATAACCTTCTTCAATCAAACCAAATCGCAACCTTCCACTCTATCCAAATCGAACCTCTACAAATCAAATTCCCATTCAACTCTCTCTTCTCCGATTGTGCAATTGTGAACCTTGATTTCAACTCTGTGGAGTCAAAGAAAGAGACAAAGTTAGGGTTTTTTTGTGTAGAGCTTCTGAAACTGAAACAATGGTTGCCCTTTTGCTCTCAAACTCTAACTTCTCTTTACCTTACCTTAGGAGACAACTAAATTTGAAGAAATCCAGGAACTATGGTGCTGTTATTAGAACTCTTAGATGTGCAATGGATACATCGTTCGGAGGTAATTTAGGAAACCTTCCTAAATTTCCCCGGATGAACATATGGGATCCTTATAAGCACCTGGGTATAACCGGTGATGCCTCAGAAGAAAAAATCTGGAGTTCACGCAATTTTCTCTTGCAACAATATGCGGGACATGAAAGAAGTGAAGAATCTATAGAAGCTGCTTTTGAGAAATTACTAATGACCAGCTTCAAAGAAAGGAAGAAAACAAAGTTCAACTTGAAAAGCAGGTTAAAAAAGAGAGTGGAGGAATCCCCATCTTGGGTGAAAAGCTTACTTGGCTTCGTAGAAGTTCCTACAACTGTAGTGATTTTTAGAAGAATGTTTCTATTTGCTTTCATGGCAGTCTGGAGTATAATGAATTCTGCCGTGGAGAGGAGGCCCAGGCATTGGATGATTGAGGTATATTGGACCCACAATCTCCAATAGACCAAGTCTAAGAGGACACAATGATGCTGCCAAACGTATGCACGTGTGCTAGCAACAACTAGTGAGTTGTTTCAAATGAAGAGAAAAAAAAAGGGAAAAAGAAATGCATTCTTTTAATGTGTGCTGGCAGCATATAAAAACATAAAAAAAAAAAACATGTTGTTGTGAGTGTTGTGGGTTGGCAACAATAAAAAAAATCATAATAGGATGATGTCACACACATTTTGAGTTGTGAGTGTTGTAGTGGCAGCAACACATTTTTTAATAAAAAAAAATTTCTTCACTAGTTAGTAAGATTTCAAATATTGCTAAAGGTCATTGATTTCGCCACGTGATATCTAATAGCATGATCCAATGTCACATGTTTGTGGCAGACAAATTCTTGAGAATTTTTAAAATAAAATTTTCGAGAAAAAATTTTAAAATTAATTTTCATTTTAAACTTTGATTTTAAATTTGAAATTTCATAATCATCCATTTTCAAAATCTTGGATTTAAGTGAAAAAAAAACAAAATTTTCAATCCAAACTTTTTCCATCAAATCTAAAAAAGTTTTGGAATTGGATTATTGATGAGGTGATCACATTGGCGAGTTGACCCTTAGTAAAATTTGAAATTCTATTGTGCTAGTTGGGAAAGCTTCGTTTTCATCCTAGGTTTGTTGGGTGACAAACTTCATAAAATAAGGGAATTTTATATAAAAATTTCGACAAATGGGTTGGCCCGATAAAAAAAAATGTCAAATCAACTCAATGAACTCAGAAAACCCATGCTTTGACATATCATGTGCTAACTTGGGCGGATGGCCCCTTTTGATGCCTTGTTTGATTCGATCACGTGGTTGAATTTTTGATAGTTGATCCTTATAAGTGTTTTGAGGCATATTATGATAAGTGATAGCAGGTTTGATAATATCTTCTTATCTTGATTTTGATTATGCATTGGTGGATATCTTTTGTGGCCCATGGGCCCATTTATCTGAAAAAGGCCCCGAGCACACCCTACCCTGTTTTGCACACACCACTTGCACGTTTATTATTTTGCACGCTTGCACGTCCCATATAGCCAACATGGTACTAGTGCGTGGCCCGGTCTCTTCCGAGATGCGACGTCATTCATGAAAATCACAACTCCAGTCACGTACCTTAGGGTATATAAAACTGAGGCATTAATACTGTCTGATCAGGTGACTCTGAAAGGTATATCAATGCGTCCAGGCTGGAACGACCTGAGCCTTTGACCTATTGTAAGCCACATAGTCACATGTCCCATTTGCCAACGTAGTACTAGTACGTGGTCGGTCCCCTCATGGCATGCCAAACCATTTATGAAAGCTACAACTTTTGACCCGTACCCATAGGTATATAAAAGATAATCCAAGTACACCAATTGCACTTCTTGGTCAAAACCAGTGCCTAAGAGAGATCCTGCTCCGATGTACTACGGTACTAGGAGGATAGACTACGTCTATTATAGAAAAGAGGTGATTTAAGAGTGCCTTTGCTCAAGCATCGCGCGCCACCTCTGATCTGGGGATTAAACTGGCTGTTTTTGGCTTCAGAGAAGTGAGTTGAAATTTTAGATTATCACCTATACGGTATATCGAACCAAGTTAGCACGTACCGTCTGATTGAGTACGCTTGAGAGGTATATAGGTGTATTTGGGAAAGGGTAGCCAGATAAAAATGTATTGTATATAGTAAGCTTAGAGTCTAGAAACCTCCCTTGTAAGTCACGACTCAAACTTATCGTGGGTGTTCCGAGGTTGTTTATTGAACGGGACATTGTGAGTGATAAATATATGTGAATGATGAGATTAGAATGCATGGTTGTCTTCAAGGATTAAAGTTTTTTGTTTTACCTGATTAAAATGGGTACACCGACCCAATAAAGAATTCATTTTTTGCAATAATTCATAATGACCCAGTCCATCTCGATCCAACAATCATGATGAGCCGGACCATTTAAATTAAAATGAAAATTAAATTCTTTTTTAAATTCGAGTTTCAACCCATTTTCAAAAAAGAAAAATGATTTACAAAAGGAAAATATTTTCCAAGAAAAGTATTTTTCGAAAAAAAAAATGAAGGAAAAATAACTTACAAACGATTTATTTTTTCATGGACCTTGGAAATTTTCTAAATATTATTTTTCTAAAGAAAAAATGATTTTTACAAAAAAATTATTTTTGCATAGACCTAGAAAAATTACTAAAATATGTTTTCCTAAAAAGAAAATGACAACAAAAAATAATCAAATTTGTGAAAGTTTTTTTTTGAAAACGTTATTTGTCAATAATTTTTCAGATTGCAATAAAATTATTTTCCTTTTTAAATAATAATTGCATGAATGAATCGTTTAATGGATTGGTGCTCATAATTCAATAAAATCTCAGGGTTTATTTAAAATGTTATCAAGGGGGTAACACTGAAATTGATTAAAATTCACCTTCAATGGGGTGTCTAGAGTTATCATTGTACCTAAGCTCAATCGTCCATCGTTTAGCTAGGGTTGTAAGTCCGGTCAGTTAGAACAAACGTCAATATCAAGTAAACAGTCAGAAATGACCTTAGAATTTCTTAACATCATCCAGTTGTTCCCTAAAGATCATAGTGTTTCAATCTTACCAGTTGTAAGCAATATCTCAGTCCTCAGTCCTAATCAAGCTCGTGTAGGTATTTGTCTTGAGTTTTCATGAGTCATTTGGGTTAGCTCGAGTTCTTTTTTCAGCAAAGTCATGTCTTCTTTAGGTTGAGTCTATCCCTTTTATTTCTATGAGTCGAGTTCGTTTGCCATGTCTAGAATGACGTCTGTCTCCTCATTTGAATAAAGGAAATTTTTAAATACCTCGAGTGCATAAACGAATTAACTACTTCAAGGATTTCTTTCCTGAACAATAAGATAAAGGTTGTGCTCAACAACCTTTAACCGGAAAGCAAAGGTCATTGACCTTGAAAAATAATTCCAAGAGAAGTTTAGATAGAAATCATCCTATCCGATGCCCCTCTTTGGTAGAGGGTTGAAGCAAACAAGATAACAAATCTATTTTGGTAGATAGTGCGATATCTGAATGCCAAAGCTAGTGACAGTTCATTTTGCAGCCTGATTTAGCAATTTGTCGGGGTGTTCGGATCCTTGAGGGTAAAGCTCTCCCCGAATTAAAAGATTGTCAGGTCCTTGAGCGTGAGCTCTCACTGACAGTGTCAGATCCTTGAATTTTAGAGAATTCTCCCTGACTAAAAGAACAAATGTGCAAGTGTGTGCACTGTGTGAAATTGAGTAAAATATGAGTAAAACAAAACTCAAGAAAATTTGAATGATATTTGAGACAAATCTGAGCAAAAGTTGGGAGAAAGTTAAATGTCCTACTCTACCTACTCTAGGTGAAAGAGTAATGAATTTATATTTTTTTGAGAGTCTTATTCTACCTACTCAGAGTGAAAGAGTAATGTACTAAATTTTTTTTTGAAAGTTCTACTCTACCTACCTGGAGTGAAAGAGTAATGAATTATATATATATATATATTTTGGAAGTTCTACTCTACCTACTCGGAGTGAAAGAGTAATGAACTAAGCTTTTTAGAAGTCCTACTCTACCTGCCCAGGGTGAAAGAGTAATGAACTAATTTTTTTGGGAAGTTCTACTTTACCTACTCGGAGTGAAAGAGTAATGAACTAATTTTTTAGGAGTCCTACTCTACTGCCCAAGGTGAAAAAGTAATGAAGTAATTTTTTTTTGAAAGTTCTACTCTACCTACTCGGAGTGAAAGAGTAATGAACTAAGCTTTTTCGAAGTCCTACTCTACCTGCCCAGGGTGAAAGAGTAATGAACTAATTTTTTTGGAAAGTTCTACTCTACCTACTCGGAGTGAAAGAGTAATGAACTAATTTTTTAAGAGTCCTACTCTACTGCCCAGGGTGAAAGAGTAATGAACTAATTTTTTTTTTTTGGAAAGTTCTACTCTACCTACTCGGAGTGAAAGAGTAATGAACTAAGCTTTTTGAGAGTCCTACTCTACCTGCCCAGGGTGAAAGAGTAATGAACTAATTATTTTGAGAAGTTCTATTCTACCTACTCGGAGTGAAAGAATAATGAACCAATTGTTTTGGGAGTCCTACTCTACCTGCCTAGGGTGAAAGAGTAATGAATTAATTATTTTGGGAAGTTCTACTCTACCTACTCGGAGTGAAAGAGTAATGAACTAATTTTTTTGGGAGTCCTACTCTACCTGCCCAGGGTGAAAGAATAATGAACTAATTTTTTTTTTGCAAGTTCTACTTTACCTACTCGGAGTGAAAGAGTAATGAACTAATTTTTTTGGGAGTCCTACTCTACCTGCCCAGGGTGAAAGAGTAATGAACTAAATTTTTTTTTGGAAGTTCTACTCTACCTACTCGGAGTGAAAGAGTAATGAACTAATTTTTTTGGAAAGTTCTACTCTACCTACTCGGAGTGAAAGAGTAATGAACTAATTTTTTTTTTGGAAGTTCTACTCTACCTGCCCAGGATGAAAGAGTAATGAACTAATTTTTTTTTATGAAGTTCTACTCTACCTACTCGGAGTGAAAGAGTAATAAACTAAATTTTTTGGGAGTCCTACTCTACCTGCCCAGGGTGAAAGAGTAATGAACTAATTTTTTGGGAACAAATAGGAGATTAACCTTGCATTTGATTTTTTTTATTTTTATGAATTTTTTTTTAGGCTAAAAAAGCTGGATTTTTTTGAAGGTCCGGTAAACATTTTAACTCTCTTTGAATCTGAGGAGTTTTCAAAATTGTGATCAAGAGGGTAACCTTTAAATCAAAGTTAACCTTATCCTTTGGGGTTGAAAATGACCAAGTTTCATAATCAAAATGCCCCTAGTTTGACAATGAACATTGCACTGGGGATAATTGAATATAATTTGAAAATACATGCCCCTAGTGTAAGGGGGGAAACTGTACTCTTTAGAAAAAAGGAAGTGCCCTTGTATGAAAGTTTGAAATCCTTGATTACCGCAAGCGCAATAAAGGTTTAATTTTTAATTTTGATTTTTTATATTGAAGATTTTGAGTTAGGCTCAAGGAAATTGGAACAAAATATTTCTTTCTGAAATTCATCATAGAACTTGTTCTTTCTCCCCGTCGGTTTACTTAGGGACATGAAACTCTTCAGATCAATCATAGATAAGATACTTGTATCCCCTGAGTCTATATTTGACTCAAACTGGGTATTGAAACTTGATCATTCGGACTTCTGATATTTCGGCATGGGCTACCTTTTCAGCTTCTCAACTCAACGGAGATTTTCTTTTATTTTTTGATAGCTCTAAGTTTTGCCTAGATTGCCTATTCAGGTTTTCAATCTAGCGATCATGCTCTAGCTTTTGCCTAGATCGCCTTTTTAGGTTTTCGATCTAGCGAGCTTACAATTTTTTCTTTTTTCTTGCTTTGATTGTTGCCAAGGTCATCCTTTCAGATTTTTAACCTCGCGAGCTTACCTTAATTTTTGCCTAAGTTGTCCTTTTGGGTTTTCAACCTAGCAGGCTTTTTTTTTTCCTGTCTGAACTTCTAGAGTTGCTGTCTGATCATGCTTTACTATCTTCCTTGACTTTTCGCATGATACTTAGGAGGACTTTCATGGGTAAGCTTAGGATTGGGTATAAAAAGAAAAGAATCTTGAGGCTCAAAAACCCAAATGCCCCTTGTATAGCATTTTTTTTAAATTATTTTCCTTTTCCTTTAATTTTCTTCTCCACTTTGACAATTTTTTTCTTTTGAATTTTTTTTTATAGATTTTTTCTTTGTCAGGGAATCTATTATTATTATTTTTTTTTTATTTTGATGTGGTCGGGCCTGAAGTAATTTCTCAGGTTACCTACGTACCCCAAAATTTTGGGATCAGACCAAAACGTACTTCGGATCTTCCCTCCCCTAGGTTAGGTGATCGGGCTGAGAAAGAAAAAGGCATAATTTTTCTTTTTGAAAAGGCTGCAAAGGGGTTGAGAAATGATATATTGAACTGGGTAATAGGAGAATTGATTCGGTCAAAGATGACCTCCTTAAATGTAGTACCGATTGATTTGGTCAAGGTTGGTTGGTTCTGGTAATTATATTCCATCATGATCTTGAAGCCTGACAGCTTTTCCTGGTAATATTTCCTTGATGAGGAACAGACCTCCCCAATTTAGTTTGAACTTCCCTCTAGGGTCAAAGATAGGTACTCGATTCTCTTTGAAATCTGATGGTTTTCCAAAATAGTGTTTCCTTGTTAATGGATTAATCTCTCCAATTAAGTTCAGACTTCCTCTTATGGTCGAGGAAGAGTACTCAAATTTTTTTTGGGTAGTCTGATGCTTAGACCCTTGACTTATAAGTGATGAACTTTGACTTTCTTGTCAAACATGCGAGTGACTCCTTTTCCATTGACAGACCCAATCTGTTTCTTCCATCAAGACCTTGAGATATATGATTTTCATTTCAACTAGCAAGACTACTTCCATGCCATACACTAAGGAGTAGGGAGTAGCTCCAGTAGAAGATCGAATTGAAGTTCGATATGTCCATAGCGTGAATGATAATTTTTCTGACCAATCTCGATGTGATTGACACATTTTCCTGATGATAGTCTTGAGACTCTTACTAACTGCTTCAACCGTTCCATTGATCTGAGGACGGTAGGGGGATGATTTGTGCTTCCGGATCTTCAACTTTAAATATAGAGTAATGATTTATGCTTTGAAGTACGACCCATTATCAGAGATCAGTTCAAAAGGTACCCCCATATCGACTGATAATACGTGATTTGAAACTCAAGATGTAGTAAGGATAGTGCTGATACATTTTATAACATCTTATTTGATTCCATCGATATAGACGAGTATCTATTCCGTGTTGAACAACACCCAAGCTTGTACCTAACATACCCTCATATGATCACACGAACAAGTCTTTTGAAATTTCTGAGTAAATTCATTATCCCCTCGTGTTCTTTTAGGGATAAGATGGTTTCTATTTGAATCTCTTTAGGAATTATTTTTTGTTTCGAGGTCAAAGACCTTTCCTTTCTCGATTAAAGGTTGAACCCCACTCTTATCTTCTTGTTCAGAAACGAAATCTATCAAATTATTAATTAATTCGTTAATGTGCTCGAGGTATTCAAAAATTTCCTTTATCTGATCAATTTCAGATGGGGCAACAGACACCTCTATAGACTCGATGAACTAACTTGACTCAATAGGAAAGAGTAGACTCAATCTAAGGAAGACATGACCTTGTTGGAAAAAAGGACTCGAGCTAACCCAAATGACTCATGAAAACTCAAGACAAGTACCCCCACGAGTTTGATTAGGACTGAGGATTGAGATATTGCTTATAACCGGTAGGATTGAAGCACTATGATCTTCAAAGAACAACTGGACGATGTTGAGAAATTTTGAGGTCATTTCTGATTGTTGATTTGATATTGACGTTTACTCTAACTAACTGGATTTACAACCCTAGCAAGACGATGGACGATTGAGCTTAGACACAATGATAACCCTTAAACCTCTTTGAAGGTGAATTTAACCAATTTCAGTGTCACCTCCTTGATAACATTTTAAATGAACCCTGAGATTTTATTGAATTTTGTGCACCAATCCATTAAACAATTCATTAATGTAATGATTATTCAAAAAAATAATTTTATTGCACTCTTGAAAAATATTAACAAATAATGTTTTCATTGAATAACAACTTCCACAAACATATTTCAATAATTTTTCTTGCAAAAATAGATTTTTTGTAAACCATTTTTTTCTGAAAAATATTTTTCTTCCTTTTCTTTTTTTTAGAAAATATTTTTTTTTAGAAAACTTTTTGGGAAAGCATTTCCTTTTGGAAAATCTTATTCTTCCGGAAAATATTTTTCTTTTGAAAAGCATCTCTCTTCTGGAAAATATTTTTCTTCTAGAAATTTCTTTTCTTCTTTTAAAATGGGTTTAAAATCCGAATCAGAAAAAAGTTTGAATTTCATTTTGATTCAAATGGCTCGGCTCATAATGATCGTTGGATCGAGATGAACTGGGTCAAGTTTAAAATAGATTTTTTATTGGGTTGGTGCACCCATTTTAATTTCCAAAAATAACATTTTTGATCCTTGGGGACAATCATACACTCTGATCTATACATTCATCAATCTAAAGGTTCCATTCAATAAACAACCCGGAAACACCCACGACAAGTTCGAGTCGTGACCTATAGGAAATGTTTCTAAACTCTAAGCTTACTACATGCAATGCATTTTTATCTGGTCACCCTTGCCCAAGCACACTTATATACCTTTCGATACGTGGTGACTTGGTTTGATATACCGTATAGGTGATAATCTAAAATCTCAACCCACTTCTCTGAAGCCAAAAACAGCCAGTTTGATCTCCAGTTGAGAGGTGGCACACGATGCTGAGCAAGGGCCCACTTAAATACTTCTCGTCTAGAATAGACGTAGTCTATCCCCCTTGTACAGTAGGGTACAGTGGGGCAAGATCTCGCTTAGGCATTGGTTTTAACCAAGAAGTGCAATTGATATACTTAGATTATCTTTTACATACCTATGAGTACGAGTCAAGAGTTGTAGCTTTCATAAATGGTTTGGCATCCCACAAGGGGACCCACCACGTACTAGTACTACGTTAGCAATCGGGACATGTGACTGTGTGGCTCACAATAGGTAAAAGGCTCAGGTCGCTCCAGCCTGGGTGCATCAATATATCTCTCAGAATCACCTGATCAGATGGTATTGATGCCCCAGTTTGATATACCCTAAGGTACGTGACTGGAGTTGTGATTTTCATGAATGACGTCGCATCTCTGAAGAGATCAGGCCACGCACTAGTGCCACGTTGGCTATATAGGACGTGTAAGTGTGCAAAACAGTAAACGTGCATGTGGTGTGTGCAAGACAGGGTGGGGTGTGCCCGGGGCCTTTTTCAAACACATGGGCCCATGGGCCAGATTATGTCATCACATATGGATATCAAATGAATATTGATCAAGAAAATAATACAAAATCTATCACATCGAAATTAAGATGAAAGCAAACACATCACAAATATATCTGTAGAGATCATGGCACATTATATGGGCATATAACACAAATAATAATTAATCTGATCCAACATTAAAAAGGCCCACAAATTTGTTGTCTATGGTCCAATCAAGGGTTACTTTTGGGTGATCCAAAATAAATCGAGATTTCAATAGATGTTACATTGATGATAGAATGACAATGGTTGAGATGAGCTCACTCTCAGGAATATTAATTGTGCTAACATTAGATAAATTCGGATTTTCTGTGAATTAGGAAAATACAATCCGAACTTGCATCAATGATATCTAAGGCTCCCGATAATGAAATCGAGTGAACTCAAGTTCTAAATTAATCTACTCGATGAGATCTACGTTTTATTAACAGTTTCCCAGATTCAATTCTCACTAAAATATTCTGTAAAAACGTTTTAACATTGTTGTCCCAACCTTCATTCAGCAACAATTCCAGATTTACAGATTGAACTTGCATCGATGATATCTAAGGCTTCCGATAATGAAATTGAGTGAACTCAGATTCTAAATTAATCTACTCGATGAGATCTACGTTTTATTAAAGGTTCCTGGACTTAATTCCCACTAGAATATTCTGTAAAAACGTTTTAATATTACTGTCCCAACCTTCATTCAACAACAATTCCAGATTTACAGATTGAACTTGTATCGATGATATCTAAGGCTTCCGATAACGAAATTTAGTGAACTTAGATTCTAAATTAGTCTACTCGATGAGATATACGTTTTATTAAGAGGTTCCTAGACTTAATTCTCACTAGAATATTCTGTAAAAACGTTTGAACATTACTTCCCCAACCTTCATCATTCCATCATTTTCATATGTCAATTTGAATCTTCCATTATTTAGGGGTCATCAAAAAGTGATCCTTAATTGGAAAAAAAAATGCAATACCCAAAATCATCTACAATCAGGTCACACAAATAAATAAATAGAAAAAATAAATAAAATAAATCGAACTAAATAATAAAAAAAAAAACTAGGTCATCTTGGCAATGCTCCCATACTTGGGATTTTTCAGGTTTGATTCTCAATAGTCCCCCCTGGAGTCGCCACTGAAAGCGCCCTCGATCCGCGGGGTGCACGGATCCACTTTTGACCCTTGAGATTTGGGAGTCGCCACCTAGTTATTTTGGTCTAGGAACCAATCAATGACTCTAAACAGATAAAGGACTGATCTAGAACAGAAAAAAATTGAATTTGGGGATCATGTTACGAGGTTGGAAGGTGTTAGGCACCAACCTCGCCCGGCCAAAGCCGGTCTATACTAACTTCCCAAGTAAATTACATTGCTAAAAATCTAGATAAAAATAAATAAATTTTTTTTTATACCTTTCCGATAGTAAACTTTATTCCCTCAGATCTGACAAAAATAGCTCCTTGTACCGTATTCCCTTAGTTCGTTCTGTCTCCGGATTTGATTTCGGATCTCCGAGGTAAGGTATCTCCTTATTTTTGGATCTGAACTCTTCAAGTTTGTTGTGGATTTTGGGATGTTTTTAGAAGGTTTTTGGGTGTTCTTTAGGCTAAAATCGAAGGAGGGATGTTAGGTAAGGAGTTGGGGCTCCAAAACTAGGGTTTATGGGAGGCTAGGGGGGCTTTTAGACCTACTTCTCTTAGGGTTTATGATTTGATACGAAAATAGGATGTGAGCACCTCTATTTATAGATTTTTTTAGGTGTTAATTTTGATAGAGTTAGTGTTTAATTAGAGTTCTTTTAGTTAGAGTTGTGTTTTAGTTAAAATTGTTTTAGGTAGAATTGTGTTTTGATTAGAATTGTTTTAGGTAGAATTGCTTTTTAGTTAGAACTCTATTAGATAGAGTTATTTTTTAATTAGAACTCTATTAGGGTTTTGAATTTTGGTCTTATTTGATTGACTTTTAATATTTTGACTTTAGTCTTAATTGATTGACTTTTAATATCTTGACTTCAGTCTTGCTTAATTGACTTTAATTTTAACTTTAGTCTTACTTGATTGACTTTAATACCTTGACTTCAGTCTTGCTTGATTAGCTTTAAATTTTTGGAGAACCCTCCTCCATTATTTCTTTGATTCTTTGGACCCCCAAATGGAGGGGTCCTTAAAGAAATATCTCACGAACCTTCAACAATTTTACTTGAAAACCCGATTGATCGATTTCTTCGGTTCAAAATTTTAAATTAATTTCATTAATGTTTCAATTTAATTATTTAATGTTTTATTTATTAATTTCGAATTTTTTAATTATGAAAATTGTGAAATTACCATTTTGCCCCTAGAGAGGACTTTTCACGTTTTAAGTTGGTTTTTAATGTTCTAGGATGTTTTAGAATCGATTTTTTGTAAGAAATTCAATGGAAATATTGGTTTGTGTTAATTGTGAAATTTTTTGTGTGAAATGGTTGTGAACTTTATGAGGGGCATTTTCGTAATTTTTGTCGAATTCTATGAAAATTGGCGAAATGATTTATTTGGTTTCGATTTGTTATTTTATGTGTTTGAAAGGATTTTCCTAAATGTAATGTAGGCTCTAGGGTGGTTTTGATGTTAGGGGTATTTTGATAATTTGATAGTTTTTTAGTGATTTTTATCGTGAAACTTCTTTTTGGGTGTGCAAGATGATGATTTCTATGTTTCTGGAGTCGTATTTTCCTAGCGTAGCATGATTTCTAAGGTTTTGTCAGTTCGAGATACCTCATCCGGATTTCTGAAACATTTTTGGTAACAAAATAAAGCAATGGAATACACATCCATCATTGGGAATCATTGCCATCGGGTTGACGAGTTGATTAATCAGGCGAGTGCAAAAATGGGGTGTCTACACCTCCAAAGGAACACAAAAGGATGATGGATTTACTAAGAAATTTTGAAAGATTTGTTCGTGTGATCTTATGAGGATAAGTTAGGAACAAGCTTGGGTGTTGTTCAACACGGAGTAGATACTCGCCGATATCAATGGAATCAAAGAAGATGTTAGGATATGTATTAACGCTATCTTCATTACATATCGAATTGCAAAGTTCATTCAAGTACATATTATCAGCCGATATGGGAATACCTTTTGAGATGATCTCTGATAATGGGTCGTATTTTAAAGCTTAAGTCATTACTCTGTGTTCAAAGTTCAAGATCCGGCATCGCAAATCATCTCCCTACCATCCTCAGATTAATGGAGCGGTTAAAGCAGCTAGTAAGAGTCTTAAGATAATCATCGTGAAAATGTGTCAATCACACCAAGATTGGTTAGAAAAGCTATCATTCACACTATGGGGGTGTTGTACTTCAAATACAGTCTTCCATTGGAACTAGTCCTTACTCTTTAGTATATGATATAGAAGCAATCTTACCAGTTGAAATGGAAATCCCGTATTTTAAGGTCTTGATGGAAAGTCAATTGGTAAAAATAGACTACGCTCGTCATTGGGTACGAAGAGCTAAATCAGATTGAAAAAAAAACCTAGAAATTATGTACCATGTGTAAACTTATCAGAGAAGTGTCACTTACAAGAAAAGTCAAAGTTCACTACTTACAAGTCAAGGAATGCAAAGAAAATTGAGTACCCCTTCTCGACCATAGGAGGATGTTTAAACTTAATTGGAGAGATTCATCTATCAACAAAAAAACACTCAGATTTAAAAAAAAATCAAGTACCTATTTTTGACCCCAGAGGGAAGTTCAAACCTAATTGGGGAGGTCCGTTCATCATAAAAAAAAAATACCTGGAAAAGCTTTTAGACTTTAAGACCATGATGGAATCAAACTATTAGAGTCAACCAACCTTGACCAGATCAAGTGGTACTACATTTAAGGAGGCCACCTTCGGCCGAATCAATTTCCTACTACCCATTTCAACATCTCCTTTCTTAGCCCTTTGTAGTCTTTTAAAAAAAATATACCTTTTTCTTTCTCAACCCGATCACCTAACCTAGGGGAGGAAAAAATTCGAACTACGTTTTGGTCTGATCCCAAAATTCTGGGGTACGTAGGCAACCTGATAAGTTACTTCATGCCCGACCACATCAAAATAAAAAAATGAATTCTCCGACAAAGAAAAAATCTAAAAAGAGAAAAATATCACCCAAAATGGGGAAGAAAATTCAAAAAAAAAGAAAACAATTTAAAAGGAAATGCCACACAAGGGGCATTTGGGTTTTTAAACCTCAAAATTCCTTTCTTTTTATACCTAGTCCTAAGCTTACCCATAAAAGTCCTCTTAAGTACTATGTGAAAAAGTTAAGGAAGATAGTAAAGCATAACCATACAGTAACTCCAGAAGTTTAGAAGGGAAGAAGAAGAAAAAAAAAAAGCTAAGTTGAAAACCCGAAAATGGTGGCTTAGGCAAAAATTAGGGCAAACTCGCAAGGTTGAAAATCTGAAAGAACGACCTTGGCAACATTCAGAGTAAAGAAAAGAGAAAAAATTGTAAGCTCGCTAGATCGAAAACTTAAAAAGGTGATCTAAGCAAAAGCTAGAGCATGCTCGCTAGATTGAAAACCTGAAAAGGCAATCTAGGCAAAACTTAGAGCAACTAAAAAATAAAAGAAAATCTCCATTGAGTTATAAGCTAAAAAGGCTGTCCGAGCTAAAACATCAGAAGTCCAAATGATCAAATTTCAATACCCAGTTTGAACCAAATATAGATTCAGTGGATACAAGTATCTCATCTATGATTGATCTGAAGAGTTTCATCTCCCTAAGCGAACCGACGGGGAGAAAAAACAAATTCTATGATGAATTTCATAAAGAAATATTTTGTTCCAATTTCTTTAAGCCTGACTCAAAATCTTCAATCTAAAAAGTCAAAATTAAAAGTTAAAACCTTTATTGCGCTTGTGGTAATCAAATATTTCAAACCTTTATATAAGGGGCATTTTCTTTCTTTTTTAATATGTAGCTTTTCCCGCTTATAATAAGGGCATTTTTTTTAATTTTTACATGATGTGTTCAATTATCTCCAATGCCATGTTTATTGTCAAATCAGGGGAATTTTATTTTTGAGCAATGTTAATCCAAAAAGATAATGAGAACCCCAAACTTAAGCTTACTCTATTGATAACAATTTTTCGAAAACCCTTGTGGTCCAAAAGAAATAAAAACTCAGGTTTTAAATTCATAAAATTTTTGGATAAAACCTTGAGGGTCAAATAAAAGCATTTCAGATCTCACATTTAGTTGTGCCTAGATTAACTCGTAACCATTTCACCTAGAATAGGAAATAGGGCATTCATTCTTTCCTAGATCTATTCATTCCCAGATTCAATCATTCTTTTCCAGATTCATTTTAATCATTTTTCTCCAAATTCATTCATTATTTCCCAGATTCATTCCTTCATTCTCAGTTTTACTCAGTCAGATACCGCCGAGAGTTTCTCGGAATTATGCTTAGTTACCGTCGATGATTTTCTCGGAACTATGCTCAGTTACCACCGAGAGTTTTCTTGGAATTATGCTCAGTTACCGCCAAGGATTTCTCAGAATTATGCTCAGATACCACCGAGGGTTTCTCGAAATTATACTCAGTTACCGCCAAGAGTTTTCTCGGAATTATGCTCAGATACTGCCGACGGTTTTCTCAGAATTATACTCAGTTACCGTCGAGGGTTTTCTAGGAATTATGCTCAGATACCACCAAGGGTTTCTAAAAATTATGCTCAGTTACCACCGAGGGTTTTCTAGGAATTATGTTCAGATACCGCCGAGGGTTTCTCAGAATTATCCTCAGTTACCACCGAGGGTTTTCTAGGAATTATGCTCAGTTACCGCCGAGGGTTTTCTCGGAATTATGCTCAGATACTACTGAGGGTTTTTTGGAATTATGCTCAATTATGCTCAGCTTATGCTCAGATTATGCTCAAATTATGCTCAGTTTATGCTCAATTTATATTTACTTTGTGCTCAGATTTTACTCAGTTCCAACTTAAACTCTTTGAAATTTATCTTAGATTTTAAGTGCACACACTTGCACAGTTGTTACTATAGTCAAGGAGAATTTTCTAAAATTCAAGGATCTGACGCCGTCAGTGAGAGCTCGCGCTCAAGGACCTAGTACTTTTTAGTTCGGGGAGAGTTTTACCCTCGAGGATCCGAACGCCCTGACGAATTGCTAAATCAGGCTGCAAAATGAACTGTCACTAGCTTTGGCATTTGGATATCGCACTATTTACCAAAATAGATTTGCTATCTAGTTTGCTTCAACCCTCTGCCAAAGAGGGGCATCTGTAGACACCCCATTTTTGCACTTGCCTGATTAATCAACTCGTCAACCTGATTGCGACGATTCCCAATGATGGATGTTCATTCCAATGCTATATTTTGTTGCTAGAAGTGTTTCAAAAATTTGGATGAGGTATCTCGAACTAATAAAACTGTAGAAATTACACTACGCTAGGAAAATATAACCCCAAAAACGTAGAAATCATCATTTTGCCTACAAAAACAAACTTTACGATAAAAATCACTAAAAAAATGATCACATTACCAAAATACCTTAATCTTAAAACATCCCTAGAGCTTACATTACGCTTAGGAAAACCTATTCGAATACATAAAAAATAAATCGAAACCAAATAAATAATTTCGCCAATTTTCACAAAATTTGACAAAATTATGAAAATGCCCCTCATAAAGTTCATGACCATTTCGCACAAAAAATTTCATAAATGACACAAACCTATATTCCCATTGAATTCTTTATGAAAAATCGATTCTAAAACATCCTGAAACATCAAAAATCGACTTGAAACGCAAAAATTCTCTTTAGGGGTAAAACGGTAATTTTCTTATTAAAAAAATTTAAAATCTCAAAATTAATAAATAAAATATTAAATAATGTAAAGTTAAACATTAATAAAATTAATTTAAAAATCTGAACAAAAAAAATCGATCAATCAGGCTCTCAAGCAAAATTATTGATGGTTGCCTAAATATTTATTAAATGACCCCTCCGTCTGAAAACCTAAAGAAATAAAGATATAATAAAGGGGGGTTCTTAAAAAAATAAAAATATACTCTTAGTCAATCAAGTAAGACTAAAGTCAATCTTAAAGTTAATCAAGTAAGACTAAAGTCAATCTTAAAGTCAATCAAGTTAAACTAAAGTTAAAATCTTAAAGTTAATCAAGTAATACTAAAGTCAAAATCTTAAAGTCAATCAAGTGAGACTAAAAGTCAAAACCCTAATAGAATTCTAATTAAATAATAACTCTATTTAAAATAATTCTAATTAAAATATAACTCTATCTAAAATAATTCTAATTAAAATATAACTTTACCTAAAATAATTTTAATTAAATAATAACTCTCTCTAAAAAAAATTATAATTAAACACTAACTCTATCAAAACAAGCATTTAAAAAAAATCTATAAATAGGGGTCCCTACAACCTATTTTCGTATCTAAAAATAAAACCTAGAAAAAGTAGGTCAAAAAGCTTCCCTAGCCTCCCATAAATCATAATTTTGAAGACCCAACTCCTTACCTAACATCCATACCCTAACTCTAACTCAAAAAACACCTAGAAACCCTTCCAAAACACTCTAGAAATCCATAAAAAAAATTAAAAAAATTTAGAAGGAGATACTTTATTTTGGAGATCAGAAACGAATCTGGTGACAGAATGAAGCGAGGAGTGCTATACGAAGAACTATTCTATCAGATCTGAGGGAACAAGATCGTTGTTTTCGTAAAGGTAAATATTTAACTTTTTTTATTGATTAGGTCTTTTTAGCAATGTAATTCTATTTGAGAATAAGTAGAGACCGGCGTTTACCGAGCGGGATTAGTGCCTAACACCTTCCAATCCTGTAATGTGATCTTCAAACTCAGTTTTTTTAAGTAGATTAGTTGTTTTTATCTGTTTAGAATTGATATTCGGTTTCTAGACCAATAACTAGGTGGCGACTCCCAAACCTCAAAGGTCAAAAGTGGATCCGCGCACCCCGTGGATCGAGGGCGCTTTTCACCACCACCACTTGCCGTAGGTCAATCTGGTAGTGCCACCGCTAGAATTAGGGTTCTGCCATCATTAGCTACCGAGAACCCTAATTTTGGCAATTGAATTTTCTCACATTTTCAAAATCCTATTTTGACTAAATTTGTGATAGTTTTTTAATTAAATAATAAAATGAATTTCAATTATTGAAAAATGATCTATTATCCAATGAACTCATATTGAGTTGATGAAAATCGAAAAAATGAATTTGTGATTGAAAAGTACAAATATCAAAAAAGAAAAATAAGGATGAAACGATAAAATGTCAGAATGACACCCAATGGGTGATGTCTGCATTTTACATTATTGTGTTATGTGCGGGTTGATGAACAGATATATAGAGATCATTTATTTTCGGGTGCATATTTATTTACTTTTTGTTAGTGCAAGGCATTGGTTTAATTTCTACACTATTATTTAATTTAGGTCGGGTGGCCACTATTGCATGGTTAGAAATTGGATATCAATTCTCAACTCTGTAATGTTAATTTCTTATTTGTTTAAAAAAAAAATACATATATAGCTATTTTGTGAACTGTTAAATAGCTTGTGAATGCTTGAAGGGATAGTCTGTCATATCATCCGAAGTGATGTACTATCCTAGGATGTACGTTAGGGACAATCAAAGTCATACTTGGTAAGGGACGCGTATGAAAGTGGAGTCACAACTGAAATCTAGGTTTATTCTTTTTTATCTTTACTAGTGAACTTGTAATGTAAAGGTGGTTATACACGGATGGGGTTGTATAATAAGAATCACATGCACGCCTGATAGGCATAGACGAAAATGGCTAATTAGTGATCACTACTAATCTATAGTAGTCAAACGTCTTGATACGTCGAAAAGTCACCCATTGCTTATAGTTATGTCAAACAGCCAGCCTAAGCAGAATAAATGGTCAACCAACTATGGTAATGTAGTGACCAACCACAAAATCAAGAGCATAAATTAGTAAAGGATTGGAATAACATGTCCCGACTATGAGCAATCTAATCGTAGAATGCCAACTCTCTAATTTCACTACTCCACCATTGTGTATTATGTATTTATTGCTTTATTATGAATTATAAAATGAAAAGTATGTTTATTGTTTCACTGTTGTCAATTATACTTAGATAAAAAGAAAATGTTATATTATAAGTACCACTGCTCATTGTAATGAGAATTTTAACTATTTAGTTGCTCATCTTGGCTATATGTACTAATTACTTGTAGTTTATCTCGTAAAAAATTACATGTATTAAAATGATTTAGAATGCATACTCGTTCATGTTAGGAAAGGTTATTTGTAGGAATTATTTGTTTACCTACTAGTTAACCATTGTTACTCATCTTTTCCTTCTTATTGTTTTAGTTTTAGAGCCCGTAGTTGTCGAGGTAGGTGCGAAGCCAACGAGTGAGGAGCATCTAGTTGGTCATATAAATGATCAGAGTTCGTTACCTAGTGAAAACTAGGACTATACCTTCTAGTTGTGTTAGTTCGTCCAGGTTGTATATAGATTTTGGGTTGAGTGTTAGGATTATGTTAGTGAGAGGATATTTTATAATCGTGTATATTTTTACTCCTTCCGCATTCATCATACTTTCGTCATTAGATGTATGTAGTCTTCTATTGCTTGTTTATTGGTGTATATATTTATATTCAGGATTTGTTGTATATGGTTTAACAGGTATTTTGAATGCCTTGGAATGCTAACATAAATAAAGGAAACCATGTCGAAGTCTTGAGGTAGTACCTTAAGATTTGACATAGGGATTTGTGTTAGTATTCTTGGGGTTCTACAGAATGGTATCAAAGCTCATTAGTTGTTCCGTATTCGGGTTTCGAGCTCTTTTGTGTCCAGTAGTTTGTAGAGCTTAGTAAGACTAGGATAAGATTTTAGATTCATTTCGTTAGCAATGGAAATGGTGTTTATTACTAAATTATGGGTTAGGGTAGTAATTAATAATTTTATAAGAATGATTCTTGGCCTTATTCTGACAAGTGCTTTGTTGTTGATAAATAGAAACAAAATGAGTGGAAGAGGCAAAGGCTGAAACATAGTAGAGACGGGACAAGCTTCGGATCAGACCATTGACCCGATAGCACAGCTGATGTCATTCATGGGATAGATAACTGAGTTTTAGAATAAGTTCAGAGAAGAGATGCTTGAGTCACAAAGCCAGGATAACAAAGGAGGTGGCTGAGTTGAGGGATCGCCAGACTTTTTCACAGGAGACAGATCCTACTCCACCCCAGGTTCCACAACAAAGACCACGGTCACATGTCGTGCCTCTAAGGGATAAGAGAGTTATCCAACCCCAAGAACATGTAGATTTGGGGATGTAATTACAAAATTTCTAGGAGGAATGGGTTTTGAAGACTCAAGAGATTTTGAGTGCCATATAATGCCCGAGAGATCAGTGGGTGACGGTGGCGACATTTCAGTTAGACGGGCATGCTAGTCATTGGTGACGTTTCAAGAGGATCATATTGGGAGACGGACCATTTGAGTGGGCATACTTCAAGTGGATGTTTTTCGATAGATTCATATCCAAAATTGCCTGAGAAATCAACACCATGAGTTTTCGAGATTGGTGATGGGTAACCTATCTGCTATCGACTATGAGTTGAAGTTTACTCAGCTATCACGGTATGCACCTGAGCTTATTTCGACAAATCTATAGAAGGCCAATAGATTTTTTACAGGATTGCAACCCTATCTAAGAGCCAAAATGTTGATGATTGAAACCACCAGTTACATAGACACGGTGAGTCGAGCTTAAAGAGTTGAACGAGAGGAGATGGAGTTACAAAGTGACTCTAGGTTAGTATATCCGTAGTACAGAGTTCCTCCACCACCGAGTTATAAAGCAGTTGGGGTTCCATTGAGGTCATCAGGGCCAATGAGACCAACATGGCAGATTAAAAGACCACAAGCTCCAATCTACTGATCGTCCACCCCACCGAGATCTATACATATGGGATCGTTAGCATGCTTCACATGCAGCCAGGTAGGACATTTTAGTAGAAAGTGCCCTATGTTATGGTCGTAGGTAGAGGTTAGACCCCAGGGTAGGGCATATCATTTGACTTAGGATGAGGTACCTATTTTAGACAAAGTTTTGGAAGGTAAAATTTTAATCTATAATGTAAAAATTTGAGTTTTATTTTTTAGACACCCCAATTTGAATGGAGCCCCACTCAAAAGGGCAAAAAAAAAAAACGATTTTCAATAAAACTTGCTAACGGGTCTAGAAAACCCAATTCATCTAAATGTGACATTTTGATCGAATCGAGGGTCCCTAAGACCCCTTAAAGGTCTAATGGGTCTACTAAATAGACTTGGCATATCTTCTCCTTCCCCACTTTTCACCCTAGAAATAGAATTACCCCAAGTTCGTTCAAAGCCCACGAACCCTCAACTCATAAAAAATTCATTTCTCACCCTATCCAACCTAACCTAGACTTAATCCCATATCACCTAAACCTTGAAATATACCCACCCTCAAAAACTCATTCCAAAATAATCCTAACTAATTCCAAATAACCTAAAACCTTTCCTAAAACCCAAACCAAAACCCAAATCAATTCAAACCATATCCATAATCTATAAACTTAACATATAAATCATTATCCACATCAACCAATCACCCTTTGATCATCAAGGGGGATACATGTCATCACCCTAACTCACCCCCCTTATCCAACTACCTACCCCCATCACCTTTCTTCAACAAACCATCAACAACCATCACCTCTATTAAAAATCATCTCAACCCATACCTTTCCATAGCCTACCCATATTACCTCTCTCCAAAAATCATCTCAACCCATACTCTTCTCTAACCTACCCTCATCATTACTTACAAATCCATCTCCACAAACCAAGCCCACACCCCTCTTCTCCAATCAAACACTCATTCTCTCCAATCAACTCACCTAATCACCTCACCTTCCCATCCCTTTCTGACAGATGTCATCATCCCCTTAACCCTCCTAAAATTTAATAAATTAACCCCTTACACAACTCATTCTCCTAACCTAAACACCATTTCCCTTGAAACCTACCTAACACTCAATCAAAAAACCACTCCCTTACATTCCCATTCCCTTAAACCAAATATCCATAATTTTACCTCACCAAATACTCCACCCAAATGGATTGGGTATGATCCAAATCATTTGGATAAAAAAATTATTCATTTACCCTCATTACACAACTATCCTCATTCCAATTCTAAATTCCATACCCCCCACCTTCAAAACCCATGCCATTCTCTACTCCTTCATTACTTCACCCCATTATATCCCTAAAGTAACCTCCAAACACCTATAAATACCCCCTTCCCCCTTCAAAATGAGCACCAAGTTTTAAACAAAAAAAATAATCTTTTCTCTTAAGTTCCCTCTATTCTATTCTCACATTACTCTAAATATATTTGCATACTTTACCAAGGACTCAAGAAAGACTTAAGAAGAAGAAGCAGAAAGGGAAGAAAGAGGACATTAAAGCTTCAAGGTGGGTCAAAGAAATACATACCCCCATCTTTCTCTACCTTTTCCATATCCCTATTCTACTATCCCCTTCATCTCTTTATTTTTTCTTTTAGAAAGTCTCTAAGGTGTGATATTCCCCATCTCCTATCTCTAATAGATCGGATCGCGGTTCGGTTGAAATTATATGGGTTGTAACCATTTTCAAAATAAAATTATTTTAAATCTTCGAATTGTTTTGAGGCAACTGGTATTCGGGTCCTTCTCAATCCATGAGAATGGACTCCTAACCATTAGCTAACACTCTTCAAAAACATGTTATTTTAATGCTAAACTTCTATATGGGTCATCTTTTTTTATGAGATGTTCCCTATAGTCTAAGCTGATAATGAATCCCTTCTTAGGGTACAAGTCACCAACACGTGACGCTTTTATTTTATTTATATTTTTATCCAAAAATGATCGAGTTGTGTTAAGGTTACTACCACTTGGTGGGGAGAAAATGGTGCTTAACACCTTCCCTTTTCTCCAATCGAATCGCTTACACCGAACTCAAGTTAATTGGTACCTTATCCATCAAGAGTCACTAAACGCCAAAAATGGAACTTTTTCTAAAATGCACATCAGGTGACCATTCACACCCTTTTACAAATATGAATGGTGGCGACTCCAAACCTTAGTAGAAGTGATCCTGAAAATCAAGAATCACGCATCTACATATTCGATACTGACTCTTCTAGATCATATATTTTTGTTGAGATTGCATATTTACTAAAGCTAGAAATTATTAACACGAGCCAAGTAATGAAATTATCTAGCTTGATGAGAAATTGTCGGGTAGCCTAGAAGTTTTGTTGAGATTGTGTAATTAGGATGGAGGACCAGGAAATGATTATCGATCTCATGTTATCAGACTATTGCTACTTTGACGTTATCTTGGAAAATAATTGGTTAATACAGAAACATGTCCATGTCGATTGTTTCACGAGATCAGTTATTCTTAGTAGACAAGGGTAGCCGAGGGTCAAAGTTTGAGGATCTAGGTATAGAAGAGATGACTTTTCGTACAAATAGTTGGAAAATCTGAAAGTGTTAGAGATAGAGATGTCGATAGATATGGTAGAGGTAGTTAGGGAATTTGGGGATGTTTCTTCAAAAAAATTATCGGATTTACTGTGTCGCAAGATATGATTGACTTGGTGTAAGGCATATGGCTTATTTCTATTACACCATACTGAATATCATCGGTAAAAACCCAAGAGTTGAAAGCGCAGATTGATGAGCTTACGAGCTTAGCATTTATCTGATCGAGTTCCTCACCCTAGGAAGCATCGGTTCTATTAATTAAAAACAAAGATGGGTCGCTCCGATTATGCATTGATTACCAAAAGTTGAATCAAGTAACCATAAAAAATAAGTACCCCATTTCCATGCATTAATGACCTGTTTGATCAACTGTAGGGTATCCAGTATTTCTTTAAGAATGATTTGCAATCGGGGTACCACCAGTTGAGAATTCGGGAGGCGAATATTCTGAATATTGCATTTTGGACCAAGCTAGGTACTTCAAGTATCTAATGAAGTCTTTCAGTTTGATAAATGCATCGACAACATTTATGGATCTTATGCACCAGATATTTTGGGAGCACCTTGACAGATTTATCATCGTATTCATAGATGACATTCTGATCTATTTTAATTTGAGGGAGGATCATGAGAGACACCTCAGAATCACATTACAGATTTTACGAGAAAACGGGCTATATGTCAAGTTTAGGAAGTGTGAGTTTTGATTTTAGAAAGTAAAATTCTTAGGGCACGTAGTGTCAAGTAAAGGGATAATAGTAAACCCTTCCAAGGTGGAGTCTATGCTATCGTAGAAACAACCAAAAACATTGATAGATATCATAAATTTCCTTGGGATGGTAGGCTATAAAAGATTTATTAAGGATTTTTTCACTTTTGCAGCACTGTTGACGAGACTGACTCAGAAAATGTTCAGTTTGAGTGGGATGACAATTGTGAGACTACCTTTCAAGATTTGAAGAATAGATTGATGACCGTTTCGATTTCAGTATCTTCGATTTCGAGTAAGGGTTTGACGATCTTTACTAATGCATCCGAAATTGAATTGGGGGCTGTACTAATGTAGTTTGGGAAGGTAATAGCATACACATTTAGGAAATTGAAGAATTATGATAAAAACTACCATGTTCATGGTTTGGAGTTGGCTGTTATAGTGTTCCCACTGCGAATATGGAGGCATTACCTGTATGGAGAGAAGTTTGAAGTATTCTCCGATTATAAGAGTCTCAAATATATATTCTTGCAGTAGAAATTGAATATGAGATAACGACGTTTGATGAAATACCTAAAGGACTACGACTTTACCCTTTAATATCACCTGGGAAAAGTGAATGTAGTTGTCGACACGCAGAGCATAAACATTGTAGCACATCTGATAGTAAAAGATGATAGTCCCTTGAGCAAGTCACAGAAATAATATTTGAGACTCCGAGAAAAAGGTGTAGACCACACATTTATTTGGATACATTGAGGACCGAAAATGAATTGATAGCACGAATTTGAGAATCTCATAAAACAGATGAGAATCTGTAGGAATACGTGTAGACACCTCATTTTTGCATTCACCTAATTAATCAACTCGTCAATCAGATCAGGACGGTTCCCAATGATGGATGATTATTCCAATGCTCTATTTTGTTAGTAGATATGTTCCAAAAATTCAGATGAGGTATTTCAAACTAACAAAACTGTAGAAACCACGCTAAGCTAGGAAAATATAACCCCCAAAACATAGAAATCATCATCTTGTAGATAAAAAAAATCTTTACGATAAAAATCACTAAAAATGACCAAATTACCAAAATATCCCTAACATTAAAACATCCTTAGAGCCCCCCTTATGCTTAGGAAAACCCGTTCGAACACATAAAACAACAAAATGAAATCAAATAAATCATTTCGCCAATTTTCACCAAATTCGACAAATTTACGAAAATACTCCTCATAGGGTTCTCGATCATTTCATACCAAAAAATTCGTAAATTACATAAACTAATAATCCCATTTAATTCCTTACGAAAAATAGATTTCAAAACATCCCGAAACATCGAAAATCGACTTGGAATGCAAAAGCTCTCTTCGGGGGTAAAATGGTAATTTTCTAATTTATAAAAATTTTTAATTTTGAAATTAATAAATAAAATATTAATCAACATAAAGTAAAATCTTAATAAAATTAATTAAAAAATCTAAACCAAGTTAATCTCATAAGACTTAAGTTAAAACTCTCATTAAAACCCTAATTTAAAGTCAAAACCTTAATTAAAACCCTAATCTAAAGAAACCAAGTCAATCTCATAAGACTTAAGTCAAAACCCTAATTAAAACCCTAATCTAAAGAAACCAAGTCAATCTTATAAGACCTAAGTCAAAATCCTAATTTATCTTATCTAAAAGAAACCTAATCACACACTAACTCTACAAAAAAAACTCTATAAATAGAGAGCCTCCACAACCTAATTTCTCAGGTCAAAGAAAATCCTAGAAAAAGTAGGTCAAAAAGCCTCCCTAGCCTTCCCAAAACCCTGATTTTGAAGTCCTAACCCCTTACCTATCATCAAAACCCTAGTTTTTGTCCATAAACTCCTAAAAACTCTCCACAAAACACCTAGAAATCTATCAATAAATTTAGGAAACACTTAGATCTAAGAAGGTGGTACTTCATCTTAGAGATCTGAAGCGAATCTAGTGACAAAAACAAAGCGATGAGTATCTTACGAAGAACCATTCGCCAGTTCTAAAGGAACCAATTGTTGTGATCGTATAGGTATATTTTCTTTTAATATTTTTTTATTTATTTTATTTATTTATTTTAGATTTTTTTAATAATGTAATCTTCTTGGGAAATAGTAGAGACCGGCGTTTGTCAGGCGGAGTTGGTGCCTAACACTTTCCAATCCCGTACCGTGATCCCCGAACTTAGTTTCTTTTTGTAGATTAATTGTTTTTATCCATCTTGAGTCAATGCTCAGTTCCTAGACCGTAGTAACTAGGTGGCGACTCCCAAACCTCAAAGTCAAAAGAGGATCCGCACACCCCGTGGATCGAGGGCTCTTTCAGTGGCGACTCTGCTGGGGACTATTGAGGATCAAACTTGAAAAACCCCAAGTATGGGAGTATTGCTAAAATGACCAAGACTGTCTTTATTTTTAGTTGCTAACTTATCTGCTTATTTTGTTTTTGTCCTTGTAATCCTTTTCGGCTCAAGTATTGATCATTTGTTAGATTTTGAATATTTTGTTTTAACATATATATATATATTTTTTCGGTTCAATCAAGGGTTATTCGAAATGACCCTAAATAATTCTAGATTTCAAGGTGATGGTCGTATTGAGGATGGGGATAATGATCGTTGAACCATGAAGTTTTTTTTTAGATGTGTGTCAATTTTCCCTTTGACAATATTATTTACAATTAAAATTTTTTTTTTTTAGGTGTCGATATTTCTTTTAATAGAACCTTTTTTGGTATGTCAAACTGTCCTTTAACAGTATTATTTTCAAAAAAACATTTCCTCTTTGGGTGTATGACAAGATGTAAAAAAATAAAAAAAATAAGAATTTTTAGGTGTTGTTGATGATAACAAGGCATGTGGGTTTTAAATTGATTTTTAGAAAGGGTGCGTCATTAGTAAAAAACTGTTTTTAACTATTAAACCCTTAATGTTTTAACTCAATGGGTGAGGTGTTTTTAGTAAAAAAACCATTTTTTCTTGTTTTACCCTTAATATCCCACTTTTTACCATTTTCTTCATCGTCTCCAATAGAGAGACTTGTTTTAAATCTGCTTTTTACCATTTTCTTCATCATCTCCAACAAAGAGATTTATTTTAAATATAGTTTTTGCCATCTTCTTCATCGTCTCCAACAGAGAGACTTATTTTAATTATATTTTTTTTTTACCTTGCTTCATCGTCTTGAGAGACAACTCTGCCCGATCGATTTCGATTCATAAATCTAATCAGTCTACGAGTCGGAGCATAAAAAAAAAGTTTTTTTTTACATGAAACTCGCATCGGTCTTCTTCTAAAAATCTAATTTTGGGGTTTCAAAAATGAAGCAAGAATCGTATCCAACCTGTAACATGGGAGATCTTACAATCGTTGAGTCTGAAACGAAAAGGGGAAGTGAAACCATGGCTTGTGGAGTTTTTGGGGGTCGCTCTATGGATGTTTCCACCTCGTTTTCGAGTTTTAACAACGGCAGACGATTTAATTCTTTTAAAACCTCATTTTTTTTTAGATCACGTCGTCACTGCAACAGATGTAAACATTTGTCTTCTTTTTCTCTTTCTTTTTTCTCCTCGTTCAATGGTTAAGCCTCTTTTGAACTTGAATGTTGCTATCGAAGCTTGTTGTCGCAAACACAAATAATTGTTGTCATGATTGTATTCAAATCAGTTGTTAGTTTAGATCATCGATCTACCAATAAGGTTGATGACAATGAAGAGAAAAAGGGCAGTTATATTTTCTGATTCATCATCATCAAAATCGACTCATTTGATTTGATGATTGAGAACAGAGAGGATAATGATGGACCAGCCCCTAGCATTTTTTTTCTCCTTCAATAATTCTTCGATCAATTAATTTAAAAAAAAAAAAAAAAAAAACTCTTTCATGTCTCTGATCTCAAATAGATGACCCATTGAGTGTTAGTTCTATTTGGGGATCACTCGAAACGGGAGGTTTTGGGTTTAAACTGTTTTAGAATTTTTTTTTTTTGAATTATTTTGGAGCTTAAAAAAAATAATATAACAAGAAACCATGGTTGAATGAGGTTTTTTTTTGTGTGTGGAGAAATTGTGGTTGTTTGGTTGATCTCATCTTGGGTTAACCTTGACACACCAATTGCTACTTGCAATACACCAATCCATATTTAAATAGTTTTTTTTTTCAAAAGAATTGGTGTGTTGTAAGTAAACGTTGGAGTGTTAATAATTCTTTTTAATCTCAATTTGTGTAGGGTCATCCAAAGTAATTCTTGATTGGACCATAATATATATATGTTTCTTGTTTTGGACTAAGAATTATATGCTTGCTTCAACGATCGAATCTGATTATTAGTCTTTGTGTTGATTCCCTATCTAACATTGTCATAATTGAGGTATATGCTTGATATGTTTAATGTTGTGATTGGATTAATATTAGTTGTGGTTAATATTCATGTGGTATCAATGTTGTGATGAAATGATTAGGCCCATGGGCCCATTGGTTTGAAAAACGGCCCGGGCACACCCCACCCTATGTTGCATATACCACTAGCATGTTTATCGCTTTGCACGTTTGCATGTCCCTTATAGCCAACGTGGCACTAGTGTATGGCCCGGTCTCCTCGTGAGATGTGACGTCATGCATGAAAACCACAACTCCAGTCACGTACCTTCAGGTATATAAAACTGGGGCATCAATACCGTTTGATTAGGTGACACTGAAAGGTATATCGATACACCCAGACTGGAGCGACCTGAGCCTTTGCCCTATTATAAGCCACAAGGTCACATCTCCCGATTGCTAACCCTAGACTCGTACCTATACGGTATATCAAAGTTAATCTAAGTTCACCAATTATACTTCTTGGTCAAAATCAGTGCCTAAGTGAGATCCTACCCTGTTGTACCCTACTGTATGAAGGAGATAGACTACGTCTATTCAAGATGAGAGGTATTTAAGAGGACCCATTGCTCAGCATTGTGCGTCACCTCTCAACTGGAGATTAAACTAGTTGCTTTTGACTTCAGAGAAGTGGGTTGGAGCCTTTAGATTATCACCTATATGGTATATTGAAAGCGCCATCGATCCGCGGGGTGCGCGGATCCGCTTTTGACCCTTGAGGTTTGGGAGTCGCCACCTAGTTATTACGGTCTAGGAACCAATTTGACCCTACAATAGATAAAAAGAACTAATCTACTATAGAAATCTGAATCCGGGGATCATGTTACGGGGTTGGAAGGTGTTAGGCACCAACCTCGCCCGGCCAATGCCGGTCTCTACTTATCCCAAATAGATCTACATTGCTAATGATAAAACCTAGATTAAAAAAATAATAAAAAACCTTACCTTCGATCTGCAAAAGCACTATTCCCTCAGATCTGAAAAACAGTTCTTTGTACCGTACTCCTTGTTTCGTTTTGTCTCCGGATCTGATTTCTGATCTCCGAGGCAAGGTGTCTCCTTCTTGGATCTGAATGCTTTGAATTTGTGGTGGATTTTTGGGATGTTTTTAGGAGGTTTTTGGGTGTTTTTTAGGCTAAAATAGGAGTAGGGGTGTTAGGGAAGGAGTTGGGGCTCCAAAATTAGGGTTTTGGAAGGGTTGTGGAGGCTTCTTCACCTACTTTTTCTAGGATTTTTTCTTTGATACGAAAATAGGGTGTGGAGGCTCCTATTTATAAAGTTTTTAGAAGCATTTAGGTTTTGATTGGGGTTTCTTTTAGGGTTTCAATTAGTGTTTTGACTTAGTCTTTAGGGTTTTGACTTTAGTCTTATGAGATTGACTTGATTAGTTTTAGATTAGGGTTTGGATTTAGGGTTTTGACCTTAGTCTTATGAGATTAACTTGATTAGTTTAGATTAGGGTTTTGATTTAGGGTTTTGACCTTAGTATTATGAGATTGACTCGATTAGTACCTTGACTTCAGTCTTGCTTGATTGACTTTAATTTTGACTTCAGTTTCACTTGATTGACTTTAATACCTTGACTTCAGTCTTGCTTGATTTACTTTTAATTTTTGGAGAACCCCCTTCTATTATATCTTTAATTCTTTGGACCCCCAAATGGAGGGGTCCTTAAAGAAATATCCCACGAACCCTCAACAATTTTGCCTGAGAGTCCAATTAATCGATTTCTTAGGTTCAACTTTTTAAATTAATTTCATTGATGTTTCACTTTAATTATTTAATGTTTTATTTATTAATTTCGAATTTTTTAATTATGAAAATTGTGAAATTACCATTTTACCCTCAGAGAGGATTTTTTACGTTTTAAGTCGTTTTTCAATGTTCCAGGATGTTTTGGAATCAGTTTTTCGTAAGGACTTCAATGGGAATGTTGGTTTTTATCATTTATGAAGTTTTTTGTATGAAATGATCGTGAACTTTATGAGGGGTATTTTCGTAATTTTGTCAAATTTTGTGAAAATTGGCGAAGTGGTTTACTTGGTTTCGATTTGTTGTTTTATGTGTTTGAACGGATTTTTCTAAGCGTAATGTAGACTCTAAGGTTGTTTTGAGGTTAGGGGTATTTTGATAATTTAATCATTTTTAGTGATTTTTATCGTGAAGCTTCTTTTTGGTTTGCAAGATGATGATTTCTATGTTTCTGGGGTCGTATTTTCCTAGCGTAGCGTGGTTTCTAAGTTTTGTCAGTTCGAGATACCTCATCCGGATTTCTGAAACATATCTGGTAACAAAATAAAGCATTGGAATAGACATCCATCATTGGGAACCTTTGCGATCGGGTCGACGAGTTGATTAATCAGGCGAATGCAAAAATGGGGTGTCTACAGATGCCCCTCTTTGGCAGAGGGTTGAAGCAAACTAGATAGCAAATCTATTTTGGTAGATAGTGCGATATCTGAATGCCAAAGCTAGTGACAGTTCATTTTGCAGCCTGATTTAGCAATTCGTCGGGGTGTTCGGATCCTTGAGGGTAAACTCTCCCCGAACTAAAAGAAAATGTCAGGTCTTTGAGCGCGAGTTCTCACTGGCAGTGTCAAATCCTTAAATTTAAAAAATTCTCATTGACTGATATAACAACTGTGCAAGTGTGTGATTTAAAATCTGAGATAAATTTGAGTAAAATATGAGTATAATCTGAGCATAATTCTGAGAAAACTTTCGACGAAAACTGAGCAAAATCCAAGATAACCCTTGGCGGCATCTGAGCAAAATCCAAGATAACCCTTGGCAAAAACTGAGCAAAATCCAAGATAATTCTTGGCGGCAACTGAGCAAAATACAAGATAACCCTTGGCAGAAACTGAGCAAAATCCAAGATAACCCTTGGCGGCAACTGAGCAAAATCCAAGATAACCCTTGGCGGAAACTGAGCAAAATCCAAGATAACCCCTGGCGGTAACTGAGCAAAATCCAAGATAACCCTTAGTAGAAACTGAGCAAAATCCAAGTTAACCCTTGGCGGCAACTGGCGGAGCATAATCCGAGCAAACCCTCGGTGGCATCTGGCTGAGCAAAATCCGAGATAACCCTCGGCGGCAACTGACTGAGCATAATCCGAGCAAACCGTCGGTGGCATCTAGCTGAGCATAATCCGAGCAAACCCTCGGCGGCAACTGGCTGAGCAAAATCCAAGATAACCCTTGGCGGCAACTGAGCAAAATCCGAGATAACCCTCGGCGGCAACTGGCGGAGCATAATCCGAGCAAACCCTCGGTGGCATCTGGCTGAGAAAAATCCGAGCAAACCCTCGGCGGCAACTGGCTGAGCAAAATCCAAGATAACCCTTGGCGGAAACTGAGCAAAATCCGATATAACCCTCGGTGGCAACTGGCTGAGCATAATCCGAGCAAACCCTCGGCGGCAACTGGCTGAGCAAAATCCAAGATAACCCTTGGCGGTAACTGGCTGAGCATAATCCGAGCAAACCCTCGGCGGCAACTGGCTGAGCAAAATCCAAGATAACCCTTGGCGGCAACTGAGAAAAATCCGAGATAACCCTCGGCGGCAACTGGCTGAGTATAATCCGAGCAAATCCTCGGCGGCAACTGGTTGAGCATAATCCGAGCAAACCCTCGGCGGCAACTGGCTGAGCAAAATCTAAGATAACCCTTGGCGGCAACTGAGCAAAATCCGAGATAACCCTCGGCGGCAACTGGCGGAGCATAATCCGAGCAAACCCTCGGTGGCATCTGGCTGAGAAAAATCCGAGCAAACCCTCGGCGGCAACTGGCTGAGCAAAATCCAAGATAACCCTTGGCGGCAATTGAGCAAAATCCGAGATAACCCTCGGCGGCAACTAGCTGAGCATAATCCGAGCAAACCCTCGGCGACAACTGGCTGAGCAAAATCCAAGATAACCCTTGGCGGTAACTGGCTAACCATAATCCGAGCAAACCCTCGGTGGCAACTGGCTGAGCAAAATCCAAGATAACCCTTGGCGGCAACTGAGCAAAATCTGAGATAACCCTCGGCGGCAACTGGCGGAGCATAATCCGAGCAAACCCTCGGCGGCAACTGGCTGAGCAGAGCAAAATCCGAGATAACCCTCGGCGGCAACTGGCTGAGCATAATCCGAGCAAACCCTCGGCGGCAACTGGCTTAGCAAAATCCAAGATAACCCTTGGCGGTAACTGGCTGAGCATAATCCGAGCAAACCCTCGGCGGCAACTGGCTGAGCAAAATCCAAGATAACCCTTGGCGGCAACTGAGCAAAATTCGAGATAACCCTTGGCGGAAACTGAGCAGAATCCAAGATAACCCTTGGCGGCAACTGAGCAAAATCCAAGATAACCCTTGGCGGAAACTGAGCAAAGTCCAAGATAACCCTTGGCGGCATCTGAGCAAAATCCAAGATAACCCTTGGCGGCAACTGAGCAAAATCCAAGAGAACCCTTGGCGGAAACTGACTGAGTAAAACTGAGAACAAAGAAATAAATCTAGGAGAGAAACGATTGAAAATGAGTCTGGAGAAGGGTGGTTGAATCTGGGAATGAATAAATTTGGGACATAATGGATGTCCTATCTCCTATGTGAGATTCAGAATGCATTTGTTTGAATCTCAAGGTTTTAAAAAAGTTTTGTAAATTTAAAATCTGAGTTTGAACCTCAAGAGTTTTTTGAAAAACTGCTATCAAGAGGGTAACCTTAAGTTTGGAATTCTCATTTTAGGATTAACATTGCTCAAAAACAAAATGTCCTTACTTTGACAATAAACATGGCATTGAAAATAATTGAACACATCATAAAGAAGATGCCCCTGGTATAAGGAGGAAATTACATATCTAGATGAAAAAGAAAAATGCCCCTGGTATGAAGATTTGAAATATTTGATTACCACAAGCGCAATAAAGATTCAACTTTTAATTTTGATTAATTTTATTAAAGATTTTGAGTCAGGCTCAAGAGAACAAAATATTTCCTTTTGAGACTCATCATAGAATTCACCATTCTCTCCATTGGTTTACTTGGGGAAGTAAGAATTTTCAGATCGATCGTAGACAAGATACTTGTGGCTTCTGAATCTATGCCTGGTTTAAGCTGAGTATTGAACTTGATTATTCGGATTTCTGACGTTTCGGCTCGAACTGCTCTCAGCTTGGGATTTTCTTCTGTTTTTTTTTTATTGCTCTAATTTTTGCCTAGATCGCCTTTCCAGGTTTTCAATCTATCGAGCTTGCTTTAACTTTTGCCTAGACCGCCTTTTCAGGTTTTCAATCTAGCGAGCTTTTTCTTTTTTTCTTGGCTCTGATTGTTGCTAAAGTTGTCCTTTCAGATTTTCAACTTTGCGAGCTTGCCTTCATTTTTGCCTAAGTCGCCCTTTTCGGGTTTTCAACTTAACAGGCTTCATCATTTTTTTATCTTTTTTCTTTTCCTCTGACCTTCTAGAATCACTGTCTGATCATGTTCTACTATCCTCCTTGACTTTTTCACACGGTACTTAGGAGGACTTTTATAGGTAGGCTTGGGACTAGGCATAAAATGAAAGGGATTTTGAGGTTCAAAAACCCAAATGCCCCTTGTGTGGCATTTCATTTAAACTTTTTCTTGAATTTTCCTCCCTATTCTTTTGAATTTTTTCTTTTTAGATTTTTTCTTTATCGGGGAATCTATTTTTTATTTTGGTGTGGTCGGGCCTGAAGTAACTTCTCAGGTTGCCTACGTACCCCAAATTTTTGGGATCAGACCAAAACGTAGTTCAGATCTTCCCTCCCCTTGGTTAGGTGATCAGGCTAAGAAATAAAAGGCATAATTTTTTTTTTTTTTGAAAAGGCTGCAAAGGGCTGAGAAAGGAGATAATGAACTGGGTAGCAGGAAAATTGATTCGGCCAAAGATGGCCTCCTTAAATGTAGTACCATTTGATCCGGTCAAGGTTGGTTGACTCTGGTAGTTCACTTTCATCATGATCTTGAAGTCTGACGACTTTTCCAGACAGTATTTCCTTAATGAATGAATTTCTCCAATTGGGTTCAGACTTTCTCCTATAATCGAGGAGGAGTGTTCAATTTTCTTTGAAGTCTGATAGTTAAATCCTTGACCTGTAAATGATGAGCTTTGACATTTTTGTCAAATGCACGGGTGACTCTTCTTAGATAAGCTTGCACATGGTACAGGGCTTTAACTAGTTTTCTTCGATCAAGTTTAATTCTTCATACTGCTGACGAACCCAATCTGTTTCTAGCAAATGATTTTCCAACAAGACCCTAAGAGACGAAATTTCCATTTCAACTAGCAAGATTGCTTCCATGCCATACACTAAAGAGTAGGGAGTAGCTCCAGTAGAGGATCGAATTGAAGCTCGATATGTCCATAGCGTGAATGATAATTTTTCTGACCAATCTCGATGTGATTGACACAATTTTCCTGATGATAGCCTTGAGACTCTTACTAACTGCTTCAATCGTTCCATTGATCTGAGGATGGTAGGGGGATGATTTGTACTTCCGGATCTTCAACTTTAAATATAGAGTAATGATTTATGCTTTGAAGTACGACCCATTATCAGAGATCAGTTCAAAAGGTACCCCCATATCGACTGATAATATGTGATTTGAAACTCAAGATGTAGTAAGGATAGTGCTGATACATTTTATAACATCTTCTTTAATTCCATCGATATAGACGAGTATCTATTTCGTGTTGAACAACACCCAAGCTTATACCTAGCATACCCTCATATGATCACACGAACAAGTCTTTTGAAATTTCTGAGTAAATTCATTATCCCCTCGTGTTCCTTTAGGGATAAGATGGTTTCTATTTGAATCTCTTTAGGAATTATTTTTTGTTTCGAGGTCAAAGACCTTTCCTTTCTCGATTAAAGGTTGAGCCCGACTCTTATCTTCTTATTCAGAAACGAAATCTATCAAATTATTAGTTAATTCGTTAATGCGCTCGAGGTATTCAAAAATTTCTTTTATCCGATCAATTTCAGATGGGGCAACAGACACCTCTATAGACTCGATGAACTAACTTGACTCAATAGGAAAGAGTAGACTCAATTTAAGGAAGACATGACCTTGTTGAAAAAAAGGACTCGAGCTAACCCAGATGACTCACGAAAACTCAAGACAAGTACCCACACGAGTTTGATTAGGACTGAGGACTGAGATATTGCTTACAACCGGTAGGATTGAAGTACTATAATCTTCAAAGAACAACTGGACGATGTTGAGAAATTTTGAGGTCATTTTTGACTGTTGACTTGATATTGACGTACTGACTGGATTTACAACCCTAGCTAGACAATGGACGATTGAGCTTAGATACAATGATAACCCTTAAACCTCTTTGAAGGCGAATTTAACCAATTTCAGTGTCACCCCCTTGATAACATTTTAAATGAACCCTGAGATTTTATTGAATTTTGTGCACCAATCCATTAAAAAGTTCATCCATTTAATGATTATTCAGAAGAAAAATAATTTTACTGCACTCTTGAAAAATATTGACAAATAATGTTTTCATTGAATAACAACTTCAAACATATTTCAATAATTTTTCATGCAAATATATATCTTTTGTAAATCATTTTTCCTTCATTTTCTTTTCTTTTGGAAAATATTTTCTTCTGGAAAACATTTTTTCTTTGAAAAATAGTTTTTATTTGGAAAATATTTTCTCTTGGAAAATCTTGTTCTTATGGAAAACATTTTCTAGAAAACATTTTTTTTCTTAGAAAACATTTTTTCTAGAGAATAACACTTTTTCTGGAAAACACTTCTTTTGGAAACATTTTTTCCTAGAAAATACTTACTTTTTCTTCTTTGAAAATTCGATTTCCATTTTGATTTAAATGGCCTGGTCCATCATGATTGTTGGATCGGGATGGACTGGGTCATTATTGTAAAAGAATGGATTTTTTTATTGGATCGGTGCACCCATTTTACTTTTCAAAAGTAACATTTTTTATCCTTGAGGACAATCATACACTCTGATCTCATCATTCACATACATCCATTTCATCATTCACATGCATTCTGATCTCATCATTCACATACATTCATATCAATCACAAAGTCTCATAAAATTCCATTCAATGAACAACCCGGGAACATCCAAGATAAGTTCGAGTCGTGACCTACTGGGAAGGTTTCTAGACTCTAAGCTTACTACGTGCAATGCATTTTTATCTAGCCACCCTTGCCCAAGCACACCTATATACCTTTCGATACGTGGTGACTTGGTTTGATATACCGTGTAGGTGATAATCTAAAACCTCAATTCACTTCTCTGAAGTCAAAAACAGCCAGTTTGATCTCCAGTTGAGAGGTGGCGCACAATGCTGAGCAAGGGCCCACTTAAATACCTCTCGTCTAGAATAGACGTAGTCTATCCCCCTCGTACAGTAGGGTACAGCGGGGCAAGATCTTGCTTAGGCACCGGTTTTGACCAAGAAGTGCAATTGATATACTTAGACTATCTTTTATACCTACGGGTACGAGTCAAGAGTTGTAGCTTTCATAAATGGTTTGGCATCCCACGAGGGGACCGACCACGTATTAGTACTACGTTGGCAATCGGGACATGTGACTGTGTGGCTTATAATAGGTCAAAGGCTCAGGTCGCTCCAGCCTGAGACGTGCATGTGGTGTGCGCAAAACAGGGTGGGGTGTGCCCGGGACCTTTTTCAAACAAATGGGCCCATGGATCCAATCAAACCAATCATATATTTAATCAAAACCAAAATCATTCAAATCATATGAATATTCAATTAAGATCACATTATTCCCATCACATAAGCACATTAACATTACGATCAACATCAATCATGTATTTCAAGCAAGATCATGGTAAATTAATCAATAAATATGGCATATGATAATGATCAAACAAACATTGCAATAAACATAATTTTTATAATTTTTAAGGTCCAATCAATGATCACTTTTGGGTGATCCAAAATAAATCGAGATTCCAATAGGTGTTACATTGATGATAGAATGACAATGGTTGAGATGAGCTCACTCTCAAGAACATTAATTGTGCCAACATTAGATAAATTCAGATTTTCTGTGAATTAGAAAAATACAATCTGAATTTGCATCGATGATATCTAAGGCTCCCGATAACGAAATCGAGTGAACTCAAGTTCTAAATTAATCTACTCGATGTGATCTACATTTTATTAATAGGTGTCCAGACTTAGTTCTCACCAGAATGTTCTGTAAAAACGTTTTAACGTTGCTATCCCAACTTTCATTCAGAAATAATTCCAGATTTACAGATTGAACTTGCATGGATAATATCTAAGGCTTCCGATAACGAAATTGAGTGAACTCAAGTTTTAAATTAAGCTACTCGATAAGATCTATGTTTTATTAACAGGTTCCCAGACTTAATTCTCACTAGAATGTTCTGTAAAAAAGTTTTAACGTTGCTGTCCCAACTTTCATTCAGAAATAATTCCAGATTTACAGATTGAACTTGCATCGATGATATCTAAGGCTTCCGATAACGAAATTGAGTGAACTCAAATTCTAAATTAATCTACTCGACGAGATCTATGTTTTATTAAAGGTTCCCAGACTTAATTCTCACTAAAATGTTCTGTAAAAAAGTTTTAACGTTGCTGTCCCAACTTTCATTCATAAATAATTCCAGATTTACAGATTGAACTTGCATCGATGATATCTAAGGCTTTCGATAACGAAATTGAGTGAACTCAAATTATAAATTAATCTACTCGATGAGATCTATGTTTTATTAAAGGTTCCCAGACTTAATTCTCACTAAAATGTTCTGTAAAAAAGTTTTAACGTTGCTATCCCAACTTTCATTCAGAAATAATTCCAGATTTACAGATTGAACTTGCATCGATGATATCTAAGGCTTCCGATAATGAAATTGAGTGAACTCAGATTCTAAATTAATCTACTCGACGAGATCTATGTTTTATTAAAAGGCTCCCAGACTTAATTCTCACTAGAATATTCTCTAAAAGTGTTTTACTATTTCTGTCCAACCTTCATCATTCCATCATTTTCGTAGGTCAATTTGAATATTTCATTATTTAGGGGTCATCAAAAAGTGATCCTTAATTGGAGAAAAAAAAATACAATACCAAAAATCATCTACAATCAAGATAAAAAATAAATAAATAGAAAAAATAAATAAAATAAATCCAATTAAATAATAAAAAAAAACTAGGTCATCTTGGCAATGCTCCCATACTTGGGGTTTTTCAAGTTTGATCATCAATAGTCCCCAGTGGAGTCGCCACTGAAAGCGCCATCGATCCGCGGGGAGCGTGGATCCGCTTTTGACCCTTGAGGTTTGGGAGTAGCCACCTAGTTATTACGGTCTAGGAACCAATTTGACCCTACAATGGATAAAAAGAACTAATCTACTATAGAAATTTGAATCCGGGGATCATGTTACGGGGTTGGAAGGTGTTAGGCACCAACCCCGCCCGGCCAATGCCAGTCTCTACTTATCCCAAATAGATCTACATTGCTAATTGTAAAACCTAGATTAAAAAAATAATAAAAAACCTTACCTTTGATCTGCAAAAGCACTATTCCCTCAGATCTGAAAAACAGTTCTTTGTACCGTACTCCTTGCTTCGTTTTGTCTCCGGATCTGATTTCTGATCTCCGAGGCAAGGTGTCTCCTTCTTGGATCTGAATGCTTTGAATTTGTGGTGGATTTTTGGGATGTTTTTAGGAGGTTTTTGGGTGTTTTTTAGGCTAAAATAGGAGTAGGGGTGTTAGGGAAGGAGTTGGGGCTCCAAAATTAGGGTTTTGGAAGGGTTGTGGAGGCTTCTTCACCTACCTTTTCTAGGGTTTTTTCTTTGATACGAAAATAGGGTGTGGAGGCTCCTATTTATAAAGTTTTTAGAAGCATTTAGGGTTTGATTGGGGTTTCTTTTAGGGTTTCAATTAGTGTTTTGACTTAGTCTTTAGGGTTTTGACTTTGGTCTTATGAGATTGACTTGATTAGTTTTAGATTAGGGTTTGGATTTAGGGTTTTGACCTTAGTCTTATGAGATTGACTTGATTAGTTTAGATTAGGGTTTTGATTTAGGGTTTTGACCTTAGTATTATGAGATTGACTCGATTAGTACCTTGACTTCAGTCTTGCTTGATTGACTTTAATTTTGACTTCAGTTTCACTTGATTGACTTTAATACCTTGACTTCAGTCTTGCTTGATTTACTTTTAATTTTTGGAGAACCCCCTTCTATTATATCTTTAATTCTTTGGACCCCCAAATGGAGGGGTCCTTAAAGAAATATCCCACGAACCCTCAACAATTTTGCCTGAGAGTCCAATTAATCGATTTCTTAGGTTCAACTTTTTAAATTAATTTCATTGATGTTTCACTTTAATTATTTAATGTTTTATTTATTAATTTCGAATTTTTTAATTATGAAAATTGTGAAATTACCATTTTACCCTCAGAGAGGATTTTTTACGTTTTAAGTCGTTTTTCAATGTTCCAGGATGTTTTGGAATCAGTTTTTCGTAAGGACTTCAATGGGAATGTTGGTTTTTATCATTTATGAAGTTTTTTGTATGAAATGATCGTGAACTTTATGAGGGGTATTTTCGTAATTTTGTCAAATTTTGTGAAAATTGGCGAAGTGGTTTACTTGGTTTCGATTTGTTATTTTATGTGTTTGAACGGATTTTTCTAAGCGTAATGTAGACTCTAAGGTTGTTTTGAGGTTAGGGGTATTTTGATAATTTAATCATTTTTAGTGATTTTTATCGTGAAGCTTCTTTTTGGTTTGCAAGATGATGATTTCTATGTTTTTGGGGTCGTATTTTCCTAGCGTAGCGTGGTTTCTAAGTTTTGTCAGTTCGAGATACCTCATCCGGATTCTGAAACATATCTGGTAACAAAATAAAGCATTGGAATAGACATCCATCATTGGGAACCTTTGCGATCGGGTCGACGATTTGATTAATCAGCCGAATGCAAAAATGGGGTGTCTACATATATCAAATCAGGTCACCACGTACCATCTAATTGAGCATACTCGAGAGGTATATAGGTGTACTTGGGCAAGGGTGGCTAGATAAATTGCATTGCACATAGTAAACCTACAGTCTAGAAATCTCCCTATAGGTCATGACTCGAACTTATCGTGGGTGTTCTTGGGTTGCTTTTCGAAAATGGACCTTACAAATGATGAGATCAGGAATGTACCATTTTGTCCTCAAGGATCAAATTTTTTTCTTGTTTAACTTGATTCGAAATTACTGTATCACTGAGTGCACCAACCCAATAAAGAATCCTTTTTAGCTTGCCAATGGTTCATAATGACTCAGTCTATCTCGATCCAACAATCATGATGAACTAGACCACTTAAATCAAAATGAAATTCAAACTCTTTGCTAATTCGGGTTTCAACCCATTTTAAAAGAAGAAAAATGTTTTTCAGAAGAAAATGTCTTCCAGAAAGAAAAAAAAATGAAGGAAAAATAATTTACAAAATGATTTATTTTGCATGGACCTTGGAAATATACTGAAATACCCTTTTGTGTCAAATCATGATGCTAGCTACAGGCAATAACCCAATCGACCAATTGGTCAAAACAACCATCGTAGGGATGCACCCAATAGAGAAAATCAACTTTGGGAAATTCATGTTGAGATGTGCCTTGTATTTCCACGAGTTTGAGATAGATTGGAACTTTCTACGTGCTATGGCAAAGCATTAGAACACTTATCTCCATATCTTCCATATTGGGCATATGCACTTGTGTCCTACCCATGAAGAATATTGTGGTATCATGGGGATATCTACTTCAAGACCTCTAGTCAGACCCTCATTGAACACAGGATATGCTGGTAAACTCCCGACAGGATTAGACATCCCAAAAGAAGAAGCCAAGGTCTTAGTCCGTAACGAGAGATTGGACTTAGTACCTTTACTGGGCTCGTATCGCTTCCGTAGTTATCCCGTCAATATAAAATCAGAAGCTTGGTGAGCCACTAGAGACTATCGATTGTGTTTAGGAATCCTAGCCCAATATATACTGACCTACAAAAGTGATGGTCAAACTGTCCTTGAGTCCTTCATAGACATAGCTTCCCAACTCTCAGGTAAAGTCAACCCTGTACCTCTCATTCTAGTTGAAACCTTCTCGGATTTAAATGCAATGAAAAATGATGAGGGAAAAAGATTCAAAGGAAGCCCCCACTTACTTTATATGTGACTTTGTGACTGTCTCAAAATTGTGGACGTTCCTTCAACCCTCGAGTATAGGCCAAAACACTTTTTCAGAAGAAACCTGTTAGTGCGTCACAACTCAGTTAAGGCTTAGTGCAAATGGTTAAATTCTCGCCTTGCCTATCATATTGGTTTGAGATGTCTTTCGTGGATGACCCGACTATCCTGTTCTAGGTACCAAATGATCCTACTACGTTCGTCTGATCGATTTGGAAGAGACATCTTTTTATAGACCTGACTTGATCCCAGAACAATACGAAGTGCCTATAGATTTCTCTTTGCCTCAACACAAAGACTTCGTTCCTCCTGAGCCCATTGACTGGAAAGTTATTACATCTCATGGAGAAGGCTTGGAACAAGTGCACCTTAGGGTATCCAGATGGACCAGTAGAATTTAAAGAACCAGTTGTTAGAGCCAAAAGGATCAAACTTGATAACAATCCTGATGGCCATCTAGACAAGGCCAAGTGTCAATGTAAAAAATAGTTTAAGTCAAAAGAATGTTATTCAAAGAAATTTTCTTTGTCAACAATTTTCAATATGTTCAATAAAGTTATTTTTCCTTTGAATAAACATTTATTTTCTTTTGATCATTGCATGAATGGATTATTTAATGGATTGGTGCACGTACTTCAATAAAGGATTGATTAACATATTATCAAGGGGGTAACACTGAAATTGATTAAATTTATCTTTGATGGGGTGTATAGGATTATCATTGCACCCAAACTCAAGCGTCTACCTCTTAGTTGGAGTCGTAAGTCCAGTTGGTTAGAGCGGGTAGAAATGGTTTCAAAATTTGAGCTTACAAAGATCCGTAAGATTTTGGAAGCCTTTGCCAATGACATCAACAATATAAAAGGCAAAGTGGAAGTTTTAAAACAAATTTCAGAATCAACGGGCAATCCCCTTGACGATCCAAAAGGGAAAAGGGTAGAAGAAAATGTAACGACACGTGCACATGAGGTCTTTGAACTTGACGGAGATGAAGAACATTTCGATAAAAATCCAATGTTAGCCAACAGGATGTCTCAGTTGGATTCCACCCTGAAGAGTATAAAAGGTATCGATAAAATTGCAGCAGGCATTGAAGCTTTGAATCCTATCCCTATAATTCATTTGCCAGAGAAATTTGTGATGCCTGAAATGGACAAGTTCAGTAGGGTAGGTTGTGCAAAAATGCATCTTAAGGTGTATGTTACTAACATGCGCACTATGGGGCTCAGTGATGAACATATGACATTGCTATTTCAGCGAACTCTATCAGGATCAGCTCTGCAATGGTTGATGTCTCAAGATCCAACTATAGTAGGTACATGGGAGAATATGTCAAAGGCTTTCTGGCATTAGTATAAATACAGTACCGAGATTGAAACTTCAAGAAGGGATTTGGAATCAACTAAACAGAAAAACGGAGAAACATTCACTAATTTCATTGGTCACTGGAGGGCCAAGGCTGCCCAAATGTGGGATAAACCTTCAGAGAAGGAACAAGTAGCGATTATCCTAAAAAACCTCACACAAGGATATGCTCAACACCTAGTGGCCCAATATCTTCCTACTTTTGAGTCCCTATTGCAAGCCAGAAGCCAACTTGAAGACGTTTTTGCCTCTGGGGTTCTTTCTAACTCTTTAGATAACAGGTCCAAGAAAACCCTTCGTTTTCAAACCTAGTACCAACCATGTTTATATAGCTAAGATATCAGCTACTGCAGTTCAACACCGAGCCCGGACTAATAACCAGGTTCACCCAAGTCAACCTCGAACTCCGTATCAGTTTACCAATCTAGGGATGAGTCTCACTATAGCTCTTCACAAATTGGTCAAAAAAGGGCTTCTTACCCCGATCCAACCCCGACCTTTACCAAATCCCCTGCCAGTTAGACACAATTATAACTTCAGTGAGTTCCATCAAAACTCTGGCCATTACACTAATCGATGTATCACTTTACGCTATGCCATTCAAAACTTTATCGTCAACAAAAATGTCACCATCCCTAGCCCAGCATCACCAAATGTCACCACTAATCTATTACCTACTTATCAACCTCTACCAACCCTAAACATGGTTTCTAACACCCAATCACCATTTGACCCTGTATCTCTCATCTATCCCATCCAAGTCAAACCACCTAGTTACCCCATCGTTCGAATAGTTTTCGCGGACGAAGTCTTTACCATAAGCTACGAGCCCTTCGATCTAGCCTCAGACGATGCATACTGTCTATACCCACCTCATTACAGTAGTCCTGCAGTCAATAGTTATCTGTTTGCTCAAATGAACCCAAAAAGCCTTTTGACAGATGAAGATCCATACCTGTTGACTGAAGAAGACGAGTCTTTCTCCCTTTCCTGTGATAAAGTTAGACACATGACCCAAGAAGGAAGATTCTTTAAGCCACTAGAACTCCGTGATGACAATCCTGTAGTCTTGGCAAAAAAAGAAATAGATCCCATTAAGGAGAATATTGAAAAAGATGACTTCGTGATTTGGCAGTTGAAGAAATCAGGGGCCAATATCTCAGTTTGGGATTTGCTCATGGCTTCCACTGCCCACAGGGAAGTTGTTCTCAAAGTGCTAAGTACAGCTCAAGTTTCACTCGATACTTTTTTGAATCAACTGGCCAGTATAATAGGGGCAACTCATGTGAAGAACATATTGTCTTTCTCAGACTCAGATCTTCCAAAAGAATGAGCAAGCCACACTAAGCCATTACACATTACAATCGACTACAACGGGATTAGGGTACCTCTGATTTTAATTGATAATGGGAGTGCACTGAATGTTTATCCTTTGAAGACTGCTACTTGCCTTGGGTTCAAAGCTGAAGATCTCAAGTCCACTAATCAAGGTGTCAGGGCATATGATAATACCAAAAGGGATGTATTGGGTATTTTGCACCTTCGATTGTCCACGGTCATAGCTGAGTTTTCTATAGAATTTTAGGTCATAGACATCCAGTCTTCTTTAATTTGTTATTAGGAAGACCATGGCTACACCAGATGAAAGCCATACCTTCCACATGACATTAGAAAATCAAATTTATCAAAGATGGGCTAATGATTACTCTTCATAAAGATGCTAAAATTGTGGGAACTGTAAATAGTACTGAAGCTCAGAGTGAGCCATTGCTTGAGATTCGGCCAGAACAACAGAGGGTAGAGCTCAACGGGTCTGAATTTGAGAAGATCTGCTTAGTCCAATGGGATCATTCGGTGAAAGATTATTTACCAATTGAAAATACCTCTAATTGCTATATGGCTAACATGTTCAAGAACATGAGGTTCTTTCTTGGTATGGGCCTAGGTCGCAAGCAACAAGGTATCAAAAAGGCACCAGTGATTAAGGAAGTCGTCGGCACATTAGGATTAGGGTATGAACCTATTAAAGAAGATTGGGCCCAATATTGGAAGACAAAACGGGACAAGGCAATCGCAAAAAGGCAAGGGCGTACCACATATTTGATTAAAATGAAGCCTTATCGTAAGACCCGTAATGGATATTTCATGAAAGAAGGAGAAGACTTCCGTTACTGTGGGATCCCAGAGCCATTTATTGATCACATCACAGGTACTCGTCTGCCGAGATTTTAAATCTTCTTGGGTATGGATTGGCTTGGAAAGGAAGCACGCATAGGAGTGGAAGAAAAGGAAGTTGAAGACTAACAACTCAACCTGGACTCCCTCAACATTGACTAGTTGTTCATTGAAGTTCATGGTGTCTTAGTGGTGTCAGTTGAGAAGGGGACCCCGAATCTTCAGTCTGTAATCAAACCCGCGATCGGGTTCCTGGCTAATTATCATGTAATGAGTCATGTGCTACATGTCGAGATTGGTTCTGGCAATCCTATTAGTCCTGTTCAATCCGACAAGTCCTCTATTTTGGTTGAGTCAAGTAAGTTAGTTGTTTCTGCTGAGTCAAGTGAGTCTATTATTCTTATTGAGTCAAATGAGTCTATTAAGTCTGCAATGAGTCTTGTTTCCCCATCTGTTTTCAATGAAATGAAATTTTTTTCTGATTATCCTGAGTGCAATGATAATTTAACTAATAATCTGACTTCGGAGGGAGAATTTTCTGACGAAGAACCTCCCCCTGAAATAATCAAATTACTTGAAAAAGAAAATGAACATTGGGCTCAACCTCTACTGGAGGAAGTAGAGGTTATTAACCTCGAAACAAAAGAAAGTCCTTAAGAGATTCGGATTGGGATCGCCTTATCCCCCGATGAACACAAGGGGATAGTAGATTTGCTTAGAAAGTTCAAAAATGTGTTCGCGTGGTCTTACGAGGACATGCCAGGAGTAAGCACAAATATCGTTCTACATCGGATTCCATTATATCTTGATGCTCGACCAATTAAGTAGAAACTTCGATGTATGAAGGCATAATGGACATTAAAGATTATAGAAGAAGTTACAAAGTAGATTAACGCTGGATTTTTAAAAGTAGTGGAGTACCCTGAGTGGATTGCCAATGTCGTCCCTGTGCCTAAAAATGATGGAAAAGTCAGAATGTGTGTGGATTTTAGAGACCTAAACAAGACAAGCCCAAAAGACAATTTTCCTCTACCACACATAAATGTTCTAGTAGATAGCACAGTAAGGCACGCTTTGTTGTCCTTCATGGATGATTTTTCAGGGCACAATCAGATAAAAATAGATCTTCAAGATATGCAAAAGATGATGTTCATCACGTAGTGGGGAACTTTTTGCTACAAAGTCATACCGTTCAGTTTAAAGAATGCTAGGGCCACTTATCAAAGAGCAGCTACGACTTTATTACATGATATGATACACAAGGAAGTCAAGGTTTATGTAGATGATATGATAGTTAAATCAAAGGAGCGATTAGGACATGTCACTGCACTGGAAAGGTTTCACACAAGGATTCAAAAGTACCAACTCCGACTTAACCCATAGAGGGTATGGTGGATTCAAAAGTACCGTTGAGGATTATCTAGGATTTTGCTCAGATACCACCGAGGGTTTTCTCGAAATTATGCTCAGATGCTGTCGAGGGTTTTCTACGAATTATGCTCATATGCCGCTGAGGATTTTCTAGGAATTATGCTTAGATACCATCGAGGGTTTTTTTAGAATTATGCTCAGATGCCGTCAAGGATTTTCTTGGAATTATGCTCAGATACCGCCTAGGGTTTTCTTGGAATTATGCTCAGATATCGTCGAGGGTTTTTTCGAAATTATGTTTAGATACCGTTTTGGAATTATGCTCAGATGCCGCCGAGTGTTTTCTCGGAATTATGCTCAGGTACCACCAAGGGTTTTCTCGGAATTATGCTAAGTTTTACGCTTAGATTATGCTCAGATTATGCTCAGTGTATGCTCAATTTTATGCTCATATTTTACTTAATTTATGCTCAGATCTAGCTCAGACCATATTTGAGATTTATCTCAGATTTCGAGTACACACAATTGCAAATTTTTAGTCAGGGATAACTTTTTAAAATTCAAGGGTCTGACGCTATCAGTGAGAGTTCGTGCTCAAGGACTTGACAAACTTTTAGTTCGGGGAGAGTATTATCCTCAAGGATCTGAACTCCTTGACGAATTGCTAAATCAGGCTGTAAAATGAGCTGCTACTAGCTTTGGCATTCGGATATCGCATTATCTACCAAAATATATTTTGCTATCTAGTTTGCTTCAACCCTCTGCCAAAGAAGGGCATCTGTAGACATCCCATTTTTGTACTCACCTGATTAATCAACTCATTAACCCGATCGCGATAGTTCCTAATGATGGATGATTATTCCAATACTCTATTTTGTTACTAGATATATTCCAGAAATTCAGATGAGGTATCTCAAACTAACAAAAGTGTAGAAATCACGCTAAGGTAGGAAAATATAACCCCCAAAAACATAGAAATCATCATATTGTAGACAAAAAGAAGCTTTGCAATAAAAATCATTAAAAAATGACCAAATTACCAAAATACCCCTAACATAAAAATAACCTTAGAGCCCCCTTATGCTTAGAAAAACTCATTCGAACACATAAAACAATAAAATGAAATCAAATAAATCATTTCGTCAATTTTCACCAAATTTGACAAATTTACGAAAATACCCCCTCATAGGATTCGCGATCATTTCATGCCAAAAAGTTTTTAAATGACACAAACTAATAATTCCATTGAATTCCTTATGAAAAATCGATTCCAAAACATCTCGAAACATCGAAAACCGACTTGAAACGCAAAAGTTCTTTTTTGGGGCAAATAGATAATTTTATAATTTATAAAAAATTTTAATTTCGAAATTAATAAATAAAATATTAATTAACGTAAAGTAAAACCTTAATAAAATTAATTTAAAAATCTAAACCAAGTCAATCTCATAAGACTTATGTCAAAACCCTAATTTAAAAAGACCAAGTCAATCTCATAAGATTAAAGTCAAAATCCTAATTTATCTTATCTAAAAGAAACCTAATCAAACACTAACTATACCCAAAAAACTCTATAAATAGAGAACCTCCACAACCTAATTTCGCAGGTCAAAGAAAACCCTAGAAAAAGTAAGTCAAAAAACCTCCCTAGCCTTCCCAAAACCATGATTTTGAAGTCCTAACTCCTTACCTATCATCCAAACCCTAGTTTTTGTTCACAAACTCCTAGAAACTCTCCACAAAACACTCAGAAATTCATTAATAAATTTAGGAAACACTTAAATCTAAGAAGGATGTACTTCATCTTAGAGATTTGAAGCGGATCCAGTGATAGAAATAAAGTGAAGAGTATCTTACGAAGAACCATTCTTCCAGTTCTGAGGGAACAAATTGTTGTGATCGTACAGGTATATTTCCTTTTTATCTTTTTTTATTTATTTTATTTATTTATTTTATATTTTTAAGCAATGTAATCTTCTTGGAAAATAGTAGAGACCGACATTTGCCGGGCGGGGTTAGTGTCTAACACCTTCCAACCCCGAAACGTGATCCCCGGACTTAGTTTCTTTTTGTAGATTAGTTATTTTTATCCATCTTGAGTCAATGCCGGTTCCTAGACCGTAATAACTAAGTGGCGACTCCCAAACCTCAAAGTCAAAAGCGGATCTGCACACCCCACGGATCGAGGGTACTTTCAATACAAATTGAGAGCTAGGGACCTAACAAACTTAGATTGGTCGAAAAGATCATATGAGGTTCTCAGATTCCAAAGCAGGATGTTGATACCTCAAGACTTGTAGTTGAGGTCTGATATACTAGGTGAGGCACACCGTTCCTAATATTTTATTAACTCAGGATGTACGAAAATGTATAGAGATCTGTGTAGAAATTTTTGGATTTCGAGTCTGAAGAAAGTTGTCATAGAATATGTGAGTAAATGTTCGACATGTCAGTAGGTCAGGACAGAACACAACAGCCCAACAAACTTACTCCAACGATTACCCATAGTGGAATGGAAGTGGAAGCATGTGACCATAGACTTTGTAGTTGGGTTACCAAGAGCCAATGACGGGTCAGAAGCCATATGGGTGATTGTGGATTGACTGATAAAGTTGACACATTTAATTTATATTCAAGTTTCATTCGGTGTCGATAGATTGAGCCAAATATATATAGCTGAGATAGTTTGACTGCATGGAGTGCCGATTTTATCGTGTCGGATATGCATCTTATATTTATTTCTCGATTCTGGGAGAGTTTACACAAAGTCATGGGGTACTTAATTGAACTTCAATATGCCTTTTTATCCACAGTTAGATGGATAGACTGAGCACGTGATACAGATTTTAGAAGACTTGCCATGGGCATGTGTTCTGAATTTTGGAGGAGGTTGGAAATGTCACTTACCATTGGAAGAGTTCTCCTACAACAACAATTTTCAAACTAGTATCGATATGTCACCATTCGAAGCTTTATACGGTACACCGTGTCAATCACGATATGTTAGGTAGTGACAAGAGATACCACAGTGGTGGGACCGAAGATTGTTGAGGAAACTACTGAGATAGTACGTATTATATGGGACAGATTAAAAACTGCTCAGAGTAGACAAAATAGCTATGCAGACAAGCAGTGTAGACCTTTATAATTCCAAGTTGGGGATAAAATGTTTTTGAAAATATCACCCCGAAAAAGAATATCCAGGCTTGACATGAAAAAGAAATTGAAGTCGCGATTTATGAGACAGTTTGAAATAGTGGAACGGATAGGACCAGTGGCTTATAGATTGATTCTACCACCGCAGCTTGAGTAGGTCCACAATGAGTTCTATGTGTCTATTCTGAAAAAATGTTTGCTAGATCCTTCGCACATGGTTGATTTGCAAGATTTATAGGTAGACAAAGATGTATCTTATGAGAAAGGTGCAATAGAGATACTTGATAGGGGGTAAATCAACTCAAATCTAAATCTATTATTTTGATCAAAGTACTTTGGAGATACCACAACATTAAAGAAATCACATGAGAAAAAGATGTAGAGATGCAGGCTAAGTATTTAGAATTAATCCGAGATTAAGGTACGATTTCAATTTCGAGGATAAAACTTTTATTTAGGGGGGAGAATGTAATATGCCGAGTTTTAATTCGTATCTCGAGGAAATACTAAAATTTTAAATTTTTTTTAGAAATGAGACTTGGGGTAAAACTTTCAAATTTAATTCTAATCATTTTTAATGAAATCTGACTTTGCCATTGGATTCAAAATGAGTTTAAACGGAAAAATTACGAAATTCTCGATTTTTGTAACAAACGAGACCCAAAAAAATGAATTTTTGTTAGAGAGAGAATTAGTATAATTCAACCACACCATTAGGTCTGCAACAAAACATTATAAAGAATAGAGTATTCATTCATCATTTTTCAAGACTAGAAAATTGAACTACCATCAACGATAGAAACAAATTAGAAAATATCAATTTCGTCCCACTTATCCTTTATATAAAGAATAAACCATTTTTAATATTTCACTCTCTTCTCTCCAACGAACCAAAATCCAGTCAATTAAACCTCCAAGGGAATTCAACCATCTTCTCATCAAGATCCATCGCGAACGAGTCATTGTTGATCATCAACGAAGAAGAAGTTGTTGGCGTTGATGAACTCTACATTTCCACCATCTTTGATTCTCATTTCCCTTTCTTTATCTCATTTTCTCATAAAAAATCAATGAATGGGTTTCAACACAATTCTACTTGGGGTTTCATCTACTTAGAGGTAGATTCATTCTCCATCGCAGAAGAAAAAGATAACACCGTCATTGAGAGCTTTGCCAACTAACAATTTCTTTGCATCCAAGTCCATCTAACTTTGATTTTTGCATGGATATACCTCGACTTCTATAATAGCCCTTCACTTTCGACAATCACGATCATTGGTAAGGGACTCACAATTCCTATTGGTAATCGTAAATTGTGAAAATTACATTTAGGATTTCAACAAAACTTGTGATATATTTTAAAACATAGATTTCTTTTCATTTATTTCAAATTCATGTGAGACCAACATGTTTGATATGTTTAATTGTGTAATTAACAAGTTATATGTGGGTGGGGATTTATGGATCGAATAACCGATGAAGAAATCCAAAAAATTAGACGAAAACTTAATTTTCATGCATGTTACTAGTTCTGTTCGTAGGATTGGGAGTGCCACCACCAGAAATAGGGTTCTCCCACCGCCAACTGTCGAGAACCTTAATTTTGGTAGTTGGATTTCCTTGCATTTTTAGGACCCCATTTTGATTAAATTTGCAATAATTATTCAGTTAAATGATAAAAATGAATTTCGAAAGTTGAAGAATGATTTATTATCCAATAAACTCATATTGAGTTGATGAAAATCTAAAAAAGAAATTTGTGTTCAAAAAGTTGGAAAAGTGACAATATCAAAAATGGGGAAGTAGGGATGAAATGGTAAAATGTTAGAATCACATTCTAGGGGTGTTGTCTGCATTTTACATTATTGTGCTATATACGGATTGATGAACAGATATCCAATGGTAATTTACTTTTGAGTGTATGTTTATTTACTTTCTGTTAGTACAAGGTGCTAGTTTAATTTATGCATTATTATTTAATTTAGACCGAGTGGCCACTTTTGCATGGTGAAAACTGGATATTCATTTTCAACTCTATAATGTTAATTTCTTATTTGTTTTAAAAGAAAAAATGATATATACATATATAACTATTTTGTGAACTGTTAAAGAACTTATGAATGCTTGAAGGAATAGTCTATCATATCATCTAGAGTGATATATTATCCTAGAATGTACGGTAGGGACAACCAAGCTCATATGTGGTATGGGATGTGTATGGGAGTGGAGTCACAATTGGAATTTGTGTTTATTCCTTTTTATTTTTACTAATAAACTTATAATGTAAAGGTGGTCATACAGGAATATGGATGTATAATGAGAATCACATGTAAGCCTGATAAACATAGATGAAGATGGTTAGTCAGTGATTACTAACAGTCTATAGTAGTCAAACATCTTGACACGTTGAAAAGATACCCATTGCTTATGATCACGTCAAACGACTAACCTGAGTCAAATAAATGGTCAACCAATCGTGGTAATACAACGACCAACAACAAAATCAGGAACTAAAATTAGTATAGGATTGAAACATCATGTCCCGATTAGGTGCAATCCAGTCGTAGAATCCCAATTCTCTAATTCCACTATTCTACCATTGTGTATTATGTATCTATTGCTCTATTATGACTTATAAAATGAAAATCATGTTTATTGTTTCAATGTTGTTAATTAGAATTGGATATAAAAAATATTATATTATAAGTATTGTTGTTTGTTGTAATGTGAATTTTAACTATTTAGTTGCTCATCCCGGTCTATATATATATATATATATATATATAATTACTCATAGTTTATCTCTTAAAACTTTGCATGTATCAAAATAATTAAGAATGCTTACTCATCCATGCTAGGAGAGGTTATTAGTAGGAGTTGCTTGTTTACCTACTAGATAACCATTGTTACTCACCTTTTTCTTCTTATTTTTTTAGTTTCAAAACCTATAGTTGTCGAGGCTAGTATGAAGTCGATGAGTGAGGAGTATCTGGTTGATCATATAGACGATTAGAGTTCATTACCTGGTGAGCACTAGGACTATACCTTCTAGTTATATAAGTTCATTTAGGTTTTATATAGATTTTGGGTCGATGGCTAGGACTATATTAGTGAGAGGGCATTTTTGTAATCCTGTAGATTTTTACTCCTTCCGCACTCTGATCTACTTATTTATTTTTGTATATTTTTATATTATAGATTTGTTGTATATGGTTTAACATGTATTTTGAGTGTCTTAGAATGCTAACATAAATAAAGGAAACCATGTAGAAGTCTCGAGGTGCCACCTAGTACCTCGAGATTTGACATAGGGATTTGAGTTAGTGTTCCAAGGGTGCTACATTATTCGATTATCTTTTTTAATTCATAAGAAGTTTTGTCATTGGAAGAATCACTTTTCAAAGCCAGGTTATTAGGTAAGTCATTATTGTACTAGGAGTTCAAGAATTTCCTTCATCTCATAAAATCCAGGTGGGGTAATAGGAAATAATGCAGACCCAACTGATGGACTTAACTCAATTGACTGAGTAGAAAGTAAAGGATTCAAAATGTCAAAATTGAAAAGGAGCTCGACAGCTTACAGATTGAGGACTCAAGACACTAGACTCTAATGATAAAATAGAGATAATTCAATATTCTTCAAACATTTGAACAAGATTAAGGGAATCTACAGCAGGTTGCCAGTCTTGCATCTCCTCTTCTTTAAATTACTTGTCTTCTTCATCTTTAGGCTAGTCCATCCCGAAGAATATCTCAAAACCTAGTATATGAGTGCCTGTGATATTATCGATGAACAATTCTAAAAACCCATAATATGGAAAATCATCCCCCATTTTCACAAAGTAGTCACTCAACATCTTGCAGTAAGGTTTCATCTTGATTGTATCCATAGTACGACCTATCCTTTTTGTTTCAACTATGTCTCACTTCGTTTTCTAATATTGAGCCTAATCTTTTCTAGTAGGTTTATATCTGAGCCTGAAAGTGTTAATGATGTTGTTGTTGTCATCTCATCATAAATTAATATTTATACTCTCCTTAGCTTGTGTGCAAGTGAGGGATTGAACCCAAGAAAAAGGGGAGATGTTACCAAGTTAGCAAGAAATAAAGTTAATTTAAGTTATAGTTCAAAACTATTTTTGTATTTTTGTGAAACAAAAATGGAGAGTAAAATGTTGTTGGAAATTAAAACAATAGAAGAAGAAATTATACTAAGTAAACAAAAGATAAAACGTCTATTAGTAATTAGAGTAACTTAGGATTAACACATAAATTGTATTTGAGTTTATCCTTCTTTGCATTCAACCACAAGGGCTTGCTGTGAGCTTTTTGAGTTGGAAGATATGGCATGAAACTTTTTAGAGAAAATATTGTATTTAGGACTCCTTTACTCACTAATGTGTGAAGTCCCTACCACCAAATATCTAATTTAAGTATGTTCTATCTTGATTTTATCTAAGTATAAAACATCTATTAAATATATAAGATGTAAAGATTGAACTAAAGCTTTGATCCATTAGAGTTGGATAAAACCTAGAAGTGAATCCTTTAAATATTATAAAGAACATGGAAGGTTAAAAAAGTAACACAGAATTAAAGTTAGCTCCTAGGCTTCCTCCTCTCACTAAAGGTGGGAATTTAGCCTATGATCATGACAATGATACAAAAAAAAGTAAAAAGAACAACACTTGTATTCATGATAACTAAGATACTCTATTTATTTGGAAAATTATAGAAGTTGCTAAATTAAAACCTAACTAGAAAATGAAAATTATAGAAAAAATACCAAGGGCATTAGGAGATAAGAAGAGAAGGGACAAGAGCCCAATGACCATTTCCTAATTGAGAAAATGATATATTTGTAGACTTGAGGTATTCTTGAATGATCAAAATATAGTGGTCATCACTCTTGCATATAATCTCACGTGTGAAACAAATAAGAGAAATTTTAGGGCGATCCAATCAAGATGGACTGCACCACATTGAGGATTGACTGCGTCGCATTACTTTAGAGACCTTTAGATATCAATTTTTGATTGGTAGCTTGATCTGACTTTCTGATTGCATTGAACTCTTGCTTAAGTGATGTGGTGTCTATTTGGATGAGTTGATCATTGACCTGTATAGTAAACATATGCGATCAATTTTTTGATATTTATAATTATTTTGTGCAATTAAGCCTAATTAACATGGTATAACATGAAATGTGATAATTTAAGGTTTAACATACTTATTTATCTAATCTAGTGAAATAAGGACAAAAATCAAGATAAATGCCTGGGAAAAGTGCAAATAAATCAGTATTTTAAGACACTGATTAGCCAACAAATTCTTTGATAACTAGTGCAGCTCTGATTCCTTGCTATGTACAACTTAGACCCATTCCAGGAAGAAAGCGTATGTTTATGAACATATTGGCTACAAATCAATTGAAAGTATTTCCCATAGAAAAATATTCTTTTCTAGGTTCATCTCATTGAATCGAGTAGATCTTTACAAATTCAAACCTACGAAGTTGTATTCCTTGTGCTCTAGTTGGATTTCATAATGGGGGTTACTTTTAGTTTTTGACCCATTTAAGACTCTCAAAATTTTAGTGCCTCCAGGAAGAGCGATTACAAGATCATCATTGATGAATTTAACCTTTTGGTGCAATGTAGATGAAACAACATTGCTCTGATGCATCAATGGTTTTCCTAACATTAAATTGAATGAAGACTATATATCAAGAATTTGGAATTCTACAAGAAAATCAGTTATTCTTATAGATATCCAAAGATGTAGAACTCCCAATATGTTCCTTTTAGAATTGTCATAGTCACTGACACCTTGATTGGTCAATTGTAAGTCTCCTGATTTAAACCTAAGTTGATAGTAATTTCCAAAGGACAAACATTGAGCGCACTTCCATTGTCAATCAATACTAGATGAAATATCACCCCATTATAATTGACTATGATGTGCAATAACTTTGTATGGTTTACCGCTTCTTTAAGGAAATTAGAATCGAAAAAGGATAAAATGTTATCATCATAGGTTGCCCTTAGTATGCTTGTCAAATGATCTGGAGAAGTGTCTAGAGAGACTTGAACTTTATTCAGTGTTTTGAGGATTGCTTCCCTATAAGCAGTAAAAGTCATGAGTAGACCCCATATAGTGATGTTAGCATTTAATTCTTCAGTTGCTTAATTACTACATCATCTTCTTCAATAGCCTTTTTTATGAGATTTGACTTTTCTTCCCTGGCCAAGGCTGCGGGACTGTCAACACTAAGTTCGGGTGGTTTGAAAAATCTTTCCATTCGAATCATATATTTGATTTTTTCATAGTAGAGGGAAAAATATTCACCTTCATTAGTTAACATATAAGTATCATCGTCTCTTAAAGGAACAAACTCCTTTGGATCCATTTGGGCTAGTAGGTAGTTGGTGAATGTGAGATTATCATAATGAAGTAGAGATAAATAGTTCGTTTCTGAGGATAAATCGAATGGTTCGAGATCAGTGGAGAACAATTATGTTGGTAAAAATAGGTCCAACGAGAGGGTAGGTAGGTTGTTTGGATGAAATTAGATTGATAAGGATTGGTTCGAAAGGTTGTTGAGTGGTGGATTTAGTGATTAGGAAGATTGAAATGTTAGCAAAGTGTTTGTAGTAACATTTGGTGGATAGCAGTAAAGACAATAACTTTTTTCATATTGATGAGGTCTTGAATATTGTGACGAAGGACAATACAATGGTCAGTATGATGATCAGGATTTTGGTAGAATTCACAAAATAGGTTAAGGTTGTGAGAAGGCATAAGAGGGATTGGTCAAGGCTAAGGTTGGAGAAGGGCAATGAGTCCCTTTTTCAGCAACTTTTAGAATGTTATTCTAAGGGTCATCCTGAGGCTAGTGACTTGTCGATTGGATCTTGGTCTATTAGGGCGAGTTGACTTGAAGGTGTAGGTTAAGCAAGAACAATGGGGGTGGCAAATGTGTTGACTGGATGGAGTTTATTGGTACTGTGTTTGGGGTTGACAAATGGCCTTTTCCCTTTGTTATTTGAGGAGTTGACAAGGATCCTAGAGGTAAAGACATCACCAAATTGACTTTCAGCTCATAGTAAGGACTTAAACATGGGGAGATGAACCACGAGATGCTGGGCATAGCCTTGAGTGGGATTCTTGAAAATAATGGCTACTTGTTCTATCTCCGAGGGCTTATCCCATTTTTGTGTAGCCTTAATTCTCCATCGGTTAATGAAGTCAATGAAAGTTTCCCCGTTCTTCTATTTTGTTGCTTCTAAATCTCTTTGAGAAGTCTCAATTTTGGTATTGTATTTGTATTAATGTTGAACAATTTTGACATGTCTTCCCATGTTCTGACGACAAATGGATCTTAAGACATTAGCTAACGTAGCACTGGCCTAGACAAAGTGTGCTAAAACTTTAGTGTCATTTGTCATTACTGAGTACCAGAACGCGCATGTTGCTTAGATAAACTTTCAAGTGGTTGCATATCCTATGCTATTGAATTTCTCCTTGTCTAGCATTATGAACTGGTTAGACACTAGGACTTTATGAATAATATTTAGTGCTTTGATGCCTATTACGATTTCATCAATCCCTTTGATACTCTTAAGAGTTATTTCCAACTGAGTCATTCGGCTGGTTATCCTATGATTTTCAATAATAGGTTTTTCTTTGTTGCCAAGTTCAAATACTTATTGTGGTTGCTTGGTTATGTTGTTTTATGCTCTTTTACCCTTCAATTCAGTAGAGAGGGTTTCCATGGATTTTGAAGTGCATTCGAACACCTCAATCTTGTTTTTCATACTGCTGAAAGCGCCCTCGATCCGTGGGGTGCGCAGATCCGCTTTTGACCCTTGAGGTTTGGGAGTCGCCACCTAGTTATTGTGGTCTAGGAACCAAACTGACTCTAAAATGGATAAAAACTATTCTACTACAGAAAATCTGAATCCGGGGATCATGTTACGGGGTTGGAAGGTGTTAGGCACCAATCCCGCCCGGCCATTGCCGGTCTCTACTTATCCCAAATAAATCTACATCGCTAATGACAAACTTAGATAAAAAAATAAAAAAAAACTTACCTTCGATCTGCAAAAGTGTTATTCCCTTAGATCTGGCGAAAACGGCTCCTTTTATCGTATTCCTTACTTCGTTCTATCTCTGGATCTGATTTCTGATCTTCGAGGTAAGATATCTCCTTTTTGAATCTGGGTGCTTCGAATTTGTTGTGGATTTTTGGGATGTTTTTGAGAGATTTTTGGGTGTTTTTTAGGCTAAAATCGGAGTAGGGGTGTTAGGGAAGGAGTTGAGGCTCCAAAATTAGGGTTTTGGAGAGGTTGTGGAGGCTTCTTCACCTACTTTTTCTAGGGTTTTTTCTTTGATACGAAAATAGGGTGTAGAGGCTCCTATTTATAAAGTTTTTAGAAGAATTAGGGTTTGATTAGGGTTTCTTTTAGGGTTTCAATTAGGGTTTTGACTTTGTTTTTAGGATTTTAGGGTTTTGACTTATGAGATTGACTTGATTAGTTTAGATTAGGGTTTTGACTTTAGTCTTATGAGATCGACTTTATTAGTTTAGATTAGGGTTTTGATTTAAGGTTTTGACCTTATTCTTATGAGATTGACTTTAATACTTGACTCTAGTCTTACTTAATTGACTTTAATTTTGACTTTAGCCTTATTTGATTGACTTTAATATCTTGACTTTAGTCTTGCTTGATTGACTTTAAATTTTTGGAGAACCCCCCTCTATTATATCTTTGATTCTTTGGACCCCCAAATGGAGGGGTCCTTAAAGAAATATCTTGCGAACCATCAACAATTTTTCTTGAAAGCCTGATTGATCAATTTTTTGGTTTAAATTTTATAATTAATTTTATTAATGTTTCACTTTACATTATTTAATAATTTATTTATTAGTTTCGAAATTTTTAATTATTAAAATTGTGAAATTACCGTTTTGCCCTCGGAGAGGATTTTTTATGTTTTAAGTCATTTTTCTATGTTCTGGGATGTTTTGGAATCAGTTTCTCGTAACGAATTCAATGAAAAAGTTTATTTTTATCATTTATGAAATTTTTGTGTGAAATGATCGTGAATTTTATGAGGGGTATTTTCGTAATTTTATCAAATTTTGTGAAAATTGGTGAAATGATTTATTTGGTTTCAATTTGGTCATTTACTTGGGGTTTTTCAAGTTTGATCCTCAATAGTCCCTAGTGGAGTCGCCACTGAAAGCGCCCTCGATCCACGGGGTGCGCGGATCCGCTTTTGACCCTTGAGGTTTGGGAGTCGCCACCTAGTTATTGTGGTCTAGGAACCAAACTGACTCTAACATGGATAAAAAGAACTAATCTACCACAAAAAATCTGAATTCGAGGATCATGTTACGGGGTTGGAAGGTGTTAGGCACCAACCCCGCCCAGCCAAAGCCGGTCTCTACTAACTTCCCAAATATATCACATTGCTAAAAACCTAGATAAAAATAAAAAAAATTACATACCTTTCCGATGGCAAGGATTTTGTTCCCTCAGATCTGACAAAAAGAGCTCCTTGTACTATACTCCCTTACTTCGTTCTGTCTCCGGATTTGACTTCGGATCTCCTAGATCAAGGTATCTCCTTATTTTTGGATCTGAACTCTTCAAGTTTGTTACGGATTTGGGGGTGGTTTTGGAGGGATTTTAGGTATTTTCTAGACTAAAATTGAAGGAGGGATGTTAGGTAAGGAGTTGGGGCTCCAAAACTAAGGTTTATGGGGGGCTAGGGGAGCTTCTAGACCTACTTCTCTTAGGGTTTATGATTTGATACGAAAATAGGGTGTGAGGACCTCTATTTATAGATGTTTTTAGGGGTTGATTTGGATAGAGTTAGTGTTTAATTAGAGATCTTTTAATTAGAGTTGTGTTTTAGTTAGACTTATTTTAGGTAGAATTGTGTTTTAATTAGAATTGTTTTAGGTAGAATTGTTTTTAAGTTAGAACTCTATTAGATAGAGTTATTAATCAATTATAATTCTATTATGACTTTTGGTCTTATTTGATTGACTTTTAATGTTTTGACTTTAGTCTTAATTGATTGACTTTTAATATCTTGACTTTAGTCTTGCTTAATTGACTTTAATTTTGACTTCAGTCTCACTTGATTGACTTTAATACCTTGACTTCAGTCTTGCTTGATTTACTTTTAATTTTTGGAGAACCCCCCTCTAAAATATCTTTAATTCTTTGGACCCCCAAATAGAGGGGTCCTTAAAGAAATATCCCACGAACCCTCAACAATTTTACCCGAAAGTCTGATTGATCGATTTTTTAGGTTCAAAATTTTAAATTAATTTCATTAATGTTTTAATTTAATTATTTAATGTTTTATTTATTAATTTCAAAATTTTTAATTATGAAAATTGTGAAATTACCGTTTTGCCCCCGGAGAGGACTTTTCACGTTTCAAGTCGGTTTTTCGTGTGAAAGTGTGTGCACTGTGTGAAATTTATTAAAATCTGAGTAAAACAAAACTCGAGAAAATTTGAATGATATTTGAGACAAATCTGAGCAAAAGTTGGGAGAAAGTTAAATGTCCTACTCTACCTACTCTAGGTGAAAGAGTAATAAATTTATATTTTTTTGAGAGTCTTATTCTACATACTCAGAGTGAAAGAGTAATGTCCTAAATTTTTTTAGGAAGTTCTACTCTACCTACCCGGAGTGAAAGAGTAATGAACTATTTTTTTTTTTGGAAGTTCTACTCTACCTACTCGGAGTGAAAGAGTAATGAACTAAGCTTTTTAGAAGTCCTACTCTACCTGCCCAGGGTAAAAGAGTAATGAACTAATTTTTTTTTTGGAAAGTTCTACTCTACTCTACCTACTCGGAGTGAAAGAGTAATGAAAATTTTTTTTTTGGGAAGTTCTACTCTACCTACCCGGAGTGAAAGAGTAATGAAATTTTTTTTTTTGGGAAGTTCTACTCTACCTACCCGGAGTGAAAGAGTAATGAACTAAGCTTTTTAGAAGTCCTACTTTACCTGCCCAGGGTGAAAGAGTAATGAACTAATTTTTTTGGGAAGTTCTACTCTACCTACTCGGAGTGAAAGAGTAATGAACTAATTTTTTAGGAGTCCTACTCTACCTGGCCAAGGTAAAAGAGTAATGAACTAATTTTTTTTTTTGGAAAGTTCTACTCTACCTACTCGGAGTGAAAGAGTAATGAACCAAGCTTTTTAGAAGTCCTACTCTACCTACCCAGGGTGAAAGAGTAATGAACTAATTATTTTGGGAAGTTCTACTCTACCTACTCGGAGTGAAAGAGTAATGAACTAATTGTTTTGGGAATCCTACTCTACCTGCCCAGGGTGAAAGAGTAATGAATTAATTTTTTTTTTGGAAGTTCTACTCTACCTACTGAGAGTGAAAGAGTAATGAACTAATTTTTTTTGGAAGTTCTACTCTACCTACTCAAAGTGAAAGAGTATGAACTAATTTTTTCTGGGAAGTTCTACTCTACCTACTCGGAGTGAAAGAGTAATGAACTAATTTTTTTCTTTTTTAGGAAGTTCTATTCTACCTGCCCAGGGTGCAAGAATAATGAAATAAGCTTTGAGGGAACAAACGGGGGATTAACCTCGCATTTGACTTTTTTTTAATAAAAAGTTTGATTTTATGAAGGTCTGGTAAATATTTTAACTCTCTTTGAATCTGAGGAGTTTTCAAAATTACTATCAAGAGGGTAACCTTTAATGCAAAGTTAACCTTATCCTTTGGGGTTGAAATTGACCAGGCATCAGAACAAAAATGCTCCTAGTTTGACAAGGAACATTGCACTAGGGATAATTGAATATAATTTGAAAATAAAAGCCCCTAGTGTAAGGGGGGAAACTGTACTCTTTAGAAAAAAGGAAGTGCCCTTGTTATGAAAGTTTGAAATCCTTGATTACCGCAAGCGCAATAAAGGTTTAACTTTTAATTTTGACTTTTTATATTGAAGATTTTGAGTCAAGCTCAAAGACATTGGAACAAAATATTTCTTTCTGAAATTCATCATAGAATTTGTTCTTTCTCTCCGTCGGTTCGCTTAGGGACATGAAACTCTTCAGATCAATCATAGACGAGATACTTGTATCCACTGAGTCTATATTTGGTTTAAACTGGGTATTGAAACTTGATCATTCGGACTTCTGATATTTCGGCTCGGGCTACCTTTTCAGCTTCTCAACTCAACGGAGATTTTCTTTTATTTTTTGATAGCTCTAAGTTTTGCCTAGATTGCCTATTCAGTTTTTAATCTAGCAAGCATGCTCTAGCTTTTGCCTAGATCACCTTTTTAGGTTTTCGATCTAGCGAGCTTACAATTTTTTCTTTTTTCTTTGCTCTGATTGTTGCCAAGGGCGTCCTTTCAGATTTTCAACCTTGCGAGCTTATCTTAATTTTTGCCTAAGCCGCCCTTTTCGGGTTTTCAACTTAGCAGGCCTTTTCATTTTTTTATCGTTTTCCCGTCTGAACTTCTGGAGTTACTGTCTGATCATGCTTTGCTATCTTCCTTGACTTCTCGTATGGTACTTAGGAGGACTTTCATAGGTAGGCTTAGGACTGGGTATTAAAAGAAAGGAATCTTTTGGCTCAAAAACCCAAATGCCCCTTGTGTGGCATTTCCTTTTACATTATTTTCTTTTTCCTTGAATTTTCTTCCCCACTTTGACAATTTTTTTTTTTTGAATTTTTTCTTTCTAGATTTTTTCTTTGTCGGGGAATCTATTTTTTTTTTTATTTTTTTATTTTGATGTGGTCGGGCCTGAAGTAATTTCTCAGGTTGCCTACATACCCCAGAATTTTGGGATCAGACCAAAACGTAGTTCGAATTTTTCCCTCCCTTAAGTTAGGTGATTGGGCTGAGAAAGAAAAATGCATCATTTTTTTTAAAGACTGCAAAGGGCTGAGAAAGGAGATAATGAACTGGGTAGCAGGAAAATTGATTCAGCCAAAGATGGCCTCCTTAAATGTAGTACCATTTGATCTGGTCAAGGTTGGTTGACTCTGGTAATTTGATTCCATCATGATCTTGAAGTCTAACAGTTTTTCCAGATAATATTTTCTTGATGATTGAATCTCTACAATTGAGTTCAAACTTTCTATGATCGAAGAAGAGTACCCAAAATTTTTTTTGGGTAGTCTGATGCTTAGATCTTTGACTTATAAGTGATGAACTTTGACTTTCTTGTCAAACATGCGAGTGACTCCTCTCCATTGACAGACCCAATCTGTTTCTAACAATTAACTTCTATCAAGACCTTGAGATAAAGGATTTTCCCTTTTAACCGGTAAGATTGCTTCCATATCATACTAGAGTGACTCTAATAGAAGACTGTATTGAAGTGTAATATGTCCATAATGCGAATGGTAACTTCTCTGGCCAATCCTGGTGTGATATGTGATTGACACATTTTCACGATGATTGTCTTGAGATTTTTACTGACTGCTTCAACTATTCCATCGATTTTAAAATTCCAGCACTGATACATTTTATAATCCCTCCTTTGACTATGTTAGTCAATTCTGGTTTGTATTTGTGGTGTTCTCATAGGATGGGTATATATTTGATGTTGAACAACACTCCAAATTTAACTGACATATCCTCATAGGACCATGTAAGCAAGTCTTTTAAATTTTCTGAATAAATTCATCATCTCTTTGTGATCCTTTGGGGATAAGTTAGTTCCAATATGAATTTCTTGGGAATTATTTTTGTTCCGAGGTCAATGACCTTTGCTTTCTTGAGCCCGACTCTTATCTTCTTGCTTAAGAGAAAAATATATCCTTGAAGCCAGATTAGCAGTTAATTCGTTAATGCACTCGAGGTATTCAAAAATTTCCTTTATCCAATCAAATTCAGAAGGGGCAATAGACAACTCTATAGACTCGACGAACTAACTTGACTCAATATGAAAAAGTAGACTCAATCTAAGGAAGACATGACCTTGCTGGAAAAAAGGACTCGAGCTATCCCAAATGACTCATGAAAACTCAAGACAAGTACCCACAACGGGCTTGATTAGGACTAAGGACTGAGACATTGCTTATAACCGACAAGACTAAAGTACTATGATCTTCAGGGAATAACTGGACGATGTTAAGAAATTCTAAAGGATTGATTTGGCGTTAACGTTCGTTCCAACTGACTGGACTAATAACCCTAGCTAGACGGTGGACGATTGAGCTTAGGTACAATGATAACCCTTAAACCTCTTTGAAGGTGAATTTAACCAATTTTAGTGTCACCCCCTTGATAACATTTTAAATGAACCCTGAGATTTTATTGAATTTTGTGCACCAATCCATTAAACAATTCATCCGCTCAATGATTATTCAGAAGGAAATAATTTTATTACACTCTTGAAAATTATTGGAAATAATGTTTTCATTGAATAAAACTTTCACAAATCTGATTATTTTTTTGCAAGTCATTTTTTTTTTAGAAAAACATATTTTGATAATTTTACAAGATCCATGCAAAAAAAAAATAGGTTTTTGGTGAAAAACATATTTCAAAAATTTTTCATGCAAAAATAGATCTTTTGTAAATCATTTTTCCTTCATTTTCTTTTCTTTCGGAAAACATTTTCTTTTGAAAAATATTTTTTCTCTGAAAAATAGTTTGTTATTTGGAAAGCATTTTCTCTTGAAAAATCTTGTTCTTATGGAAAACACTTTTTCTGAAAAATATATATATATTTTTTAGAGAACATTTCTTCTAGAAAATACTTTCCTTTTGTAAACCATTTCTCTTCTTTAAAAATAGGTTGAAACCCGAATTTAGAAAAGAATTTGATTTCCATTTTGATCTAAATGGCCCGACCCATCATGATTATTGGATCGAGATGGACTGGGTTATTATAAATTATTGCAAAAAATTGATTCTTTATTGGGTCGGTGCACCCATTTTAATTTTCAGAAAGAAAATTTTTTATCCTTGAGGACAACCATACATTCTTGATCTCATCATTCACATCACTCACACACATTCATCAATCACATGCATTCATTCAATAAACAACCCGGGAACACCCACGATAAGTTCGAGTCGTGACCTACTGGGAAGGTTTCTAGACTCTAAGCTTACTACGTGCAATGCATTTTTATCTGGCCACCCTTGCCCAAGCACACCTATATACCTTTCGATACGTGGTGACTTGGTTTGATATACCGTATAGGTGATAATCTAAAACCTCAATTCACTTCTCTAAAGCCAAAAACAGCCAGTTTGATCTCCAGTTGAGAGGTGGCGCACAATGCTGAGTAAGGGCCCACTTAAATACCTCTCGTCTAGAATAGATGTAGTCTATCCCCCTCGTACAATAAGGTACAGCGGGGCAAGATCTTTCTTAGGCACCGGTTTTGACCAAGAAGTGCAATTGATATACTTAGACTATCTTTTATACCTACGGGTACGAGTCAAGAGTTGTAGCTTTCATAAATGGTTTGGCATCCCACGAGGGGACCGACCACGTACTAGTACTACGTTGGCAATCGGGACATGTGACTGTGTGGCTTACAATAGGTCAAAGGCTCAGGTCGCTCCAGCCTGGGTGCATCAACATACTTCTCAGAATCACCTGATCAGATGGTATTCATGCCCCCAGTTTGATATACCCTAAGGTACGTGACTAGAGTTGTGGGTTTCATGAATGACGTCGCATGTCCGAAGAGACCGGGCCATGCACTAGTGCCACGTTGGCTAAATGGGACGTGTAAGTGAGTAAAACAGTAAACGTGCATGTGGTGTGTGCAAAACAGGTTGGGGTGTGCCCGGGACCTTTTTCAATCAAATGGGCCCATGGATCCAATCAAACCAATCATACATTTAATCAAAACCAAAATCATTCAAATCATATGAATATTCAATTAAGATCACATTATTCCCATCACATAAGCACATTAACATTACGATCAACATCAATCATGTATTTCAAGCAAGATCATGGTAAATTAATCAATAAATATGGCATATGATAATGATCAAACAAACATTGCAATAGGCATAATTTTTATAATTTTTAAGGTCTAATCAATGATAACTTTTGGGTGATCCAAAATAAATCGAGATTCCAATAAGTGTTACATTGATGATAGAATGACAATGGTTGAGATGAGCTCACTCTCAAGAATATTAATTGTGCCAACATTAGATAAATTAAGATTTTCTGTGAATTAGGAAAATACAATCCAAACTTGCATCAATGATATCTAAGGCTCCCGATAACGAAATCGAGTGAACTCAAGTTCTAAATTAATCTACTCGATGAGATCTACATTTTATTAACAGGTGTCCAAACTTAGTTCTCACCAGAATGTTCCGTAAAAACGTTTTAACGTTGCTGTCCCAACTTTCATTCAGAAATAATTCCAGATTTACAGATTGAACTTGCATCGATGATATCTAAGGCTTGCGATAACGAAATTGAGTGAACTCAGATTCCAAATTAATCTACTCGACAAGATCTATGTTTTATTAACAAGCTCCCAGACTTAATTCTCACTAGAATATTCTCTAAAAAAGTTTTAACATTGCTGTCCCAACTTTCATTCAGAAATAATTCCAGATTTACAGATTGAACTTGCATCAATGATATCTAAGGCTTCCGATAACGAAATTGAGTGAACTCAGATTCTAAATTAATTTACTTGACGAGATCTATGTTTTATTAACAGGCTCCCAGACTTAATTCTCACTAGAATATTCTATAAAAATGTTTTAATATTTCTGTCCAACCTTCATCATTCTATCATTTTCACAGGTCAATTTGAATCTTTCATTATTTAGGGGTCATCAAAAAGTGATCCTTAATTGGAAAAAAAATGCAATACCCAAAATCATCTACAATCAAGACAAAAAATAAATAAACAGAAAAAATAAATAAAATAAATCCAACTAAATAATAAAAAAAATCTAGGTCATTTGGCAATGCTCCCATACTTGGGGTTTTTCAAGTTTGATCCTCAATAGTCCCCAGTGGAGTCGCCACTGAAAGTGCCCTCGATCCGCGGGGTGCGCGGATCCGCTTTTAACCCTTGAGGTTTGGGAGTCGCCATCTAGATATTGTGGTCTAGGAACCAAATTGACTCTAACATGGATAAAAAGAACTAATCTACCACAAAAAATCTGAATTCGATGATCATGCTACGGGGTTGGAAGGTGTTAGGCACCAACCCCGCCCAGCCAAAGCCGGTCTCTACTAACTTCACAAATATATCACATTACTAAAAACCTAGATAAAAATAAAAAAAATTACATACCTTTCCGATGGCAAGGATTTTGTTCCCTCAGATCTGACAAAAAGAGCTCCTTGTACTATACTCCCTTGCTTCGTTCTGTCTCCGGATTTGACTTCGGATCTCCTAGATCAAGGTATCTCCTTATTTTTGGATCTGAACTCTTCAAGTTTGTTACGGATTTGGGGGTGGTTTTGGAGGGATTTTAGGTATTTTCTAGACTAAAATTGAAGGAGGGATGTTAGGTAAGGAGTTGGGGCTCCAAAACTAAGGTTTATGGGGGGCTAGGGGAGCTTCTAGACCTACTTCTCTTAGGGTTTATGATTTGATACGAAAATAGGGTGTGAGGACCTCTATTTATAGATGTTTTTAGGGGTTGATTTGGATAGAGTTAATGTTTAATTAGAGATCTTTTAATTAGAGTTGTGTTTTAGTTATACTTATTTTAGGTAGAATTGTGTTTTAATTAGAATTGTTTTAGGTAGAATTGTTTTTAAGTTAGAACTCTATTAGATAGAGTTATTAATCAATTATAATTCTATTATGACTTTTGGCCTTATTTGATTGACTTTTAATGTTTTGACTTTAGTCTTAATTGATTGACTTTTAATATCTTGACTTTAGTCTTGCTTAATTGACTTTAATTTTGACTTCAGTCTCACTTGATTGACTTTAATACCTTGACTTCAGTCTTGCTTGATTTACTTTTAATTTTTGGAGAACCCCCCTCTAAAATATCTTTAATTCTTTGGACCCCCAAAAGGAGGGGTCCTTAAAGAAATATTCCACGAACCCTCAACAATTTTACCCGAAAGTCTGATTGATCGATTTTTAGGTTCAAAATTTTAAATTAATTTCATTAATGTTTTAATTTAATTATTTAATGTTTTATTTATTAATTTCAAATTTTTTAATTATGAAAATTGTGAAATTACCGTTTTGCCCCCGGAGAGGACTTTTCATGTTTCAAGTCGGTTTTTCGTAAGGAATTCAATGAGAATGTTGGTTTGTGTCATTTATGAAAATTTTTATGTGAAATATTTGTGAACTTTATGAGGGGCATTTTTGTAATTTTGCCAAATTCTGTTAAAATTGGTGAAATGATTTATTTGGTTCCAATTTGTTATTTTATGTGTTCGAGAGAGTTTTCCTAAGCGTAACGTAGGCTCTAGGGTTGTTTTGAGGTTAGGGGTATTTTGGTAATTTGATAATTTTTTAGTGATTTTTATCGTGAAGTTTCTTTTTGATCTGCAAGATGATGATTTCTATGTTTCTAGGGTCGTATTTTCCTAGCGTAGCGTGGTTTCTAAGGTTTTGTCAATTCGAGATACCTCATCCGGATTTCTGAAACATATCTGGTAAAAAAATAAAGTAATGGAATACACATCCATCATTGGGAATCATTGCAATCGGATTGACGAGTTGATTAATCAGGCGAGTGCAAAAATGGGGTGTCTACAAATTCTCACTAGAATATTCTGTAAAAAGATTTTAACATTGCTGTCCCAACTTTCATTCAGAAATAATTCCAGATTTACAGATTGAACTTGCATCAATGATATCTAAGGCTTCCGATAACGAAATTGAGTGAACTCAGATTCTAAATTAATCTACTCGACGAGATCTATGTTTAACAGGCTCCCAGACTTAATTCTCACTAGAATATTCTCTAAAAATGTTTTAATATTTCTGTCCAACCTTCATCATTCCATCATTTTCATAGGTCAATTTGAATCTTTCATTATTTAGTGGTCATCAAAAAGTGATCCTTAATTGAAGAAAAAAAATGCAATACCCAAAATCATCTACAATCAAGATAAAAAATAAATAAACAGAAAAAATAAATAAAATAAATCCAACTAAATAATAAAAAAAAACTAGGTCATCTTGGCAATGCTCCCATACTTGGGGTTTTTCAAGTTTGATCCTCAATAGTCCCCAGCGGAGTCGCCACTGAAAGCGTCCTTGATCCGCGGGGTGCGTAGATCCGCTTTTGACCCTTGAGGTTTGGGAGTCGCCACCTAGTTATTATGGTCTAGGAACCAAACTGACTCTAAAACGGATAATGAACTAATCTACTATAGAAAATCTGAATCCGGGGATCATGTTACGGGGTTGGAAGGTGTTAGGCACCAACCCCGCCCAGCCATTACCGGTCTCTACTTATCCCAAATAAATCTACATCGCTAATGACAAACCTAGATTAAAAAATAATGAAAAATCTTACCTTCGATCTGCAAAAGTGATATTCCCTCAGATCTGGTGAAAACGGCTCCTTGTACAGTATTCCTCACTTCATTCTATCTCCGGATCTGATTTCTGATCTCCGAGGTAAGGTATCTCCTTCTTGAATCTGGGTGCTTCGAATTTGTTGTAGATTTTTGGGATGTTTTTGAGAGGTTTTTGGGTGTTTTTTAGGCTAAAATCGGAGTAGGGGTGTTAGGGAAGGAGTTGGGGCTCCAAAATTAGGGTTTTGGGGAGGTTGTGGAGGCTTCTTCACCTACTTTTTCTAGGGTTTTTTCTATGATACGAAAATAAGGTGTGGAGGCTCCCATTTATAAAGTTTTTAGAAGCATTAGGGTTTGATTAGGGTTTCTTTTAGGGTTTCAACTAGGGTTTTGACTTAGTCTTTAGGGTTTTAATTTAGGGTTTTGACTTTAGTCTTATGAGATTGATTTGATTAGTTTAGATTAGGGTTTTGATTTAGGGTTTTGACCTTGGTCTTATGAGATTGACTTGATTAGATTAGGGTTTCGATTTAGGGTTTTGACCTTAGTCTTATGAGATTGACTCGATTAGTTTAGATTAGGGTTTTGATTTAGGGTTTTTACTTTAGTCTTATGAGTTTGACTTTAATACTTGACTCTAGTCTTACTTAATTGACTTTAATTTTGACTTTGGTCTTATTTGATTGACTTTAGTATCTTGACTTTAGTTTTGCTTGGTTGACTTTAAATTTTTGGAGAACCCCCCTCTATTATATCTTTGATTCTTTGGACCCCCAAATGGAGGGGTCCTTAAAGAAATATCTTGCGAACCATCAACAATTTTTCTTGAAAGCCTGATTGATCAATTTTTTGGTTTAAATTTTATAATTAATTTTATTAATGTTTCACTTTACATTATTTAATGATTTATTTATTAATTTCAAAATTTTTAATTACTAAAATTGTGAAATTACCATTTTGCCCTCGGAGAGGATTTTTTACGTTTTAAGTCGTTTTTCAATGTTCCAGGATGTTTTGGAATCATTTTTTCGTAAGGAATTCAATGGGAATGTTGATTTTTGTCACTTATGAAGTTTTTTTTGTATGAAATGGTCGTGAACTTTATGAGGGGTATTTTAGTAATTTTGTCAAATTTTGTGAAAATTGGTGAAGTGATTACTTGGTTTCGATTTGTTGTTTTATGTGTTTGAGTGGGTTTTCCTAAGCGTAATGCAAGCTCTAGGGCTGTTTTGATGTTAGGGGTATTTTGGTAATTTAATCAATTTTAGTGATTTTTATCGTGAAGCTTCTTTTTGGTTTGCAAGATGATGATTTCTATGTTTCTGGGGTCATATTTTCCTAGCGTAGCGTGGTTTATAAGTTTTATCAGTTCGAGATACCTCATCCGGATTTCTGAAACATATCTGGTAACAAAATAAAGCATTGGAATAGACATCCATCATTGGGAACCTTTGCGATCGGGATGACGACTTGATTAATCAGGCGGATGCAAAAATGGGGTGTCTACAACTGCTTATTATTTCCTCTATTAATAACTCCTTTCAAGATTCTCTGATTCAAATCTAGATACATTGAGGGAACATTAAGGAGTTCTTGGTTAATCTCGTTCCCATAACAAGGAAGAGAATCGGGGATCCAACTTCGCAATACGGCAAGGTGATCGATTCTAGATTAGATTTGAGATTTTTTTAATATAATTTCTAAGTTTGAAAAACATTAACATAGTAATATCTTAATCAAATTTGAATCAAAATTACAAACCTAATTGAAAAGTTTGCAAATTGAAAGATTACAATGAAAAATTAGAATCAATGAAAAAATGATAAATCAATCATGGAAATTAACTTTAATAAATGAAATAAAATCATAGATAAATAAATTGAGATCTAAAATATAAATTTACAGTTAAATTTAAAATGGAGAAGAGAAGAATGAGAATAGAGATCATGAAATTAAAATAAATCAAAATAAGAATCTTTTACCAATTTGAATAGATTTCTTCTTCATTTTCATTGATGAGTAGAATATTTTAATTTTATAAGATTATCCTCCATCATTTCTCAAGAATTCTTCTCAGATTTGGAGAGAGATCTGAGTTCACTTCTCTTTTTTCCTTTTGTTTTTTTATATAATAATAATGGATCTATCTTCCTTATTTATTTTCTTTTTCCTTTATTTATAGAGTTGGAGGTTTACAAAATTCAGTTTCAAATCCGAATTGAACAAACCTAAACCAACTGTCTTCATAACCGATTTCTCTCTTGTTTTCTGTGCATATAAGCTCAAAATCATTGTTTTGCTAAAATCACTATATAAATAGCACTGTGAACGCACTAAAATTTATATGTAGAGGTTTTATTGTTATATGATTTTCTTTGATTATTGGAATCTTCATCTTCTCTAGTGGTCATTTTGTTTTTCTAATTCTTGACTTTTTAATCTTTGACAATCTCCATCCCTTATCATCTTGGGCTTCATAAGCTCTTGATCAACAGATCAACACTGAATTCTCAATTAGATATTATTTAATTGTAGGTGTGCCCATTTTTGAGTACAACAATAAAGTCCCATTGATACTTGCCTGCCAAAATAAGTCAAAGGCGAGCATCACATTGAATCAAACAAAAGGAACAAACTCAACGGGTAAGAAGCCTCAACAAAAAGAAACATGTGAAATACTTATAAGCACATTAAGAAAAATCGTGAAATAAAATATTAAAGGACAACAATCAAAAGAAGCATAATAACTTCATTCGTGGAGCCACTCATAAAAAAAGAGGATTTCTTACTGTCTAACCAATAGGTGATGGATTTGAGAAAAAGAATCTAGAAAGACGAAGATCAGATAATCACCTTCAACTATTTGCGTGTGAATCGACAATATAACATGTATGAACACCAAAAATGAACCAATAAGTCAATACATTTGTTCCACTTTATCCTCATATGTACTTTTAACAATGTACCCTTTTAGCTTTGTCTAATTGTGCTTGAAGTCCGTACGATTGCGATAATGAATATTTGAGGAGAGAGAAATCAACAACAATTTTAATATCTTAGAAATCCATTATATATCTCGATGAGTTCTTATTTATGATTTAGTTTGGTCACCTAGAAATAATTTTTTTTAAGAAAATGATTCTTAAAAATGCGAGAACACCATTAGGTTCGTATAAAAAAATTATCTAAAAACGATTATAAATTTGTAAAAAATGGAACCTGGGACATAGACTTTTTAAATAAAATAAAATAAATTTGAAAATGACATTTACGTCTCGAGGACACAATATATACTAAAGTTAGAGAAAATGTACAAAATGTTTCTCTAATCTCTTCTCCAAACTACAACCCTAGCTTCCATAAAACTTCAAATTTAGATCTAGAAATGTAGAGCGAGATCCAAGACTCGATGAAAGAGAAGAAATGTTTCTTCTCTTCGTGTGGATTTAGGAAAAATATGATTTTGTTGGAGAAGAAGAATGAAGAGTGAGCGAAGAAGGATATTGGGAGATGATCTCGGAACCATTGCATCGTAGAAAACGTTCAAATTTAGGATCTCTTCTTTTCTTCCCTTTAGTTGCTAAGTTTTTGTAGAAAATTATTTTGAACTATGATCTTGATTATGATTTTGATTTAGGGCTTTTTTCTTAAAATTTAATGCATCATTTGATAATTAAAAGTTGTAGATCTTGTTTTAAACAATAGAAATAAGGTAGAATCATAGTTTTTATGATTAAATTGTTGTAGGAACTAATTAAAAAAAAATTGGTAGAAGTTTGGGCAAAATCGAAGCAGTTTTGAAAGAAAAATTTGAAGATATTCATTTCTATCGGTGGCATCATGCCACCAAATTTTTTTTTCTGTCAGTGGCACCAACACCTACCATCGATGGTACAAACAACTAACGACAAAATATGATTCTGCCACCGATAAGACCAATTTTTCAGCATTCTTTTTTCCAACAACATATATAGTTTCAACACCTTATTTCCATTAAAAATATTTAAGTAAATGAAAAATTAGTTTCCCATTTATTTTAATTATTTTAATGAAAATAAGGGATTATCCTCAATTGGAAATAATGGGAATTTTAACGTATCAAAATATAATTTTTGGTTCCAACAACAAAACACAAATTACGACATTTTGTTAGATTTTTAAATCCCATTTTCTCATACCTCCCCTCAAATTAAGTTTCAAAAATTACATGATGTCAAATCTTTTAATAAAGACTTTTATCTCCAAAAATCGATTTTACGTTTGAAGAACTTTGAAAAATCGTATTTTTAACACTTAGCCAAACTTTCACAACTTTAACTATTTATGATTGTATTGCATTTTTTTTTAGTCTTTCTATTCAACCAAGGCCATCATATGGAATTGCTTGATACCTTAGGATCACAACTATTCTTTTAAAAAGAAATGTATATTTATAGTTATTTAAAATGATAGATGTTTTTCAATGGATGGATAAAGAGAACTCATATTCTCGATTGATTGATGGGATACCTTTAGATTTATGTCGTGGCTAAGTTACATTATGCTTAATAGATAGATAAATGGATTGGTATCTTGCGTTTCCATGACCACGTGAGATATGGTTAATGGACAGATGGATGTAACTAGAGGGCATTATCATACCTTTGTTTGTATTTTTGATAGAAAAAATTATATATATATAAATATACACACACAAATAAAACTACTTTTGTTTACCAAAACACGGCTGTAGAAAACTTAAAATGAGTAATTCGTTACTATATTTCCTGAAACCTCGGGTCAAATCTAGGATAACACTTGATGTCTTATTTTCTTTGGTAGTATGGGATACCTTAGAGAGTAATATAACTCGTTAAATCTGGGAATTTATTTTCTTTTTTTTGTGTGGAAATAATTGTATGTAAATGCGGTCTTTGTATATAGTAGAGATAGTCGAGATTCACATGTAGTACCTCTTGATTGGCTTAGACACGGGGAGTTCGCTCATGGGCTACTTAGTAATCACTAAGAGTTTGTAGTTGTCAAATGGTTGACCTTTCCATTAGTTGAAATTAGTATTGGGTTCTTGGTTAATGGCCAATCTAAGCTAGATAAATAGTTACCCAACTATGATATTGAAAGCGCCCTCGATCCGCGGGGTGCGCGGATCCACTTTTGACCCTTGAGGTTTGGAAGTCGCCACCTAGTTATTATGGTCTAGGAACCAAACTGACTCTAAAATGGATAAAAAACTAATCTACTACAGAAAAACTGAATCCAGGGATCACATTACGGGGTTGGAAGGTGTTAGGCACCAATCTCGCCCGGCCAATGTCGATCTCTACTTATCCCAAATAAGACTGCATTACTAATGACAAAACCTAGATAAAAATATAATAGAAATGTTACCTTCGATACGCAAAGGTTCTATTCCCTCAGATCTGGTGAAACTGCTCCTTGTACCGTACTCCTTGCTTCGTTCTGTCTCTGGATCTGATTTCTGGTCTCCGAGGTAAGGTATCTCCTTCTTGGATCTGGATTCTTCGAATTTATTATGGATTCTGGGGTATTTTTGAAAGGCTTTTAGGTGTTTTTTAGGCTAAAATCAAAGCATGGGTGTTAGGTAAGGAGTTGGGACTTCAAAATTAGGGTTTTGGAGAGGTTGTGGAGGCTTCTTTACCTACTTTTTCTAGGGTTTTTTTCTTTGATACGAAAATAGGGTGTAGAACCTCCTATTTATAAAGATTTTTAGAAGAATTAGGCTTTGATTAGGATTTCTTTTAGAGTTTTAATTAGGATTTTGACTTTGGTCTTATGAGATTGACTTAGTCTTTAGGATTTTAATTTAGGGTTTTGACTTTAGTCTTATGAAATTGACTTAATTAGTTTGGATTAGGATTTTAACTTTAGTCTTATGAGATTAACTTGATTAGTTTAGATTAGGGTTTTGACTTTAGTCTTATGAGATTGACTTTAATACTTTGACTTTAGTCTTTCTTTGTTGACTTTTAATATCTTGACTTTAATTTTTGGAGAACTCCCTTTTATTATATCTTTAATTCTTTGGACCCCCAAATGGAGGGGTCCTTGAATAAATATTCTGGCAACCATCAATAATTTTGCCTGAAAGGATTTTTTGGTTCAAAATTTTAAATTGATTTTATTAATGTTTCACTTTACATTATTTAATGGTTTATTTATTAATTTCAAAATTTTTAATTATTATAATTGTAAAATTACCATTTTGCCATCGGATAGATTTTTTACGTTTTAAGTCGTTTTTCAATGTTCCAAGACGTTTTGGAATCAGTTTTTCATAAGGAATTCAATGAGAATGTTGGTTTTTGTTATTTATGAAGTTTTTTGTATGAAATGGTCGTGAACTTTATGATGGGCACTTTCATAATTTTGTCGAATTTTGTGAAAATTGACGAAATGATTTATTTAGTTACGATTTGTTATTTTATGTGTTTGAATGAGTTTTCCTAAGCGTAACGTAGGCCCTAAAGATGTTTTAAGGTTAGGGGTATTTTGATAATTTGATCATTTTTAGTGATTTTTATCGTGAAGCTTCTTTTGGTCTGTAAGATGATGATTTCTATGTTTCTGGGGTCGTATTTTCCTAGCGTAACGTGGTTTCTAAGTTTTATCAGTTTGAGATACTTCATCCGGATTTCTGAAACATATCTGGTAATAAAATAAAGCATTGGAATAGACATCCATCATTGGCAACCGTTGCGATCGGGTTGACGAGTTGATTAATCAGGCGAGTGCAAAAATGTGATGTCTACAGATGCCCCTCTTTGGTAGAGGATTGAAGCAAACTAGATAGCAAATCTATTTTGGTAGATAGTACGATATCTGAATGCCAATGCTAGTAACAGTTCATTTTACAGCCTGATTTAGTAATTCGTCGGGGTGTTCGGATCCTTGAGGGTAAAACTCTCTCCTAAGTAAAAAGTTGTCAGGTCCTTAAACGCGAGCTCTCACTGACAGTGACAGATCCTTGAATTTTAGAAAATTCTCTTTGACTAACGAAACAACTGTACAAGTGTGTGCCCTGTGTGAAATTGAGTAAAATCTGAGTAAAACAAAACTCAAGAAAATTTGAATGAGATTTGAGACAAATCTGAGTAAAAGTTGGGAGAAAGTTGAATGTCCTACTCTACCTACTCTAGGTGAAAGAGTAACGAATTTATATTTTTTTTTAGAGTCTTACTCTACCTACTCGGAGTGAAAGAGTAATGCATTAATTAATTAATTTATTTATTTATTTGGAAAGTTCTACTTTACCTACTCGGAGTGAAAGAGTAATGAACTAAACTTTTTGAGAGTCCTACTCTACCTGCCCAGGGTAAAAGAGTAATGAACTAATTTGTTTTGGGAAGTTCTACTCTTCCTACTCGGAGTGAAAGAGTAATGAATTAATTTTTTTTTTGGGAAAGTTCTACTTTACCTACTCGGAGTGAAAGAGTAATGAACTAAATTTTTTGAGAGTCCTACTCTACCTGCCCAGGGTGAAAGAGTAATGAACTAATTTTTTTAGGAAGTTCTACTCTACCTACTCGGAGTGAAAGAGTAATGAACTAATTTTTTGGGAGTTCTACTCTACCTACTCGAAGTGAAAGAGTAATGAACTAATTTTCTATGAGTCCTACTCTACCAGTTCAGGGTGAAAGAGTATTGAACTAATTTTTTTTTGTTAGGAAGTTCTACTCTACCTACTCGGAGTGAAAGAGTAATGAACTAATCTTTTTGGGAGTCCTACTCTACCTATGCATGGTGAAAGAGTAATGAACTAAATTTTTTGGCAAACGAACGGGGGATTAACACCGCATTTGATTCTTTCTTCTGAAAGAAAACAAAAAGTTGGATTTTATGAAGGTCCGGTCAACATTTTAACTTGCTTTTGAACCTCAGGGGTTTTCAACAAATTGCTATCAAGAGGGTAACCTTTTAATTCAGAGTTTACCTTATACTTTGGGGTTGGAATTGACCAGGTTTCAAAATCAAAATGCCCCTAGTTTGACAGGGAATATTACACTGGGGATAATTGAACATAATTTGAAAACGAATGCCCCTAGTATAAGGGGGAAAACTATACTCTTTAGAAAAGGAAGTGCCCTTGTTATGAAAATTTGAAATCCTTGATTACCGCAAGCGCAATAAAGGTTTAACTTTTAATTTTGACTTTTTATATTGAAGATTTTGAGTCAGCCTCAAAGAAATTAGAACAAAATATTTCTTTCTGAAATTCATCATAGAATCTGTTCTTTCTCCCCGTCGGTTCGCTTAGGGACATGAAACTCTTCAGATCAATCATAGACGAGATACTTGCATCAACTGAGTCTATATTTGATTCAAACTGGGTATTGAAACTTGATCATTCAGACTTCTGATGTTTCGGCTCGGACTGTCTTTTCAGCTTCTCAACTCAACGGAGATTTTCTTTTATTTTTTCATTGCTCTAAGTTTTGCCTAGATTACCTTTTCAGGTTTTCAATCTAGCGAGCATGCTCTAGCTTCTGCCTAGATCACCTTTTTAGATTTTCAATCTAGCGAACTTACAATTTTTTTCTCTTTTGTTTGCTCTAATTGTTGCCAAGGTAGTCCTTTCAGATTTTCAACCTGGCGAGCTTGTCTTTATTTTTGTCTAAGCCACCCTTTTCGGGTTTTCAACTTAGCAGACTTTTTACTTTTTTTTTCATTCTAAACTTCTGGAGTTACTGTCTGATCAGCTTTACTACCTTCCTTAACTTTTTCGCACAGTACTTAGGAGGACTTTTATGGGTAGGCTTAGGACTAGGTATAAAAAAAGAGGAATCTTGAGGCTCAAAAACCCAAATACCCCTTGTGTGACATTTCCTTTTAAATTATTTTCCTTTTCCTTGAATTTTCTTCACCACTTTGACAATATTTATTTTTCTTTTGAATTTTTTCTTTTTAGATTTTTTTTTTGTCAAGGAATCTATTTTTTTATTTTGATGTGGTCAGGCCTGAAGTAACTTCTCAGGTTACCTACATACCTCAGAATTTTGGGATCAGGCCTAGTAACTATTCTGGTTTGTATATGTGGTGTTCTCACAAGATGGGTATATATTTCATGTTGAACAACACTCCAAATTTAACCGACATATCCTCTAGGACCACGTAAGCAAGTCTTTTGAATTTTCTGAATAAATTCATCATCTCTTTGTGCTCCTCTAGGGATAAGTTAGTTCCAATATGAATTTCTTGAGAATTATTTTTGTTCCGAGGTCAATGACCTTTGCTTCCTCGAGCAAGACATTTATCTTCTCATTCAAGAGGGGGTTCCTTATTAGAGGAATTTCTCCTTGAAGCCAGTTATTAGTTAATTCGTTAATGCACTCGCGGTATTCAAAAATTTTCTTTATTCAGTTAAATTTATATGGGGTGACTGACACCATTGTAGACTCGACAAACTAACTTGACTAGAACAAAATAAGAAATAAAAAAGACAGACTTGATTACTGAATTGATAGAAAGAACTGGACTCAAGACTCATAAACAACTAAAAACAATTACCCACAATGGGCTTGATTACAGACTGAGACTTGAGAAATTATTTCCACGCGATTGGACTGAGTCTTCTTTTTCAGATTCTTTGCATTCTTCAGACTTACTTCTTCTCTTTTGGCCAAGACTGCATTTGGTGGTGAAAACCTCATTAGGGACCATCACTCTGGTAAGAGGGGGGCTAGGAAGTTTATGATTGACTGATCGAATAAGAAAGATTGGGTCAAACGAGAGTTGAGTATTGGATACCATGTTCAAAGTCTGAGGAGGTTGGTAAATGGGTAGAAGGTTTGTAGTAACATTTGACTGCTCAAGGGCAAGGACAGTAATTTTTTTGGCATCAATGAGGTCTTGAACTGTATGACGAAGAGCGATGCAACGATCAATAAGATGACCGGGATTTTGGTGAAACTCATAAAATAGGTTGGGATTGTGAGAAGTGAGGAGTGGATTTGGTAAAGGTCGAGGTTGGAGAGGTGCAATGAGCCCTTTACTTAATAGTTTTTGAAAAATAATGCTCAAAGGCATACTAAGATTGGTGAATTTCCTACGTGATCGAGGTTGATTAGGGTTAACTTGATTACTAGGCAGGATAGTACATTGGATGGGTGTAGTAGACGTATTGGCTACATAGGCGTGATCAGTGTTAGGCTTGGAATTGGTGAAAGGCTTTTTGAACTTATTGTCAGAAGGATTGGAAAGGATTCCGGAAGCAAAAGCATCTTCCAATTGGCTACCAACTTGCAATAGAGACTCGAATGTAGGAAGGTATTGGGAGACTAGATGTCGGGCATACCCTTGCGAGAGATTTTTTAAGATAATAGCCACTTGTTCTTTCTCTGAAGGTCTATCCCACATTTGTGCAGCCTTGGCCGTCCAACGACTGATGAAGTCAGTAAATGTTTCCCCATTCTTCTGTTTAGTTGACTCCAAGTCCCTTCTTGAAGTTTCAATTTTGGTACTGTATTTGTACTGATGCCAGAAAGCCTTTGACATATTTTCCCATGTACCTACCATAGTTGGGTCTTTAGACATCAACCATCACAGAGCTGACCTAGATAGAGTTCGCTGAAATAGCAATGTCATATGTTCATAGCTGAGCCCTATAGTATGCATGTTAATAACATACACCTTAAGATGCGTTTTTGCACAACCTACCCCACTGAACTTATCCATTTCAGGCATCACAAACTTCTCTGACAGATGAATTCTAGGGATACAGTTCAGGGCTTTAATGCCCACTGTAATTTCATCGATACCCTTTATACTCTTCATAGCTGACTCCAATTGAGACATTATGTTGGCTAACACTGGATTCTCATCAGCATACTCTTCATCTCCATCGAGTTCGAAGACTTCATGGGCACGTCTTGCTGTATTTTCTTAACCCTTTTTCCTTTCGGATTGTCAAGGAGATTGCCAGTTGATTCTGAAATCTGTTCCAAGACTTCTACTTTGCCCTTTATACTGTTGATATCATTGGCAAAGGCTGCAAAAATCTTACGGATCTCTGTGAGCTCAGATTCTAAAGCCATTTCTGCCTGTTGACTTGGTACCAACGTTCGTTCTAACCGACTGGACTTACAACTCCAACTAGGAGGTGGACGTTTGAGTTTGGGTACAATGATAACCCTGAAAACCCCATCAAAGGTGGATTACTAGTTACGGACCTCAGAGTAGACTTTTAACAAATAGAGGTTTCTCTTGATAGCATGGGTTAAGTTAACCCCTAGATTCAAAATCTCTAACCAATAAAATATTCCCATCAAGAAATATTACATGAAAATGATTTACTGATCTTGTTAAGTATGAAATATTCAGTCCATTGAATTAAACTGGCCGATGCAAGGTGATTGAGACTATGTACCCATTTGAGTTTGGGCCGGTTCGACCCAATGGATCTGAATATTCCACTTGCATTACTTCATCTAATATTTTTAAGCCAATTAGTTCAACCGGTTCATCTGTTGATTCATAAGATCCATTTACCAATGGAGCTAATTGGTTTAACTTGATATTGACCAGTATGGAATGGGCTTGGAATGGACTTGGTATTGGGCTTAGGTGATGACTTGGGTTATGGACTATGGACTTTATGGGTGGGCTAAAAGAATGGACTTGAATTTGGATTAGAATGTAGGCTTTGTCTTGGGCTTAGGTTGGATTTGGAAATGGACCTTGGTTATGGTATGGGTGATGGAGCAATGAATAGTGAACGGTTGTGGATCCGGATTGGATCATAGAGGTGGTATGGAATTAGACTAGGTTAGGGACAAGGTTGAGCATTCAAAATTATGTGATATAAAGCATGTATCCATGAAAATGATGTCAAGTGGCAATGCGGGTACATCGAAAATCTTGAGGTCTAAATCGGAATCAATTCGAGGAAATTAGATTCTCCTAACGCGTTCATGCAAATTGGGGTGTCTACACTATTCATTCCCAGATTCAATCACTATTTTCCAGATTCATTTTCACCCAGATTCATTCATTCCTTCCCAGTTTTACTTAGCCATACGTCGTTGAGGGTTTTCTCGGAATTATGTCAAATGCCACCGATGGTTTTCTCAGAATTATGCTCAGATATCGTCGAAGATTTTCTTGGAATTAAGCTCAGATGCCACCGAGGGCTTTCTCGGAATGACGCTCAGATGCCGTCGAGAGTTTTTTCAAAATTATGCTCAAATACCGCCGAGGGTTTTTTCGGAATTATGCTCAAATGCAGCCATCGAGGGTTTTCTCAGAATTATGCTCGGATGCCGCCGAGGGTTTTCTTGGAATTATGCTCAAATCCCGTTGAGGGTTTTCTCAAAATTATTCTCAGATACCGTCGAAGGTTTACTCAAAATTATGCTCAGATACCGCCGAAGGTTTTCTCAAAATTATGCTCAGATGCCACCAAGCACTTTCTCAGAATTATGCTCAGATGCCGTTGAGGGTTTTCTCGAAATTATGCTCAGATACCGTCGAGGATTTTCTTGGAATTATGCTCAGATGTCACCGAGGGTTTTCACGAAATTATGCTCAGATGCCGTTGAGGGTTACTCGAAATTATGCTTAGATGCCGTCGAGGGTTTTCTCGAAATTATGTTTAGTTTTATGCTAAGTTTATGCCCAGATTATGCTCAATTTTATGCTGAGTTTTATACTAAGATTTTACTTAATTTATGCTCCAATCTAGCTCAGACCATCTCTGAGGTTTATTTTAGATTTCGAGTACACACTTGCAAGTTTTTAGTCAAGGAGAACTTTTTTAATTCAAGGATCTGACACTATCAGTGAGACCTCACGCTCAAGGACCTGACAACGTTTTAGTTTGGGGAGAGTTTTACCTTCAATGATCCGAACATCCTGACGAATTATTAAATCAAGCTGCAAAATGAACTGTCACTAGCTTTGGCATTCGGATATCGCACTATCTACCGAAATAGATTTACTATCTAATTTGCTTCAACCCTCTGCCAAAGAGGGGCATCTATAGACACCCCATTTTTATATTCACTTGATTAATTAACTCGTCAACCCCATCGCAATGATTCCCAATGATGGATGATTATTCCAATATTTTATTTGTTACTAGATATGTTTTAGAAATTCAAATGAGGTATCTTGATGAGACAATCGTTGTTCTTCTCACCGGAGTTAATAATAATCTTACGTTTACCTTACTTGTGGGGCAAGTAGAGGATCGAACCCAAGAGAAAGGAGGAATAGAGTTAAGCTAAGAAGATAAAATTCAAATTAACTAAAAGGAATTAAAACTGTTTTTCTTTGTATTTTTGAACTTATAAGAAAATGTAAAATTACTAGAAAAGAAACTAAAGTAAGTGAAATTAAAAGCAAGTAAACTTGTGAAATTAAAACACCATTAGAGGTGGATCTACCTAGAACATGTTGATGAGCAATTCTTAGTTTCAAGCCTTTTTATAACTCAATCATAAGGGCTTGGTGTTAGCTCCTTAGATCGGAAAGTTTTACAAATGAAATGAAATAAGGGAACATAAACAAAGTAGAATTCTTTGAAAACTTCCTACTACCAATTATCTAGTTTAAGCATACTTTATCTTGATCTAATCTAAGCATAAAGTATCTATATTAAGAATAAAAGGTGCAAGAAACTTAAAGAGAATTCATAAGCATTTTAAATAAAAGAAAGGCATGAAATTAAAAATAACACAAGAACTTGCTCTAGGCTTTTCCACTCTCCAATGGAGGGGAACTTAGCCTAATGTCATTGCAAGAGATGGAAGATAAGAGATGAAAGAACTTTTCTTCATTTCATGGAGAAAATTACAACTTCTTCTTCTTCTACTTCTTACAAGACTAATTAGCCAAAAGGAAATAACTAGAAAATGAAAATACAAAAAAATAATAGAATAGGCAAAGAGCCTTAGATTAAAGGAGTCTTGGATAAGAGAACCAAGATGGGACCCTTTCTCTAGAAATGAAGGCTCTATTTATAGAGAAAAATGTGTGTAGAAGAGTCTAAAAGTAGCCTCCACTTTTCTTTGCACAAAAAGACAAAAAAGGAGAATATGAGTTAAGGATTAGGGCATTCCAAAGTGTTAGGGCATTCCAAAGTGGGCCCAAATACTTTTTCCTTGAGATTTTGATTCCAAATTGTTGATTTTCTGCACAAGAAACACACGTAATTAGATTTATCTAGTAAATGAATTTATTTATATATAATTAAGCCTAATTAACATGCAACATGGTGGTTTGAGGCTTATCATGATTATTATCTTAATATAGAGAAATAGGTACAAAAATCAAGATAAATATCCGAAAAATGTGCGTATAATTGAGTGTTTGGAGACACTCATCACACCCCCCAAACTTACCTTTTTCTAGTCCCTAGAAAATAAAACTACCACTTTCGCAGGCACCTCGACTGCATTTAGCGAATGCAGCAAGCCCTTGAACCGCTAGGTTACCCCTAGTGGACGAGTTTGACTCGTGAGGGTTTGCAGAAAATATACCCTATTGAAGTAAAAATAGTCAAAATCAAAACTTATATTGAAAAGCATAAGTCTTTTTTTTTTGTCAATCAATTAGAAGTACTGCTTGGTATAGAGTCCCAACCCATATTTCTCTCCGACAAAATTTAGACTTAAATTGACCTTTAAGCTATAGTGATTCTAACTCAGAAATTTAAGAGATTCGATTTCCCAAAATGAGTTTCAACCTTCTAACTACTCAAAAATAACTGGAGTAACTTAGGGTTTAACTTAGGTTTGGGGTTCCTATTATTTTTCAGGATTAACATTGCTCGAAGACAAAATGCCCCTAGTTTGACAATGTACGTGGCATTGAAGATAATTGAACACATCATGCAAAAATTAAAAAAAATGCCCCTAGTATAAGGGGGAAAAGTTACATTAAAGAAGAAAGAAAATGCCCCTTGTATGAAGGTTTGAAATAATTGATTACCACAAGCGTAATAAAGACTCAACTCTTAATTTTGATTAATTTTATTAAAGATTTTGAGTCAAGCTCAAGAGTACAAAATTATTTCCTTTCGAAATTCATCATAGAATTCACCCTTATCTCCCTTGGTTCACTTGGGGGAGTAAACATTTTCAGATCGATCGTAGACAAGATACTTGTGGCTTCTGAGTCTATGCCTGGTTTAAGCTAAGTATTGAACTTGATTATTCGGACTTCTGATGTTTCAGCTCGGACCGCTCTCAGCTTGGGATTTTCTTCTGTTTTTCTTTATTGCTCTAACTTTTGCCTAGATCGTCTTTTCAAGTTTTCAATCTAGCGAGCTTGCTCTAGCTTTTGCCTAGATCGTCTTTTCAGGTTTTTGATCTAGCGAGCTCTTTTTTTTCTTTGCTCTGGTTGTTGCCAAAGTTGTCCTTTCAGATTTTCAACCTTGCGAGCTTGCCTTAATTTTTGCCTAAGTCGCCCTTTTCGGGTTTTCAACTTAGCAGGCTTCATAATTTTTTATCTTCTTCTTCTCTTCTGAACTTATGGAGTTGCTGTCTAATCATGCTTTGCTATCTTCCTTGACTTCTCGCACGGTACTTAGGAGGACTTTCATGGGTAAGCTTAGGACTGGGTATAAAAAGAAAAGGATTTTGAGGCTCAAAAACCCAAATGCCCCTTGTGTGGCATTTCCTTTTAAGTTATTTCTTTTTCTTTAAATTTTCTTTCCCACTTTGAATTTCTTTTTCTTTTGAATTTTCTTTGATTTTTTGATATTGTGTGGGAAAATAGATTTTTATTGATGTGGTCGGGCCTGAAGTAATTTCTCAGGTTGCCTACGTACCCCAGAATTTTGGGATCAGACCAAAACGTAGTTCGAAATTCCCTCCCCTAGGTTAGGTGATCGGGCTGAGAAAGAAAAGGGCATCATTTTTTTTCAAAAGGCTGCAAAAGGCTGAGAAAGGAGATAATGAACTGGGTAGCAGGAAAATTGATTCGACCAAAGATGGCCTCCTTAAATGTAGTACCATTTGATTCGATCAAGGTTAGTTGACTCTGGTAGTTCACTTCCATCATGATCTTGAAGTCTGACGACTTTTCCAGACAATATTTCCTTAATGAATGAATTTCTCCAATTAGGTTCAGACTTTCTCCTATAGTCGAGGAGGAGTGTTCAATTTTCTTTGAAGTCTAACAGTTAAATCCTTGACTTGTAAATGATGAGCTTTGACCTTTTTGTCAAATGCACGGGTGACTCTTCTTAGATAAACTTGCACATGGTATAGGACTTTAACTCGTTTTCTTCGATCAAATTTAACTTTTCATACCGTTGGCGAACTCAGTCTGCTTCTGACAACTGACTTTCCATCAAGACCTTGAAATACAGGATTTCCAATTTAACTAGCAAAACTGCTTCCATATCATATACTAGAGAGTAGGGAATATCTCCAATAGAGGACTGCATTGAAGTATAATGTGCCCCTAGTGTGAATGGTAATTTTTCTAACTAATCCCAGTGTGATTAACACATTTTCTTGATGATTATCTTGAAACTCTTACGAACTGCTTCAACTGCTCCATTAATCTGAGGAAGGTAGAGTGATGATCTGCGATGCCGGATTTTGAACTTTGTACACAGAATAATGACTTATGCTTTGAAGTACGACCCATTATCAGAGATCAGTTTAGAAGGTATCCTCATATCGACTGATAATATGTGATTTGCAACTCAAGATGTAGTAAGGATAGTGCTGATACATTTTATAAAATCTTCTTTGATTCCATCGATATAGACGAGTATCTAGTCCATGTCGAACAAGACTCAAGCTTGTACCTAACATACCCTCATATGATCACACGAACAAGTCTTTTGAAATTTATGAGAAAATTCATTATCTCCTTGTGTTCCTCTAGAGATAAGATGGTTTCTATTTGAATCTCTTTAGGAATTTAATTATGTTCCGAGGTCAATGACCTTTACTCTCTTGAGCCCGACTCTTATCTTCTTGTTCAGGCGAAAAATCTATCCTTGAAGCCAGATCAGTAGTTAATTCGTTAATACACTCGAGGTATTCAAAAATTTCCTTTATCCAATCAAATTCAGAAGGGACGATAAACACCTCTATAGACTCGACGAACTAACTTGACTCAATAAGAAAGAGTAGACTCAATCTAAGGAAGACATGATCTTGCTAGAAAAAAGGACTCGAGCTAACCCAAATGACTCATGAAAACTCAAGACTACCCAAAACGGGCCTGATGAGAACTGAGACATTGCTTACAACCGGTAGGATTGAAGCACTATGATTTTCAAAGAATAACTGGATGATGTTGAGAAATTTTGAGGTCATTTCTAACTGTTGACTTGATATTGACGTTTATTCTAACTAACCGGATTTACAACCTTATCTTGACGATGGACGATTGAGCTTAGATACAATGATAACCCTTAAACCTCTTTGAAGGTGAATTTAACCAATTTCAGTGTCACCCCCTTGATAACATTTTAAATGAACCTTGAGATTTTATTGAATTTTGTGCACCAATCCATTAAAAAGTTCATCATTTTAATGATTATTCAGAAGAAAAATATTGACAAATAATGTTTTCATTGAATAATAACTTCAAACATATTTCAATAATTTTTCATGCAAATATATATCTTTTGTAAATCATTTTTCCTTCATTTTCTTTTCTTTTGGAAAACATTTTCTTCTGGAAAACATTTTTTCCTTTGAAAAATAATTTTTATTTGGAAAACATTTTCTCTTGGAAAATATTTCTAGAAAACATTTTTTTCTTAGAAAACATTTTTTCTAGAGAATAACACTTTTTCTGGAAAACACTTCTTTTGGGAAACATTTTGTCCTAGAAAATACTTTCTTTTTCTTCTTTGAAAATTCGATTTCCATTTAACTGGCCCAGTCCATCATGATTGTTGGATCGAGATGGACTGGGTCATTATTGTAAAAGAATGGATTTTCTTTATTGGATCGGTGCACCCATTTTACTTTTCAAAAGCAACATTTTTATCCTTGAGATCAATTATGCACTCGGATTTCATCATTCACATGCATTCATCAATCACATGCATTCATTCAATAAACAACCCGGGAACACCCACGATAAGTTCGAGTCGTGACCTACTGGGAAGGTTTCTAGACTCTAGGCTTACTACGTGCAATGCATTTTTATCTGGCCACTCTTGCCCAAGCACACCTATATACCTTTCGATACGTGGTGACTTGGTTTGATATACCGTATAGGTGATAATCTAAAACCTCAATTCACTTCTCTGAAGCCAAAAACAGCCAGTTTGATCTCCAGTTGAGAGGTGGCGCACAATGCTGAGCAAGGGCCCACTTAAATACCTCTCGTCTAGAATAGACATAGTCTATCCCCCTCGTACAGTAGGGTACAACGGGGCAAGATCTTGCTTAGGCACCGGTTTTGACCAAGAAGTACAATTGATATACTTAGATTACCTTTTATACCTACGGGTACGAGTCAAGAGTTGTAGCTTTCATAAATGGTTTGGCATCCCACGAGGGGACCGACCACGTACTAGTACTACGTTGGCAATCGGGACATGTGACTGTGTGGCTTACAATAGGACAAAGGCTCAGGTCACCCCAGCATGGGTGCATCAATATGTCTCTCAGAATCACCTGATCAGACGGTGTTGATGCCCCAGTTCGATATACCCTAAGGTACGTGACTGGAGTTGTGGGTTTCATGAATGACGTCGCATCTCCGAAGAGACCGGGCCACGCACTAGTGCCACGTTGGCTAAATGGGACGTGTAAGTGAGTAAAGCGGTAAACGTGCATGTGGTGTGTGCAAAGTAAGGTGGGGTGTGCCCGGGGCCTTTTCAAACAAATGGGCCCATGGCCCAATCAAGCCAATCAAGAGAGGATATTAAATCATACAAGTGCAAGCAAACATCGATCAGGAACATACTCATATGGTTTAATTCAAGCTTTAAACGTGCACATCTCTAGCATTCATCAATTAGCAAATCAATTAATAAATAAGGGCCTATAATAATTAATTAGATCTAATCATCGCAATAGGCACAATTTTTATAATTTTTAAAGTCCAATCAATGATCACTTTTAGGTGATCCAAAATAAATCGAGCTTCCAATAGGTGTTACATTGATGATAGAATGACAATGGTTGAGATGAGCTCACTCTCAAGAACATTAATTGTGCCAACATTAGATAAATTCAGATTTTCTGTGAATTAGGAAAATACAATCTGAATTTGCATCGATGATATCTAAGGCTCTCGATAACGAAATCGAGTGAACTCAAGTTCTAAATTAATCTACTCGATGAGATCTATATTTTATTAATAGGTGTCCAGACTTAGTTCTCACCAGAATGTTCTGTAAAAACGTTTTAACGTTGCTGTCCCACCTTTCATTCAGAAAAAATTCCAGATTTACAGATTGAACTTGCATCGATGATATCTAAGGCTTCTGATAACGAAATTGAGTGAACTCAAGTTCTAAATTAATCTAGTCGATGAGATTTACGTTTCATTAAAGGTTCCCAGATTTAATTCTCACTAGAATGTTCTGTAAAAAAGTTTTAACATTGCTGTCCCAACTTTCATTCAGAAATAATTTCAGATTTACAGATTGAACTTGCATCGATGATATCTAAGGCTTCTGATGACGAAATTGAGTGAAATCAAGTTCTAAATTAATCTACTCGATGAGATCTACGTTTTATTAAGAGGTTCTCAGACTTAATTCTCACTAGAATATTCTGTAAAAAAATTTTAACGTTGCTATCCCAACTTTCATTCAGAAATAATTCCAGATTTACAGATTGAACTTGCATCGGTGATATCTAAGGCTTCCGATAACGAAATTGAGTGAACTCAAGTTCTAAATTAATCTACTCGACGAGATCTATGTTTTATTAAGAGGCTCTCAGACTTAATTCTCGCTAGAATATTCTCTAAAAAAATTTTAACGTTGCTGTCCCAACTTTCATTCAGAAATAATTCCAGATTTACAGATTGAACTTGCATCGGTGATATCTAAGGCTTCCGATAACGAAATTGAGTGAACTCAGATTCTAAATTAATCTACTCGACGAGATCTATGTTTTATTAAGAGGCTCTCAGACTTAATTCTCACTAGAATATTTTCTAAAAACGTTTTAATATTTCTGTCCAACCTTCATCATTCCATCAATTTGAATCTTTCATTATTTATGGGTCATCAAAAAGTGATCCTTAATTGAAAAAAAAAAATTGCAATACCCAAAATCATCTACAATCAAGACAAAATAAATAAACAGAAAAAATAAATAAAATAAATCCAACTAAATAATAAAAAAAAACTAGGTCATCTTGGCAATGCTCCCATACTTGGGGTTTTTCAAGTTTGATCCTCAATAGTCCCCAGCGGAGTCGCCACTGAAAGCGCCCTCAATCCGCGGGGTGCGTGGATCCGCTTTTGACCCTTGAGGTTTGGGAGTCGCCACCTAGTTATTACGGTCTAGGAACCGATCAATGACTCTAAACGGATAAAAACTAATCTAAAACCAAAAAAACTGAATTCAGGGATCATGTTACAGGATTGGAAGGTGTTAGGCACCAACCCCGCCCGGCCAAAGCCGGTCTCTACTAAATTCCCAAATAAATTACATTGCTAAAACCTAGATAAAAATAAATAAAAATAAAAATTTACCTTTCCGATAGCAAGGACTTTGTTTCCTCAGATCTGACAAAAGAGCTCCTTGTACCGTGCTCCCTTGCTTCGTTCTGTCTCCGGATTTGACTTCGGATCTCCTAGATCAAGGTATCTCCTTATCTTTGAATCTGAACTCTTCAAGTTTATTGCGGATTTAGGGGTGTTTTTGAAGGGTTTTTAGGCGTTTTCTAGACTAAAATTGAAATGGGGATGTTAGGTAAGGTGTTGGGGCTCCAAAACCAGGGTTTATGGGAGGCTAGGGGAGCTTCTAGACCTACTTATCTTAGGGTTTATTATTTTTTACGAAAATAGGGTGTGAGCCCCTCTATTTATAGAATTTTTTTAAGGTTGATTTGGATAGAGTTAGTGTTTAATTAGAGATCTTTTAATTAGAGTTGTGTTTTAGTTAGAATTGTTTTAGGGAGAATTGTGTTTTAATTCAAATTGTTTTAGGTAGAATTGTTTTTAAGTTAGAACTCTATTAGATAGAGTTATTATTTAATTAGAATTCTATTATGACTTTTGATCTTATTTGATTGACTTTTAATGTTTTGACTTCAGTCTTAATTGATTGACTTTTAGTATCTTGACTTTAGTCTTGCTTAATTGACTTTAATTTTGACTTCAGTCTCACTTGATTGACTTTAATACATTGACTTTAGTCTTGCTTGATTTACTTTAAATTTTTGGAGAACCCTTTTCCATTATTTCTTTAATTCTTTGGACCCCCAAATGGAGGGGTCCTTAAAGAAATATCCCACGAACCCTCAACAATTTTGCCTGAGAGTCCGATTGATCGATTTTTCAGGTTCAAAATTTTAAATTAATTTCATTAATGTTTAAATTTAATTATTTAATATTTTATTTATTAATTTCGAAATTTTTAATTATGAAAATTGTGAAATTACCGTTTTGCCCCCGAAGAGGACTTTTCACGTTTCAAGTCGGTTTTTAATGTTCTAGGATGTTTTAGAATCAATTTTTCGTAAGGAATTCAATGGAAATATTAGTTTTTGTTATTTATGAAAATTTTTTGTGTGAAATGGTCGTGAACTTTGTGAGGGGCATTTTCGTAATTTTGTCAAATTCTGTTAAAATTGGTGAAATGATTTATTTGGTTCCGATTTGTTATTTTATGTGTTCGAGAGAGTTTTCCTAAGCGTAACGTAGGCTCTAGGGTTGTTTTGAGGTTAGTGGTATTTTGGTAATTTGGTCAATTTTTAGTGATTTTTATCGTGAAGCTTCTTTTTGGTTTGTAAGATGATGATTTCTATGTTTTTGGAGTCATATTTTCCTAGCGTAGCGTGGTTTCTAAGGTTTTATCAGTTCGAGATACCTCATCCAGATTTCTGAAACAAATCTGGTAATAAAGTAAAGCAACGGAATACACATCCATCATTGGGAATCCTTGCGATCGGGTTGACGAGTTGATTAATCAGGCGAGTGCAAAAATGGGGTGTCTACAGAAAGGTTTTCAGCCAAACATTGATGATATAGATTCAATCAATCTTGGTACCGAAGATGACCTACGAATTTTCAAGATCGGAGTCTTATTAACGTAACAACAAAAGGAAGAAATGATCAAACTCTTACAAGATTATCAAGATGTCTTCGTATGGTCATACAGGGATATGCCTGGGTTGGACACAGATCTTGTTGTATACAAGCTACCAATTGCCTCGGGAAATAAGCCGATCAAGCAGAAACTGAGAAGGCTAAAATCAGAATGGACCCTCAAGGTCAAAGATGAGGTCATGAAGTAGTTCAAAGCAGGATTTCTCGTAGTTTCTACATACCCTGAGTGGTTGGCTAATGTCGTCCCAGTACCCAAGAAAGATGGAAAGGTACGCATGTGTGTTGACTATTGAGACTTGAACAAGGCCAGTCCTAAGGATGATTTTTCACTACCACACATCGACACTCTAGTCGACAGTACAACAGGACACGGCATGTTCTCGTTCATGGATGGCTTCTCTGGCTATAATCATATAAAAATGGTAAAAGAAGACCAAGAAAATGCTGCATTTATCACACCATGGGGTACTTTCCACTACAAAGTCATGCCATTCGGACTGAAGAACGCATGAGCAACTTATCAATGGGCAATGATCAATTATTCCACGATATGATCCATAAGGAAATGGAGGTCTATGTAGGCGACATGATTGCTAAATCCGACTTGAAGAAGACCATCTGGTGAATCTAAAGAAGTTGTTCGACAGGCTGAGGAAGTACAATTTAAGGCTAAATCCTGCAAAATGTGTATTCGGGGCAACATCGGGCAAACTACTAGGGTTCATCGTCAGTGGAAAAGGTATCGAGATAGATCCGGCAAAAACTAAGTATATCCTCGAGATGAAAGCACCCATCTTAGAGAGAGATGTTCGGGCATTCCTGGGGAGAATACAGTATATTAACCATTTCATTGCTCAACTCACGCCTATCTGTGAGTCAGTCTTCAAGCTACTCAGGAAGGACACACCAAAAAAGTGGAACTAAGACTGTCAGGAAGCATTCGATAAGATCAAACAATATCTGCTCAATCCACCAGTCTTAGTCCCTCCTACTCCAGGGCGACCCCTACTTATGTACATCTCAGTGTAAGAAACGTCAATGGGGTGTGTACTAGGACAACATGATGAATCAGGACGGAAGGAACAGGCCATCTACTATCTCAGCAAGAAATTTACCGAATACGAAACAAAATATTCGACACTTGAAAAGACTTGCTGTGCATTAGTCTGGGCATCTCAACGATTGCGTCATTATTTGCTCAGTTACTCGAATATGCTCATCATTAGGATGGACCCCCTGAAGTATCTTTTCGAGAAACCGGTATTAACAGGTCGTACAGCAAAGTGGTAACTATTATTATCTGAGTTTGATATCACCTATGTCACTCAAAAAGCCATCAAAGGGTAAGCAATAGCCGACCACCTAGCCGAGCACCCGTTGCCTTACTTCGAGCCATTAAAAATGAACTTTCCTGATGAAGTCATACTAATCACTGAGGTTGAAGACGATGATGAGGAGCCAGACTGGAAAATGTACTTCGACGGAGCAGCCAATCAAAAAGGAAACGGAATAGGGGCAATTTTGATCAAGCCAAATGGATCCCACGTACCAATTGCAATCAGATTAAAATTTCAATGTTCTAACAACGAGGCTGAATATGAAGCATGCATAGTAGGGTTGAAAGCAACACTGGATCTCGAGGTAGATGAGATCGATATTTTCGGAGATTCAAGCTTAGTAGTTTATTAGACGATTGGAGAATGGAAGACCCGAGAACAGAGATTGGTCCCTTACCATGAGTATTTCGAGGAACTAAGCTCATGCTTTGATAGAATTTCATTCACATACATGCTGAGAGCTAAGAATCAGTTTGCAGATGCATTAGTTACACTTGCTTCTATGATCAGTATCTTGGAGACGCAGAACAAAAACTACAATATAAAAATCCAAAAAAAATACAAGCATAGTTTGAAAGGGCATAGTGAAAACCCGGAAGGGCTCTATGAGTAAAAGAATCAGACTATGACAAGATCAAAGCCACCGCCATGATGAAAATCCCAAAAAGGACGTCGACGGGCAAAAATGTGGAAACCGGGTCTGGTGAAAATCGTAATTACCACCAGGGGTAATAAGGGTTTTTTTTTTCTTAAAAAAAAAAATAAAAAAAAACTTTTGGCCCGCAAGAGTATAAACTGTGAACGACAAAATCTTTTCAAAATCTCGAGACCCAAACAGGTAATAGTCTTCCAATGCCAAGGTACTGGGAATGACTCTAAAGGAATCAAAAGAGCAATTGACATTTATATCCTCTGTGGTTGGCAAAAATACCAAGATCGTCACAACCAAAGATTTTACAAACTCTGAATTTATCGTACTCATTTGATAATGACATTTGATAAAATTTTAAAAAGAAAAACTACTATTTTGACCGATGATGAAAAATCTAGGACTTATTCAAACTTCAAGTTTTCCAAGCATTAGATACACCTGAGGCCAGGTAAGTAAAAAACCTATTTTTTTTATTATTAAAAAAAAAAGGTACCATCATTACCACCTCGGCATCCGAAGCATCACGACTCACTAGGTAAGACACGAAGGCATCAAAGCAGGGACCCTGAGAAAGCCTCTCCTGAGATCACTCTCCGAGCCTACTGAGGGGAATCATTGTGGGTGCATAACCTTAATTATGCTTATGAGATTCTAAATGAAGATGAGTACATGCAAACATTCTCGAGGGTAATTGGGCCAAAACCATTTGGATTGAAGTCAGAAGCTTCTCGAGAAACCGCCGTTGTTATCATGAATCACATTAACCTTGTTGAAATCCTTATAGATGTAAATCAGTAGCCAACCGTGTTTTCTAGCATTGTTTCAAGAGCAATGACTCTTGAGGTCGTATCAACAGGCTAGTAGAAAACTATAATGGAGTCCTTCAAGTGATGATAGCAGAATTTCAAGTCCCTTCACCTCTGGTTTCGACTTGAGAGATTTTCTTTGTAAGGTATTGTAAACAACATGCCGAGGGGATTTGGGTGGTGGTCACTATTTCCTTGGATCATTTGTGTCCTAGCCCGATATTGAGATATCAAAAAAGGTCATCAGGCGATTTAATCCAAGAAATGCCAAATGGTTACTTCAAGGTCATGTGGGTCGAACATGTAGAAGTAGATGGCAAAGCAGTTCACAATATATATAGAATACTGGTTAACTCTGACCTTAGATTTGGAGCAAAGCGATGGGTTACTACCTTAGATCGATAGTGGGAACGCCTTGAAAGTGTTATGGTTAGTAACATGTCAGCTAGAGATATTGGTGTGATAATGAATTAAGAAGTGTGAAAGAGTATGTTGATATTGCAAAAGAGTAGCACTAATGCAATAGGCTCGTTCGTAGTCTATGCTCTTGTTGATATTGTTGCGATGAATGCGACTTTAAATGGGGGCGACTCAGACTATGTACCCCTCCTGCCTTCAGATCTTAGTTGATTCGACTCCGACAACAAAACTCCCTCTTAGATAAAATAAAATATATAAAAAAAAATCAAAAATCAAAAATCAAAAATCGAGAAAATACAAAAATTAAAAAATCAAAAAATCTCAAAAATCCTTTCGAGTTACACTCAACTCCGATTTGCTAAAACACGACCAAAAATATCCAAATTTCAAAACTCATCAAACTTTCATCAAATCCGAGATCTCACACGAGCTTTGCGCCATCGAGATCAAGGGATTAATAAGGCAAAACTCTGTCAGACCCCGTGCTTGAGTAGTCATTTTCTATAAAAGTCATCGATTTAATCCGAAATCCAAAGTCGTGTTTTACAAAGTTCTCTTGCCCGTGCAAAGAGGGATTTAGTCTATTCTTTGCAGTTCTTTGCACGCAATTCCTGCAAAGAAGGACAGCTGTAGACACCCCAATTTGAACGGGCCCATACTCAAAGGGCCCAAAATACAGATTTTTCAATAAAAATTGCCAACGGGCCTCACAGGCCCAAATCAATTGAAATATGGTATTTTGATCGAATCGAGGCCCCTGAGACCTTCTAATGATTTGGTGGGCCCATCAAAGGGATTTAACATACCCTACACCTTCCCAACTTTCACCGCTCCTCTCTTATATCCCAAAATACCCGATTTTCAACGAAATTCTCTAACGGGTCTAAAAAGTTCGATTTACCAACACGTGGCATTTTAATCAAACCAATGATTTCAAAAATCTCAAAAAAAAATAAATAAAATTAAAAAACGAGACTTGGGAGGCCTACCACCTCCTATACCCTCCACCTCTCCACTTCCAAATCCAAAAAGACCCTTAGCCCACATAAGGCCCATAAACCCTCAATCCTCCAAAATCAATCTCTCACCTTTCCCCCCTAACCTAAACTTGATCCCACATCACCTAAAATCTAAAACCAACCTAAACCCTCATAACCATTTCCAAGACAACTCCCAACCAATTCCTAAAATCCAAAATCATTGCATAAATCAAGCCCAATACACTAAAAAGCCCACAAACCCTTATCCATATACAATTCACATCCAACCCATAATCCTAACCCACAAACCACTATCCACATCAACCAATCACCATCTTGATAATCAAATATGACACATGTCATCACCCCATCTCACCTCCCTCATCCCCAACCTATCTCATCACCTTTTCTCAAAACATCATCTACCCACACCCTAACCTATACCTCCCCCTAATCTACCCTCATCATTCCCTACAAAACCCACATCTACAATCTAAACCCACACCCCTCCTCTCAAATCAAACACTCATACTCTCCCATCAATTCATCTCAACCCTTCATTTTCACCCATTTTAACACATGGCATCATCTCCCACACCCTCCCAAAATATCATCAACCACCCTCTTACTCCCCCCCATTATCTCAAATCCAAACACTACTCCCCAAACATTCAACTCATTCATCACTCTCTTACACCCCATCCTCACCATTTATTATCCTTCACCTAACACTCAACCCAAATGGGTTGAAAGATCTAACCCATTTGGATTGTAAAATAACCCATTTAACCTTCTTACACAAATACCCTCCAAACACTTCTAATTTACCCCTACCTTTCTCTTAAACCCCACACCATTTTACCATTCCTCTTCATTTCACCCAATTTTACCCTTAAAAACAAATCCCAAACTCTATAAAACCCCCCCTCATTCTCAACTCTCACTACTTAATGAAAATTTGAGAAAAATACTTTTAAAAAAAAAACTCTCTACTCACCTCACTACTCTCAACTCTCAAACTTCCAACTCTCACTACCAACCACTATTCCCAATTCTCACTATAAAAAAAATACTACCAATTCTCTCCCCCAAGTCTCACAAAAAAATTACTATACTCCACTCATCTCTTCTCTACTCCTTCAATCATATAAAAAGTTACGTTTTTCTAAATCTCTAAGATCTTAAGAAGACTCAAAGAAGAATAAGAAAATAAAGAAAAGAAAAAAAAATATTAAAGCATCAAGGTGGGTTCAAAGTATACTACTCCCCTCTCTTCTTCTCTACCCTCTCTTCCTTCCTCTTCTATTATTCCCCTCCTTCTTTTTAATTTTATTTTAAATGGACTTGGGATGAATGGTCCTCAAGGCATAGGTTTATAAGGATCATCCCCTTTAATGGGATGATCCTATAATCAAGCCGAAAGCAAATCCCTATTTAGGGTACAAATGCACGACACGTGACACTTAATTTTTTGTCGTTTTTTAAATCAAAATGACAGAGTTGAGTTGAGGTTACCACTATTTAGTGGGGAGAAAATGGTACCTAACACCTTCCCTTTTCTCCAATCGAGCCGCTTTTCTCGAATCTCAAGGTTCCATTAGTTCTTATCCATCGTGAGTCACTAAATGCCAAAATATCATTTTTTGAAAAATGTACATCGAGTGACTATTCACACCCACTTATAATATGAATGGTGGCGACTCCTAACCTTAGTAGATGTGGTCATCGAAATCGAAAACTACGTATCTACAATGGTAATGGATTGAAATCTTTGGGTTGGGAAGTGGCTGTCGTTTGGTTATTTGGAGAAGAAGAGAAATGAATAAAAAGAACCCAACTTTCTTTTAAATAAGAGGTTTGAGGGTAAACTCGTAATTTCTTTTCATGGTTTCTAGTTTTGGAGATAACTCGACTATTTGGACTCAAAAAAATGACGAATGAATATTCCATTTCGAATAATTTTTGTTGCGGACCTAACGGTGTCATAAATTTTTTTCTGATTCTCACTTTAACGAAATTTCACTATTTTGGATCCCACTTAACGTGAAATTTGAGGATTTTATAACTTTTTCATCTGAATTTGAATTCGAACTTGCTTACAGGCTAGTGTATATATTTCGATCCTTTTGAATCTAATAACGAAATCAATTTTCCATGAAATTAATCTTAACAATATTCGAGTATTTTACTCTATGTCCCTCCTTCGGTATTTTCCTTCAAATCTCGTCATTTAATTTCCTCGAGATATGAGTTAAAAATTTAGGGTATTACAGGATCTGATTTGGGAGGAAAAAATCTAGGGTCGACTGATTTGCCCCTTAGAAGTCTATAACTCCATCTCCTCTCGCTCAACTCTCTAAGTTCAACTCACTGTATCTCTGTAATTGGTGGTCTCAATAACTGACATTCTGGCCCTTAGGTAGGATTGCAATCCTATGAAAAATTTGCAGGCCTTCTACAGATTTGTCATATGAGCCTGGGCGCATATCGTAATAACCTAATGAACTTCAGCTCATAGTTGATAACTGATTGGTTGCCCTACAACAACCCCGAAAACTCTTGGTGCTTAATCTCTCGAGCCATCTCAGATATAAATCTGTCAAGAAACACCCTCTTGAAGCCACCTCATTCAAATGGTCCATCTCCTAATGTATTCCTTTCGGAATGCCACCAATGACCAGTATCCCTGTCTAATTGAAATGTAGTTACCATTACCCATTGATCTCTCGGGCAATGCATGACACTCAAAATTTCTCAGGTTTTTAAAATCCACTCCTCGACCTCAGTTGGATCAAAAAAATCCCTAAATCTAGGTGGACGTAGTCACTGGAAGTTTTGTAACCACTTCCCCGGATCTACCTGTCCTTTGGGCTGGGTTATTCTCACATTTCTCAAAGGCACGACTTGTGGTAGTGATCCCTGTGGTGGAACTTGGCATAGAATAATATCCGCCCCTTGTGAAAAATTTTGACGTTCCCTTATCTTAACCACCTTCTCTACTATCTTAGCATGTGACTCGATCATCTCCTCTTTGAACTTAGCCTGAGACTTAGCCATCTATCCCATGAATGATATTAGCTATGTTATCTGGTCAGTAGCCTGATCCGGAACTTGTCACATCTCTATTGTAGTTTGACCTCTCCCTTGGCCTCTACTTCATCTACTCATCTCGTTTGTGTTTATACGTAACAAGGCACTTATCAGAATAAGACCAAAATTATTCTTATGTAACTATGAATTGCTACTATAACCTGAAATGTAGTAATAGATACCATTTCCATTACTAACATAATGAACTTATAATCTTATCCTAGGCTTACTAGGCTCTATGGATTTCTAGACATAGAAAATCACGTAATCCTAATAAAGAACTACTAAAGAGCTTAGATATCAGATTCATAATATCACTTTGACATATGTGGAATTAGCCAGCTCTTCAAAACATAGTAGATTTGTATCCCATAAGGATCTAATGGTATGCTTTGATACTATTTGTGGCATCCTTGAAATACTAACATAAAGTCCTATGTCAAATTTTGAGGTACTAGGTAGCATCTCGAAATTTCGTTATGATTTCCTCTATTTATGTTAGCATTTCAAGGCACTCAAACACCTGATAAACCATAAACATGATATCTTGCATATATATAAATAAAATAATAGTGGAGGCTTATATACATCTAGCAACGTAAGGTATATCAGAGTACGGAAGAAGTAAATAATAATAGGGATTCTATTGAAATTCTTCATTTTAACAAAATTCCCAACGCTCAACCCAAAATCTATAATACCACCTTGGATGAACTAACATTGTTAAGGGGGTATAGCCCCAATACTCACCAGGTAATAAGCTCTGATTATCTATTTGACCAACCAAGTGATCCTCACTTGTTAATACTACTCTACATCGGCCTCGTCAAGTATAGAACCTAAAATTAAAAAATGAGAAGGAAATGATGAGTAATAACGGTTACCCAATAGGGAAGAAAATAATTCTTGCCAATAACCTCATCCTAGCATGAACGAGTAAACATTTTATGTAACACCTCGGATTTTTAACTCGTATCTCGAAAAAGTCAAAGGGTGATATTTTGAGGAAAATACCGAAAAAAGAAATTATAGTAAAATACTTGGATATGGTTCTGATCATTTCTAACGAAAACCAACTCCGCCACTAGGTTCAAAATGATTGAAATATATACTTTAGCCTATAAGCAAGTTCGAATTCGAGTTCAGATGAAAAAGTTATAAAATCCTCGAATTTCGCGTTAAGTGGGACCCAAAATAGTAAATTTTTATAGAGGAAGAATCAGAAAAATTTAACCATATCATGAGATCCGCAACAAAAAATTATTCGAAATGGAATACTCACATGCCATTTTCCGAGTTTGAATGGTCGGGATTTTGTCAGAAATAGAAATAAGTAGAAAATGTCAAAAATGCCCTCAGCCCTCTTATAAAAGAAAGCTTACTTCCTTTTATTTCATTTTATTTTTTCATTTTTTTTAAAGAACTCAACTCAACCATTCTTCCAAACCTAGGGTTTCAACCCTTCCCATCAAGATCTATCGCAAGCGAGTCCGAGTTGAACCTCGATGAAGAAGCCAAAGTCGTCGGCGTTGTCGAGCTCCCGTGCTCACCCCATTCAACCTCCATTTTCTTTTCGTTCTTTTTGTCTCCCATAAAAATCAGCAAGTGGATTTGTTTATAACCACTTGGATCGTTATCCAAATCGTAGGAGAATCGTTGTTTGTCATTAGAAAGGGGAAGAACACTTCTATCGAGGGTTTTGCAACCAAACCGATTCGTTTGGCATTCAAGTTCCACCAAATTCGATGTTCTGGACCGCCACTCCTTCATTTCCAAGCTAGTTTATTGTGTCCAACAATCACAAGAGTAAGGGACTCTCGATTCTTATTAATAACCGTATATTTTGAAAACTTGCATTTAGGGATGTTTCGAAACTTTTGTATGTTTTAAATTTATAGAATGTCGCTTAATTTACTTCAAATTCATGCTAGAAATAGTTATGTTTGATGTATTTTATCGTAGTTTAAATGTTTAATTCGTGGGTGGGTTATTAGAATAGAAAATGAGTGAAAAACTCGTAGAAATGATGAAAGAAATGGAAAAAAATCGAAGCTTTCAGCGTTTTGACGGTGCCACCGTGCACTATTCACGGTGCTACCGAGAAAACCAAAAAGTGCCCAAATTTTTTTTCTGATATTATTTTTGGATTCCTCATACTTTTAACATGCTAAAACGACTTTTTATGGCCCCCGTAACTCCTTCAGACGAAGCGGGAAAAAAATAAATAAATTTTCATCACGACGGGAATGTTTTAAGTATTCGCGTGATATCTTTTGCATTTCTTTGAATTAGGTTACAAAACTATATGGATCTTCTCATGTTGTCAAGGGCCTTCATTTACAAAAATCCATTTTTAATTTTGACAACTTTAAAAAATTGAGTTTCCGATACTAAGCCAAATTTTATCAGATTTTCCCCAATTTTGATAGTTTGCCTTCGCATACTTATTGGGACCCCGTTTTAACAAAAATTGGATAGTTTTTGATCGAATGATAAAAGTGATTTTGCAAGCTTGAAAAAGAAATACTTTGTTTGAAAAGTCGAGGAGTAAAAACACGGTAGAATGGGAAAGGGATGAATCGGTAAAATGTCAGAATCATACCGAGGGGTGATGTCTGCATTTTATGTTGTATGTTGTATGTAGGTTGGTGAAAGGATATCCAGGTTATTAATGAAAGGGTTGCATGTTTATTTAAATTTATGTTGGCGTAGAGGCTCTGAGTACTATTGTTTATTTTAGGCTGGGTAGCCACAGTTGCATGGTAAGAACTGGATATCCATTCTCAACCCTATTCTATTAATTTCTCTTTTGTTTTCAATGAAAAATAATATATATATGTAGCTATTTTGTGAGTTGTTAAAGGGTTTATGAATGCCTGAAGGGATAGTACGGCACATCATCCGGAGGGATGTACTATCCTTAGATGTACGGTAGGAACCACCAAGCTCATACGTGGTATGGGACACGTATAAGAGTGGAGTCACAACTGGAATTCGGGTCCATTCCTTTCTTATCTTTACCAGTGATCGTGTATTGTAAAGGTGATCGTATATGAGTAGAGTATTATTTTGGGAATCACATGCACGCCTGGTAGCATAGACGAAGATGATTAGTCAGTGATCACTAACAATCTAGTAGTAGTCGAACGTTCTGACACATCGAAAAGAGAGCCATTGCTTACGGTCACGTCAAACGACCAGCCTGAGCCGGATAAATGGTCTCGCAAGCATGGTAAATGGCGACCAGCCACAAAATCAGGAACTATGATGTTATTGAGGAATATCATGTCCCGATTGTGAGCGATCCAGTCGTGAATCCCAACTCCTTAATTCTAATACTCCACCAATTGTACTATGTATCTGTTATTATATTTCGAAGTATAAACTGAAAAGCATGTCTAATAGTTCGAGGTTATCAATTATATTTGCATAAGATGAAAAATGTATAGTGAGTACCCATACATAGCATCACAATGTAAAATGCAAACATTACTCCTCGGGTGTGATTCCATTTAAATCTTTTCCCAATTTTTTTTTGATATTTTCACTTTTCATCTTTTTGAACAAAAAGTTCATTTCTCGATATTCATTAACTCAACATGAGTTCATTGAATCTTAAATTATATTTTTTCAAACTTTAAGATTCATTTATATCATTTAAATTGAAAAATTATAAAAATTGGATCAAAACAGGTGCGAGCAGTGCATAGAACCAAACTAGCGAAAATAATCCAGTGAAATGTCCCACCCACGTATAATTTGTTATAAAACACAGTTAAACACATCAAACAAGGTCTTGTAGTGAATTTAAAATAATAAAAAGAATTCTACATTTTTAAAACACGTCACAAATTTTTGCTAAAAACCTTAAATGCAATTTTCACATTCTACGGTTACCAATAAGAATCATAAGCCCCTACCACTCTCTGAGCATTAGAATTGAAGGACATGCATAGAAAACGAGATGACCAGCATAGAAATCAAGGTGGATCTGATGTGGAAATGGGTGATTTTTAAAATCAGACCTGCTGGTTTTGAAGATATCGATGACGAGGTCCTCTTTTCCTTCTATGGCGGATGACGATTTGGGCTCAAAGTAGATGAAATTTGAGATTGAAAATTCAAAACCCCCATATCTTATGTGGTTGGTTTTTGAAAAAATACAAAAAAGAGAAGAGAAAAAGAAAAAGGAATGAGTAGGATTTATAGAGTTCGACGTCACATACGTTTTTCCTTTCTTCACCGAATATCGACGGAGACCCTATCACGATAGATCTCGAGTTTAAAGTTGGTTAAAATCAACAATTTTTTAAAAATTTCTTTGGCTGGTTTTAACGAATTTAGGAGACAATGAGTAGTAATCGAGAATTAAAAATTCTTTATATAAAGTTTCGAGATGAAATTGACCTTTTTGGAAGTTATTTCGTTTGACGATAACTCGACTATCTGGACTCCGAAACTGATGAGTGAATACTCCATTTTCTTTAATTTTTTACTATAGATATAATGGTCTAATTGAATTTTATAAATTCTTTCTCTATCAAAAATTTACTTTTTCAACCTAATTCAACCCAAAAATCGAAGTTGTTTTCGTTTTTATGATAATTCAACTTTTTGGGCTAAAAAAGTGATGAGTAAATACTCTATATTCTATAATTTTTCATTTCAGACCCAATGATGCAATAGGATTCTAGAAATTCTTTTTCTAGCAAAAATTTATTTTTTTAGCCAGGTTCGACTTGAAAATCGAGGATTTTACAACTTTTTCGTTCAAACTTTCATTTGTGCGTGCTAATAGTGAGGTCATATTTCATTAAAAATTACCAATTTTTTTTTAAAGTTTCATCCTAAATCCCACTTTCAAATTTTTCTCAAAATTCTAAAAGGACTTAGGGTAAAATACTAAAATTTTGTTCTATTCATTTCTAACGAAATCCAACTTCTCCATTGGATTAAAAATAATAAAAAAACATACTTTTACTTGTAAGTACGTGCAAATTCAAGTTTTGATGGAAAAGTTATAAAATCCTCGATTTCTATGTCAAACAAGATCTAAAAAAGTAAATTTTTATTAGAGAGAGAATTAGTAAATTCTAATCACATCACTAGGTCTGTAATGAAAAATTATAGAGAATGAAGTATTTATTCGTCAATTTTCGAGTCTGAGAAGTCGAAATACCATTAATCATAGAAACAAGTTAGTAAATACCAAATATGCCCTCAAGTCTTTATATAAAAAAAACTTAAGTTTCTTTTATTTCATTCTTTTCTTTCCAAACGAACCAAAACCCAGCCAATCAAACCTCAAAGGGTTTTAAGTTTCTTTTATTTCATTATTTTCTTTACAAACGAACCAAAATCCAACCAATCAAATCTCAAAGGGTTTCAACCCTCTTCACCTCAAGATCTACCGCGAACGAGACATCGTTGAACCTCGACAAAGAAGAAAAAGTTGTTGGCATTGACTAGTTCTACGTTTCTACCACTGCTGAATCTCCTTTCTTTTCCTTTCTCTCCATCTCTCATAAAACATTAATGAGTCGGTTTTGACACATTTCACTCAGGGTTTTATCTACTTAGAGTAAGATTCATCCTCCATCATAAAAGAAAAAGATAGTGCTATCATCAAGGTCTTCATAGCCATTGATTATTTCGTACCCAATACCACCCAACCTCGATTTCTATGCTATACACCTCGATTATTGCTAATCGTAGATTGCAAAAATTTCATTTAGGATTTTATCAAACTTATGATGTGTTTTAAAACATAGAATTTCGTCTTTTATTTCAAATTCATGCATTTTTACATGAATCGATTACGTTTTCAAAATTCTTGTTGATAGATTTTGTCTCATGTGCTGTGATTTAAGTCCTTCACAAATGGTTTAATATTTTAAAAACAAACCGATATATTTGGTATCGATTTCGGAGTGTTATTTTGAAAAAAATTTAGAAAAGAAAGAGAAATATTTCGAGTTTTAACATGTTGTCAGTGTCGTCATTGGGCATTGACAATGCCATTATTGGCCATTGTTAAGAATCACATCACCGCCATCAGAACCAAATTTTGGCCAAATTGAAATTTTGGTCTTTGTTTTACTTCTCCCACAACTTATATGCAACTCTTCCAACCTTACTTTCATTACAAATATTTAAGTAAATGTCACATTTAATGAAATTAATGGATTACCCCCATTTGGAAACAATAGAAATGGTTTAAAAATCCAAATCTCAAAGGATCAAAATTTAATTTTTGATTCAAAGAACAAAATGTAAATTTTGGCATTTTCATCAAATTTTCAAATCTGAATATCTTTTGCATTACTTTGAATTGAGTTATAAAAATTACATGATGTCAATACATTTATTCAAAGCTTTCATTTTCAAAAATCCATTTTTAATTTAAAAAACTTTAAAAAATTACTTTTCTGACACTTAGCCAAATTTTCACTAGCTTTTCATAGCTTAGACCAACAATCTTTGACATTGTCCTAAATTTTTTTTCGAACTCTTTTGACCATTTTGACTAAATTTTTAGTAGTTTTTCAATTATGATTTAATATTCAATGAACTCGTATTAAGTTGATGAATATCAAAAAAGAAATATGATGTTTGAAAAGTCAAAAAGTAAACATACCAGAAAAAAAAAGAAAAAAGGGATAAAACGGTAAAATGTCAAAAATACACCCGAGGGGTGGTGTCTGTATTTTACATTATTGTGTTGTGTGCAGGTTGATGAACGAATATCCAGGAATAATTATTTTCGATTGTATGTTTATTTACTTTTTATTAGTGTAAGGCGTTGGTTTACTTTTCGCACTATTATTTATTTTAGGCTAGTGGGCTACAATTGCATTGTAGGAAACTGGATATCCATTCTCAACTCTGTAATGTTAATTTATTTTTTATTTTCAAAGAAAAATGATATTTATATATACATGTAGCTATTTTGTGCTGTTAAAGAGCTTATGATTGCTTGAAGGGATACTTCATCATCTCATCCAATGTGATGCATTATCCTAAGATGTACGGTAGGGATAACTAAGCTCATACATGGTATGTGACACATATGAGAGTGGAGTCACAACTAGAATCCAAGTTTATTCCTCTCTATCTTGACCATTGAACTTATAATATAAAGGTGGTTGTACATGACTGGGGATGTATAATAGGAATTACATGCACGCTTGATAAACATAGACGAAGATCATTGGTCAGTAAAGCTTTGCACATATGAAAATGATTCCGTATGCTTATTCATTCATATTAGGAGAGGTTATTAGTAAGAATTATTTGTGGACTTACTAAGTAACTATTATTACTTGTCCTTTCCTTCCTATTTTTTTAGCTTCAGAGCCTATAGTTGGTGAGATGGACGTAAAATCGATGAGCGAGGATTGTCTGGTGGGTCAAACCGATGACCAGAATCCATTACCTAATGAGTACTAAGTTACATTCACTAGAAGTTAGTTTGTCCAAGATGTATATAGATTTTGAGTTGAATGTTATGTTCATGTTAGATGGAGTATATTTTTATAAATCTCGTATATTATTACACCCTCCTTATTCTGTTTACATTATGTGTTCATTGTACATTTGGCTTCCGCTAATATTTTATTTATTTATATATATACGTAATGTTTTGTATAAGGTTTAGTAGGTAGTAGTCGTGTCTTGGAATGTTAACATAAATAGAGGAGACCATGTCCAAATCTAGAGATGTTACCTAGTATCTCGAGATTTGACATAGGGATTTGTGTAAGTGATCCCAAGGTGCCACATAGTAGTATTAGAGCTCATTAATAGTTCCATATTGGGATTACAAGCTCTTTTGTATTTAGAAGTCTGTGAAGCCTAGTAAGCTTTGGATAAGATTCTAAGTTTATTCTATTAGTAATGCAATGGGTGTCAATTACTAAATTCAAGGTTAAGGTAATAATTAATAATTAGGTAAGAACGATTTGTAGCCAGTATTTCTCAAAGATCGGGTACCACTAGTTGAGAATCTGGGAGGTGGATATTCTGAAGATTGCATTTCGGATCAGACTAGGACACTTCAAGTATCCAGTGATACCTTTCAATCTGACGAATACACCAGTAACATTTATGGATCTTATGTACCAGATATTTGGGAGCACTTCGACAAGATGTCATCTATAAATACAATTGCATTTATAGATGATGTCCTAATTTATTTTAAGTCAAGGAAGGATCTAGAGAGACATCTCAGAATCACACTACATATTTTATGAGAATGTAAACTATATGCCAAGTTCAGCAAGTGTGAGTTTTGCCTTCGTAAGGTGAAATTCTTAGGCACGTAGTGTCAACTGAATGGATAGTAGTAGACCCTTCCAAAATTGAAGTCGTGTTGTTGTAGAACAATCAAAGATAATGATAGACATTAGAAGCTTCCTTGGGATGGCAAGCTATTATCTAAGATTTATTAAGGGATTCTTCACTCTTGTAGCAATATTGATAAGACTGACACAGAAAAATGTTCGATTTGAGTGGGATGAAAATTGTGAGACGACATTTTAGGAGTTGAAGAAAAGATTGATGATTGCTCCAATTATAGTATCTTTGATTCTGGGTAAAGGTTTGATGATCATTACTGGCACCTCCGGGATTGGTTTGGAAACTGTATTAATGCTGTTCGGGAAGGTAGTAGCTTACGCATCTAGGAAATCGAAGAATCATGAGATGAACTACCTTGTCCATGATCTCGAGTTAGTTGCAATAGTGTTCGCACTACACCTATGAAGACATTACCTATATGAAGAGAAGTTTGAAGTATTCTCCGATCATAAGAACCGCAAGTATATATTCTAATAATAGGAATTGAATATGAGATAACGACGTTGGATGAAATACCAAAATGACTACAACTTTACCCTTGATTATCACCCAAAAAAAGTGAATGTGGTTGCTGATACACTAAGTAGGAACACTATAGCACTTATGATGATAAAAAAATGACATTTGCTTGAACAAGCCACATAAATAGTATTTGAGACTCCGAGGGAAAGGTATAGACCGCATATTTATTTAAGTACATTGAGGATCGAAAATAAATTGATAGCCCAAATTAGAGAATCTCAAAAATAGATGAGGATATGTAGGAATACAAATTGTAACACCCCGAGTTTTCGATTCGTATCTCGAGAAAAAAAAGTGGAATTTTAAGAAAATCTTGAAAATGGGACTTAGGGGTAAAACTTTAAGATGTTTCTGATCATTTTAATGGAATCTGATCTCACCATTGGATTCAAAATGATCAAAAAACATACTTTAGCCTGTAAGCACGCTCAAATGCGAGTCCGAATATAAAACTTGCAAAATCCTCGATTACCGAGTCGGACTAGGCCAAAATAGTGAATTTTTACTAGAGAAAAATTATTAGTATTAGATTACACCATTAGATTCGTAATGAAAAATTATTGAAGATGGACTATTTATTTGTCATTTTTGGAGACCAGAAAGTCTAATTATTGTCAAAAACGAAAACGACATCAATTTTAGGAGTCACCTCAGGCCAAAAATGTAAATTTTTGTTAGAGATAGAATTTACAGAAATTGACTATACCATTAGATTCGGAACAAAAAATTAGGCGAAATAGAGTATTCATTCGTCATTTTTGGAGTCCGGACAGTCAAGTTATCGTCGATCAAAACTTTTACAAAATACCGAATTCTTCCCAAATTTTATATAAATAAAATTTTTAAATTTTTTTTTATAACTTCATCTTCTCCAACCCACCCAAACACAACCAACGTTTTTTTTTAAAAAAATTTATTTTTTCTTTAAACTTCCATCGCAGATCTACGACAAACGGCTCACCGTCAACGACCGCCGTAGAAGGGAAAAAGATCCGCAGCTTCGACATCTATAAAACCCACCCAAGATCCATTCATTTCATCTTCTCTTTCACCCCATATCGTCAAAAATCTGTCGTATTTTTATACTAAGATTTCATAACTTCGACCTCGGATTTCATCCGTTTCGGGGCCAAACCGTCCTTCGCCACAGAAGGGAGAAAGGACGACCACATCGAGATCTTCGAAACCACCGGGCCGATTTCAAAAATCAATCGCTTCTAAGTTCGGTCCATCTCGATTTCTGTGTCAATTGCCTCAATTTTCGTGCACACGCTTAGATTCTTTCGCCTAAAGATTGTAAGGAACTTTCAATTTCTATTAATAATTGTAGATTATGAAAATTGCATTTAGGATTTTATCGAAAAAAATTTGGATGTATTTCCAAAATATAGAATTCTTTTGTTATTTCAAAAATTCACGCCAGAAATTACATGTTTGATATGTTTAATTGTATTTTTAACAAATTATACGTGGGTAGGGTATTTTAACGGGTTATTTCCATAAATTGGGTCTTGTGCACTGCTCGGAATCCGTTTTGATATAAAATTTGTATTCTTTTTCAATATTATTGATAAAAATAAATTCTATAGTTGGAAAATATTATTTAATATTCAATGAACTAATATTGAGTTGATGATTATCAGAAAATTGATATTTTATAGAAGAGATTGAAAACTGTAAAAATCAGAAAAAGGGAAAAAGGGTATGAAACGGTAAAATGCCAAAGTCACACCCGAGGGGTGATGTCTGCATCTTACATTGTTGTATTGTATGTAGGTTGGTGAACAGATATCCAAGGATAATATTGCTGGTTGTATGTTTATTTAAATTTCTGTTAGCGCGAGACGCTGTTTACTTTTTCGTTATGTTATTTATTTTAGGCCGGGTGGCCACACTTGCATGGTAGGAAACTAGATATCCATTCTCAACCTTGTATTGTTAATTTCTCTTTTGTTTTCAAATGAAAGTAATATATATATGTAGCTATTTTGTGAGCTGTTAAAGAGTCTGTGAATGCTTGAAGGGATAGTGCGTCATATCATCCGGAGTGGTGTACTATCTTGGGATGTACGGTAGGGACTACCAAGCTCATACGTGGTATGGGACGCGGATGAGAGTGTAGTCACAATTGGAATCCGGGATATTCCTCTCTATCTTTACCAGTGAACTTGTAATGTAAAGGTCGTTGTATACGAAGGGCTTGTATATTTGGGAATCACATGCACGCCTGATAGGCATAGACAAAGATGATTAGTCAGTGATCACTAATAATCTATAGTAGTCGAACGTCTTGACAAATCAAAAAGAAATCCAGTACTTACGGTCACGTCAAACGGCCAGCCTGAGCCAGATAAATGGTCAACCAAATATGATAAGTGCAGCGACCGGTCACAAAATTAGGAACTAAAAGTCAAAGAAGAATTATAACATCATGTCCCGACTGGGAGCAATCCAGTCGTAAATCCCAACTCTTTAATTCCAATACTCCACCATTCTGTATTATGTATCTGTTGTCTTATTTTGATATATAAAATGAAATGCATGTTTAATGTTTCCATTTGATCAATTAGATTTGTATAAAAAGAGAATGTTATAGTGAGTTATGTTGATTGATGTAATGTTAGTTTTAAAATGTGTAGTTGCTCATCCTTGGCTATATGTACCAGTTAATCGTAGTTTCTTTTGTAAAATTTTATAAATTTTAAAATGATTTAGTATGCTTATTCGTTCATGTTAGAAGAGGTTATTGGCAGAAATTGTGTTCTTCCTTACTGGGTAACTATTGTTACTCACCCTTTCCTTCTCCATTTTTTTAGTTTCAAATCTGGAGTTTGGCGAAGCAGGTATAGAACATGAGTAAGGACTATCTGGTAGGTCAGATAGACGACCAGAGTCCGTTACCTGGTGAGTATTGAGGCTATACTCCCCTAGTGGTGTCGATTTATCCAAGAATATTATAGATGTTGTTCTGAGCGTTAGGATTTTTGTTAGAGTGAGAATCTCTATATAATCCAGTATATAAACTTCTTCTTCCGCACTCTGATCTATCGTACGTTATTAGACGTATATAAGCTTCTGCTAGTATTATATTTTGTTTGTTTATGTGCAGGATTGTATGTCGTTTATCAGGTGCAGGTTGAACGCCTTAGAATGCTAACATAAACAAAGTAGACCATGTCGAAATTTCGAGGTGCCACTTAGTACCTCGATATCTGACATGGGGATTTGTGTTAGCGTTTGACGGGACGCCACACAAATCAAGAACTAGGGACCTGATCGACCTAAATTAGTCAAAAAGATTAGATAAGGTTCTCAGGTTCCGAGGCAAGATGTGGATACCTCAAGACTTGCAGTTAAGGTCCGATATACTAGGTGAGGCACATCATTCCCGATATTCTATTTACCCAAGAGGTACAAAAATGTATAGAGATCTCTGCAAAAATTTTTGATTTTTGGGTTTGAAGAAAGTTGTCATAGAATATGTGAATAAATGTCCGACATGTCAGTAAGTCAAGGTAGAACACTGCAACCCAACATGCTTACTCCAACCATTACCCATTGTAGAATGGAAGTGGGGGCATGTGACCATGGACTTTGTAATTGGGTTACCTAGAGTCAGTGATGGGTGAGACATCATGGGGTAATTGTGGATCGACTGATGAAGTCGGCACATTTCATTCCGACTCGAGTTTTATTCGACATCGATAGACTGAGCCAGATATATATAGCTAAGATAGTTCAACTACATGGGGTGCAGATTTCTATCATGTCAGACAAGGATCCTACATTTATTTCTAGATTCTAAGAGAGTCTACACAAGGTCATGGGTACTTAATTAAATTTCAGTTCGACTTTTCATCCACAGTTAGATAGATAATTTGAGCGGGTGATTCAGATTTTAGAGGATATGCTATGGCCGTGTGTTTCAGATTTTAGAGGATGTTAGAAGCGTCACTCATCGTTGGCAAAGTTTTCCCATAACAATAGTTTTTAAGCAAGTATCGGAATGGCATCATTCGAATCCTTATACGGTAACCCGTGTCGATTACTGATATGTTGGGTAGAGATAGGAGATACTGTAGACATCCCATTTTTGCATTCGCCTGATTAATCAACTCGTCAACACGACCATAACGGTTCCCAATGATGGATGGTTATTCCAGTGCTCTATTGTGCTACTAGATATGTTTCAAAAATCTGGATGAGGTATTTCAAACCAAAAAAACCTTAGAAACCACGCTACGCTAGGAAAATTTAACCAAAAACATAGAGATCATCATTTTTCAAACAAAAAGAAGCTTTACGATAAAAGTCATTGAAAATGGCCAAATTATCAAATTACCCCTAACCTGAAAACATCCTTAGAGCCTAAATTACGCTTAAAAAAATCTTTTCAAACACATAAAACAACAAATTGCAATCAAATAAATAATTTCGTCGATTTTCACAAAATTTGACAAAATTATGAAAATACCCCTCATAAAGTTCACGACCATTTCGCATAAAAAATTTCATAAATGATACAAACTAATATTTTCATTGAATTCCTTACAAAAAATCGATTCCAAATCATCCTAAAACATTGTAAAATGACTTAAAATGCAAAAGTCTTTTCCGAGGTAAAACGATAATTTTACAATTTTAATAATTAAAAATTTCCAAAATTAATAATTAAAACATTAATTAACGTAAAGTGAAATCTTAATTAAAATTAAAGTCAATCAAGTAAGACTTAAGTCAAAACCCTAAATTCTAGTCAATCAAGTAAGACTTAAGTCAAAATCCTAAAATCAGGTTAATCAAGTAAGACTTAAGTCAAAACTCTAAATTCTAGTCAATCAAGCAAGACTTAAGTCAAAATCCTAATCAAACTAATAAGACTAAAGTCAAACCCTAACCCTAAGAGAATTCTAATTAAACTCTAAAACTATCTAAAAGAAACATAATTAAACTCTAAAACTATCTAAAAGAAACATAATCTAATTCTAACTCTATCTAAAAAGCTTTTAAAAAAATCTATAAATAGGGATCTCTACAACCTATTTTGGTATCCAAGAGAAAATCTTAGAAAAAGTAGGACAATGAGCCTCCCCAACTTTTCCAAAATCCTAATTTTGAAGCCTTTACCCCTTACCTATCATCCAACCCCCAACTTTTGCTCAAAAAATACCAGAAACCCTTCAAAAATACCCAGAAATCTATCAAAAATTAGGAAGTACTTAGATCTAAGGAGAAGATACTTCATCTTTGATATCTAAAGCGGATCTAGTAACGAAAACGAAACAAGGAATCACAAGTAAAGAATCTCTCCGCCAACTCTGAGATAATTATCGTTGTGATCATCTAGATATTTTTCATTCTTATTTTTTTATTATTTATTTAGATCTTTTAGCAATGTATTTTATTTGGAAAAAGTAGAGATCGATGTTTGCTAGTCGGGGTTGGTGCCTAATACCTTCCAACCCGAAACGTGATCCCTGGACTCGTATTTTCTTTCGTAGATTAGTATTATTTACCTTGTAGAGTCAGTTTTCGATTCCTAGACCATAATAACTATGTGGCGACTCCCAAACCTCAAAAGTCAAAAATAGATCCGCGCACCCCGTGAATCGAGGGCGCTTTCAGTGGCGACTCCACTGGGATTTTTGATGATCAAACTTGAAAAACCCCAAGTATGGGAACATTTCCAAATCGACCTAGTTATTTTTTTATTTATTTAGTTTGATTTATTTTATTTGTTTATTTATTTATTTTTATCTTTTATTTTTATTTTCATGGCTTGATTGTGGATTGTTTATTTGGATTTTGGGTTTTGTATTTTTTTTTGATCCAATTAAGGTTCACTTTTTGATGACCCTAAATAATGAAAAATTCAAATTGACATATAAATTGAGGAAGGAATTATGGTGATTGGGATGAGAGTCATGGATTTTACATTTTTTTTTAAATTTTGGATGAAAATTTTTTAGCACGTTACTATGCATGGGTGGCGAGTTGTGAAAATAAATTATTTGTAAGTAATGTGCTAAGAAAAAAAAATTATCTTTTTTAATGTTGTTCATGATGAGGAGAGAATTCCAAGAAAAAAAATTAGAAAAAAAATCGCAAAAAAAAAATATTTCTATGCGTGGTGTGCCATTAGCAAAAAATGATATTTTTTATTTTCATCTTCTTCTCATATAATTATTTGTCAGTGATGCATTAAGAAAAAAAAGTGCTATTTTAATATTGTTCGTGATGATGAGAGAATTCCAAGAAAAAAAATTAGAAAAAAAATCGCAAAAAAAAAAAAATATTTTTATGCGTGGTGTGCCATTAGTAGAAAACGATTTTTTTTATTTTCATCTTCTTCTCATATAATTATTTGTGAGTGATTAATTAAGAAACAAAAAAAAGTGCATTTTCTAATATTGTTCGTGATGAGGAGAGAATTCCAAGAAAAAATGTAATACCCCAGATTTTCAACTCATATCTCGAGAAAATTAAATGGTGAGATTTGGAGGAAAATATCGAAGGAGAGACTTAGAGTAAAATACTCGAATATTGCAATGATTAATTTCAAGGAAAATCAACTTCGCCATTAGATTCAAAAGGATCAGAATATATACATTAGCTTGTAAGCAAGTTCGAATTCGAGTTCGGAGGAAAAAGTTATAAAATCTTTGAATTTCACGTTAAGTGGGATTCAAACAGTGACATTTTGTTAGTGCGAGAATCAGGAAAATTCGATAACACCGTTAGATTTGCAACGAAAAATTATTCGAAATAGAATAATCATTTATCATTTTCCGAATTCGAATGGTCAAGATTTCGTCGAAAATAAAAATAAGTATAAAATGTCAAAATGCCCTTAGCCTTTTTATAAAAGAAAGCTTACCTTCTTTTATTTAATTTCACTTCTTCACTCTTCTCTGAAGAACTCAACTCAGCCATTTTCTAGACCTAGGGTTTGAACCCATTCCTATCAAGATCTATCATAATCAAGTCCGAGTTGAACCTCGACGAGGAAGGCAAAGTCGTCGGTGTTGTCGAGCTCCACGTGCTCACCCCATCCAACCTCCATTTCTTTTTCTTTCTCTTGGTCTCCCACAAAAATCAGCAAGTGGGTCTGTTTATAATCACTTGGAACCTCATCCAAATCGTAGGAGAGTCGTTGTTGGTCATTAGAAAGGGGAAGAACACCTTCAAAGAGGGTTTCACGACCAACCACACCGTTGGCACCTGAGTTCAACCAATTTCGGAACTTCGAGTCGCCAAACATTGATCCTTAGTGTTGATTCATCACCATTGACAACCACAAACCAAGTAGGGGACTTTCAATTCCTATTGGTAACTTTAGATTCCAAAATGTGCATTTAGATTTTACAAAACTTGTTAATTGTTTGTTTTAAATCGTAGAAATCTTTGTTTGAATTGAAATTCATGCTAGAAATAAGGATTTGATGTGTTTTATCTATGTTTCAAATGTTGAATTTATGGGTGGGTTGAAGGGTTTGAAGAACGAATTAAAGATCCAAAGAATGGATCGAAAGATCCAAAGAATGGATCGAAAAATAAAAAATTCGCGAGGAAGTTCAGTACTGTCGGCAGGACCGTCGGTCTCACCGACACCCATCGATGAGTATTCTGTGGGTTCCACCGACAGAATAAAGCTTTTCCCGCCGATAATTACCTTCTATCGGTAGGAACCATCGGTTCCACCGACAGAACACCCTTCTGCCACCGACAATGTATTTTGAGTCAAAAATCAAACTCTGACTCTTGGTTTGCCCTCCTCATTGCCTATACTGGATTTCCCACCCCTTATTTCATTAAAAACATTAAAGTAAATGGAAAGTAAAGACATTTACTTTAAGTTCTTTAATGAAATTAAGGTTTTACCCCCCATTTCGGAATAATGGGAATGGTTTCGAGATCTGAATTTCAAAGGATCAAAATCCAAATTTTGGTTTCAAGAACAAAATATAGATTTCGACGTTTTCGGTAAATTTTCAAAATGTAATAACTTTCACATTACTTTGAATTAGATTACAAAAATTATATGGTGTCGAATCTCATGATCAAGACTTTCATTTCAAAAAATCCGTTTTCAATTTCGAGAACTTTGAAAAATTGAGTTTCCAACACTTAGCCAAATTTTTATCAGCTTTCCTTGTTTTTAACAGCTTTGGTCCCGTGCATCACCGGGACCTCGTTTTAAATAAACCCTCATGGTTTTCAATGGAAAGACCAAAAAAAATATGACTTTGAAAGATTGGAAATGGATGGTTTGACTTGAAGAGATGAAAAGTGAGATGTCGAGAGAATGAGAGAAGGAATGAACGGTAAAATGTCAGAATCACACCCGAGGGGTGATGTTTACATTTTACATTGTATGTTGTGTGTAGGTTGGTGAAAGGATATCCAGGTTATTAACGAAAGGGTTGCATGTTTATTTAAGATTATGTTAGCGTGTGCACTTAGTACTGTTATTTATTTTAGGTCGAGGGGGTCACAGTTGCATGGTAGGAACTGAACATCCATTCTCAACCCTATTCTGTTAATTTCTCTTTTGTTTTAAATGAAAAATCATATATACATACGTAGTTATTTTGTGACCTATTAAAGGGTCTGTGAATGCCTGAAGGGATAGTGCATCACATCATCCGGAGGGGTGCACTATCCTGGGATGTACAGTAGGGACCACCAAGCTCATACGTGGTATGTGATGCGTATGAGAGTGGAGTCACAACTGGAATCCGGGTCCATTCCTTTCTTATCTTTACCAATGAACGTGTATTGTAAAGGTGGTCGTATACAAGTGGAGTGTCATTTGGGAATCACATGCACGCCTGATAGGCATAGACGAAGATGATTAGTCAGTGATCACTAACAATTTAGTAGTAGTCGAAAGTTCATGACACATCGAAAAGAGACCCATTCCTTACGGTCACGTCAAATGACCAGCCTGAGCTGGATAAATGGTCCCGCAAGCGTGAAAAACAACGATCAATCACAAAATCAGGAACTATGATGTTATTGAGGAATATCATGTCCCGACTGGAAGCGATCCAATCGTGAATCCCAACTCTTTAATTCCAATATTCCACCACTTGTACTATGAATCTGTTGTTATATTTCGAATTATAAACTGAAGCATGTCTATTATTTCAACATTGTCAACTGTATTTGCATAAAATGAAAAATGTATAATGAGTATGGATGATTGATGCTATGTGTAACTTTTAAACCGTTTTGTTGCTCATCCCTGGCTATATGTACCAGTTGATCGTATTTTATTCTGTAAAATCTTGCATATATTAAAATGTTCAGTATGATTTATTCGATCTGTATATATAGGTTTGGTTATATATTGGATTATCAGGTTTTCGTGTTCCGTAGAATGCTAATATAAACAAAGGGGGCCATGCCGAAATTTCGAGGTGCCACTTAGTACCTTGGGATTTCGGCATTGGGATTTGTGTTAGCGTTTGGCAGGATGTCACAAAAAAAATCAGAAAAAAAAATTACAAAAAAAAATATTTTTATGCATGATGTGCCATTAGTAGAAAACGATTTTTTTTATTTTCATCTTTTTCTCATATAATTATTTGTGAGTGATGCATTAAGAAAAAAAATGTTTTTTTTAATGTTGTTCCTAATGATGAGAGAATTCCATGAAAAAAAAATCAGAAAAAAAATCGCAAAAAAAAAATATTTTTATGTGTGGTGTTCCATTAGTAGAAAATGATTTTTTTTATTTTCATCTTCTTCTCATATAATTATTTGTGAGTGATTCATAAGAAACAAAAAAAGTGCCTTTTTTAATGTTGTTCGTGATGAGGAGAGAATTCCAAGAAAAAAAATCGTAAAAAAAAAAATATTTTTATGCATGGTGTGCATTAGTAGAAAATGAATTTTTTTATTTTCATCTTCTTCTCATATAATTATTTGTGAGTGATTCATTAAGAAACAAAAAAGTACCTTTTTTAATGTTGTGATGCATTAAGAAACAAAAAAGTACATTTTTTAATGTTGTTTGTGATGAGGAGAGGATTCCAAAAAATAAAAAATAAAAAAAAAATATTTTTTTTTGCGTGGGGTGCCAATAGTGAAAACGTGTTTTTTCCTACTTCTATCTTCTTTTCCAATGAGAAAGAAGAGGACGAAAAACAACAAAGAAGAAAAAAAAAAAACGTCTCTCTCTCTCTTTATCTTCTTTTTCCCCCTCAATCTAAATCGATTAGAAAAGCAAAAAAAAAAAAAGAGTCCATTTGTTTAGTAATTTGTGTAGTACTAATTAATAATAGATTTCTTTTCCTTTATAAAATTTTTTTTTGCTAAAAAAAAAAACAAGAATTTCTTTAAAAAAAAAAAAAAAAGACATCACTCTCCATCTCTGCAACTATCATTCTATTCTCAATTCAATATTCATTGAAATCCCGAATTGTTTTAGGTCGCTCAAAGCGATCATTGGTTGGACTACAAAAAAAAAGTCTTTTCGTTTTAGTTCATTTAAAAAAAATAAAAATTCTTATGCATATTTTAATGGTTGTTCAATGATTAATTATTTCGGTGCTATGCTAATTGATTGCATATCTGACATGCCATGATCTTGATTGATATATATTTTTGATGTGCATGTCTTGATCTTAATTTTGATGTTATGGATACTTTTGTGATTTCAAATCAATATTTATTTGATATCCATACTTGTGTGATCTGATCAAGCCCATAGACTCATTTATTTGAAAAGGCCCCGAGCACACCCCACCCTACTTTGCATACACCACTAGCACATTTATTTTGTTGTATTGTATGCTTGCATGTCTCATATAGCCAACGTGGCACTAGTGCATGGCCCTTTGTCTTCGGAGATGCAACGTCATTCATGAAAATCACAACTCCAGTCATGTACCTCAGGGTATATTAAACTGGGGCATCAGTACTGTCTGATCAGGTAACTCTAAAAGGTATATCGATGCACCCAGGTTGGAGCGACCTGAGCCTTTGACCTATTGTAAGCCGCATAGTCACATGTCCCATTTGCCAACGTAGTACTAGTACGTGGTTGGTCCTCTCGTGGGATGCTAAACCATTAATGAAAGCTACAACTCTTGACTCGTACCTATAGGTATATCAAAGATAATATAAGTACATCAATTGTACTTCTTAGTCAAAACCAGTGCCTAAGCTAGATCCTGCTCCGATGTACTATGGTACTAAGAGGATAGACTACGCCTATTCTAGAAAAGAGGTGATTTAAGAGTGCCTTTGTTCAAGCATCGCGCGCCACCTTTGATCTGGGGATTAAACTAGCCACTTTTGACTTCAAAGAAGTGGATTGGAGTTTTAGATTATCACCTATACGGTATATCAAACCAAGTCACCATGTATCGAGAGGTATATAGGTGCACGTGGGCAAGGGTGGTCAGATAAATTGTATTACACATAGTAAACCTAGAGTTTAGGAACCTTCCTATAGGTCACGATCCGAACCAACCATAGGTGTTCCCGCGTTGCTCTAATCAATCCAACCAACAGGTAAGTAGGTGGATCGATCCAGACCGTTCAAACTCGACTCGCAATATCAGTCCAACCCAATGTGTGAAATGTAAATCAATTGGCCCAATCAATAAATGGGTCAAACTGATCAATATCAAACCGATTGGATCAATTGGTTTTACTTTAAAAAATTTAGACTATTTTATACCAAAAAGATTCGATCTTAGGGTCAAATTAATTTGTCTGATCAAAGGTTATATCCTAATCAGGGGTAGACCCGTGACTAATATTTTTCACATTCTTGGTCACTATAGACTTATAGTGCATTTGGATTCGATATTTCCCACCAGAGAGCTAATTTATATCAAAATTTTAATCATGTGGTTAAGAGTCAAACCTTCAAAATCGATGGTTAATCTTAGGTTCCCTTAAACGTTCTAAACCCTCATCTGTGTCATTTTGGGTCCGTCAAAAGAGTCGTCTAGTCAAAGTACCAATGTCAAGTCCAAGTAGTCCATCCACCCAGAAGGACCTTCTCGTTTTGTAGATAATTGTTCATGAGTTTTCTTGAGTTTCAATCCAGTTTTTGTCAGTCTTTAAATCCAGTTAGTTGTTTTAGTTACGTTAGTTTTTCTTCAACTTTCAAGTTTTAGTCGAGTTTGTCAGTTTATGTTTTTCAATTCCAATAAAATATAGAAGCTTTTGATTATCATGCATGCAATAATGATGTAAGCATAAAATTGGATATGAGGAATGCCTCAAAGCTCACTAATCAAATTTGATAAATATTAGAATTAAAGAGTACACTAAAAAAAGTGTAAATGGGTACTACATTATCCTCAGGGGAATATGAAAGAATAATAAACTTACTTGAGAAGCTCAACAAGGTTCCTACATAGTCTCATGAGGATATAAAGTCAAAGTTCATCGCTCAAGAATGATGCAGTTGAAACCATCGACAAAGGTGCTAAGACCTACAAGTGGATCTACCATGTTTTTCACTCAAGAGAGGAGAGTTCTCATTCATAAAAGAATAAAATATTTTCTCAAGTTCTGGAAGAGTTGAATAGTCTAATACAAAAAACTTGATTATACTCGATTTCACAAAAGAAGACTGAAGAATATTCATTCTCAAAAGAAGATCGTACTCGACAGAGCAATCAAGACATTGAGTTCCTAGAATCTTGACCAAATCAACTAGCATTTCACCAAAGGAGGCCTCCTTTGGTCAAACCATTTTCTTATCTTACCAAGAAGAAGATAACCTTCTTTAGCCCCTCGTAGTCTTTAAAAAAAAATCAATAACCTCTTCTTTCTAAACCACATCGACCAACCTAAGGAGGAAATCTTAGTATGAACTACGTTTTGACCTGATCCCAAAAGAAAAAAGAAATATTTGGGGTACGTAGGCAACCTGCGAAGTTACTTCAGGCCCTATCAAGCAAAGAATATGTGTATTCTCTTAAGAAAAGTGTCATCTAAAAGGAAAAGCCCCTATTGAAAGATTCAAAAGAAAAGAATGTCAAACTAGGGGCATTTATAAAAAAATTAAAATAATTGATAGAAAAGAAAAAATATCAAACTAGGGGCATTTTGGGAAGTTGAGCTTTATATCTTTTCTTTCTAAACCATATCCTAAGCCCACCAATTAAGTCCTTTTGAATGCTAATTGACTCGGTTAAGGTGTAGGGAACCAAGAAGCTGTCGAGTTGAATATTCAAGATCATCGAGAAAAAAGAGAAGTCCGCTAAGTCGAAAATCCGGAAAGGTGACTTAGGTAAAAGTCAGGGCATAACCATAAAAAAGAAAACCTGCTAGGTTAAAAATCTGAAAAGACGACCTAGGTAAAAATCAAGGCATCTTTAGAAAAAGAAAAGAAAAACCCGCTAGGTTGAAAACCTAGAAAGGCAACCTAAGCAAAAATTAGGACATCATCAAATGGGAGGAAATGTCCCATCAAGAAGAAAATTTCAGAAGGAAGCTTGTGCAGAAACTAGGAAATGTAAAATCATTTAAGCCACAACATTCATTTTTCAGCCAAGAACTCACATCCGACGAAGACAATGTTGAAGTCGAAAAAATCAGAAGTCATCTTGAACATTGTAAGGTCTTCAAGAGTATATTTACTTGTTTAAGTGTTCGCTAATGGAAGATGTAGAATCATCAACCACTTTGAAGAGAAAGATCTTCTATTCTAATATTTATCAAGATTTTTTAAGTTCAGCTCAAGTATTTTTCAAAAGAAATTCGAAAAAAAATGATCAATCCCTTATTGCACATATGATAATCTTAAGAGTATTAAATTTAAGGAATGTCAGTTCTTCTATCTGTCATACATCAGAGTCCATATTTTCAAGTTTAATCCATTCTATCAGTCTCGTAGTCAAGTTCCAGTTAAAGCTAACCTTGAAACTAGGGGCATTTTTGAAAGTCATTTAATTCCAAAGTTTTGTTCTTAATCACATAATGAAAAAGAAAATCTTACTTAAAAGTCTGATGAAGTCCAATGATAATTATGAATTTAGATGCATGATAAGCCAATAAAGGCCCGATCTTTCAAATTTTGAGCTCGATTTTGAATCATAGAATGAATTAATAGGATTTTTTAAGTTTCTATAAATCTAAGCCCGAGAAATGTGGCTTAGTAAGTTCGAGTCCGAGAAACTAGACTCAACTTTTTTTTAATCATAGAATGAATTAATAGGATTGTTTAAGTTCCTATAAATCTGAGCCCGAGAAACGTGGCTTAGTGAGTTCGAGTCCGAGAAACGAGACCCCAACTTTTTTTGAATCATAGAATGAATTAATAGGATTGTTTAAATTCCTATAAATTTAAGCCCGATAAATGTGTCTTAGTAAGTTCGAGTCCGAGAAATGAGACTCCAATTTGTTTTGAATCATAGAATGAATTAATAGGATTGTTTAAGCTCCTATAAATCTAAGCCCGAGAAATGTGGCTTAGTAAGTTCGAGTCCGAGAAACAAGACTCCAACTTTTTTTGAATTATATAATGAATTAATAGGATTATTTAAGTTCCGATAAACCTCAGCCCGAGAAGCGTGGCTCCAATAAGTTCGAGTCCGAGAAACGAAACTCCAACTTTATTTGAATCATAGAATGAATTAATGGGATTGTTTAAGTTCCTATAAACATCAGCTAGAGTCCGAGAAACGAGAGTCCAGCTTTGTTTGAACCATATAATGAATTAACAGGATTGTTTAAGTTCCTATAAACCTTAGTTCGAGTCCGAGAAGCGAGACTCCAACTATTAACAGGATTGTTTAAGTTCCTGTAAACCTTAGCCAGAGTCCGAGAAACGAGACTCCAACTTTAACAGGATTGTTTAAGTTCCTATAAACCTCAGCGAGAGTCTGAGAAACGAGACTCCAGCTTTGTTTGAATCATATAATGAATTAACAGGATTGTTTAAGTTCCCGTAAACCTTACTTGGAGTCTGAGAAACGAGACTCCAGTTTTGTTTGAATCATATAGTGAATCAACAGGATTGTTTAAGTTCCTGCAAACCTCAGTCTAAGAAGCGTGGTTCTAGTAAGCATGAGTCCGAAAAACGAGACTCAAACTCTTCGAACTCTGAAAAAAAAATTTAGTGAAGTTCTTACAATATTGTACAATTATTTTCATTGAATAAAATGCATTTTGATTTGAATCATTATTATCAGTGAGAGAAGATCTCTAATCATTAGGCATCACACCATGGTACACACATGCACTTTTGCATTAGTCAGGGAGAATTTTCTAAAATTCAAGGATCTGACATCATCATTGAGAGTTCAAGCTCAAGGACTTGACAAACTTTTAGTTCGGGGAAAGTTTTACCCTCAAGGATCCAAGCGTCCTGACGAATTGTTAAATCAGGCTGTAAAATGAACTGTTATAAGTTTTAGCATTCGAATATCGCACTGTCTACCAAAATAGATTTGCTATCTAGTTTTGCTTCAACCCTCTGCCAAAGAGGGGCATTTGTAGACACCCCATTTTTGCATTCGCCTGATTAATCAACTAGTCAACCCAATCACGATTGTTCCCAATAATGGATGGTTATTTTAGTGTTCTATTGTGTTACTAGATATGTTTCAGAAATCCGGATGAGATATCTCAAACCAATAAAACCTTAGAAACTACGCTACGCTAGGAAAATGTAACTCCAAAAACATAGAGATCATCATTTTTTAGACAAAAAGAAGTTTTACGATAAAAATCATTGAAAAATGGCCAAATTATCAAAATACCCCTAACCTCAAAATATCCCTAGAGCCTACATTATGGTTAGAAAAACCCTTTCAAACATATAAAATAACAAATCGAAACCAAATAAATCATTTCGCTGATTTTCACAAAATTACGAAAATACACCTCATAAAGTTCACGACCATTTCACACAAAAAATTCATAAATGACACAAACAGATATTCCCATTGAATTCCTTACGAAAAATCGATTCTAAAACATTCTAGAAAATTGAAAAACGACTTAAAACGCAAAAAGTCCTCTCCGAGGGGAAAACGATAATTTTATAATTTTATTAATTAAAAATTCTGAAATTAATAATTAAAACATTAATTAATGTAAAGTGAAATCCTAATGAAAATTAAAGTCAATCAAGTAAGACTTAAGTCAAAATCCTAAACTCTAGTCAATCAAGTAAGACTTAAGTCAAAACCCTAAATTCTAGTCAATCAAGTAAGACTAAAGTCAAAAAACCCTAATCAATCTAATAAGATCAAAGTCAAATCCTAACCCTAAAAGAATTCTAATTAAACTTTAAAACTATCTAAAAGAATTCTAATTAAACTCGAAAATTATCTAAAAGAAATATAATTAAACTCTAAAACTATCTAAAAGAAACATAATTAAACTCTAAAACTATCTAAAAGAAACATAATCTAACTCTAACTCTATCTAAAAAGCACTTAAAAAAAATTATAAACAGGGGTCTCTACAACCTATTTTCGTATCCAAGAGAAAACCCTAGAAAAAGTAGGTCAAGGAGCTTCCCTAACCTTCCCAAAACCCTAATTTTGAAGCCCTAACCCTTTACCTATCATCCAACCCCTAATTTTTACTAAAAAGCACACCTAGAAACCCTTCAAAAATACTCAAAAATTCATCAAAAATTAGAAAGCACTTATATTTAAGGAGAAGATACTTCATCTTAGAGATCCGAAGTGGATCTAGTAATGGAAACGAAGTAAGGAATCACAAGAAAATAATCTCTCTGCTAATTCTGAGAGAACTATCATTGTAATCATCTAGATATTTTTCATTCTTATTTTTTTTATTATTTATTTAGGTCTTTTAGTAGTGTAGTTTTATTTAGAAAAAGTAGAGACCGCCGTTTGTCGGGCGGGGTTGGTGCCTAACACCTTCCAACCTAGTAACGTGATCCCCGGACCTGTATTTTCTTTCGTAGGTTAGTGTTATTTTCCTTTTAGAGTCAATGTTCAGTTCCTAGATAGTAATAACTAGGTGGCGACTCCCAAACCTCAAAAGTCAAAAGCCGATCCACGCACCCGGTGGATCGAGGGTGCTTTCAGATACCACAGTGTTGGGACCTAAGATTGTTGAGAAGAGTACTGAAACAATGCGCATTATAGGGGACAGATTAAAAATTACTTAGAGTAGACAAAAGAGCTACGTTGACATGCGGCACAGACCTTTGGATTTCCAAGTTGGGGATAGAGTGTTCTTAAAAGTATCGCCTTAAAAAGGAATCTCCAGGTTTGTTTGAAAGGTAAATTGAAGCCATGATTTGTGGGACCATTTGAAATATTGAAACGGATAGGGCCAGTGGCTTACAAATTGATTCTACCACCACAGCTTGAGCAAGTTCACAATGTGTTCCACGTGTCTATGATGAAAAAGTATTTTTCAGCTCCTTCACACATGGTTGATTTGTAGGATTTAGAGGTAGACCAAGATGTGTCTTATGAGGAAGGTGCAATACAGATACTTGACAAGAGAGTAAAATAATTCAGAACTAAGTCTATTCCTCTGGTCAAAGTACTATGGAGACACCACAAAGTGAATAGAACATAAATCGAAAGTTTTAGATTGAAAGATGAAACTCTAAAATCATCTAAAAGAATTAAAGATAATGGACAAATTCAAAAGAATAACAAATACCATAAAGAAGGAAGAGCATGGGATTGAAAGTATGATAAAATGAAAGAAACATGTCCAAAAAAATTATGAAAATAACTATTAATGAAATATTAACATCCCCGACTGCAATTTTGCATTTGTTGAATAATGATGACAAAATTGATATGAATATAGTGATATGAGACCACTATGACCTGAAAGTAGTTTCCCAAATGTTAACGATATAAACAAAACGATTTCTAACCAAAAGAAAGAGTGATACTAACAAAGTGATATCTGATCAAAAGAATAACAATATGAACAAAATGATTTAGGGCAAGAAAGTGATAAGAGCAAGATAACTTAGGGAAACACCAATAATGATGTAGTGATTTAGACAAAATAGCGATTCTAAAAGATGAGAACGATATAACAATATGAATGGTAATGGGCAAGAAAAAACGATCTGAGTTGAGAAATAATTGGTAATAATCTAAAAGGCATTGCAAACAATACTATGTTAGTATCATCATGTACACAATCATGTATATGTCATCAGAAGGGTACCAGTAAACTTGTTTAACAATAAGATCTCCAATCATGGCTCAAATACTAATTGTATCATTGTCGTCGTTGTCATCTCATTAGAAATTAATATATTTATACTCTCCTTAACTATTGGAAAAGTAAGGGATTGAACTTAAGAGAAATAGGGGATGTTACCAAGCTAATCAAAATGAATTTAATCTAAGTACCAAATTTAAAATCTATTTTTATATTTTTGTAAAACAAAATAGAGAGTAAATGTGACTAGAAAAGAATGTAACAGAAAGGAAATTTATACTAAGAAACAAGAGAATAAAGCCATTAGTGATTAGAGTAACTTAGGATTAGCAAATAAAACTATGTTTAAGTCTATCCTTTTTTGTACTCAATCTGAAGGGTTTGGTGTGAGCTCTTTGGGTTGGAAGATATGGCACGAAGCTTGAAATAATACTATAGTAAGGACTTTTTCACTTACTAATGTGTGAAGTCCCTACTACCAATTATCTAGATTAAGCATGCTTTATCTTGATATTATCATAAGAGATATAGAGATTCATCTAAAGTTATGATCCATTAGAATTGGATAAAACCTTGAAGATAACCTTATAAACATGAAGAACATGGAAGGATAAAAAACATAAACACAGAATTAAAAACTTGCTCCTAGGCTTCCTTTTTCACTAATGGAAGGACTCTAGCCTATGGTCAATGCAAGGATACAAGAAAAAGTAATGAAATCAATACTTGTATTTATGCGGTAACCAATGCATACTATCTCCTACTTTTAGAAATTACAAAAAATTATTGAAATAAATTCTATGTAAAAAATGAAAAATTTCAGAGAAAATGCCTAGGGCATTGAGGGGAGAAGAAAGAATGGATTAAGGGCCAATGATTAGGGCCAAAGACCTTTTCCAATTGGGAAAATGATCTATTTATAGACTTGAGATGCTCTAGTCATCATCACTCTTGCATATAATATCACGTGCGAAGCACATTAGAATAATTTTAAGGCGATCCATGTGAAAATCATTGCGTCACAATAGATTTGGACTGCGCCACATTGATTTGGATCTCCAATTTTGCATGGAAGCTTGATTGGTATTATCTTGATCATCGACCTGTATAGTGAACATATGTGATCAATTTTTTGATAAATACATTTATTTTGTGTAATTAAGCCTAATTATCATGGTATAACATGTAATATGATAAATTGAGGCTTAACACAATTATTACTTAATCAAATGAAATAGGGACAAAAATCGAGATAAATACCTGGGAAAAACACTTATAAATTAGTGTTTTGAGATACTGATCACATCCTCAAACTGATCTTTTTTTAATCCTTTAGAAAATAACTTTGCCACTTTCGTGGGTATCTCGATTGCGTTTAACGAATGTAGTAAGACCTTAAACCGCTAGGTTACCCTTAGTGAATAAGTTTGACTCATGAGGATTTGCAGATAATATACCCACAAAATTCAAAATAACTTTGAAGTAAAAATGGTCAAAATCAAAAATTTTATTTAAAAGTACAAGTTTTTTTTTTGATTTACCAGTCATTTGGAAGTAATTCTTGGCATAGAGTCCCAACTCCTATTTTTCTATGGACAAATTTAGACTTAAATTGACCTTTAAGAAATAGTAATTCTAACTTAAAAACTATAGAGATTCAGTTTCCTAGAGTAAGTTAAAAAAAAAACCTTCAATCTACCCCGGAATAGTTGGATTAAATTAGGGTTTAATTTTAAACTTAGCATCCTATCTGGGGTAGTGAGAAGTGTGGATGTTTAGTTAAATACCTCTAAGGGACTTTATCTGTGATATTCCAACGTACTCACAGTTTTACACTTAATGACTTTCACCTTTTCGAAACTTTAACATATAAACTTAAGATTCCTTTTATCTCATTTTGAGAAATCTTTTTTTTTTCTTACTTTTTTTCTTTTACTATTTCTTTTTTATTTTCTATTCATTTTTCACCATTTTTTTAAGAAAAATAGATAATCATTTTCAAGGTACCCAATCTAATTCAATGGTTACTGTTCATGATATATTCAACCAGTTCTATTTTTCTTCTAATCAGCCAACCAAATGAACTAGGAAGTTTAAGTTCATCAAACCCAATTTTTCCTTATACTCTAGGTAGAAAGAAGGTAAAAAGCTCACTTAATTCAACCTATACTCTTGGTAACCTTGTTAGAAGTAACTACAAACAAAAGGTAACTTTATTCTAATTTTTACTTAAGAGAAACATGAATGGGGACTCCAGATCAAAGTTTCAAAACAAATATTGATTTAATATTTTTAATTAAGTACTTAAATATACAAGCTAAGATCTTGAACAAAATACAACAAAGTTGCCACCAAAATATTTTTCAAATTTTTTTGATTTTTGGAATGAAAGAAGAAAATAAAAGAAGATAGATGGAAATCTAACTCTACACCCCCAAACTTAAACATAATATTGTCCTCAATATTTTAATATGCACATGCAAAGGTAAAATTGAAATTGACGAAAGAAAATAAAGTGGGTTGGATAACACTTGAAAATGATCCTATTGTCTTGTTGATATCAACAAAATGTCTCCTAAAATGAGACAACATACCACTCACTACTGTCTCAGCGTCGATTATATGAAGTTGAGAGGTAATGTGCTCATAACCTAGACTATGTTGGATAGACACACAAGACAAAATAACTACTAAAAATAAAAGGTAAATTGCCTCCTAATAACTCTAAGTTTTATGTCTTTAGCCGGACTTATGAAAATGTGTTATTGAAAGGAATTTTCATATCATCAAATTTGATTGACACCATAATTGACTTTTCCATCTCGTGTCTAACTTAGACAAATTTCTATGGCTCGAATGGTATGAAATTATGTTACAAAACACCCAACATCCTACTTATGTCTTTTTGCATTAGGAAATTCACCTTTTTGAGAAAAATTTCAACTATCGTGTTCCTTGTGATGATGAAGATTATAGGACCGATAAGGTCCTTATAATTTTACAAAATTATAGGTTGGAAGGGACATAGTCTTTGATTGATTTCTAAAGTGGTTTCACTATTAGTGGTGGTTAGACTCTTAGGAGTTGATGTAAATAAAGGATTGAAATTGTTCTTCATTTTTCTAAGACAAGATGGTCTTTTAAGACTAGACTGATAGATGATTCTGAATGAATTTCTTCTTCCTTGAAAGGTTGTTCCAAAGATTGACTTTGTGGGATTGTTTCTTTTAGGAACAAATTACTTTATTCTAAAGAGGTAGTATGTTGTTTTAGTTATAATTCCATATTTCTTATGGTCTGTCTTGTAACATGATTGATGTCTATTTTATCTTTAAAGGAAAGTGGGTTATCAACTATGGATGGATAATTACGGAGTTCCTCATGAAATTGAAATTGATCACTAAAGGCATCTTGGATGAGTGAGGCTTTTCTAGGATTGGGGTATCCTCATTTTTGAATTGATCTGTAACACCCCGGATTTTCAAATCATATCTCGAGAAAATTAAATGGTGAATTTGGAAGAAAGTATCGAAGGGGAGACTTAGAGTAAAATACTCGAATATTGTTATGATTAATTTCAAGAAAAATCGACTTCGCCATTAGATTCAAAAGGATCGAAATATATACATTAGCCTGTAAGCAAGTTCGAATTCGAGTTCGGATGAAAAAGTTATAAAACCCTCGAATTTCACGTTAAGTGAGACCCAAAATAGTGAAATTTCGTTAGAGTAAGAATCAGAAAGATTTGATAACACCGTTAGGTCCGCAACGAAAAATTATTCGAAATGGTATACTCACTTGTCAATTTTCGAGTCTGAATAGTTAAGTTACGATCGAAACTAGAAATGATGGGAAAATATTAAGTATGCCCTCACATTTGTTATAAAAGAAATTTGATTTTCTTTTATTACATTCATTTCTCTTCTTCTCTAAGAAACCCCAAACGACAGCCACTTTTCAACCCAAGGGTTTCAACCCATTTTCATCAAGTTCTAGCGCGAACGAAGCCGAGTTGAACCTCGACGAAGAAGGCAATATTCTTGACGTTGTCGAGCTCTACATCCTCACCCCATGCAACCTCCATTTGCTTTTCTTTTCTCTTGGTCTCCCACAAGAATCAGCAAGTGGGTTTGTTTATAATCACTTGGAGCCTCATCCAAATCATAGGAGGGTCGTTGTTGGTCATTAGAAAGGGGAAGAACACCTTGAAAGAGGGTTTCATGACCAACCACACCGTTGGCACCCGAGTTCAACCACTTTCGAAACTTTGAGCCGCCAAATATTGATCCCTAGTGTTGATTCATCACCATTGACAATCACAAACAAGTAGGGGACTTTCAATTCCTATTGGTAACTTTAGATTTTAAAGTGTGCATTTAGGTTTTAAAACAAAACATATTGTTTGCATTTAAATCATAGAAAGTTGTTATTTGATTTCAAATTCATGGTAGAAGTAGATGTTTTGATTATGTTTTATCAAGTTTTAACCATAAACTCGTGGGTGGGTTGAATGATTCGAAGAACGGAAGAAGAATCTGAAAAAGGGATCGAAAACTCGAAGGTTTGAGTGATGATTCTGTGCGATCGGTGGGAAGGGTCGGTGCCACTAGCACCTGCCAAAGGCATTCTGTCTGTTCCACCGACAGAATGAGGTTTCTGCCACCGATGAATCCAAGAACCGCGAGAAATTTTTATGCTGTCGGCAGGTGGCGTCGGTCCCACCGACATCTGTCGAAGGCTATACTTTTGGTCCCATCGACAGAATCCCGATTCTGCCACCGACCATCTGTCGACAGAAACAGTTCTTCAGAACTGACTTCTGTTTTCTGTGTTGCCCTCCTCACACCTTATACTTGATTTCTCACCCTTCATTTGATTAAAAACATTTGAGTAAATATTTTCATTTACTTTAAGTTCTTTAATGAAATTAAGGTTTTACCCCCCATTTCGGAACAATGGGAATGGTTTCAAGATCCAAATCTCAAAGGATCAAAATCTGAATTTTAGTTTCAAGAACAAAACGTAGATTTCGACGTTTTCGGCAAGTTTTCAAAATGTAATAACTTTCACATTACTTTGAATTAGATTACAAAAACTATATAGTATCGAATCTCGTGATCAAGACTTTCATTTCGAAAAACCCATTTTCAAGTTCGAGAACTTTGAAAATTTGAGTTTCCGACATTTAGCCAATTTTTCACCAGCTTCCCTTGTTTTTAACAGCACGGGACCTTGTTTTTAAATAAACTTTGATGGTTTTCAATGGAAAGACCAAAAGAATGACTTTGAAAGATTGGAAATGGATGGTTGATTTGAAAAGATGAAAAGTGAAAATGTCGAGAGAATGAAAAAAGGAATGAACGGTAAAATGTCAAAATCACACCCGAGGGGTGATGTCTGCATTTTACATTGTATGTTGTGTGTAGGTTGGTGAAAGGATATCCAGGTTATTAATGAAAGGGTTGCATGTTTATTTACGATTATGTTAGCGCGTGCGCTGAGTACTGTTATCTATTTTAGGCCGGGTGGCCACAGTTGCATGGTAGAAACTGGATATCCATTCTCAACCTTGTTCTGTAATTTCTCTTTGGTTTTAAATGAAAAACATGATATATATGTAGTTATTTGGTGAGCTGTTAAAGGGTTTGTGAATGCCTGAAGGGATAGTGCGTCACATCATCCGGAGGGGTGTACTATCCTGGGATGTACGGTAGGGACCACCAAGCTCATACGTGGTATGGGACGCATATGAGAGTGGAGTCACAACTGGAATCCGGGTCCATTCTTTTCTTATCTTTACCAGCGAACGTGTATTGTAAAGGTAGTCGTATACGAGTGGTGTGTCATTTGGGAATCACATGCACACCTGATAGGCATAGACGAAGATGATTGGTCAGTGATCACTAACACTCTAGTAGTAGTCGAACATTCTGACACATCGAAAAGAGACCCATTGCTTACGGTCACGTCCAACGGCCAGCCTGAGCCAGATAAATGGTTTCGCAAGCGTGGTAGACACGACCAGCCACAAAATCAGGAACTAAAAGACATATTTACGTAGTAACATCATGTCCCAACTAGGACCGATCCAGTCGTGAATCCCAATGCTCAAATTCCATTACTCCACCACTTGTATTATGTATTTGCTGTTATATTTCGAATTATAAACTGCAAAGCATGTATATTATTTCAATGTTGTCAACTGTATTTGCATAAAATGATAAATGTATAATGAGTATGAATGATTGATGTTATGTGTAACTTTTAAACTATTTAGTTGTTTATCTCTGGCCGTTTTTACCAGTTAATCATAGTTTCAATTGTAAAACTTGCATGTTTTGAAATGATGCAGTATGATTATTCGATCACGTTAGGTGAGGTTATTAGTAGGAATTATTTGTGGATTTACTGCGTAACCATTGTTACTCATCCTTTTCTTCCTATTTTTTTTAGCTTCAGCACTTGCAGTTACGGAAGCAGGCGCAGAGTCGGTAAGTGAGGAGTACCTGGTCAGTCAGATCGACGATCAGAATTTGTTACACGATGAGCACTAGGGCCACACCCCTTCTGTGTAGTCAGTTCGTCCAGGTGTATACATATTTTGAAGTTGAGTGTTAGGGTTGTGTTAGAGTGAGGTTAAATTTTTGTAATCATGTATATCGCTAAACTTCCGCACTCTGATCTATTGACATATTAGATGTAATTAGTCTTCCGCTCTTATTTTCCTGTATCTACATCTTTATATACAGGTTCTGTTATAACTTGGATTATCAGGTTTTGTGTTCCATTGAATGCTAACATAAACAGAGGAGACCATGCCGAAATTTCGAGGTGCCACCTAATGCCTCGAGGTGGCCTTGGGATTTGTGTTAGCGTTTGGTAGGGTGTCACATGATCAAACTTCCATTCTTCTTCTAAGGATAGTTTTAGGTACCTTAATTGGATTTCCATATGGACTATGGCTTGAGCATTCTTTTGTTTTTGTTGTTAAATGAGTTATTATTGTTGATTTAACTACTGTATCATTATGGATTCTAATGCGATTAGTAGTTGAAAAGTTGAAGTGTGACAATTGTACGTCGGTTGAGACTCTATGAATGGTTGAAAGGGCACTCTTAAATCACCATCCTTTCTCGAATAGACTAAGTATATCTGCTTTAAGGGCAAGATCTTACTAGATGCCAAAGATGATCAAGAAGTGCAATCGGCACAACTTAAACCAAATTTCTCTTATTGAGCTCGTGGGCCATATAATCAAATCTAATTGATTTTAATTAGTTTGATTGGGTGACTAGTGAATTGATTATCCTAATTAGAACAAGAAATTGGTAACCTCCAATCCTTATCTTATAGTGCCATCCCTAGGAGAGGGGTGCTCTTTACTAATCTTAATTAAATAATCCAAGTGTATACAAATTGCAAATTAACAAACAAAGAAAAGGAGTAACACGCTAGCAATGAGAAGCATGGGTGAATCGAATTTACCTCCTATGCTAAAGGGGTGAAGATGAGTTGAGTCGACTCAGGCAACCAACTTCGATTTTGATGTGCGAACCTAAGGAGCCATGATGGTATTATCCAACTATCGTCCTTCCCTAGTATATTACAATCTAAGCCTTTATGGATAATTAATGAACTAGTGAAAGTTTTACAATGTTCATAATACAAATTGATCTAAAATAAAAAATAAACTTAACTAAAAATATAGAAAAACAGAAAAAACACAGCAAGATGGATGAATCTTGGATCTAATGGATTAAACTTATCTTATTATCCTAAGATTTCTCCAACCTATAAACGAAACAGAGTGTTAAAAAATGAACAAAATAGAAAAAAAATTAAAAACTATACCTACTGTTACAATCTAGAAGTAAAATCAAGAAATGTGTCAAAAGTAGAGGATTCAACTCTTTGGAATCAATGTGGCATAGTGGACATTGACCACGTCACATTGAAACCTTGAGATTTGTGTCTAAATTTTTTTCATAGATCTTATATATTCTCCCTAGTTGTAATGAAAATAGATTTTTTTGATTTTCTAAAATCTTTTTTGTATTGACAAAAAATGGAAACATAAAAAAAAAAAAAAAAAAATAACTTCAAACCAACTTAGAACAACTACACATTTCCTCGGCGACAACGCCAAAATTTTGATGTCGTTGTTGTCATCTCATTAGAAATTAATATATTTATATTCTCCTTAACTTGTGGGCAAGTAATGGATTGAACCCAAGAGAAATTGGGGATATTACCAAGATAATCAAAATGAAGTTAATCTAAGTTACAAGTTTAAAATTTATTTTTGTATTTTTGTGAAACAAAATGGAGAATAAATATTGCTAGAAAATAATGCAATAGAAAGGAAATTTATACTAAGAAACAAGAGAATAAAGCCATTAGTGATTAGAGTAACCTAGGATAAGCAATTAAAACTATATTTAAGTTTATCTTTCTTAGTACTCAATCTCAAAGGTTTGGTGTGAGCTTTTTGGGTAAGAAGATATGGCATGTAGCTTGTAATAATACTATAGTTAGGACTTCTTTACTCACTAATGTGTGAAGTCCCTACTACCAATTATCTAGATTAAACATGTTTTATCTTGATCTTATCTAAGTATAAAACATTTAAATTAAGCATAAGAGGTGTAGAGATCCATCTAAAGCTTTTGATCCATTGGAATTGGATAAAACCTTGAAGATAATCCTATAAATATAAAGAACATGGAAGGATAAATAACATAAACACAAAATTAAAAACTTGCTCTCAGGTTTCCTCCTTTCACTAATGGAGGGAGTCTAGTCTATGGTAATTGCAAGGATACAAGAAGAAGTAATGATATCAATACTTGTACTCATGTGGTAACCAATGTGCATTATATTTTTTTTTAGAAATTACAGAAAGTTTCTTAAATAATACCTATCTAAAAAATGAAAATTTTCAGAGAAAATGCTAAGGGCATTGGAGGGGGAGGGGGAGGGGGAGGGGGAGGGGGAGGGGGGGGAGGGGCGAAGAGAGAATGGACCAAGGTCTAAGGACTAGGGCCAATGACCTCCAATTAGGAAAATGATCTATTTATAGGCATGAGAAGCTCTATAAGGACCCAAAAATAGTTGCCATCATTCTTCTGTATAATATCACGTGCGGAGCACACTAGAATAATTTAAGGTGGTTCATGTGAAAATCACTATGCTATAGTGGATTTGGACTGCGCCACATTGATTTGGAGACATCTAGATCTCTAATTTTACATGAAAGCTTGATTGGTCTTCTTGATTACAATGCACTTTTGATTGATTGATTTGGTGCTCACCTTGATGATTTGATCATTGACCTGTACAGTGAACACACGTGATCATTTTTTTCGATAAATATATTTATTTTGTACAATTAAGCCTAATTAGCATGGGATAACATGTAATATGATAAATTGAGGTTTAATACAATTATTACCTAATCTAATGAAAGAGGGATAGAAATCAAGAAAAATACCTAGGAAAAGTGCAGATAAATCAGTAGTTTGAAACACTAACCAAAATGCTACTAATCAAATTAGAAAGGAGCCACTTTATTTTTTGAGAAAGAAAAAGAGTGAAAGCAACATCACCGAGATTCACTATGTCAATAGTTGGAACTCCTTGAAATAGGCCAACTAAATGAAACTTGTTTTAAGACTTGACTCCATGAGGAATAAACTAGAGAAATTGGGACTGTTAGCAGCAATAGAGATCTCGATGCTTGAAATAGTCTTAAATATGCCGCTCATGCTGGCATTGATAAAATTGTGGAACCCAAGAACTCATATATTTGACACACTTGAGGAGAAGTATACTTTCACCATAGAAGATGTTGTTAGAATTGCAAGATTACCAGTTGGAAATGAAATCTCATATGTCCCCCAAGGAAAACTTGAAGGAATAGATCTTAATGAGATTTAGACGATAAAAGCTATGAGAGCACATGTCGGAGATGTAAGGAAAATCAGAGGGAGAATATATTTTAGCAACTAGAGAAAGAAGTACAACAAATTTTATTGCAAGGAAATGCATCTAACAACCTTTTTGGTATATTTTGTTTCAGTCTTCATAACACCAGCAGTCACTTCACAATGCATCAATACTACGATCTTCATTATTGAATGGATATGCGTATACAAGATAATGAATCCTGGTTACATTTTGGGTATGCCAAATGTCTACTAGTAGTGAAGTAAAAAAAAAGATCCAATGGCCAGGCTAGGAGCATACAATCCACATAGAGTATCCAGACAATTCGAACATGAGCAAGACGTGCTATTACAATGTCCTTAGGAAAAATATAGTATAGTATAAAGAGTCTCGTAAAGTCAATCACAAGAGATAGCATTTGGAAATAGAGAAGGTCAAATCATAATAGAATATGAGAAAAATTATAACAACCATTGTAAGGTTTGTTGTGCTTCAGTACAACAGGCCCAAAAGAGCATTCGAGAGATAAAAAGAAACATTACCATCAACAACACAAGTTACCAAAGTATAGTATGGATAGATTGAGTATCAAAGGGAAATAGAGGATGTGATTTCCTAGTAGTGGGGAAAGAGAGGAGCATAAATCCAACACCGGACCTACCAAGCATTGACCTAACATACATCAAGGAAGAAGAAGATAAAATAAAGGATCTTTTGATACAAGTCTTGGGAAGAGATTTTTTAAAGAAAGATGTAAATATAAATTATGCTCCAACAAAAAAATTAGAAACATTGTAGATAATGTAAAACCCCGAGTTTTTGATTTGTATCTCGAGGAAAAATAAATAATGGAATTTTGAGAAAATCCTAAAAGTGAGATTTAGGGGTAAAACTTCAAGATATTTCTGATCATTTTTAATGGAATTTGACCTCACCATTAGATTCAAAATGATCGAAAAACATACTTCAGCCTGTAAGCACGCTCAAATGCGAGTCCGAACAGAAAAGTTATAAAATCCTCGATTACCGAGTCAGACCAAGCTAAAATAATCACTTTTTACTAGAGTAAAAATTTTTAAGATTCGATCATACCATTGGGTTCATAATGAAAACTTATTGAACATGGACAATTTATTTATCACTTTTTGAGATCAGGAAGTCGAATTATCGTCAAAAACGAAAATGACGTCAATTTTAAGGGTCACCTCAGGCCAAAAATGTAAATTTTTATTAGAGATAAAATTTGTAGAAATTGACCACACCATTAGATCCGAAATGAAAAATTAAATGAAATAGAGTATTCATTCATTATTTTTGGAGTCCAGACGATCAAATTATCATCAAACGAAACAAAAGGCAAAATACTGATTTTGTCCCAAAATTTATATAAATAAAAAATGTAATTTTTTTTTATTCTTCATCTTCTCCAACCCGTCCAAAACAGCCAATGAAAGTATTTCAAAAAATTTGTTTTTGTTTAACTTCAACCTCAGATTCACGATAAATGGCTCGTCGTCGACGACCGATGCAGAAAGGAGAAACGTCCGCAGTCGTGTTCTCTACAAAACCTACCCAACCTCTTTCCATTTCAATTTCTTTTTCATCCCGTATCGTAAAAAATTAGTCGTATTCATATACAGGGATTTTGAAACTTTGACCTCGGATTTCGTCCATTTCGGGTCAAACTGTCCTCCATCGTAAAAATGAGAAAGGACGACGGCGTCGAGATCTTCGAAACCACTACGCCAGATCCGAAAATCAGTCGTCTAGAAGTTGGGTCCATCTCGATTTTTATGCCATTCATCTCGATTTTCGTGCATGCGTTTCGATCATCTCGCACAGAGATAGTAAAGAACTCTCAATTTCTATTAGTAATCATAGATTGTGAAAATTGCATTTAGGATTTTATTAAAAATTTGTGGTGAGTTTTTAAAAATATCGAATTCTATTGGTTATTTCAAATTCACGCCAGAACTTGCATATTTGATATGTTTAATTGTATTTTATAACAAATTATACGTGGGTAGGATATTTCAACGGGTTATTTCCTTCAGTTGGGTCTTGTGCACCGCTCGGACCTCGTTTTGATTTAAGTTTTGTACTTTTTCAATGTTATTGATAAAAATGAATTTCATAATTGAAAAAATGATTTATTATTCAATTAAATCATATTGAGTTGAAGAATATCAGAAAGTGGATATTTTGTTTGAGAGATTGAAAACTATAAAATTCTAAAAAAGGGAAAAAGGGTTTGAAAATGGTAAAATGTTATAATCACACCTGAGGGGTGATGTCTGTATTTTATATTGTTGTGTTGTGTTTAGGTTGGTGAACAAGTAACCAAGGATAATATTCCTGGTTGCATGTTTATTTACTTTCTATTAGCGCGATGTGCTGTTTACTTTTCCGTTATGTTATTTATTTTAGGCCAGGTAGCCACAGTTGCATGGTAGGAAACTGGATATCCATTCTTAACCTTATATTGTTAATTTCTCTTTTCTTTTTAAATGAAAATAATATATATATATGTAGCTACTTTGTGAGCTGTTAAAGAGTCTGTGAATGCCTAAAGGGATAATGTATCATATCATCCGAAGTGGTGTACTATCCTGGGATATACGGTAGGGACCACCAAGCTCATATGTGGTATGGGACGCGCATGAAAGTGGAGTCACAACTGGAATTCGGTTTACTCTTCTCTATCTTTACCAGTGAATTTGTAATGTAAAGGTGGTCGTATACGAATGGTTTGTATATTTGGGAATCACATGCACGCCTGATAGGCATAGACGAAGATGATTAGTCAGTGATCACTAACAATCTATAGTAGTTAAACGTTTTTACACATCGAAAAGAGACCCATTGCTTACGGTCAAGTCAAACCGTCAGCCTGAGCCTGATAAATGGTCCTATAAGTGTGGTAAATAGCGACCAGCCACAAAATCAGGAACTAATACTTTATTATGATACATCATGTCCTGACTGGGAGTGATCCAGTCTTGAATCCCAACTCTCTAATTCCACTACTCCACCATTATGTATTATGTATCTGTTGCCTTATTTTGATATATAAAATAAAGTTCATGTTTAATGTTTCCATTTAATCAATTAGATTTGTATAAAAAGAAAATGTTATAGTGAGTACTGCTGATCGATATAATGTAAGTTTTAAAACGTTTAGTTGCTCATCACTGGTTATATGTACCAGTTAGTCGTAATTTCTTCTGTAAAACTTTACTTATTTTAAAATTTTTTAGTACGTTTATTCATTCATGTTAGGAGAGGTTATTGGTAGAAGTTGTTTTATTCCTTACTGGGTAACCATTGTTACTCACCCTTTCCTACTCTATTTTTTTTTAGTTTCAGATCTGAAGCTTGGCGAGACAGGTATAAAAAGTGAGTGAGAATCATCTGGTGGGTCAGATAGATAGCCAGAGTTCATCACTTGGTGAGTATTGGGGTTATAGTCCCTAGTTGTGTTGATTGTCCATAAGTAATAGATTTTGTTCTAAGCGTTAGGACTTTTATTAGAGTAAGAAATATTTGTATAATCCTGTATTCTAATTATTCTTCCGCACTTTGATCTTTCGTACGTTATTAGATGTATATAGACTTTCTAGTATTATATTTTGTATGTATATATGCAGGATTGTATGTCGTTTATCAGGTGCAGGTTGATCGCCTTGGAATGCTAACATAAATAGAAGAGACCATGCCAAAATTTTGAGGTGCCACCTAGTACCTTAAGATCTGACATGGGGATTGTGTTAACGTTTGACGGGGCATCACAGATGGTATCTGAGCATAACATTAGATCCGTATGGGATACAGATCTACTGTGTTTTAGAGAATGGGCTGATACCACAGATATTAGAGCAATAATTATAGAATGTCACTAGGAATTCGGTATCCGAGCTCATTAGTAATTCCGTATTGGAATTACGAGTTCTTCCATGTCTAGAAGTCTATAGAGCCTAGTAAGCCTAGGAAAGGATTCTAGGTCTGTTCTATTAGTAATGAAAATGAAATCCATTACTAAGTTCCAAGCTATGGTAGCAATTCATAGTTACGTAAAAGCGATTTTGGCCTTATTTTGATAACTTCCTTGTTACGGATAAACACAAGCGAAAGGAGTGGATGAGGTAGAGGCCAAAATGCAACAGAGACAAGATAGGTTCTGGATTAGACATCTGACCTGATATCACAACTAATGTCATTCATCGGACAGGTGGCTGAATCTCATGACAAGTTTAGAGAAGAAATATGAATAGTACAACCACCACTACCTCGAAGCCAAATGGAAGGAAGATAATTAGTTTCTAATAAGGGACAAATAATTACGAAACTAGCTAGCAAATTCATATGAAAAATAACTATTCGTGAGGAGTGAGATTATAGACATACCAACTCAATGGATAGAAGAATTTTATAAGAAACAACAACATATACTACTAAATCAGTTGAAAGAAAAAGTTATAGTATGTTATGAGTGTGACAAATCGGGACATAAAGGAGAGCAATGTTCGGGTCGATGTCAACCGATTAAGGATTTGTGGCTCAGAAAAATGTTAGACAAACCAATTCAGGGAATAATAAGATTACCAGATTTTAATAAAGTTGATAACGTACTCTTGCTATACCAAACGGACAAGACTAGTGATCGAAAGCGAGAAATGGTACAAGACTTACCACAATTGCAAGATGCACTACTAAATCAAAGAAAATATGGAGTGCTGGACTTCTTCACAAAAGAAAAATACTATTCTACCCTTTGGATCACTTCCACAGGTCGTGCTTTTGAAGAACGAGAGAGTTCCCCAGCCCAAAGGACAGGTAAATCCAAGGATGAGGTTGTAGAATTTCCAATGATTACATCCACCGAGATTTGGGAACTTTTCCAATCCGGTTGAGGTCAATGAGTAGGTTTTGAAGACCTGAAAGATTTTGAGTACCATGTAGTGCCCAAGAGATCAGTGGGTGATGGTGATTACATTCCAGTTGGACGAGGATGCCAACATTAGTAACGTTTTGAGATGAATGTATTGGGAGATGGATTGTTTGAGTGGGTAGACTTCAAAAGGATATTTCTCGATAGATTTATATCCAAGATTGCTCAAGAAATCAAACACTAGGAGTTTTTAAGATTAGTGCAGGGTAATCTATCAATTACAGAGACTAAGATGTGATGTTCACTAGGTTGTCATGATATACGCCCGAGCTTATCCTGACAGATCTATAAAAGGCTATAGATTCATTAGAGGACTATAACCCTACCTAAGGGCTAGGAGGTCAATGATTAAGACTACCAATTATAGAGATATGATGAATCAAGCTTAGAGGGTAGAACAATGAGAGATGGAGTTACAGACCTCCAGAGGGTAAATTAGTCGACCTTAGACTTCTTTTCCTCCCAGATCAGATCCGGGCAAAAGGCCGATGTATTCGAGGCCAATCTCCTTCGGATTAATGTATCCATAATATAGAACTCCTCTACTACTGAGTTGTAGAGTTTCCCATCATTGAGTTAGAGAGCAATTGGGGCTCTAATGATGCCAATAGGGCCAAAGGAATCAACAAGGCAGGTTTAGAGCATGCAGGCTCCAATTTACCAACTGCCTACTCCATAGAAACCTATGAAGACAAGATTGTTGACATGTTACGCATATGGCTAGGTAGGACATATCAGGAAATCGTGCCCTCTATCACAATGGCAGCCAAGGGTTGTGACCTAGAAGAAAGTACCTGTCTCCGACAAAGTTTTGGAAGGTACAATTTATAATTATAATTTAGAACGTGGAATTCTATTCAATACTAGTTCCTCTAGATCATATAGTTCTACTAAGATTTTGCACACTTGCTAGAGCTAGGAACAACTGACACAGGTCAAGTAATGAAATTATCTATACCATTGGGAGGCCTTGCGAAGAAAGAATGAGATTTTTGGAAAATCATTTAAGAACTTGCAACATAGGTATTAGAATAGCTGTATAGTGTGAGAAGACGAGTGCGATTTGTAAGGCTAGTGATGTGACTATGCAGCAAGTAAAAAAATATGTGATGTGGGCAAGATAAAGTTAAATGAATAAGGTTTAATCGATATTACAATGATATTTAAGTAGTATCTAGTAGAAGTTTTAATTTTGGGGGTAGAGTAAAAAAGGGTGTGTCTTGCAGAATGATTCTACCACTGCAACTCGAGCAAGTCTTCAATATGTTCCACGTGTCCATGTTGAAAAAGTATTTGCCAGACCCTTCACACGTGGTTAATTTGCAAGATAATTTATTGGATGTGTTTAAAGGAGAAGGGTAGGATGGTTGATGTAAGGTAGAATGGGAAGTACATATATATCTTGAATTAGAGTTGATGGGATGTAGGATTTATCCCCTCATGTAAGATTTTAAATTATAAAGGTTATGACAGAGGTTTTGAAGAAATATCACAATAAGTAGAAAATATAATATTGAATTGAATATAAAGATAGTGGTGTGTTTGCGGTAAGACTATATATTCAGGAGTAATATTCATAACAAGTATGAGTAAAACATGATAGACAGTCTAATTGATGAGAGAAATAAAGATAAACAATAACGAAGATGTGAAAGGATTGTTGTTGATAGACATTGGTGGGGAAGTGATATAAGATGAATTAATTGTTATCTTAGGGTTATACAAATAATGGATTAGTTGGAGTATAAGTTTAAATTGGAGTAATTAATTAATGAATGTGTTGGGGTGACGTAATACAGGTGACATAAAGTTATGAGATTGACTTGGGACTAAGAATAGAAGATAATTATACATGTCGTGTTAGTGGAATCGTGAAAAAGCTTGATAAGGTATGATTTCAATTTTGAAGATGAAATTTTATTAAGGGGGGAGAATGTAAAACCCCGAGTTTTCAATTTGTATACGAGGAAAAATAAATAATGAAATTTTGAGAAAATCCTGAAAGTGGGACTTAGGGGTAAAACTTCAGGATGTTTCTGATCATTTTTAATGGAATTTTACCTCAGCATTGGATTCAAAATGATCGAAAAACATACTTTCACCTGTTAGCACGCTCAAATGCGAGTCCGAATAGAAAAGTTGCAAAATCCTCGATCATTGAGTCGGACCAGGTAAAAATAATGACTTTTTACTAGAGTAAGAATTTTTAAGATTCGACCATACCATTAGGTTCATAACGAAAAATTATTAAATATAAACTATTTATTTATCATTTTTGGAGATCAGGAAGTCGAATTATCGTCAAAAACGAAAATGACATCAATTTTAGGAGTCACCTAAGATCAAAAATGTAAATTTTTGTTAGAGACAGAATTTTTAGAAATTGACCATACCATTAGATCCGGAATAAAAAATTAAACGAAATAGAGTATTCATTTGTTATTTTTGGAGTCCGAACGGTTAAATTATCATCAAACAAAACAATCGGCAAAATACTGATTTCGTCCCAAAATTTATATAAATAAAAATTTTAATTTTTTTTATTCTTCGTTTTCTCCAACCCGTCCAAAACAGCCAACGAAAGTTTTTAAAAAGAATTTTTTTTTTTTTAACTTCAATCTCAGATTCACGATAAATGGCTCGCCGTCAACGACCGATGCAGAAGGAAGAAACGTCGGCAACCGTGTTTTCTACAAAGCCCACCCAACCTCTTTCCATTTCACTTTATTTTTCACCTCGTATCATCAAAAATCAGCTGTATTTATATACGGAGATTTTGAAACTTTGACCTCGGATTTCGTCCGTTTCGGGATAAAACCATCCTCCGTCGCATAAGGGAGAAAGAACGATGGCGTCGAGATATTCGAAACCACCAGGCCAGATTTAAAAATTAATCGTTTTGAAATTCGATCCATCTCGATTTTTGTACCGTACACCTCAATTTTTACGCACGCACTTCGATCATCTCGCACAGAGATAAAAAGGAACTCTCAATTTCTATTAGTAATCGCAGATTGTGAAAATTACATTTAAGATTTTATTAAAAATTGGTGGTGAGTTTCCAAAAATATCGAATTCTATTGATTATTTCAAATTTATGCCAGAACTTGTATATTTAATATGTTTAATTGTATTTTATATCAAATTATACGTGAGTAGGATATTTCAACGGGTTATTTCCTTCAGTTGGGTCATGTGCACTGTTCGGACCCCGTTTTGATCTAAGTTTTGTATTTTTTCAATGTTATTTATAAAAATGAATTTCATAATTGAAAAAAGAATTTAATATTCAATTAACTCATATTGAGTTGATGAATATCAGAAAGTGAATATTTTGTTTGAGAGATTGAAAACTATAAAATTCGAAAAAAGGGAAAAAAGGTAGGAAAATGATAAAATGTCAGAATCACACCAGAGGGGTGATGTCTGCATTTTATATTGTTGTGTTGTGTGTAGGTTGGTGAACAGGTATATAAGGATAATATTACTAGTTGCATGTTTATTTACTTTTTGTTAGCGTGAGGCGCTGTTTACTTTTCCGTTATGTTATTTATTTTAGGCCGGGTAGCCACAGTTGCATGGTAGGAAGCTGGATATCCATTCTCAACCTTATATTGTTATTTTCTCTTTTGTTTTTAAATGAAAATAATATATATACATATATATATATATATATATATATATATATATATATATATAGCTACTTTGTGAGCTGTTAAAGAGTCTGTAATGCCTGAAGGGATAGTGCGTCATATCATCCGAAGTGGTGTACTATCCTAGAATATACAGTAGGGACCACCAAGCTCATACGTGGTATGGGACACATATGAAAGTGGAGTCACAACTGGAATTCGGTTTATTCTTCTCTATCTTTACCAGTGAACTTGTAATGTAAAAGTGGTCATATACGAATGGTTTGTATATTTGGGAATCACATGCACGCCTGATAGGCATAGACGAAGATGATTAGTCAGTGATCACTAATAATCTATAGTAGTTGAACATTTTTACACATCGAAAAGAGACCCATTGCTTACGGTCAAGTCAAACCGTCAGCCTGAGCCTGATAAATGGTCCTATAAGTGTGGTAAATAGCGACCAGCCACAAAATCAGGAACTAATACTTTATTATGATACATCATGTCCTGACTGGGAGTGATCCAGTCGTGAATCCCAACTCTCTAATTCCACTACTCCACTATTGTGTATTATGTATCTGTTGCCTTATTTTGATATATAATATGAAATGCATGTTTAATGTTTCCATTTGATCAATTAGATTTGTATAAAAAAAATGTTATAGTGAGTACTGTTGATCGATATAATGTAAGTTTTAAAACATTTAGTTGCTCATCCCTGGCTATATGTAGCAGTTAGTCATAGTTTATTCTATAAAACTTTACTTATTTTAAAAAAATTTAGTACGTTTATTCGTTAATATTAGGAGAGGTTATTGGTAGAAGTTGTTTTATTCCTTACTGGGTAACCATTGTTACTCACCCTTTCCTACTCCATTTTTTTTTTATTTCAGATCTGAAGCTTGGTGAGGCAAGTGTAAAAAGCGAGCGAGAATCATCTAGTGGGTCAGATGGATAGCCAGAGTTCATCATTTGGTGAGTATTGGGGTTATAGCCCCTAGTGGTGTCGATTGTCCAAAAGTAATAGATTTTGTTCTGAGCGTTAGGACTTTTGTTAGATTGATAAATATTTGTATAATCTTGTATTCTGGTTATTCTTCTGCACTCTGATCTTTCGTACGTTATTAGATGTATATAAGCTTCCGCTAGTATTATATTTTTTATGTATATATGCAGGATTGTATGTCGTTTATCAGGTGCAGGTTGATCACCTTGGAATGCTAACATAAATACAGAAGACGATGCCAAAATTTTAATAGTATTCTAGATCCTTTGTCACATAGAATATCAAACTAGGCAAGAAAAGCAAGATCCTATTTGGTAATTATTTTTAGAATATGAGACCAAAAGGGAAATATCAATGTTTTATAATAATCGTGCGATAAAATAGGTTAACTTCTCTCTAGAGAATGAAATAGACCGTAAAAATATGAGAATAACTGAGGTTATTATTCTATACAATTTAAGAAAGATAATTATGATAGAGATTTGACTACTATAACAATACTATGAACTCTGGGGGTTTATATTGAAAGAAAGGCTTAAAAGAAAAAATTCTAGAGTTAAAACAAGAAACACACACATTTGGTATAATTAAATATATACATCATATTTATATTTATTTTGGAGGAACTCTTCTGAGACAAAGAATGTTATTAAAATAAATGTCATCACTACAAGTTGCAAGTAAGAAAAGAGAGTCAACAACACACAAAAAATCTGTTGAAACTCTTGTTATTATTGAGGAAGATCGTGAAAAGGAGTTGGAAGAAAAAAATGAGGAAAAATCAAGTAGAAATAACAAGAAAAGATTTAGTGAGCATAGTGAAGAAGAATCTTCAAAGCAAATGCAAATGGCAAAAAGGCTGTACAAGAGAAAGAGAACTAAAGAAGAAGAAGTGAACAACAATGTGATGAAGATAATGACAATGAAAATGAAAATGAAAATGAAGAAAAAGAGATTATGATAGAAGGAATCGAAAAAGAATGACAAGAAAAAATCATTCCTAAAGGGAACACACCAAGTAAATTTGGTAAGAAAAATGATGTATACAAAATATGTAAGACCAATATTGAAATTGAAATATAATTTGTAATAATGCAATCCAAATTCTGATGAGAACAAGTCAAACAATGCAAATAACAGAGGTAGAGTTTTTTAATAAGTGATCAAGAAGAAATAATTCCAATACACACCTACTAAATGAAAAAAATATCATGCATACATAGGCAGAAACAAACAATGTGATCACGAGGAGATCTTATGACAAGGAAAAATCTACAACTAAGAGTGTAGGAGCATCCGCATCCCAAATATGTTGAGAAGGAGGAAATAGAGAGGTCGAAATGCACACTACCCAAATAACTGGGGAAGAAGAAGTAAACATCCAAAATGTCATATTGGTAAGATTTCAAAATTAAGATAAGACTTGTAACTATCGCTACCTAATATGTCTTAAGAACTCTAACATGTAAGACTTTTTATGATAGGAATCTTTACAACTTAGTCATCAAACTCATACTCCTGCATCCACAGCTACCATAGTGAACCCAAATCAGGTGAATACATCATGCTTCAACTTATTTCTTGTCCAATTTCATCATAGTGTGGTTGATATATATCCATGTTTTGCTTTGTTTTAACAAAATAAAAGACAAACCTACTTAGCCAAACATCCTTTCATATCTCAAACTGTTCTTTAGATAACCATCAAAACTGATCTAAAAAATCATAAGGGATGCTGCACAAGAGCTCTTAACTTTGATCAACAGAGGCCTACTTGATTATGTACCTATGAAACTAGGCAGATGTAAAAATCAAGCCAAAAACCTACAGCTATGATGGAGTTTTGAAGCAAGTATCGGAAAAATATCCCTAGTTTTTTATAGTTTTCCCATAGAACTTAAAATTCCTAAGACAGATGTCTGATAAGTCTTCAAGAATCAAAAAAATATAATTTATTCACAATTGGAGAATATTGCAAAATTACACTACATGACCTTTTTCTTGCAAGAGAAATCAGAACATGAGATAAAGATCATTTTCTAGGAAACCACACAATTAAAAAACCATGGTTTTAAACTGACATGATTGGTCTAATCCTGGAATAAAGAATAAGTTCCTTTGCATTACAATAATGGAAAAAAAAGTCAATTAAACACCTTCAACCATTTGTTGACTTTCCTGTATACAAAACAAGTGTAGACTACAACCTCTTTTGAGTAAAAGTCGTTAAAACTTCAGTTACAAGAAGAAAATCTTCATCAAGTATTACAAAGTAAAATAAAGATTTTGACAGATTTGTGAAAGGAATGCACTCGACTATCAAATTGTTTGAAGAAGGTAGAAAAAGCTATGACAAAACTCAAATCTCAAGCACAATCAATCTCAACAGAAATTACACTTTAGACCATTCAAGAAGAAAATTTTATGATAAAAGCAGTAGAATTTCATGACAATATTCAAAATATCCATCGGGAGAAGGTCGATCAAGAACATACAAAAAAAGTAGGTAAGAAGGACATAATGTATATGGAAGAAGCAAGAAGAACTTTAAAGGAGACCATTATGCCAGTGACCAGTTTCTTTCAAGGATTAACCAACTTTGACTTTACATTTTGATTTGTCATGGTCTGTAAATAATTTTGTTAGCATCATACTTTGATGAATGTTGGATGACTTATGTTTATGAAAATAATCACAGACTTGAAATGATACAATTTTGTATTTCATATTCCATTGCTTGATATTTGTTCAATCATAACATAATTTATCTAGTCTTTCTGAAAGACTAATCATTGTTCAATTCATTTCCTACTACAAAATAAATGGTTTTCACTAGCATTTTCCAACCATTGCTATATGTAAAAGAAGCGTCGACATTACAGATCAATGGCGGTTTGGGTTTGGTTGGCAATTATGGCATCGAGGAAAATAATAGTGGCGGTTGCAACGATGGTTATAGAAAAACTAGCAATAATAGACTTTTGAAGGCGATTGTAGGACCAATTATTGATGGTTATTAAATGCCGACAAAACTCTCTGTCCACATGTATTTTTCTATTACTGGTGGTTATAAACCACCGGCAATGCCTCATATTAATGGCATTTAGTGTAAACCACTACTGAAATATGTATTAGAGACGTTTATGTTACCCGTCGATAATGGATCATATTGATGGGACTATCGTTGTTCTTCCCACCGGAGTTAATATTAATCTTACTTTTACCTTACTTATGGGACAAGTAGGGGATCGAACCTAAGAGAAAGGGGGAGTGGAGTTAAGCTAAGAGGATAAAATTCAAATTAACTAAAAGGAATCAAAACTATTTTTCTTTATATTTTTGAACCTATAAGAAGATTTAAAATTACTAGAAAATGAAATAAAGTAAATGATGTTAAAAGCAAGTAAACTTATGAAATTAAAATACCATTAGAGGTAGATCTACCTAGAACATGTTGATGAGCAATTCCTAGTCTCTAGCCTTTTTATAACTCAATCGTAAGGGCTTGGTGTTAGTTCCTTAGATCAAAAAATTTAGCAAATGAAAGGAAATGAGGAAATAAAAATAAAGTAAAATTCCTTCAAAACCTCCTACTACCAATTATCTATTTTAAGCATACTTTATTTTGATCTAATCTAAGCATAAAGTATCGATATTAAGAATAAAAGGTGCAAGAAATCTTAAAGAGAACTCATGAGCATTTTAGATAAAAATAAGACATGAAATTAAAAACAACACAAGAACTTGCTCTAGGCTTTTCCACTCTCCAATGGAGGGGAGCTTAACCTAATGTCATTGCAAGAAAGGGAAGATAAGAGATGAAAGAACTTTTCTTCATTTCATGAAGAAACTTACAAATTCTTCTTCTTCTACTTGTTACAAGACTATTAAGCCAAAAAGAAAATAACTAGAAGATAAAAATACCAAAAATAAGAAAATAGGCTAAGAGCCTTAGATTAAAGGAGTCTTGGATAAGAGAACCAAGAGGGACGGAAAGAGCCTCGAGAGATTGAAGGTCTATTTATAGAGAAAAATGTATGTAAAAGAGTCTAAAAGTAGCATACCCTTTTTTTTGCACAAAAAGACAACAGATGAGAACATGTGTTATGGATTAGGGCATTCCAAAGTGGGCCCAAATGCTTTTGCATTGAAATGTTGATTCCAAAATGTTGATTTTCTGCACAAGAAACACACGTAATTAGATTTATCTAGTAAATGAATTTATTTATTTATAATTAAGCCCAATTAAAATGCAATATGATGTTTCAAGACTTATCATAATTATTATTTTAATACGGAGAAATAGGGATAAAAATAAAGATAAATGTCCAGAAAATGTGCATATAATTCAGTGTTTCGAGACACTCATCGCACCCTCAAACTTACCATTTTTTAGTCCCTAAAAAATAAAATTACCACTTTCGATGGTACATCGACTGCATTTAGCGAATGCAGCAAGTCCTTGAACCGTTAGGTTACCCCTAGTAGACGAGTTTGACTTGTGAAGGCTTGCATAGAATATACCCACAAAATTCTAACACTTTATAGAAATATCCAAAATCAAAATCAAAGTATGTAAGGCGAACATAGTGATATTTGACAAATCAGTCAAAGGTCATTTACGTTTGAACACAGTTTTAAATTTTTATTCCTCAGTTTAGAAAATTTCGAAGATAACTTGAGTGCTTGTGCGATTTTTTGATTTTTTTCTTTTTTAAAAATAACATCTTTTTAAGGAACAAGATTTTATCGCCTAATTGCTAAGAATGGTCGGTTTTACCTAAGTTCTAACTCGAAACTAAGCATCATGTCTGAGATTGTGAGAGGTGTGGATGTTCACTTTAATACCTCTAAGGGGCTTTATCTGTGATATTCCAATTTACTTATGTTTTTACCATTGACGGCTTTTACCCTACTGAACTAATTGGTCTCATTGGACTCTTTTCATTTTTGTACTTTTTCAGTTCAAACCTTTTTGCTTTACTTTGATCTTTTTCACATCTTTCTACTTTTTATTTCCTCAACTTTTTCATACTTCACCATTTTTTGGTGTTCTTTTTACAAAAAACAGGTAGCCCTTTTCAAGGTACCCAGTCTAATCCTATGGTTACTATCTAAGTCATATTAACCCCAGTTCTATTTTTCTTCTAACCATCCAATCAAATGACAAGGAAGCCATAGTTCACTAGACTAGGTTTTCTCTAACACTCTAGATAAAGAAGAGGGTCAACTCTTATTCCATAAAATCTTATTTTTCCAAGTAATTTTTAATGATTTTCTTAATGAGGAACAACCAAAAAGAACTTATGATCAAAAGTTAGGACATGAGCCAGATATTTAAAATTTTATTTAAAAAGTACATACAAAGATTTTGAAGAAAATATTTCGAAAGTGTTAAATATTTTTGAATTTTTTTTTTGAAAACATGAAACTAAATTAAAATAAAACATGAAACTAAATAGAATGCTATGTAATACAATTGTGAGCTTACCTAATACCCCTAAACCTAAATGAAATATTGTCCTTAATATACACGCAGTAAGGAAAGAGAGAAAAATGTTAGATCACACCTGAAACGGATTGAGCATTAATGTGCAAATTCTTGTTACAACTGATCTGAAAAGATTGAAAGTAATAACAATTATAATTTTCGAAATAGTTTTACATAAATAAAATCCTACCTAAGAATTAAGAAACAATCTAAAAATGTCATAATCTAATAATAAAACCCATCCTTATCTGAATTCGAACTTTCAGTGACCTGTGCCTTATTCTCCTCAATATAGGCCAACATCTATCTCTGTTACTCAATCAACAATTGCTGACCAGTCTGCAGCCCTAATAGCACTGATTGATTGGTTTAGTTAAGAGTTGTCTTATAGAGGAAGAGAATAAGAAAGGGATTAAGGTTGGAGTTTTTTTTTTTAAGAAAATTTGTTTCCTAACTATACTACTTATTAAAACAAAAGCACATGGGTTGCCTCCCAAGCAGCACTAAGTTTAACGTCTTCAGCCAGACCTATCAAAAGGTCTGATTTTTAGAAATTTTCCTAACATCTAATTTGACAGACACGACAATCGATTTCCCACCCCAAATGATAAGCAGACAGATTTTAATCATCGTTGGGACATGAAAATGATTTTTTAAAATGATTAACATCCCTCGTTTATCCTCAGTTCTTAGTGTCATCACCTTTTTGAAATTGTTCTTAACCATGGTATTTCCTAAGAAAATGAAAGTTGTAAGATAGGCAGGGTCTTTACAATCTTGTGAAAGGATAGGTTGGATGGGGTACGAGGTTAAATCGGTAGTGGTCGAAATTGATGTGACTAACAAATTAGAGTTCATCCTTGATTCTTCCTGAACAACAGTTTCCTTTGATGGTAGATCAGTTTTTTTAGCCAAATTTGTAAATTTGGTTAGCTCATTGGGAATTTTAAATATTGGTTGGCTCTCGGGGGTTATCTCATTTGAAAATTGACTATTCTCTCTTTTTTTTAAGGGCACAGTAAGCTGACCTAGTTGGACTTCCATCATTGCTTCGGTTGGAACTGTAACCTCATTGGTTTGAATTTGAACTTCAATTGAAATGGGGTTATCAATTATTGATGGATGATCTTCGAAAGCTTCAAAAGAGTAGAACTAGTCACTAAGGTTATTTTGAAAGAATGATAGATTTTCTAGGATGGAGATATCCTCATTTTCGAATTTATCAAAATTTTCTTTTTCTAAAGAGAATGCTAGGTGACTCAATTGTGTTCCTATACTGGCTAAGGCTTGACCTATGTCTTGTTGTTGTTGATGGAGCTGTTGTTGTTGGATGAACTGTTGTTGTTGATTTAACAACTCAATCATCAAGGACTCTAATGATGAAGTTGGAGGAGAGGACAAAAATGAGTCATTGAATGTTGATTCTAGCTCTACAGTTATATATTTGGAAAAATGTTGAGAATCATAAGATTGGATTCATCATCGAGATATCGTGCATATAAAAATCTTCATGGTTACTAAAATGACTACCTTGATTGAACTCGTTCTGACACAATATGGTATCCGAGGGAAACCAATTATCTATGTGGTATGGTTGGTCCAACGAACTAGTTGTCGGCATCCAATAATTATCACATAGGACGCATGTGCTCCAAGATTCTCTCATAAACTCCATGAAAATGTAAATCTGTTCGACGTTCTATATCTATATACTGTTCGATCTCATGATCAAATGGTTCTAATACATTGCTCTATGAACGTCTACTAAGCATGCAAATCACACAATCGATCAAACAGTTACGAAAAGAAAAGATTGGACCTAGATAGGTTACCTAAAGCTAGACAGCTCTTAACTGGGTAGAAATAGCGCAACTAGCCTTCCAACTCGGTTCTATTAAGTCAATTTTGAATCATTCGGATCTTCAGATCGGAGGTGGCGCACAATGCATAAGCAAGGGCACTCTTAAATCACCTTCCTTTCTTGAATAGATTGAGTCTATCCTCTCAAAGGATAAGATTTTACTAGATATAAAAGATGACTAAGAAGCCCAATTGGCACAACTTGAAGCAAAATTTCTCCTATTAAGCTCGTGGGTCCTATAATCAAGTCTAATTGATTTTATTTAATTTGATTGGATGACTAGTAAGTTGATTATCCTAATTAGAGTAAGGAATTGATAATGACTTCCAATCTTTATGTTATCATACCATCCCTAGGAGAGGGGTGCCTTTTACTAGTTAATTAACTATTCCAAGTGTGTGCAAATTGAAAAAATAACACACAAAGGCAAGGAGTAACCCACTAGGAGTAAAACAAAAATATTAGTAGAAATGAAAGTAAACAGACTCAAAAATAGAATCTGACTTACCAAAATCTTGTTAACATTGTTACATTTTATAAAAAAATTTGTTCTACTCCAAATCGATATACTATAATAGTTAATCGGAAATCAAAACAGAAAGTTACAGTCAGTTTAAGTTCTACTGCCTAGGGTGAAAAAAAACACGGAAATGAATTTTTTTTTCAATTTTTTTCTTCTTTCTTATCTCTTAAATCCTCAAGAACACTTGAACTTACAGAAAGAAATCAAAAGAAAAAATAAAATAAAATAAAAATGAAAGAAATGAATTTTATATCAAAACTTACCACTACAACCTTTACCTTTCCCCGACAGCAACGCCAAAATTCTGATGGGACTATTGTTGTTCTTCCCACCGGAGTTAATATTAATCTTACTTTTACCTTACTTGTGGGGCAAGTAGGGGATCGAATTCAAGAGAAACGGAGAGTGAAATTAAGCTAAGAGGATAAAATTTAAATTAACTAAAAGAAATTAAAACTATTTTTCTTTATATTTTTGAACTTATAAGAAGATTTAAAATTGCTAGAAAATGAACTAAAGTAAATGGTGTTAAAAGTAAGTAAACTTATGAAATTAAAGTACAATCATTAGAGATAGATCTACCTAGAACATGTTGATGAGCAATTCCTAGTCTCTAGCTTTTTTATAACTCTCGTAAGGACTTGGTGTTAGCTCCTTCGATCAGAAAGTTTAGCAACTGAAAGCAAATGAGGAAATAAAAACAAAGTAGAATTCCTTCAAAACTTCCTACTACTAATTATCTATTTTAAGTATACTTTATCTTGATCTAATCTAAGCATAAAATATCTATATTAAGAATAAAAGGTGCAAGAAATCTTAAAGAGAACTCATGAGCATTTAGATAAAAGAAATGCATGAAATTAGAAATAACACAAGAACTTGCTCTAGGCTTTTCCACTCTCCAATGGAGGGGAGCTTAGCCTAATGTCATTGCAAGAGAGGGAAGATAAGAGATGAAAGAACTTTTCTTCATTTCATGGAGAAACATACAAATTCTTCTTCTTCTACTTCTTACAAGACTATTAAGCCAAAAAGAAAATAACTAGAAGATAAAAATACCAAAAATAAGAAAATAGGCTAAGAGCCTTAGATTAAAGAAGTCTTGGATAAGAGAACCAAGAGGGACGGAGAGAACCTCTAGAGATTGAAGCTCTATTTATAGAGAAAAATATATGTAAAAGAGTCTAAAAGTAGCCTCTACTTTTCTTTGTACAAAAAAACAAAAGATGGGAACATGAGTTAAGGATTAGGGCATTCCAAAGTGGCCCAAATACTTTTGCCTTGAGATTTTGATCCCAAAATGTTGATTTTCTGTACAAGAAATACACGTAATTAGATTTATCTAGTAAATGAATTTATTTATGTATAATTAAGCCCAATTAACATGCAACATGATGTTTCGAGACTTATCATGATTTTTACCTTAATACGGATAAATAGGGATAAAAATAAAGATAAATATCCGGGAAATGTGCGTATAATTTAATGTTGCGAGACACTCATCACATATTAATGGCATTTATTGTAAACTACTGTTAAATAATGTATTAGAGGCACTTATTTGAACCGCTAGGAATGGATCATATTAGCGACATTTATTGTATAAGTGTACACTCTCATTAAATAATGTATTAGAGGCGCTTAAGGAAACGTCGATAAAACTATGAATAATATATTTAAAAATAACATTATATATTCAAGTCCCACCAATTGGGCCATTGGCTACGACAGTTACAGAACTGTAAGATAAAGAGATGCTATTGGTACCCCAAATTTTTACTTATTACACCCCAATTTCTTAAATTATTAATCACACCTCAATTAAAGATTAAAATACGCTCTTCAAACATTACAAAGGTTTGGGCTCAAATTATAATCTCAACATTATAACACTCTTTCAAAAAATTAGAGTAGTCGTTTACAATTATGATCAAATTCATATAAAATCCTAAACCCAAAAAATAGAGATCTAGTAAAACAAAAAACGGGAGAGTTTCTATTGGCGCCCCAACTTTTATTTATTCTCAACCCTTTATTTTATTTTCTTTATTTTTAAATGGGATGTAATAAGTAATAGTTGAGGTGCCAATAACAACTCTCAAGATAAATACACTAAAATTTGACTTTTCGTAGAGATGCCATGTGGGAACATATTGATTATTTACAAGAGATTGGATTGCATAGAAATTAAGTCGAAACATTATAGAAAATTCTATAGATAATGTTCACCTTGACATTGGGGAGGGGGGAGGGTTGTTGCTTTACTCTCTGTATCCTAAGAAGCTGCCAAAGAATAAGGTGTAATACCTCCCTCTTGTCCTTGACTGACTCCATTTTCCTTTCCAACACCAACAATCCTCCCACCACCTGCATATGAAAAGAAAGATAAATGAGATAAAAACAAGTCACTACGTCATGACTATTTCTTTAATGGAAGAAAGCAATATGTTTCAGCCATCACCAATTAATTTCATCATGTTCAAATCCTTATTGCAAAAATCTAGGGTTGGCCAAAATAATGATGTCCCTCCATAACCAAATAAATTAAGTTCTTGAAAACTATAGTTTAAATATTCTGCTTTAGAGGTGAATTTGTACCACAAGAAAAGCCATGAGGCAAGTAACTCCCCCTTCCACCCTTACTCCCTCGCCTTTGAGTGCCTGATCTAAAATGTGCAGTCTCTATTGCTATTTAGGTTTTGGAAAAAAAAAAATAAATAAAAACATTAACAATCTGGAAAAAAAATGAAGAGAACATGCAATAGTGAAAGGAATCTTAATGCTATTAAAAAGCTTATTGTCAAAAGAACACCACATTACACACCAAACGACACCTTCAAGGCCAAAGCATGTGCAAAATAAACAAACTTTCATACCATAAACCTCCAGTAGATATAAAAAATATAAGGTCAGATTTGATATTTCTATCACAAAATTGCAACCATCCAAATTGATTAGGAAGAAAAGGCTCGATCAATTCTGACTGTTGCTTCCTTCAACCAAGATTTATTACATTCACTTCATCTGTTGGAATGTTTATAAACTGCCCTGTTTAGGAATAATTGGACAAAACTATGACTACATCAAAGAGAACTCCACTTCTCCTAATTGACGAGAAATTTATTTGGGACAAATCACTCTTCCCCTCACTACCTCCCACTTTCCCATTCTTTATGGTATTAAGGCATAAATTAAATCAAAGACAACTGAGCTTGCAAATTTCTTAAGCGATAGTGTCAATTCCAAAACATGATGCAACACTGGTAGTCTAATACCAATTACCAGGTGCATTGTAGTAGGTGTGGTAGTCAAGTGCAAAAAGAAATGCAATTTAACATTGTGGTCTTTGAAAAATCAAGACCTAATTAGTTTTGCTTTTCCCTTTTTTTTTGATAACTCAGGGGAAAAAAGCAATACAAAGGGAAGGTCAATCTAAACGGAAATTGGAAGGACAGATTTTTTTCATTATTAAAAAAAGGAGAAGAAGAAATAAATCCATACTTTAAATAATAATATCAGCTTCCCCATAAAAAAAAGGGTATACTAATATACTAAACTCAGAGCTTCCATCAATAATTGAAACTGCAAGAAGAGAATTAAGGACAAAGTTTTACCTCTTTTCTCTTGTCACATTTTCTTCCAACCTCATGAAATGTATCTGTGAACCAAACCATACATTTGTTATGGCTATGTTAAACAAAAAGTCGTGATACACATTGAACCTAATGTGCAATCGACTTGGTATAAATAAAATTTATCATTTTTTCACATGAGAGAGATAATGATGAAAAAAATAGGTGCTTCATACTGTGTCTAGTCCTAGAAAGGGGGTGAGTGGGATAATTAAAATTTCTTTCGATTTATCCAATTTTAACTTAGATTGATAATTTGACTATGTGTTCTTAGTCATTTACCTAGTCTCGATTTTGTACTCATGTCTCTAATTTGCATTTAAAGAAAATACACTTGGAATTTAAACATTCATTTAACCATGTCATTCATTGACACATTCAAATACGATTTACCTATTCGGCATTCATGGCATCTCAAGATATTCAAAACATTCAAGTGTAAATTGTGGAATTATGAAAACATACACGAAACATAAGACATTTAACGGATTGGCAATATGTCTACATCCATTCTCATGACTAATGTCTAGTTTGCAATGCAATTGAAGTTCACTTAGAATCTAAACATTCATGGCATAACATACATAGCATAGTGTTCATTCATAACATGCATTCATCTAAGTATAAATTGATAGAGGCATTTTCACAAACACGAGACAAGCATTTTATAGTAGTTCGGCAACGTGCCTACATCCACTCCCAAGGTTCCTACCTAGAAAGTTGGTGTTCACTATCAAAGAGGCTTATGGTTAACCTTAAACCTTTTGCACATAATTTTTATACTTAGGCTAAATTTTAAAACATTAAGATCAAAAGAATGCATCCTCTCAAAATTTATGAATTTTATTCCTTGGAAATTCATGAACCTCTACTCTTGTTAAGAATTCTTGATTCTAACAAGAGTTTGATTTTTAAGGGCTAAACCAAGTAACTAAATACATATGTTTTTAAAACTAAAAAAAAATCAAAGACTCACTCAACTCTATAAGATTCGCCAATGAAGATCTTGAGTTATTCGAGTCATTGACCTCACAAGTACGTCTTGATGGTTAGATCTCCCAATCAAACTTTTGAGCTCGACGGCTCCTTGTGATTATTCCTACCATTGTCTCAATTTCTCCTTGCTGCATGAATGTACTAATGTGTGTGCAAGGTGAGGTTTGATGGTTGGAGAGGGATCAAATGAAAAGTTTAAGAAGGTTGAAGGGATTCACCTAAGTTAGACTCTCATGAGAGTAGAGAAGACTCTCAAAATATGGAAAGAAGAAATGCAATCTTCTTTGATACAAAAGAAGGGCATAGGTTGAATGGAGTTTCAACTAAGGTTTGAACCTTCCAAAGTATAGAAAATGCTCTCTAGATAGGAGAGGAGAGAACACAAGATCTCAAATAATCAAATCCAAGTGAAAAATGAGCAAAAAAAACTTGTAAAGATAAATAATTGCGTGTTAATCTAAGCCATACATGTGTCCAAATTATCTAAGTAATACCAGGTGTAGCCCTGCAGGTAGAACAGGTCAGAACAGGGACCTCCATAGCCTGGTTGGCAGGACAGCATATCAATAAGCTAGACCAGGCTTGCCAAATAGGGCAAGCCAGGTTATAAGAAAAATGTAAAACTGTTGCGTGCACGTCTGTCCTGGAGATCCCGAAAGAGATCTCTACAAATAAGTACAATCGATTTAGAAGATCCCGATCAGGTAAACAACTCCGTAGAATTAGTAAAAATCCCATGATTACAGCCTATAGAGGAGGAAATCCTATGGGCAGTTAAGGATGATAAATAGCATAGGAAGCACTATTGGAGTGGATCTTTTCAGGAAGATTAGAGTCTAACTAGTAAGAAGAACTATTCCTCTACTTCTCTAACTTGAGCGTCAGAGTGATTTTAGTAGGTATCACGTTACTGCGAGGAGGGAGGTGCTAGGAACAACATCAAGTCAGTGTGATTGGATTCATCATAGCTGGTCACTAGATTCTAACCACACAGAACTGGCGCCGTCTATGGGAATACCAAAAGCCGATTGATTTCGATTAAAACCATGGTAAGATCCACAAGAACAAACGAAGTCAATACACCTCTACCAGTGGTTTCAACCGCAAATGGATAATTTTTGGCAATGTTGGATGTCATGAGAAAATAATAAGAGGAGATGTTGAAGAAGATGGATGATTTAGTTGAGTAGAATTGGACCTTGAGCCAGTGCCTCGACAACCAATAGTCGGCGAGACAGGATAGCTTACCGAGAGATTCGTCGTCCACAAGTTAGTGGGACTATCGTTGTTCTTCCCATCGGAGTTAATATTAATTTTATTTTTACCTTACTTGTGAGGCAAGTAGGGGATCAAACTCAAGAGAAATAGGGAGTAGAGTTAAGCTAAGAGGATAAAATTCAAATTAACCAAAACGAATTAAAATTATTTTTCTTGTATTTTTGAACTTATCAAGAAGATTTAATGTTACTAGAAAATTAACCAAAGTAAATGAAGTTAAAAGCAAGTAAACTTATGAAATTAAAACACCATTGGAGGTGGATCTACCTAGAAGTTGTTGATGAGCAATTCTAAGTCTCTAGCCTTTTGATAACTCAACCATAAGTGCTTAGTGTTAGATCCTTAGATTGAAAAGTTTAACAAATGAAATCAAACGAGAGAACATAAACAAAGTAGAATTCGTTGAACTTCCTACTACCAATTATCTAGTTCAAGCATACTTTATCTTAATCTAATCTAAGCATAAAGTATCTATATTAATAAAAAAGGTGCAAGAATTCTTAAAGAGAACTCATGATCATTTTAGATAAAAGAAAGACATGAAACTAGAAATAACACAAGAACTTGCTCTAGGCTTTTCCACTCTCCAATGGAGGGGAACTTAGCCTAATGTCATTGCAAGAGAGGGAAGATAAGAGATGAAAGAACTTTTCTTCATTCATGGAGAAACTTACAAATTCTTCTTTTCTACTTCTTACAAGACTATTTAGCCAAAAAGAAAATAACTAGAAGGTAAAAATTTAAAAATATAAGAAAAAAGGCTAAGATCTTTAGATTAAAGGAGTCTTGGATAAGAGAACCAAGAGGGAGGGACGATTTTACTAGAGATTGAAGCTCTATTTATATAGAAAAATATGTGTAGAAGAGTTTAAAAGTAGCCTCCACTCTTCTTTGCATAAAAAGACAAAAGTTGAGAACATGAGTTAAGGATTAGGGCATTCCAAAGTGGGCCCAAATACTTTTACCTTGAGATTTTGATCCAAAAATGTTGATTTTCTGCACAAGAAACACACGTAATTAGATTTATCTAATAAATTAATTAATTTATGTATAATTAAGCCTAATTAACATGCAACATGATGTTTCGAGGCTTATCATGATTATTACTTTAATAAGGAGAAATAGGGACAAAAATGAAGACAAATATCTGGGAAACGTGTGTATAATTCAGTCTTTCGAAACACTCATCACACCCCCAAACTTATCTTTTTTTTAGTCCTTAGAAAATAAAAGTGTCACTTTCGAAGGCACCTCGACTGCATTTAGCGAATGCAACAAGCCCTTGAACAGCTAGGTTACCCCTAGTGGACGAGTTTGGCTCATGAGAATTTGAAGAAAACATACCCACAAAATTCCAACACTTTACAAAAATATCAAAATCAAAGTATGTAAGACGGACATAATGATATTTCACAAATCAATCAAAGGTCATTTATGTTTGAATAAAGTTCTAAGTTTTTATTCCTCATTTTAAAAAAATTTCAAAAATAGCTTTAGTGCTTGTACGATTTTCTGATTTTTTATTTTTTTATTTTTTTATTTTTTTTATTTTTTAAAAGTAACATATTTTTTTAGGAACAAGATTTTATCTCTTAATTGCTAAGAATAATCGGTTTTACCTAAGTTTTAACTCAAAACTAAGCATCCTGTCTAGGATTGTGAGAGGTGTGGATGTTCACTTTAATACCTTTAAGAGATTTTATGTGTGATACTCCAGTTTACTCATATTTTTACCATTGACGGCTTTCACCCTACTGAACGAATTGGTCTCATTGGACTCTTTTCATTTTTATACCTTTTCATTTCTAACCTTTCTGCTTTACTTTGGTCTTTTTCACAGCTTTCTGCTTTTTATTTTCTCAACTTTTTCATACTTCACTATTTTCTGGTGTTCTTTTTACAAAAAATATGTAGCCCTTTTCAAGATACCCAGTCTAATCCTATGGTTCCTGTCCAAATCATATTAATCCTAATTCTATTTTTCTTCTAACCAGCTAACCAAAGGACAAGGAAGTCATAGTTCACTAGACTAGATTTTTCCTAACACTCTTGATAAAGACGATGGTCAACTCTTGTTCCATAAAATCTTATTTTTTCAAGTATTCAATCAAAAGTGAAATTTTCAAAGTAATTTTTTCATGATTTTCTTAATGGGGAACAACAAAAAAAAAATTTATGATCAAAAGTTAGGACATGAGCTTGATATTTGAAATTCATATGTAAAAAGTACATACAAAGATTTTGAAGAAAATATTTCAAAAGTGTTAAATATTTGTGATTTTTTTTTCTAAAAACATGAAACTAAACTAGAATGAAACATGAAACTAAATTAGAATGCTATGTATTGCAAATGTGAATTAACTTAATACCCCCAAACCTAAATAAAGAATTATCCTCAATATATACGTAGTAAGGAAAGAGAGAAAAATGTTAGATCACACCTGAAATAGATAAGGCATTAATGTGCAAAGTCTTGTTACAACTGATCTAAAAAGATTGAAAGCTATAACAATTATAATTTTTGAAATAGTTTTGCATAAATAAAATCCTACCTAAGAATTAAGAAACAACATAAAAATGTCCTAATCTAAGAATGAAACCCATCCTAATCTAAATCTGAGCTTTCAGTGACATGTGCCTTCTTCTCCTCAATATAGGCCAACATCTATCTTTGTTACTCAATCAACAATTACTGACCAGTCTGCAGTCCTAGTAGCATTGATTGATTGGTTTGGTTGAGAGTTGTCTTAAAGGAGAAGAGAGTAAGAAAGGGATTAATGTTGGAATTTTTTTAATTTTTTAATTTTTATTTTTATTTTTAGGTTTTGTTTCCTAACTACACTACTTATTAAAATAGAAACACATGGGTTGCCTCCCAAGTAGCGCTAAATTTAACGTCTTTAGCCGGACCTATCAAAAAATCTAAATACTTAGTATTTTCCTAGCATATAATTTTACGAACACGGTGATTGACTTCCCACCCCAAATGAAAAGCATAATTTTTTTTACCATCGTTAGGATATAGAAATGATTTTTTAAAATGATCAACATCCCTCGTTTATCCTCAGTTGTTAGCATCATCACATTTTCGAAATAGTTTTCAATCATCGTATTCCCTAAGAGAATGAAAGTTGTAAGACAGGTAGGGTTTGTACAATCTTGTGAAAGGATAGGCTGGATGGGATACGAGGGTGGATCGATAGAAGTTGAAATTGGTATGACTAACAATTTAAAGTTCATCCTTGGTTCTTTTTGAACAACAGTTGCATCTAATGGTGGATCAGTTTCCTTAGCCAAATTTATACAATTTGGTTAGCTCATTGGGTATTTGAAACATTGGTTGGCTCTCGGGGGTTATCTCATTTGGAAATTGTCCATTCTCTCTTTCTTCTAAGGGCAGAATAAGCTGACCTAGTTAGACTTCCATCATTGCTTCGATTGAAATTGTAACCTCATTGGTTTGAATTTAAACTTCAATTGAAACGGGATTATCAATTATTGATGGACAATCATCGAAATCTTCAAAAGAATAGAACTGGTTACTAAGGTTATTTTGAAAGAATGATGGATTTTCTAAGATGGAGATATCCTCATTTTCAAATTTATCAAAATTTCATTCTTTTAAAGATAGCGCTAGGTGACTCAATTGAGTTTCTATACTGGTTAAGACTTGACCTATGTACTGTTGTTGTTGATTTAACAACTCAGTCATCAAAGACTCTAATGATGAAGTTGGAAGAGAGGACAAAAATGAGTCATTGAATGTTGACTCTAGCTCTACAATTCTATATTCAAAGAAATGTTGAGAATCATAGGATTATTGGAGAATTATGGATGGATTCATCATCGAAGTGTCGTGCATATAAAAATCATCATGGTTACCAAAATGACTACCCTGAGTGAACTCATTCTGATACGATATGGTATCTAAGGGAAACCAATTATCAATGTGGTATGGTTGGTCGAACGAACTAGGTGTCATCATCCAATAAGAATTTTTTAGCATATTGGCCTACGTAGCACGAAACATGGGTAGACTCAGACAATACTCGGGAGGATGACTATAATTATCACATAGGACACATGGGATCCAAGATTCTCTCCTAAACTCCATGACAATGTAAATCTGCTCGGGGTTCTAAATCTATACACTATTGATTTACACACAAGAGAGGGAGGAGTTCACACGTGAAATTGGGTTCTTACGACTGGACAGCTCCTAACTATTTCAAAGTGGTAATCTTAGCATCCAATCCAAATCTCTGAAATCACAACTAATCAGTTTAATCCTCAATTGAGAGGTGGCACACGATACTGAGTAAAGACACTCTTAAATCACCTCTCGTCTAGAATAGATGTCGTCTATCCCCCTAGTACATGAGGTACAGCGGGGTAAGATTGCGCTTAGGCACTATTTTCGATCAAGAAGTGCAATTGGTGCAACTTAGATTAGCTTTATCTATTGAGTTCAATTGGGCCTAAAGTCAAGTCTAACCAATTTTATTTAATTTGATTAGATAACTAGTGAGTTGATTATCCTAGTTAGAGTAAGGAATTGGTAATGAGTTCCAATCCTTATCTTATATGCCATCCCTAGGAGAGGGGTGCTCTTTACTACTTAATTAACACTTCCACGTGTGTGCAAATTGAAAAAATAACACACAAAGGCAAGGAGTAACCTACTAGCATAGAGAAGCATGGGTGTTTTAGGATTACCTCCCATGCTAGACGGGGTAAAGACGGTTTGAGTCAATTTAGGCCACCAATTCCAATTTTGGTGTGCAAACCTAAGGAGCCGAGACGGTATTGTCCACTTGTCGTCCTTCCTTAGCTTATTACAATCCAAGCCTTCTAGGATAATTAAAAAAATTACAAGGAATCCTATACAAGAGTTTCTAAAGTAGAAAAATAAATCTAACTAAAAATTAGAGGAAATTGAAAGAAAAGAAGAAAAAAAATTATTCACCTACAAGGAGCAAAACAAAAATGTTAGTAGAAATGATAGTAAATGGACTCAAAAATAGATTCTGACTTATCAAAATCTTGTTGACGTTTTCACATTTTATAAAATATTTATTCTACCCCAAATCTATATACTATAATAGTTAATCAAAGATCGGAGTAGAAAGTTACAACAATTTAAGTTCTACTGTCTAAGTGAAAAAAAAAATGGAAATGACTTTTTTTTTCAATTTTGTTTCTTCTTTTTTCTCTCTTAAACCCTCAAGAACACTTGAACTTACAGAAAGAAACCAAAAGAAAAAAAATAAATAAAATAAAAATGAAAAAAATAAATTTTAAATCAAAACTTACCACTACTACCTTACCTTTCCCCGGCAGCGGCGCCAAAATTCTGGTGGTACTATCATTGCTCTTCCCAGTGGAGTTAATATTAATCTTACTTTTACTTTACTTGTGGGGCAAGTAGGGGATCGAACCCAAGAAAAAAGGGAGTAGAGTTAAGCTAAGAGGATAAAATTCAATTTAACCAAAAAGAATTAAAACTATTTTTCTTTGAATTTTTGAACTTATTAAGAAGATTTAAAGTTGCTAGTGAATGCACCCTTGATCCGCAGGATGTGCGGATCCACTTTTAATTTTTGAGATTTTGGGAGTCGCCACCTAGTTATTACGATCTAGGAACAGAGCATTGACTCAAGCTGGATAGAAACAACTAATCTACAAATAGAAACTAAGTCTGAGGATCAAGTTACGAGGTTGGAGGGTGTTAGGCACCAACCCCGTCTGGCAAAAGTCGGTCTCAACTATTTTCGAAGAAAAATTACATTGTTAGAAGACCTAAAAATAAATAAATAAAATAAATAGAAGAAAAATGTACCTAGATGTTCGCGACGATTTGTTCCCTTAGATCTGGTGGAGAGATTCCTTGTATGAGATTCCTTTCTTCATTTCCATCATTGATTCTGCTTCTGATCTCCAAGATGAAGTATCTGCTTCATATATCTGAGTGTTTTCTAATTTTTTGATGGATTTCTGGGTGTTTTTTGAGAAAAAGTTAGGGTTTGGATGATAAGTAAGGGGTTAGGACTTCAAAATCAGGGTTTTAGGAAGGTTAGGGAGGCTTTTTGACCTACTTTATCTAGGATTTTCTTTGACCAACGAAATTAGGTTGTGGAGGCTATATTTATAAAGTTTTTTGGAAGAATTAGGATTTGACTAAGACGGTGTTTGTTTACTCTATTTTTCAGCGCTTATTGCTGAAAAAAAATTAAATTCAGCACTTTTGTCAAAATAAGGCGTTTGTTTACTCTATATTTTCAACGCTTATTGCTGAAAATAAGTGAAAAAAATTCAGCACTATTTTGATGTTGAAAAAAAGTGCTGAAGCGGTAAGCACTTCGCTTTTTCAACACGGACAAGTATGCCCTTTATTTTTTTGAGCATGGACAAGTATGCCCTTTTTCCTAAAAGGATATTACATCTTATATCCCATGGATAAGTATATAAACACCCCACAAATTAATAAACCCACACCATAGCTAAATTATTTTGTCTTATATGGGTTAAAAGTTTTGGAATGAGTTGATTTTTGGTAAGGATGATCTCTACAATGAGGAGATTATCCTCACAAAAAATCAGCACATCTTGAAACTTCTAACCCTATCAAAACAAGTTCAAGAACCGTAAATTGTCCCTTTTTTTTTTTTGAAAACTATTTTTGACGAGTTAGAAGTTTCAAAATAGACTGATTTTTGGTGAGGATGATCTCTAGACCATATAGACCATCCTCACTAAAAATTTGCTCATTCCAAAAACTTTAACCCATATAAAACAAAATAAAAAATAACTATAGTGTGGGTTGCCCTTATTAATTCATAGGGTACTTTTATAATTACACATCTTTTATTTCCATCGAAAATTATTCATCCAAAATTAAGTTCTTTTAAAGTTGATTTCAAATTTTGGTGACTTGTATAAGAAATAATATATTTTATTGTGTTTGATAATAAATAAGCATTTGAAACATGCAAACAATGTATAATATGATTGTAAGGGAAAGAAAGACAATTTACCAGTTTCAGTAATGTTTAACAAACATGATTCAGCATCTAAACAAACAACATTTTCAGCACTTAAATTCAGTGCTTAATGCTATTCAGTACTTATTTTTTTCAGTTTAACAAATAGCACCTAAGTCTCATTTTACATATGATAAATTAGGATTTTGACTTTAGTCTTATGAGATTGACTTAGTCTTTTTAGATTAGGATTTTAATTAGGGTTTCAACTTTAGTCTTATGAGATTGACTTGGTTTTTTAGATTATAGTTTTAATTAGGGTTTTGACTTAAGTCTTATGAGATTGAATTGGTTTCTTTAGATTAAGTTTTAATTAGGATTTTGACTTAATTCTTATGAGATTGACTTGGTTTAGATTTTTAAATTAATTTTATTAAGGTCTGACTTTACGTTAATTAATATTTTATTAACTAATTTTAGAATTAAAAATTTTAAAAATTAAAAATTATCATTTTGCCCCAAAAGAGAACTTTTGCGTTTCAAGTCGGTTTTCGATGTTTCGAGATATTTTGGAATCGATTTTTCGTAAGGAATTCAATGGGATTATGGATTTGTGTCACTTATAAAAATTTTTGATGTGAAATGATTGTCAACCCTTATGAGGGGCATTTTCATAATTTTATCGAATTTGGTGAAAATTGATAAAATAGTTTATTTGATTTCATTTTGTTGTTTTATATGTTCAAATGGGTTTTCCTAAGCAAAGGGGGCTCTAACGATGTTTCGATGTTAAGGTATTTTGGTAATTTGATCATTTTTAGTGATTTTTATCGTAAAGCATTTTTTTATCTATAAAATGATGATTTCTATGATTTTGGGATTATATTTTCCTAGCGTAGTGTAGTTTTTACAGTTTTGTTAGTTTGAAATTCCTCATCCAAATTTCTGAAACATATCTAGTAACAAAATAGAACATTACAATAATCATCCATCATTGGGAATCGTCGTGATCGGGTTGACGAGTTGATTAATCAGACAAGTGCAAAAATGGGTTGTCTACAGATGCCCCTCTTTGGTAGAGGGTTGAAGCAAACTAGATAGCAAATCTATTTTGGTAGATAGTTGAAACCGCCCTCGATCCGCGGGGTGCACGGATCCGCTTTTGACCTTTGAGGTTTGTGAGTCGCCACCTAGTTATTGTGGTCTAGGAATCGAACTTGGACTCTAAATAGATAAAAAAATAACTAATCTAGTAAAAAAAATACTAAGTCCGGGGATCACGTTACGAGGTTGGAAGGAGTTAGGCACCAACCCCACCCGGCAAAAGCCGATCTCTACTATTTTTTAAGAAAAATTACATTGCTAGAAGTCCTAAAAATAAATAAATAAAATAAATAGAGGAAAAATGTACCTAGATGTTCGCGATGATTTGTTCCCTCAGATCTGGTGGAGAGATTCCTTGTATGGGATTCCTTTCTTCATTTCCGTCATTGATACCGCTACTGATCTCCAAGATGAAGTATTTGCTTCAAAAATCTTAGTGTTTTTTAATTTTTTGATAGATTTCTGGGTGTTTTTTTAGCAAAAATTAGGGTTTGGATGATAGGTAAGGGGTTAGGATTTCAAAATTAGGGTTTTAAGAAGGTTGGGGAGGCTTTTTGACCTACTTTTTTAGGGTTTTCTTTGACCTACGAAATTAAGTTTTAGAGGCTCTATATTTATAGAGTTTTTTGGAGGAATTAGGATTTGACGAAGTCTCATTTTAGATATGATAAATTAGGATTTTGACTTTAGTCTTATGAGATTGACTTGGCCTTTTCAGATTAGGGTTTTAATTAGGGTTTTGACTTTAGTCTTATGAGATTGACATGGTTTCTTCAGATTAAGTTTTAATTGGGGTTTTAACTTAAGTCTTATGAGATTGACTTGGTTTAGATTTTTAAATTTATTTTATTAAGGTCTGACTTTACGTTAATTAATATTTTACTAATTAATTTTGAAATTAAAAATTTTAAAAATTAAAGAATTACAGCTTTGCCCATGAAGAGAACTTTTGCATTTTAAGTCGATTTGCGATGTTCCGGGATATTTTGGAATCTTTTTTTCGTAGGGAATTCAATGGGATTATGGATTTGTGTCACTTATAAAATTTTTTGACATGAAATGATTGTCAACCCTTATGAGGGGCATTTTCGTAATTTTATCAAATTTTGTGAAAATTGGTAAAATAGTTTATTTGATTTAATTTTGTTATTTTATGTGTTCGAATGGGTTTTCCTAAGAAAAGGGGGCTCTAAGGATGTTTTGATGTTAGGGGTATTTTGGTAATTTGATCATTTTTTGTGATTTTTATCGTAAAGCATCTTTTTATCTGTAAAATGATGATTTCTATGTTTTTGGGGTTATATTTTCCTAGCGTAGTGTAGTTTTTACAGTTTTGTTACTTTGAAATTCCTCATCCAAATTTCTGAAACATATCTAGTAACAAAATAGAGCATTATAATAATCATCCATCAATGGGAATCGTCGCGATCGGGTTGACGAGTTGATTAATCAGGCAAGTGCAAAAATGGGTTGTCTACAGATGCCCCTTTTTGGTAGAGGGTTGAAGCAAACTAGATAGCAAATCTATTTTGGTAGATAGTTGAAAGCGCCCTCGATTCGCCGGGTACACGGATCCGCTTTTGACCTTTGATGTTTGGGAGTTGCCACCTAGTTATTGTGGTCTACGAATCGAACTTGGACTCTAAATAGATAAAAGAACAACTAATCTACTAAAAAAAATACTAAGTCCGGGGATCACGTTACGAGGTTGGAAGGTGTTATGCACCAACCCCACCCGGCAAAAGCCGGTTTCTACTATTTTCAAAGAAAAATTACATTGTTAGCAGACCTAAAAATAAATAGAGGAAAAATGTACCTAAATGTTCGCGACGATTTGTTCCCTCAAATCTGGTGTAGCGATTCCTTGTATGGGATTCCTTTCTTCATTTCCGTCATTGATTCCGCTTCTGATCTCCAAGATGAAGTATCTGCTTCATAGATCTGAGTGTTGTCTAATTTTTTGAAGGATTTCTAGGTGTTTTTTGAGCAAAAGTTAGGGTTTGGATGATAGGTAAGGGTTTAAGATTTCAAAATCAGGATTTTGGGAAGGTTGGGAAGGCTTTTTGACCAACTTTTTCTAGGGTTTTCTTTGACCTACGAAATTAAGTTTTTGAGGCTCTATATTTATAGAGTTTTTTGGAAGAATTAGGATTTGACAAAGTCATTTTATATATGATAAATTTGGGAAGGCTTTTTGACCAACTTTTTCTAGGGTTTTCTTTGACCTACGAAATTAAGTTTTGGAGGCTCTATATTTATAGAGTTTTTTGGAAGAATTAGGATTTGACAAAGTCATTTTATATATGATAAATTAGGATTTTGACTTAAGTCTTATGAGATTGGCTTGGTCTTTTTAGATTAGGGTTTTAATTAGGGTTTTGACTGTAGTCTTATGAGATTAACTTGGTTACTTCAAATTACGTTTTAATTAGGGTTTTGACTTAAGTCTTATGAGATTGACTTGGTTTAAATTTTTACATTAATTTTATTAAGGTCTTACTTTACGTTAATTAATATTTTATTAATTAATTTTGAAATTAAAATTTTTAAAAATTAAAAAATTACCGTTTTGCCCTTGAAGAGAACTTTTGCGTTTCAAGTCGATTTTCAATGTTCCGAGATATTTTGGAATCGATTTTTCATAAGGAATTCAATGGGATTATGGATTTGTGACACTTATAAATATTTTTGACGTGAAATGATTGTCAACCCTTATGAGGGGCATTTTCGTAATTTTATCGAATTTGGTGAAAATTGGTATAATATTTTATTTGATTTCATTTTTTTTTTATGTGTTCGAATGGATTTTCTTAAGCAAAGGGGGCTCTAAGGATGTTTTGATGTTAGGAGTATTTTGGTAATTTGATCATTTTTTAGTGATTTTTATCGTAAGGCATCTTTTTATCTATAAAATGATGATTTCTATGTTTTTGGGGTTATATTTTCCTAGCGTAGTGTAGTTTTTACAGTTTTATTAGTTTCAAATTCCTCATCCAAATTTCTGAAACATATCTAGTAACAAAATAGAGCATTATAATAATCATCCATCATTGGGAATCGTCGCGATCGGGTTGACGAGTTGATTAATCAGGCAAGTGCAAAAATGGGTTGTCTACAGATGCCCCTCTTTTGTAGAGGGTTGAAGCAAACTAGATAGTAAATCTATTTTGGTAGATAGTTGAAAGCGCCCTCGATCCACGGGTGCACAGCTCCGTTTTTGACCTTTGAGGTTTGGGAGTTGCCACCTAGTTATTGTGGTTTACGAATCGAACTTGGACTCTCAATACATAAAAGAACAATTAATCTACTAAAAAAAATACTAGGTCCGGGGATCACGTTACGACGTTGGAAGGTGTTAGGCACCAACCCCGCCCGGCGAAAGCCGATCTCTACTATTTTCTAAGAAAAATTATATTGCTAAAAGGCCTAAAAACAAATAAATAAAATAAATAGAGGACAAATGTACCTAGATGGTCACGACGATTTGTTCCTTCCGATCTGATGGAGAGATTCCTTGTATGGTATTCCTTTCTTCATTTCCGTCATTGATTCTGCTTCTGATCTCCAAGATGAAGTATATGCTTCATAGATCTGAGTGTTTTCTAATTTTCTTATGGATTTCTAGGTGGTTTTTGAGCAAAAGTTAGGATTTTGGGAAGGTTAGGAAGGTTTTTTGACCTACTTTTTCTAGGGTTTTCTTTGACCTACGAAATTAAGTTTTGGAGGCTCTATATTTATAGAGTTTTTTAGAAGAATTAGGATTTGACTAAGTCTCATTTTAGATATGATAAATTAGGATTTCTACTTTAGTCTTATGAGATTGACTTGGCCTTTTTAGATTAGGGTTTTAATTAGGGTTTTGACTTTAGACTTATGAGATTGACTTGGTTTTTCAGATTAAGTTTTAATTAGGGTTTTGACTTAAGTCTTATGAGATTGACTTGGTTTAGATTTTTAAATTAATTTTATTAAGGTCTGACTTTACGTTAATTAATATTTTATTAATTAATTTTGAAATTAAAAATTTTAAAAATTAAAAATTACCGTTTTTCCCCTGGAGAGAACTTTTGCATTTTAAATCGGTTTTCGATGTTCCGGGATATTTTGGAATCTTTTTTTCGTAAGGAATTCAATGGGATTATGGATTTGTGTCACTTATAAAAATTTTTAACGTGAAATGATTGTCAACCCTTATGAGGGGCATTTTCGTAATTTTATCTAATTTGGTGAAAATTGGTAAAATAGTTTGTTTGATTTAATTTTGTTGTTTTATGTGTTCGAATGGGTTTTCCTAAGCAAACGGGGCTCTAAGGATGTTTTATGCTAGAGGTATTTTGATAATTTGATCATTTTTTAGTGATTTTTATCGTAAAGCATCTTTTTGTCTATAAAATGATGATTTCTATATCTTTGGGGTTATATTTTCCTAGCGTAGTGTAGTTTTTACAGTTTTGTTACTTTGAAATTCCTCATCCAAATTTCTGAAACATATCTAATAACAAAATAGAGCATTATAATAATCATCCATCATTGGGAATCGTCGCGATCGGGTTGACGAGTTGATTAATCAGGCAAGTGCAAAAATGGGTCGTCTAAAGATACCCCTCTTTTGTAGAGGGTTGAAGCAAACTAGATAGTAAATCTATTTTGGTAGATAGTTGAAAGCGCCCTCAATCTGCGGGTACACAGCTCCGCTTTTGACCTTTGAGGTTTGGGAGTTGCCACTTAGTTATTGTGGTCTACGAATCGAACTTGGACTCTCAATACATAAAAGAACAACTAATCAACTAAAAAAAATACTAAGTCTGGGGATCACGTTACAAGATTGAAAGGTGTTATGCACCAACCCCACCCGGCAAAAGCCGGTCTCTACTATTTTCTAAGAAAAATTACATTGCTAGCATACCTAAAAATAAATAGAGGAAAAATGTACCTAAATGTTCGCGACGATTTGTTCCCTCAGATCTGGTGGAGAGATTCCTTGTATAGGATTCCTTTTCTTCATTTTCGTTATTGATTCCGCTTCTAATCTCCAAGATTAAGTATCTGCTTCATAGATCTGAGTGTTTTCTAATTTTTTGTTAGATTTCTAGGTGTTTTTTTCTAAAAGTTAGGGTTTGGATGATAGGTAAGGGTTTAAGATTTCAAAATCAGGGATTTGGAAAGGCTGGGAAGGCTTTTTGACCTACTTTTTCTAGGGTTGTTTTTGACTTACGAAATTAAGTTTTTGAGGCTTTATATTTATAGAGTTTTTTGGAAGAATTAGGATTTGACTAATTCTCATTTTAGATATGATAAATTAGGATTTTGACTTTAGTCTTATGAGATTGGCTTGGTCTTTTTAGATTAGAGTTTTAATTAGGGTTTTGACTTTAGTCTTATGCGATTAACTTGGTTTCTTCAGATTAAGTTTTAATTAGGGTTTTGACTTAAGTCTTATGAGATTGACTTGGTTTAAATTTTTACATGAATTTTATTAAGATCTGACTTTACGTTAATTAATATTTTATTAATTAATTTTGAAATTAAAAATTTTAAAAATTAAAAAATTACTGTTTTGCCCCTGAAGAGAACTTTTGCGTTTCAAGTCGGTTTTCGATGTTCCGGGATATTTTGGAATCGATTTTTCATAAGAAATTCAATGGGATTATGGATTTGTTTCACTTATAAAATTTTTTGACGTGAAATGATTGTCAACCCTTATGAGGGGCATTTTCGTAATTTTATCGAATTTGATGAAAGTTGGTATAATGTTTTATTTGATTTCATTTTTTTTAATGTGTTCGAATGGGTTTTTCTAAGCAAAGGGGGCTCTAAGGATGTTTTGATGTTAGGAGTATTTTGGTAATTTGATCAAGTTTTAATGATTTTTATCGTAAAGCATCTTTTTGTCTCTAAAATGATGATTTTTATGTTTTTGGGGTTATATTTTCCTAGCGTAGTGTAGTTTTTACAGTTTTATTTGTTTGAAATTCCTCATCCAAATTTTTGAAATATATCTAGTAACAAAATAGAGCATTACAATAATCATCCATCATTGGAAATCGTCGTGATCGGGTTGACGAGTTGATTAATCAAGCAAGTGCAAAAATGGGTTGTCTACAAATGCCCCTCTTTGGTAGAGGGTTGAAGCAAACTAGATAGCAAATCTTTTTTGGTAGATAGTTGAAAGTGCCCTCGATCCGCGGGGTACGCGGATCCGCTTTTGACCTTTGAGGTTTGGGAGTTGCCACCTAGTTATTGTGGTCTAGTAATCGAACTTGGACTCTAAATAGATAAAGAAACAACTAATCTACTAAAAAAAATGCTTAGTCCGGGGATCACGTTACGAGATTGGATGGTGTTAGGCACCAACCCCGCCCGGCAAAAGCCGGTCTCTACTATTTTCTAAGAAAAATTATATTGCTAAAAGACCTAAAAACAAATAAATAAAATAAATAGAGGAAAAATGTACCTAGATGTTCACGACGATTTGTTCCTTCCGATCTGATGGAGAGATTCCTTGTATGGTATTCCTTTCTTCATTTCCGTCATTGATTCTGCTTCTGATCTCCAAAATGAAGTATATGCTTCATAGATCTGAGTGTTTTGTAATTTTTTGATGGATTTCTGGGTGTTTTTTGAGCAAAAGTTAGGGTTTGGATGATATGTAAGGGGGTTAAGACTTCAAAATCAGGGTTTTGGAAAGGTTAGGGAGGCTTTTTGCCCTACTTTTTCTAGGATTTTCTTTGACCTATGAAATTAGGTTTTGGAGGCTCTATATTTATAGTATTTTTTAGAAGAATTAGGATTTGACTAAGTCTTATTTTAGATATGATAAATTAGGATTTTGACTTTAGTCTTATGAGATTGACTTGGTCTTTTTAGATTAAGGTTTTGAAATTTTTTAGAAGAAGAAAAATTCTATCTTATTATTTCAAGAGAAACGTTGTAAAATAAATAGTAAAGAAATTACTAAAATAAAGTAAATCAAATCAGCAACTTTCTAGGCTAGAAAATAGAAATTACTAAAATTTGAAATAGTAATTTCAGATTCTATTTGCAAAAATAGAATTTCCTAATTTATTCCCTGGAAATCAGACACCCCCCCCCCCTCAAGTTGGAGCGTAGATATCTATCATGCCTAACTTGCTCACAAAGAGCTCAAAATTAGGTCTGAAAAGTCCTTTGGCAAAGATATCAGCTATGTGTTGAGTAGTTGGAACAAAAGGCATGCAAACAATTCCACTATCAATCTTCTCTTTTATGAAGTGTCTGTCAATCTCTACATGCTTCGTGCGACCATGTTGGATTGGATTTTGAGCAATACCTATGGCAGCTTTATTGTCACAATACAACTTCATTGGCATGTTCACTGGCATCCGCAACTCTTCAAGGATTCTCTTCAACCATAGCATCTCACAAACTCCGTTAGCCATAGCCCTATATTCTGCCTCAGCACTGCTATTTGCAACCACATTCTGTTTCTTGCTTCGCCATGTGGCCATATTTCCCCAGACATAAGTGCAGTATCCTGACGTGGATCTCCTGTCTATAACTGAGCCTGCCCAATCTGCATCAGTATATGCCTCTATATTTTGCTGTGTGGTCTTTTAGAAAAGTAAACCCTTGCCTGGTGTACTTTTCAAGTGTCTGAGAATCCGATAAACTACTTTAAGATGTTTCTCGTAGGGTGAGTGCATAAACTGGCTTTCCAAACTCACAGCAAAAGCAATATCGGGTTGTGTATGTGATAAATAAATTAATTTTCCCACCAATTTTTGATACCGAGCTGTATTCACTGGATCACCTTCTTTCTCATCTCCAAGTTTCTTATTTGGATCAATTGGAATGTCCGCTAGCCTACAACCGATCATCCCAATCTCCTTAAGGAGGTCCAGGACATACTTCCGTTGGGAGACAACAATTCCTTTCTTCGACCGAGCAACCTCCATTCCAAGGAAATACCTCAGAGACCCTAAGTCCTTATCTCAGATGTTGATGAGAGAAAAGTCTTCAATCGATTCATCTCTAGTACGTCATCTCCAGTGAGAATTATATCGTCTACATACACAATCAATATCGCTATCTTTCCATCTTGTGAATGTCTTATAAACATCGTATGGTCACCTTGTCCTTGAGTATACCCCTGACTTTTAACAAATTGAGTGAATCTCTCGAACCAAGCTCTTGGTGACTGTTTTAACCCATATAAGGACTTCTTCAATTTACACACCTTTGTGTCAAACTTTTCACCAAATCCTGGAGGTGCATCCATGTACACTTCTTCCTCCAGGTTACCATTGAGGAATGCATTTTTTACATCCAACTGTTGCAGAGGCTAGTCACGATTAACTGCAAGTGACAAAAAAACTCTTACAGAGTTTAGCTTTGCAACTGGGGCGAATGTCTCCAAGTAGTCAATGCCATAGGTCTGATTGAATCCCTTGGCAACCAATCAAGCTTTATACCGTTCTAGAGAGCCATCAAATTTATACTTGACTGTAAACACCCATTTGCACCCTACAACTATCTTTTCTCTTGGTAGGTCAACTAATTCCCACGTGCCATTTTTTTCAAGAGCCTTCATCTCCTCGAATACAGCCTCTTTCCACTCAGAAACTTTTAGAGCATCCTTCACAGTATTAGGAATCTCTATATATAAGACAATTGTGTGGTAAAAGCACAAAAACAGGTGAGAGATTTTCATATGACACATAATTGGACAATGGATGCTGGGTGCAAGACCTCACACCCTTCTGGATAGCAATGGGAAGTTTAGAATCATCAACCTCAGGATTGGAACTAGATTCGAGTTCAGAACTAGAGGACTCAGAACTCGAAGATGAAATGGACTGAACATGAGGTAAAGGCTTGGTGAGGACATTACCTGGAGGATTTACGAATTTTGAGCAGTGCAAAGGATTGGAAGACCTTTTCTTTCGAGTTGTCCTCTGTTGCAAGTAGACAATATCCAATGGTACTAGCTATGTGGTTGTTTTTCCTGTTTCTTCTTTGTTAGTTGTTATAGGATCATGAACATCATGAGATGGCACTATAGGAAGACCTACATTTTCAGTATCTAAAAAACTCGCCTCACTTTCTCCTGGTATAATAAAGCTTGGGTTTTCAGGTTGAATAATCAAAGTTTGGGAAAGATTAGTTTGCGAGTCTTCAGTTTGGAACAAATCATACAAAACAGTCGAGTCTTTGTTTTGGTTCCCCCCCTGAAGATGAGGCGTGAAATAGGGATGTAATTCAAAAAATGTGACATCCATGGTAACAAACATTTTTTCAGAATTAGGTTCAAAACATTTATAACCTTTTTGAGTGGAAGCATAACCAACAAACACACATTTTTTGGCTCGGGGTTCAAGTTTTCCTCAATTATGATTATGAATATGAACAAAAGCCGTACAACCAAATATCTTTAATGGTAAAGAAAAGGAAAGAAGATTGTTGGATAAAACTTATGAAAAACATCAAAAGATGTTTCAAAGCTTAAAACCTTATTAGGTGTTCTATTTATGAGATATGTAGCAGTAAGAACCGCTTCACCCCAAAGATATTTAGGTACTTGATTGGTAAAAAGCAATGCACGAGCGACTTCTAATAAGTGTTTGTTTTTTCTTTAAGCCAAACCATTTTGTTGCGGAGTGTCAACACAAGAGCTTTGATAAACAATTCCTTTTTCAAGAAAAAATTGGCCCAAAATGTTTTTGAAATATTCTCGACCATTATCACTCCGCAATATTTGAACATTTTTTTTGAAATTGTGTTTGTACCATGGTATAAAAGTTTTTGAAAATTGTTCCCACTTCAGATTTTTCCTTCATCAAATAAACCCAACTTAATCTCGTGTGATCATCAATAAAGGTCACAAACCATCTTTTGTCAGAATACGTAGATGTTCTACAAGGGCCCCAGATATCACTATGAACCACAGTGAATGGTGTAGTTGGTTTATAGGGTTGGATAGAAAAGGATGCACGTTGATGTTTAGCAAATTGACAAACTTCACATTGAAAAAAAGATGGGCTTTTATTCAGAAATAAATTGGGAAACAAATATTTTAAGTACTGAAAACTAGGATGGCCTAACCTATAATGCCATAACATAATATCATTATCTTTGGAAACAGAAACAGAATTTAAGCAAGTACTTAGACATTGTCTACTTGAGTTAGGTCCATCATCAAAATAATAGAGTCCATCTTTTTCCTTAGCACTGCCAATCATCCTCTCCGTGGTCAATTCCTGAAACTCACAATGAGAAAAATAGAAATTAGCTTGACACTGATGATCAGAGGTAATTTTACTGATGGACAACAAATTGCAAGACAAATTGGGAACGTGAAGCACATCATGGAGGGTTAATAACGATGTGAGTTTGATAGTTCCTATCCCGACAATTACTGAGAGTGAACCATCTGCAATTTTGACCTTTTTATTGCCTATACGAGGATTATAAGATGAGAATAATTTAGAACAACCAGTCATATGATTAGTTGCACCAGAATCAATTATCCAAGAAGGAGTAGAGTTAGGGAAAACACCGAAAAATGCAGTAGCAAGAGAGTTACCCTTCTGTACTAAAGAACAAGACAGAGTTAAGGACAATTTTGGAGATTGAAATAATTTGTACAGGTGCTCTAATTGCTCCTTGGTAAGAGGGACGGTATCCGAGTTGGTAAAAGACTCCTGAGTATCTTCGGCAGTGGTTTGTGATGAGTATTTCTAAACACTCAATTATACACACATTTTTCAAATATTTATCTTGATTTTGGTACCTATTTTTTCATATTAAGGTAATAATCATGATAAGCCTCAAAACACCATGTTACATGTTAATATATATAAATAAATTTATTTACTAGATAAATCTAATTACGTGTGTTTCTTGTCCAGAAAATCAACAATTTGGAATCAAAATCTCAAGGCAAAAGCATTTGGGCCCACTTTGGAATGCCCTAATCCTTAACTCATATTCTTTTATTTTGTCTTTTTGTGCAAAGAAAAGTGGAGGCTACTTTTAGACTCTTCTACACACATTTTTCTCTATAAATAGAGCCTCAAACTCTAGAGAAAGTCCCATCTTGGTTTTCTTATCCAAGACTCCTTTAATCTAAGGTTCTTAACCTATTCTCTTATTTTTTGTATTTTCATTTTCTAGTTATTTTCTTTTGGCTAAATAGTCTTGTAAGAAGTAGAAGAAAAATAAGTTGTAAGTTTCTCCATGAAATGAAGAAAAGTTATTTCATCTCTTATCTTCCCTCTCTTGTAATGACATTAGACTAAGTTCCCCTCCATTGGAGAGTGGAAAAATCTAGAGCAAGTTCTTGTGTTATTTCTAATTTCATGCCTTTCTATTATTTAAAATGCTTATGAGTTCTCTTTAAGTTTCTTGCACCTTTTATTCTTAATATAGATATTTTATGCTTAGATTAGATCAAGATAAAGTATGCTTAAACTAGATAATTGATAGTAGGAAGTTTTCAAAGAATTCTACTTTGTTTATGTTCCCTTATTTCATTTCATTTGTAAAACTTTTCGATCTAAGGAGCTAACACCAAGCCCTTACGATTCAGTTATAAAAAGGCTAGAAACTAGGAATTGCTCATCAACATGTTCTAGGTAGATCCACCTCCAATGGTATTTTAATTTCATAAGTTTACTTGCTTTTAATTTCATTTACTTTAATTTATTTTCTAGCAATTTTACATTTTCTTATAAGTTCAAAAATGCAAAGAAAAACAGTTTTAATTCCTTTTAGTTAATTTGAATTTTATCTTCTTAGCTTAACTCTATTCCTCTTTTCTCTTGGGTTCTATCCCTTACTTGCCCCACAAGTAAGGTAAAAGTAAGATTATTATTAACTCCGGTGAGAAGAACAACGATAGTCTCATCTGAATTTTGACGCCGCTGCCGGGGAAAGATAAAGGTATTAGTAGTAAGTTTTGATTTAAAATTCATTTATTTCATTTTTATTTTATTTTATTTTTTTATTTTGATATCTTTCTATAAGTTCAAGTGTTCTTAAGGTATTAAGAGAGAAGGAAGAAGAAAAAACATTGAGGAAAAAAAAAGTCATTCCCGTTTTCTTTTTCACCCTAGACAGCAGAACTTAAACTGACTGCAACTTTCTGCTCCAATCTCCGATTATCTATTATAATATATCGATTTGGGGTAGAATAAATTTTTTTATAAAATGTGACAAAGTCAGCAAGATTATGGTAAGTCAGATTCTATTTTTGAGTCCGTTACTGTCATTTCTGCTAACATTTCTATTTTACTTCTTATAGGTGAACATTTTTTTTTTCTTCTTTTCTTTCAATTTCCTTGAATCTTTAGTTAGATTTATTTTTCTGTTTTAGAAATACTTGTATAAGATTCTTTGTAATTTTTTTAATTATCCAAAAAGGCTTGGATTGTAATAGACTAAGGAATGACGACGGGTGGACAATACCGTCACGGCTCCTTAGGTTTGCACACACAAATTGGAGTTGGTGGCCTAAGTCGACTCAAACCATCTTCATCCCGTCTAGCACGGGTGGTAATCTCGAAACACCCACGCCTCTCTTTGCTAGGGGGCTACTCCTTGCTTTTGTATGTTATTTTTCTAATTTGCACACACTTGGAATAGTTAATTAAGTAGTAAAGAGCACCCCTCTCCTAGGGATGGCATGATAAGATAAGGATTGAAGTCATTACCAATTCCTTTATCTAATTAGGATAATAACCTCACTAGTCATCCAATCAAATTAATTAAAATCAATTAGACTTGACTATAGGGCCCACGAGCTCAATAGGAGAAATTCCGCTTCAAATTGTGTCAATTGCGCTTCTTGGTCATCTTTTGTATCTAGTAAGATCTTACCCTTTGAGGGGATATACTCAGTCTATTCAAGAAAGGAAGGTGACTTAAGAGTGCCCTTACTTATGCATTGTGCGCCACCTCCGATTTGGAGATCCGAATGATTCAAACTTGACTTCATAGAATCGAGTTGGAAGGCTAGATGTGCTATTTCTACCCAGTTAGGAGATGTTTAGGTTTAGTCAACCCATCTAGGTCCAGTCTTTTCTTTTCGTGACTGTTTGATCGACTGAGTGATTTGCATGCTTGGTAGACGTTCACAAAACATCGTGTTAGAACCATTTGATCCTAAGACCGAACGTACCATTAGTAAGATACGCAAGACACCATCAGTAGTTAAGATGGATGATCGAGAGCGAACTCTTAATGAGCTCTTCGCTCCAGCTTCCACATCTCCTCTTACATGCATTATTTTACCATTGAACAATGCACCTCAGTTTGAAGTTAGGGCTGCCACCATCAATATGCTCCCTAAGTTCCACGGTTTAGAGCGTGAACAACCTTACACTCACCTTAATCGATTCTTGACTATATGTCAAACTTTTAGAAATCAAAATCTAGATGAGGAGAGTATCAAGCTTATTCTATTCCCGTTATCCCTGGAAGACCACGCAGCTGCATGGTTGAACTCCCTAACACCCAATTCCATATCCACCTGGGATGTTCTATCCAATAAATTTATGGCCAAATTCTACCCCCTGGCCAAAATTGAGAAAATGAAAGACTCTATTAGAAATTTTAGAGCCCGTCCTGATGATGAATTTTCTCAGACTTGAGAAAGATTCAATGATTTATTGGTCAAGTGCCCGCACCATGGCATTGACAAAGCACAGTTGGTGCAAAGTTTTTATAGAGGATTAACATTGAATCAACGTACATTAGTCGAGTTAATGCATAAATGTCAGTTCATGAACCAGACTCCCAACCAAGAGTACGATTTCCTCATAGAGTTAGCCGAGAGTGCTCAAAATTGGAGTACTAATCAAGAAGAATTTGATAGAGATAATCCAATTAGAAAAGACAGGCATGTATGAGATGAAGGCAAACCCTGCTCTAAAAAATGTTATGTCTAGTCTAGTGAGTGGGATGAACAATCTCACGAAGAAGTTAGATGCCTTTACCATCTCAGCATCCAAACCTCACCTAGACCCTCGTACAATTTCGCAAGTGTCTATTGAACCGAGTTCTTTGTGAGTCATATGTGACAACAACAACAGTTCATCCAAACTCAACAGCAAACCCATCAAAATCAAACTCAGATCAACCAGGTCACTGCGCAATCCATAACTAAGATGAAAGTTCAGTTGGGGCAGTTAGCTATCTCCTTGAGTGGGAGAGAGAAATGTCAATTTCCTAGTCAGACTATCCCTAACCCTAGAGGTCAACCTTTGATTCCAAATGGTTCAAAAGGTCAATACGAAGTAGGAAGCCATTCTAGAGCTCTACAAGACTCAGTCCAGGCGATCTACACCTTGCATTCGGGAAAGAAGGTAGACAACAAGATCCAACCTATTGACAAGGGAGACAAAGTCCTAGAGAAGGATAAAGTTCAAAAAGAAGTCATAGAGTCTCCAAAAGAGAAGGAAAAAGATTTGGATAATCCTCCCATCATTTTGCCAATTCCAAAAGTTCCATTTCCCCATCTCCTTAGAGATTCTAAAAAAGATAAGCAATTTGAGGGTATTTTAGAAGTCTTCTAAAATGTGCATATCAATATCCCATTCCTAGATGCCATTAAGCAAATACCTTCTTATGCGAAATTCCTAAAAGATTTGACCACAGCTAAAAGAAAAATACTGTTTCCTCGGGAAGCCATCATGGCAGCCCAAGCTTCGTCGCTCATCTTACAAACGATTGCACCAAAATTTAAGGATCCTGGATGTCCGACAATTTCCTTTCATATTGGAAATCAAGTGGTCGAAAAATGTCTCTTAGACTTAGGGGCCAGTGTGAACCTTTTATCATATTCGGTTTATAAACAATTAGGTTTGGGGGTTTTTAAACCCACTGATATCACGTTGAGTCTAGCCGATAGGTCCATAAAAATTCTAAAGGGTGTAGTTGAGGACGTGATAATTGAAGTCAAAGATTTCTTTTTTCCTGTTGACTTTGTTGTCTTAGACACAGAGCCAGTCATCAATTCGAACAGTCATATTCCTATCATCTTAGGACGTCCATTCTTAACCACGTCTGACGCAGTCATTTGTTGTATAAATGGGATTATGACTTTAGCATTTGGGGATATGAAAGTGAAACTGAACGTCTTCCACAATTTCCAAGGAATTGATGTAGATGATGGTACGGAGGAAGTGAACATGATAGATACGCTAGTCAATCAAACGTATCAAGAGTTAGGGTACTCTGATCCCCTAACGAAATGTTTGGCTCACTTTGGCCTTGACTTGGACGTAGAAGAGTATATAAGCGAAGTCAATGCTTTGCTTGAATCCATTCCACTCTTAGATTTTGTGAGGTGGCACGCAAAAACTGAAAGTCTTCCTATGCGCACATCCAATCTTGTTCCTTTTCATGTCGAACCTCCAAAATTAGAACTCAAGTCACTTCCAGAGACCTTGAGATATGCATTTCTTGGCATGAATCAAACCTTGCCCGTGATCATTTCCTCTCAGCTCAATGAAATTTAATAGGGACAGTTGTTAGGAGTATTAAGAGAACATCAAGAAGTTATTGGTTGGAGCATAGCTGACATCAAGGGAATTAATCCATCTGTGGTGATGCACCATATTCGTTTAGAGGATTTCGCTAAGCCTTCCTTAGAACCTCAGAGACGGCTAAATCCTGTCATGAAAGACGTGGTTCGGATGGAAGTGATGAAATTGCTAGATGCGGGTATTATCTATCCTATCTCTAACAGTCGTTGGGTGAGTCCTATACAAGTAGTTCCTAAGAAATCTGGTATCACTGTGGTAGTGAATCAAGACAACGAATTAATCCCTACTTGAATCCAAAATGGATGGAGAGTGTGTATCGATTATAGGAAACTCAACTCGATGACTCCTAAGGATCATTTTCCCTTACCTTTCATTGATCAAATGTTAGAGCGTCTAGCAAGACATTCTTACTATTGCTTCTTAGATGGTTATTCCGGGTACAACCAGATACCTGTTGCTCTAATCGATCAAGAAAAAACAACTTTCACTTGTCCCTTTGGAATTTTTGCGTATCGTCGCATGCCTTTTGGATTGTGCAATGCACCCGCTACTTTTCAACGATGTATGATGAGTATATTCTTCGACATGCTAGAAAGATATCTCGAAGTGTTCATGGACGATTTTTCAGTTTTCGGATCAAGTTTTGATGAATGTCTCCATCACTTGACTTTGGTCCTTGTACGTTGCAAAGAGGTCAATTTAGTCCTCAATTGGGAAAAATGTCATTTCATGGTAACATCGGGGATTGTGCTAGGGCACATTGTTTCTGCTAAGGGGATTGAGGTAGATAAGGCGAAGTTAGGTCTAATCAAAAAATTACCACCTCCTAAAACGGTTAAAGAAATTAGGTCATTCCTAGGCCATGTGGGTTTCTATCGTAGATTCATTAAAGATTTCGGGAAAATCTCGAAGCCTTTATGTGAGCTATTGGGAAAGGATGTTCCTTTCGACTTTTCAGAGTCATGTTTCTCTGCGTTCAACAAACTCAAATCTGAGTTAACCTCGGCACCTATTATTCAACCTCCAAACTGGAGCATTCCATTCGAAGTTATGTGCGACGCTTCGGATTATGCAATAGACGTTGTTTTGGGTCAGCGAATTGAAAAACAACCTCATGTTATCCAATATGCTATTAAAACCCTTAACAATGCTCAGCTTAACTACTCTACAATAGAGAAGGAAATGCTAGCAGTGGTCTATGCCGTTGAAAAATTCTGCCCCTACCTCATAGGATCTAAAGTTGTGATCTACACAGACCACACAGCATTGAAGTACCTTCTATCAAAGAAAGATGCAAAAGTAAGGTTAATCCGTTGGATTCTACTGCTACAAGAGTTTGATCTCGAGATTCGAGACAAAAACGGGTAGAAAATGTTATAGCTGATCACTTGTCTAGGATAGTTAACAAGCCATCCGAGGAGTCCTTACCTATCTCTGAATCCTTTCCCGATGAGCAACTTATGGAAATCTCTCAAGCCAACGCTCCATGTTATACGGACATTGTCAACTACCTAGTTACAGGTCAATTCTCAGTCAAAATGACTAGTCAAGAGAAACTCCGTCTTCTATCAAAAACAAAATGGTATTTCTGGGATGAGCCATACTTATTTAAGTATTGTCCCGATCAACTCATTAGACGTTGTATTGCAACCTATGAGCAAGTCAATATCCTAGAGTTTTGCCATAATCATGCCTGCGGAGGGCACTTCAGTGGTAAGAAGACTGCATGAAAATCTTACAATGCAGTTTTTTCTGACCTAGTATTTTTCGTGATGCCCACGAGTTTAGCAAATCTTGTGATAGATGTCAAAGATTAGGAAAAATCTCGAAGAGAAATGAAATGCCTCAAAATCCTATCCTGATCATCGAAATTTTTGACGTGTAGGGTATAGACTTCATGGGACCATTTCCTATCTCCCAGGGTTACCAATATATCCTAGTTGCCGTTGATTATGTGTCAAAATGGGTCGAAGCTGTGGTATGTAGAACTAACGATCACAAGATTGTGATAAAATTCATCAAAGAGATGATTTTTTCAAGATTCGGTACTCCGCGAGCTATCATAACTGATGGTGGCTCGCATTTTTGCAACAAGATCTTTGTTGCGTTGATGAATAAATACCTCATAACGCATAAGGTCGCCACACCTTACCACCCACAAACAAGTGGGCAAGTGGAGATTTCTAACAGGGAAATAAAGACTATCTTAGAAAAAATAGTTAATCCCTCAAGGAAAGATTGGTCTTTGAGATTGAGTGACTCACTCTTGGCCTATAGGACTGCATTCAAGACACCCATAGGGATGTCTCCTTACCGGTTAGTTTTTGGTAAGGCCTGTCATCTCCCTGTAGAACTCGAGCATCGTGCATATTGGGTGATCAAGCGCCTCAACTTTGATTTTGATAAAGCCGGTGAGAAGCGAAAGTTACAACTAGACGAGTTAGAAGAGATTAGAAATGACTCGTATGATTGTGCCAAAAGGTACAAAGAACGTACCAAATTCTTTCACGATAGACACATTCTTAGGAGGAATTTCATTCCTAATCAAAGAGTTTTGTTGTATGATAACAGACTCTACTTTTTTCCAGAAAAACTTAAGTCTCGATGGACTGGCCCATATATTATCCAAACAGTCCACCCCCATGGTGTTGTTGAAGTCCCTAATCTTAAGGATGGATCCACTTTCAAAGTGAATGGCCAACGTCTCAAACCTTTTCTCGAGTATGTTTCGCATGTGGAAGTTCTTCTCCTCGATGAACCCGTCTATCAAAATTAACTTTATTTTCATCTGGCTAAAGACATTAAACTTAGCGCTTCTAGGAGACAACCCACACGTTTCAGGGGACATTGTGTTAAATATCAATAGGACTATAAGGTCTTTCTCAGGTGCTATCTAACCCACTTCATTTCATTTTGTCAATTTCAATTTTACCTTTGCATGTATATGTTGAAATATTGAGGACAATATAATGTTTAAGTTTGGGGGTGTATGGGTCGGATTTCCACTTATTATTTTCTTCTTTTATTTCAAAAAAAAAATAATAATTAATTGGTGACTTTGTTGTATTTTGTTCAAAATCGTAGCTTGTATCTTTAAGCACTTGGTCAAAAATATTTAATCAGTCTTTCATTGCAAGTTATGATCTAGAGTCCCCATTTGTATTTCTCTTAGGCAAAAGTTAGAGCAAAGTTATCTTTTGGTTTATAGTCACTTCTAATAAGGTTACCAAGAGTCTAGATTGTATTAAGAGAGCTTGTTACCTTCTTTCTACCTAGAGTTGAAGGAAAAACTGGGTTTGATGAACTTTGACTTCCTTGTTCAATTGGTTGGCTGATTAGAAAAAAAATAGAACTGGGTTATATACACCTTATACAGCAACCATTGAATTAGACTGGGTACCTTGAAAAGGGCTGCCTACTTTTCTTAGAAAAAGAGTGAAGAAGTAATAAAAAAAAACATCTCTAAAATATATATATATATATATATATATATATATATATATATATATATATTTAAAGATCCAAAAGTTTATGTAAAGTTTTAGTAAGATAAAAGCCATCAAGTGTAAAAATGTGAGTATACTGGAATATCACAAATAAAGCTTCTTAGAGGTATTAAAGTGAATATCCACACTTCTCACTACCCCAGACAGGATGCTAAGTTTAGAATTAAATCCTAAGTTACTCCAGCTACTCTTGAGTAGTTAGAAGGTTGAAACTCATTCTAGGAAATCGAATCTCTTAAATTTCTGAGTTAGAACCACTATCGCTCAAAAGTCAATTTAAGTCTAAGTTTTGTCGTAGAGAAATAAGGGTTGGGACTCTATACCAAGCAGTACTTCCAATTGATTGAAAAAATCAAAAAAAAAAAAAAAAACTTGTGCTTTTCAATATAAGTTTTGATTTTGACTATTTTTACTTCAAAGTTATTTTCAAATTTTGTGGGTATATTTTCTGCAAACCCTCACGAGTCAAACTCGTCCATTAGGGGTAACCTAGTGGTTCAAGGGCTTGCTGCATTCGCTAAATGCAGTCAAGGAACCTGCGAAAGTGGCAATTTTATTTTCTAGAGACTAGAAAAAGGTAAGTTTGATTTTTGTACCTATTTTTTCATATTAAGGTAATAATCATAATTAGCCTCAAAATACCATGTTGCATGTTAATATATATAAATAAATTTATTTACTAGATAAATCTGATTACGTGTGTTTCTTGTGCAGAAAATAATAATTTGGAATCAAAATCTCAAGGCAAAAGCATTTGGGTCCACTTTGGAATGCCCTAATCCTTAACTCATATTCTTCTCTTTTGTCTTTTTGTGCAAAGAAAAGTGGAGGCTACTTTTAGACTCTTCTACACACATTTTTCTCTATAAATAGAGCCTTAAACTCTAGAGAAAAGGTCTCATCTTGGTTCTCTTATCCAAGACTCCTTTAATCTAAGGCTCTTAGCCTATTCTCTTATTTATTGTATTTTCATTTTCTAGTTATTTTCTTTTGGCTAAATAGTCTTGTAAGAAGTAGAAGAAGAAGAAGTTGTAAGTTTCTCCATGAAATGAAGAAAAGTTATTTCATCTCTTATCTTCCCTCTCTTGCAAAGACATTAGGCTAAGTTTCCCTCCATTGGAGAGTGAAAAAGTCTAGAGCAAGTTCTTGTGTTATTTCTAATTTCATGTTTTTCTTTTATTTAAAATGCTTATGAGTTCTCTTTAAGTTTCTTGCACCTTTTATTCTTAATATAGATACTTTATGCTTAGATTAGATCAAGATAAAGTATGCTTAAACTAAATAATTGGCAGTAGGAAGTTTTCAAAGAATTCTACTTTGTTTATGTTCCCTTATTTCATTTTATTTGCAAAACTTTCTGATCTAAGGAGCTAACACCAAGCCCTTACGATTCAGTTATAAAAATGTTAGAAACTAGGAATAGCTCATCAACATGTTCTAGGTAGATCCACCTCCAATGGTGTTTTAATTTCATAAGTTTACTTGCTTTTAATTTCATTTACTTTAGTTTATTTTCTAGCAATTTTACATTTTCTTATAAGTTCAAAAATACAAAGAAAAACAGTTTTTATTCCTTTTAGTTAATTTGAATTTTATCTTCTTAGCTTAACTATATTCCTCCTTTCTTTTGGGTTCGATCCCTTACTTGCCCCATAAGTAAGGTAAAAGTAAGATTATTATTAACTCCGGTGAAAAGAACAACGATCGTCTCATCAGTTTGGTAGGCACGACCGTCACGTTTCGATTTTGATTTCCAATTTGCTGGTTTACCATGAAGCTTCCAACACGTCTCTTTCGTATACCACGATTTTTTTCAATGCTCACACCACGGTTTCTTACGCCCGTCATTGTCAGAATCAACACTTCTCGACACAAGAGCAGAGTTGTCAGGTTCAAGGTTGAAACCAGGTTCGGTGTTGTGCAACATGATTTTTCTCCTTGACTCCTCACGTCTAACTTCAAAGAAAACTTCCCGAATAGAAGGCAATGGCTTCCTACCAAGGATGCGGCCTCGAACCTCATCCAAATTCCGATTAAGGCCGGTTAAAAACATGTAAACCCTGTCGTTTTCCTCTCTCTTCTTGTGACGAGTGTAGTCGTTCGAGTTCTCCCAGACATAATCATAACACTGATCCAATTCCTGCCATAACGTTACCAATTAGTTGTAATACGTAGTAACATCCCGATCATTCTGCTTGGATCTCCAGAGTCGAGTTTTCAACTCAAAAATTTGAGAAGAATTCTCCAAATCCGAATAAAGATCTCGAACAGCCTCCCAGACATCGTGAGCAGTGGGAAGGAATAGGTGAGGTTTTCCAATGGCATGTTCCATGGAATTGATTAACCAAGCAATAACAAGAGAATTCTCGGATTGCCATTTTTTTAGATTAGGGTTACCAACAGCAGGTTTCGCTGTTTCGCCAGTTAAATGCCCAATTTTGCCTCTACCATCGATCGCCAATTTTACGGACTGAGCCCACTCAAGATAGTTGTGTCCATTAAGTTTTGTAACAGTTAGACAAAGGGCTGAAGTCTGAGAATATTAATCAGTAGATACAGGTGTGGAAGAAATAGTGGGATTGGGTGAAATGGTTTCAGAAGTACTTGAAGAGCCGGAAGAGACAGTAGTATCTCTTTGGGCGCCGGTCATCACCGACTTATACGACATTATCAGAGGAAGAAGAAGAAGGAAGAGAGAAAAAAAGAGCACGTAGCTCTGATACCATGAAGGTTTTTAGAAGAAGAAAAATTCTATCTTATTATTTCAACAGAAACGTAGCAAAATAAATAGTAAAGAAATTATTAAAACAAAGTAAATCAAATCAGCAACTTTGTAGGCTAGAAAACAGAAATTACTAAAATTTGAAATAGTAATTTTAGATTATATTTGCAAAAATAGAATTTCCTATTTTATTCCCTAGAAATCTGACAGGTTTTAATTACGATTTTGACTTGAGGGTTTTGACTTTAGTCTTATGAGATTGACTTGGTTTCTTCAGATTAAGTTTTAATTAGGGTTTTGACTTAAGTCTTATGAGATAGACTTGGTTTAGATTATTAAATTAATTTTATTAAGGTCTGACTTTACGTTAATTAATATTTTATTAATTAATCTTGAAATTAAAAATTTTCACAATTAAAAAATTATCGTTTTGCCCCTAAAGAAAACTTTTGCGTTTCAAGTCGATTTTCGATGTTCGGGGATATTTTGGAATCGATTTTTTGTAAGGAATTCAATGGGATTATGGATTTGTGTCACTTATAAAATTTTTTGACGTGAAATGATTGTCAATCCTTATGAGAGGCATTATTGTAATTTTATCGAATATGGTGAAAATTGGAAAAATAGTTTATTTGATTTCATTTTGTTGTTTTAGGTGTTCGAATGGGTTTTCCTAAGTAAAGGGGGCTTTAAGGATGTTTTGATGTTAGGGGTATTTTGGTAATTTGATCATTTTTTAATGATTTTTATCGAAAAACATCTTTTTGTCTATAAAATGAGGATTTCTATGTTTTTTGGGGTTATATTTTCCTAACGTAGTATAATTTTTACAGTTTTGTTTGGTTGAAAGTCCTCATCAAATTTTTGAAACATTTCTAGTAACAAAATAGAGCATTACAATAATCATCCATCACTAGGAATCGTCGCGATCTGGTTGACGAGTTGATTAATCAGGCAAGTGCAAAAATGGGTTGTCTACAAATGCCCCTCTTTGGTAGATGGTTGAAGCAAACTAGATAATAAATCTATTTTGGTAGATAATTAAAAGTGCCCTCGATCCGCGGGTTACGCGAATCCACTTTTTACCTTTGAGGTTTGGGAGTCGCCACCTAGTTATTGTGGTCTAGGAATCGAACTTGGACTTTAAATAGATAAAAAAATAACTAATCTACTAAAAAAATATTAAGTCCGGGGATCACGTTACGAGGTTGGCAGGTGTTAGGCACCAACCCCGTCTGGCAAAAGTCGGTCTCTACTATTTTCTAAGAAAAATTACATTGCTAGAAGACCTAAAAACAAATAAATAAAATAAATAAAGGAAAAATGTACCTAGATGTTTGCGACATTTAGTTCCCTTAGATCTGATAGAGAGATTCCTTGTATGGGATTCCTTTCTTCATTTTCGTCATTGATTCCACTTTTGATCTTCAAGATGAAGTATCTACTTCATAGATCTGAGTGTTTTCTAATTTTTTGATGGATTTCTAGGTATTTTTTGAGCAAAAGTTAGGGCTTGGGTGATAGGTAAGGGGGTTAGGACTTCAAAATCAGGATTTTGGAAAGGTTATGGAGGCTTTTTGCCCTACTTTTTCTAGGATTTTCTTTGACTTACGAAATTAGGTTTTGAAGGCTCTATATTTATAGAGTTTTTTGAAAGAATTAGGATTTGACTAAGTCTTATTTAAGATATGATAAATTAGGATTTTGACTTTAGTCTTATAAAATTGACTTGGTCATTTTAGATTAGGGTTTTAATTAGGGTTTTGACTTTAGTCTTATGAGATTGACTTGGTTTCTTTAGATTAATTTTTAATTAGGGTTTTGACTTAAGTCTTATGAGATTGACTTGGTTTAGATTTTTAAATTAATTTTATTAAGGTCTGACTTTACGTTAATTAATATTTTATTAATTAATTTTGAAATTAAAATTTTTTAAAATTAAAAAATTATCGTTTTCCCCCTAAAAAGAACATTTGCTTTTCAAGTCGGTTTTCGATGTTCGGGGATATTTTTGAATCGATTTTTCGTAAGGAATTCAATGGGATTTTGGATTTGTGTCACATATAAAATTTTTTGACGTGAAATAATTTTCAACCCTTACGAGGGACATTTTCGTAATTTTATCGAATTTGGTGAAAATTGGTATAATAGTTTATTTGATTTCATTTTGTTGTTTATGTATTCGAATGGGTTTTCGTAAGCAAATGGGGCTTTAACGATATTTTGATGTTAGGGGTATTTTGATAATTTGATCATTTTTTAGTGATTTTTATCGTAAAGCATCTTTTTGTCTGTAAAATGATGATTTCTATGTTTTTGGGGTTATATTTTCCTAGCGTAGTGTAGTTTTTACAGTTTTATTTGTTTGAAATTCCTCATCCAAATTTCTGAAACATATCTAGTAACAAAATAGAGCATTACAATAATCATCGATCATTGGGAATCGGGTTGTGGAGTTGAATAATCAGGCAAGTGCAAAAATGGGTTGTCTACAGATGCCCCTCTTTGGTAGAGGGTTGAAACAAACTAGATAGGAAATTTATTTTGGTAGATAGCTGAAAGCGCCTCGATCCGCGGGGTACGCGGATCTGCTTTTGACATTTGAGGTTTCGGAGTCGCCACCTAGTTATTGTGGTCTAGGAATCGAACTTGGACTCTAAATAGATAAAGAAACAACTAATCTACTAAAAAAACTATTGAGTCCGGGGATCACGTTACGAGGTTGGAAGGTGTTAAGCACCAACCCCGCCTGGCAAAAGTCGGTCTCTACTATTTTCTAAGAAAAATTATATTGCTAGAAGACCTAAAAACAAAGAAATAAAATAAATAGAGGAAAAATGTAGCTAGATGTTCGCGACGATTTGTTCCCTCAGATCTGATGGAGAGATTTCTTGTAGGGGATTCCTTTATTCATTTCCATCATTTTCATCATTGATTTCTAAGATGAAGTATCTGCTTCATAGATTTGAGTGTTTTTTGAGCATAAGTTAGGGTTTGGATGATAGGTAAGGGGTTAAGACTTTAAAATCAGGGTTTTGGGAAGGTTAGGGAGGCTTTTTGACCTACTTTTTCTAGGGTTTTCTTTGACTTACGAAATTAGGTTTTGGAGGCTCTATATTTATAAATTTTTTGGAAGAATTAGGATTTGACTAAGTCTCATTTTAGATATGATAAATTAGGATTTTGACTTTAGTCTGATGAGATTGACTTGGTGTTTTTAGATTAGGGTTTTAATTAGGGTTTTGACTTTAGGGTTTTGACTTTAGTCTTATGAGATTGACTTGGTTTCTTTAGATTAATTTTTAATTAGGGTTTTGACTTAAGTCTTATGAAATTGACTTGGTTTTGATTTTTAAATTAATTTTATTAAGGTCTGACTTTACGTTAATTAATATTTTATTAATTAATTTTGAAATTAAAAATTTTAAAAATTAAAAAATTACAGTTTTGCCCCTGAAGAGAACTTTTGCATTTCAAGTCGGTTTTCGATGTTCCGGGATATTTTGGAATCGATTTTTCGTAAGGAAATCATTGGGATTGTAGATTTGTGTCACTTATAAAATTTTTGGAAGTAAAATGAGTGTCAACCCTTTTGAGGGGCATTATCGTAATTTTATCAAATTTGGTGAAAATTGGTAAAATAGTTTATTTGATTTCATTTTGTTGTTTTATGTGTTCGAATGGATTTTCCTAAGCAAAGGGGGCTCTAAAGATATTTTGATGTTAGGGGTATTTTGGTAATTTGATCATTTTTTAGTGATTTTTATCGAAAAGCATCTTTTTGTCTATAAAATGATGATTTCTATATTTTTGGGGTTATATTTTCCTAGCGTAGTATAGTTTTTACAGTTTTGTTAGTTTGAAATTCCTCATCAAATTTTTGAAACATATCTAGTAAGAAAATAGAGCATTACAATAATCATCCATCACTGGGAATCGTCGTGATTGGGTTGACAAGTTAATAAATCAAACAAGTGCAAAAATGGGTTGTCTACAGATGCCCCTCTTTGGTAGAGGGTTGGAGCAAACTAGATAGTAAATCTATTTTGGTAGATAGTTAAAAGCGCCCTCGATCCGTGGGTTGCGCGAATCCACTTTTTACCTTTGAGGTTTGGGAGTCACCACCTAGTTATTGTGGTCTAGGAATCGAACTTGGACTCTAAATAGATAAAAAAAAATAACTAATCTACTAAAAAAATACTAAGTCCGGGGATCGCGTTACGAGGTTGAAAGGTGTTAGGTACCAACCCCGCCCTGCAAAAGCCGGTCTCTACTATTTTCTAAGAAAAATTACTTTGCTAGAAGACCTAAAAACAAATAAATAAAATAAATAGAGTAAAAATGTAACTAGATGTTCGCGACAATTTGTTCCCTCAGATCTGGTGGAGAGATTCCTTGTATGGGATTCCTTTCTTCATTTTTGTTATTGATTCCACTTCTGATCTTCAAGATGAAGTATCTATTTCATAGATCTGAGTGTTTTCTAATGTTTTGATGGATTTTTGGGTGTTTTTGAGCAAAATTTAGGGATTGGATGACAGGTAAGGGGGTTAGGACTTCAAAATCAGGGTTTTGGGAAGGTTAAGGAGGCTTTTTGCCATACTTTTTCTAGGTTTTTCTTTGACTTACGAAATTAAGTTTTAGAGGTTATATATTTATAGAGTTTTTTGGAAGAATTAGGATTTGACTAAGTCTCATTTTAGATATGATAAATTAGGATTTTGACTTTAGTCTTATGAGATTGACTTGATTTCTTCAGATTAAGTTTTAATTAGGGTTTTGACTTAAGTCTTATGAGATTGACTTGGTTTAGATTTTTAAATTAATTTTATTAAGGTCTGACTTTACGTTAATTAATATTTTATTAATTAATTTTGAAATTAAAAATTTTAAAAATTAAAAAATTACTGTTTTGCCCCTGAAGAGAACTTTTGAGTTTCAAGTCGATTTTCGATGTTTCGGGATATTTTGGAATCGATTTTTCATAAGGAATTTAATGGGATTATGGATTTGTGTCACTTATAAAAGTTTTTGACGTGAAATGATTGTCAACCCTTTTGAGGGGTATTTTCGTAATTTTATCGAATTTGGTGAAAATTGATATGATAGTTTATTTGATTTCATTTTGTTGTTTTATGTGGTCGAATGAGTTTTCCTAAGCAAAGGCCACTGCTGGGAAAAGGTAAAGGTAGTAGTGGTAAGTTTTGATTTTAAATTCATTTATTTTATTTTTATTTTATTTTATTTTTCTTTTGGTTTCTTTCTATATGTTCAAGTGTTCTTGAGGTTTTAAGAGAGAATAAACAAGAAAAAAACATTGAAAAAAAAAAAGTCGTTTTCGTTTGTTTTTTCACCCTTGACAATAGAACTTAAACTGACTGTAACTTTCTGCTCCGATCTCTGATTATTTATTATAATATATCGATTTGCGGTAAAACGAAATTTTCTATAAAATGGGACAAAGTCAGCAAGATTGTGGTAAGTCAGATTCTATTTTTGAGTCCGTTTACTATCATTTCTACTAACATTTCTGTTTTGCTTCTTGTAGGTGAACATTTTTTTTCTTCTTTTCTTTCAATTTCCTTGAATCTTTGGTTAGGTTTATTTTTCTGTTTTAGAAACACTTGTATAAGATTCTTTGTAATTTTTTTTAATTATCCAAGAAGGCTTGGATTAATAGACTAAGGAAGGACAACGGGTGGACAATACCGTCACGGCTCCTTAGGTTCGCACACCAAAATTGGAGTTGGTGGCCTATGTCGACTCAAACCGTCTTCACCCCGTTTAGCACAGGAGGTAATCTCTAAACACCCATGCCTCTCTTTGCTAGTGGGTTACTCCTTGCCTTTGTATGTTATTTTTCCAATTTGCACACACTTGAAATAGTTAATTAAGTAGTAAAGAGCACCCCTCTCCTAGGGATGGCATGATAAGATAAGGATTGGAAGTCATTACCAATTCCTTGCTCTAATTTGGATAATCAACTCACTACTCATCCAATCAAATTAATTAAAATCAATTAGACCTGACTATAAGGCCCACGAGCTCAATAGGAGAAATTCTGCTTCAAGTTGTGGCAATTGCGCTTCTTGGTCATCTTTTGTATCTAGTAAGATCTTGCCCTTTGAAGGGATAGACTCAGTCTATTTAAGAAAGATCAATAAAAGAATTAAAATCGAAAATCAAATTAAATTTCAATTAAAATACAAAATAAAAATTAAGTTTAAATTAAAAATCAAGAAAAGAATTAAAATAAAAAATCAAAATCAAATTGAAAATCAAGTTGAAAATCATTCAACCAATTAAAAAGTAAAATTAAATCGAATCGATCAACAACCACTAATAAAAATTAAAATTAAATTGAAAATAATTAAACAATCAAAATTTAAAATTAAATACAAATTCAAATTTAATTTAAAATGTCAAATTAAAATTCAAATCAAAATGTTGACTCAAATAAAGAATTTAATTGAAATCAACCGATTATAATCAAAATCAAATTATCGACCAATGGCAACTCATCGATCAAGGGACCATTAATGGAGCGAGTAGTGGGGGAAGAGAGTAGGGTGGGATTCCTCCCCAATTCTATTAAAAGAAAAAATAGTAATAAAAAAATAAAAAATAAAAAAACTACCCACGTTGTCTTCCTTAACACACCTCCTCTTCTCTAACCTCTCATCTCTCCTCTACGACTTCTTTTCCATCCATTCCTGTCGCCCACATTTTTGGCTGCAATACACCACCTCCCCCTCTCCAATCTTCTCCATAAAAACGTCGTCTCTCCTTCCTTCTCAAAGAACCAAAAAGAAAAATAGAAAAAAAAACGGAGGACCATATTTCAGCCCTTTCCATTAAACCTGCAACATTGGTCTTCCACATAAAAAAAACCCAGCCATCATCTTCTCCATTAACATCCTCAACTTCCCTCTCTTTTCACCATAAAAAAACCATCCATACCTTCTTCTCCATCCATGTTTTCTAACTGCCCTTATATATATTAAAAAAAAAGAAAAAATGATTTTTCTTTTGGTTGCCATTAAAAATTAGCAACTTCAGCTCCCTCATCTCTTTGATCTCTCCATCTTCTTCTCTCTTAGGCTCTCCATCTTCTTCTCTCGCAGACTCTCTCTCTCTCTCACACGTTATCAACACCCTCTTCTCCCCCACGTTGGAGCAAAATCAGCACCCATTGCAGCCCCTTTGTTGCACAAAAAACCAGCAACTCTCATTCTCTTCATCAATAAACTCAGCCCCCCATCTCACCTCCATTAAGGTCCCAACTCTCCTTTTCACCATTACACTCAATCTCCATTAATGTCCCAACGGTCCTCTCTCTTCCCCATATATATAAAAACAAATCATTACAGCCCCCTGTAGATACCTCATTTTTGCATCCGCCTGATTAATCAAGTCGTCAACCTGATCGCAAAGGTTTCCAATGATGGATGTCTATTCCAATGCTTTATTTTGTTACCAGATATGTTTCAGAAATCCGGATGAGGTATCTCGAACTGACAAAACTTAGAAACCACGCTACGCTAGGAAAATACGACCCCAGAAACATAGAAATCATCATCTTGCAAACCAAAAAGAAGCTTCACGATAAAAATCACTAAAAATGATTAAATTACCAAAATACCCCTAACCTCAAAACAACCTGTAGACACCCCATTTTTGCATCCGCCTGATTAATCAACTCGTCAACCCGATCGCAATGATTCCCAATGATGGATGTGTATTCCATTACTTTATTTTGTTACCAGATATGTTTCAGAAATCCGGATGAGGTATCTCGAATTGACAAAACCTTAGAAACCACGTTACGCTAGGAAAATACGACCCCAGAAACATAGAAATCATCATCTTGCAGACCAAAAAGAAGCTTCACGATAAAAATCACTAAAAATGATTAAATTACCAAAATACCCCTAACCTCAAAACAACCCTAGAGCCTACGTTACGCTTAGGAAAACCCATTCGAACATATAAAATGACAAATCGGAATCAAATAAATCATTTCACCAATTTTAACAAAATTTGATAAAATTATGAAAATACCCCTCATAAAGTTCACAATCATTTCACATAAAAATTTTCATAAATGACACAAACCAACATTCTCATTGAATTCCTTATGAAAAATCAATTCTAAAACATCCTAGAACATTAAAAACCGACTTAAAATGTGAAAAGTCCTCTCCGGGGGCAAAACGGTAATTTCACAATTTTCATAATTAAAAAATTCGAAATTAATAAATAAAATATTAAATAATTAAAGTGAAACATTGATGAAATTAATTTAAAAATTTGAACCTAAAAAATCGATCAATCGGACTTTCGAGTAAAATTGTTGAGGGTTCGTGGGATATTTCTTTAAGGACCCCTCCATTTGGGGGTCCAAAGAATTAAAGAAATAATGGAAGGGGTTCTCCAAAAATTAAAAGTAAATCAAGCAAGACTAAAGTCAATGTATTAAAGTCAATCAAGTGAGACTGAAGTCAAAATTAAAATCAATTAAGCAAGACTATAGTCAAGTTATTAAAAGTCAATCAATTAAGACTAAAGTCAAAACATTAAAAGTCAATCAAATAAGACCAAAAGTCATAATAGAACTCTAATTAAATAATAACTCTATCTAATAGAGTTCTAACTTAAAAACAATTCTACCTAAAATAATTTGAATTAAAACACAATTCTACCTAAAACAATTCTAATTAAAACACAATTCTACCTAAAACAAGTCAAACTAAAACACAACTCTAATTAAAATATCTCTAATTAAACACTAACTCTATCCAAATCAACCCCTAAAAACATCTATAAATAGAGGTGCTCACACCCTATTTTCGTATCAAATCATAAACCCTAGGAGAAGTAGGTTTAAAAGTCCCCCTAACCTCCCATAAACCCTAGTTTTGGAGCCCCAACTCCTTAACTAACATCCCTCCTTCAATTTTAGTCTAGAAAACACCCAAAAGCCTTCTAAAAACACCCCCAAATCCGCAACGAACTTGAAGAGTTCAGATTCAAAAACAAGGAGATACCTTGCCTCGGAGATCCGAAGTCAAATCCGGAAACAGAACGAAGTAAAGGAGCACGGTACAAGGAGCTCTTTTTGTCAGATCTGAGGGAACCAAGTCCTTGCCATCGGAAAGGTAAATTTTTATTTTTATTTATTTTTTTTATCTAGGTTTTAGCAATGTAATTTACTTGGGACTTTAGTAGAGACCGGCTTTGGACGGGCGGGGTTGGTGCCTAACACCTTCCAACCCCGTAACTTGATCCCCGAATTCAGATTTTTTATGGTAGATTAGTTCTTTTTATCCATGTTAGAGTCAGTATGGTTCCTAGACCACAATAACTAGGTGGCGACTCCCAAACCTCAAGGGTCAAAAGCGGATCCGCGCACCCCGCGGATCGAGGGCGCTTTCAATGGCGACTCCACTGGGGACAATCGATGATTAGACTTGAAAAACCCCAAGTATGGGATGCATTGTCAGTAGGACCTTTTTTATTTGATTTTTACTTATTTGTTTATTTGTTTATTTTTTATCATTATTTTTGGCTTAATTATGGATTATTTGTTTGGATTCCGAATACTTTGTTTTGGCACATTTTCATGATTCAATCTATGACCCTATATAATGCAGGATGTCAAGAGGATAATAGTTTGAAAAAAATGGTTGTTGAACCATTCTCACTATTTGGTTTATTTTATAATTTTTGGTCATATTATTATTATTATTATTTTTTCTTGGCATTATTTGGTTTGATTTTGGATAGGTCATTGTGGAGTATTTTTTTTTATGATTCAATCTAGGATTGTTTTGGGATGACCCTAAATAATGAAAGATTCAAATTGACATAAATTGAAAATAGAATGATGGTGGTTGAGATGAGAGTTATGATTATTTAAAAAAAAAAAAAGGATTTGGATGAATTTTTACTTTTTTCGGTGTGTTACTAGGAATAGGCGGCAAGTTATAGAAAAAACTTATTTGTGAGCGATGTACTAAGAAACAAAAAAATTGCCTTTTTTAATGTTGTTCGTGATCAGGAGAGGATTCCAAGAAAAGAAAAATCAGAAAAAAAAATCGCAAAAAAATTATTTTTTTACGTTTGGTGTGCCGTTAGCAGAAACTCGTTTCTGCTGTTTCTATCTTCTTCTCCACAAAGAAGAAGACGAAAAACAGCATTGAAATTCAAGAAAAAAAAATCTCTCTCTCTCTCTCTCTCTCTCTCTCTCTCTCTCTTTCTCTTTCTCTCTCTCTCTCCCCCACCATCTCCACTTCCCAATATCTCTGAGAAGAAAACATGGAGTTTTCTCAAATTTGGAATCTTCGGAGCTCTTACGGGAGCTGCTGTAACTGCTGGTTATGCCTCTGATGCATACACCTTGGAAGAAGAAGACATTCTCTGAAGGAGGCGATGATGATGATGTTCATGAGAGGAGAGCCATTGGTGGCGAAACTCGCAACACTGGCGAAGTTCGTTGTTTTTCTTGGTTCCATGTTCGCTGCTTCGATCTACTCTCCTCAAGAAGATCCTAACTACAATAACTACAAGAATCAAAGAAAATAATCTATTTCTTCTCTTTTCAAAAGTTTTCAAGGCTTGGGAGTGCATGTTTGGAATGCATCAGATGGCTTTCGACTGCAATAATCATCCTTCTACTGTCTATATCTTTGTTATTATTTGGTCCTTGCTGTAGTAGGTAAGATGGCTGGTTCATCTCGACCTCTTGAATTGTGGACATAAATTTTCGATTTGAGTAATATAGGAAGACCTCAGCTTGAGTGTTAAAAAAAAAACAAAAAAAATAAAAATTTGAAAAAAAACTTGACAGAAGTATGGTTACATTGTTTTTCTTACATAAAAAACTCTATGGCTTATATGAAGTTGTTACTCAAACAAATTTTGGGTGGGACCCATATTTTTGGAAAAAAAAAAGAAGATTAATTTTCTTAAGGGCGTTCCTCAACAATTATTGGCTGGACTTTCTGTTTTATTTTTTCACAAAACAATCATGCATGTGGGGGATCAATTCTTTATATTAGTTTTTATTTTATCAACGTGGGTCTCACCCCAAACTTTGCAAAGTGACGGAAACCACTTTTAAGAATGGGTGTTTGACTGCAAATATAGATAACCCTCAAGCAAGGCTAATATCACTAATCTAGTAAGATTTCATACTTACTAAGGGTAGTTGAGTTCACCGTGTGCCACATAAAATCACCATTCAATGTCATAGGCTTGTGGAAGCCAAAACTTAAAGAACTTTCAAAAGAAAATTTTCAAGAAAAATAATTAATTTTTATTTTTAGATTCGGGATTTCGTAATCGCCCATTTTCAAAAACCTTGGATCAAAGCTAAAAAAAATAAATGAGAATTTTATTTTTGGATAGAAAATTTCCCATCAAAATCTCTAAGGTTGTGACATTGGATTGCCGACATGATGAACCACGTGGCCTAAGGACCCTTAGTAAAATTTGAAACCTTATGAGTTGATCACGTTAGCCTATGTTCTCAAAAGATTTGCCATGCATGTTTTTCAAAAATAAAAAAAATAAAAAAATAATGTGCTCATCACTCCTTACCTCAACAATTACCATTCTATCCTCGAGGCAATATTCGTTAAAGTTTTGATTTTGTTTGGATCGCCCAAAGTAACCCTTGATTGGATCATAAATAATAAATTTGTGGGCATTTTCAATGTTGGATCAAATTAATTATTCTTTGTTTTATATGCCCATATAATATGCCATGATCTCTACAAATATATTTGTGATGTGTTTGCTTTCATCTTAATTTCAATGTAATGGGTTTTATATTATTTTCTTGATCAATATTCATTTGATAACCATATGTTGATTGGTTTGATTGGATCCATGGGCCCATGTGTTCGGAAAAGGCCCCGGGCATACCCCACCCTATGTTGCACACACCACATGCACGTTTACCGCTTTACTCACTTACACGTCCCATTTAGCCAACGTGGCACTAGTGCGTGGCCCGGTCTCTTCGGAGATGCGACGTCATTCATGAAACCCACAACTCCAGTCACGTACCTTAGGGTATATCGAACTGGGGCATCAATACCGTCTGATCAGGTGATTCTGAGAGACACATTGATGCACCCAGGCTGGAGCGACCTGAGCCTTTGACCTATTGTGAGCCACACAGTCACATGTCCCGATTGCCAACGTAGTACTAGTACGTAGTCGGTCCTCTCGTGGGATGCCAAACCATTTGCGAAAGCTACAACTCTTGACTCGTACCCATAGGTATGCAAAAGATAATCTAAGTATATCAATTGCACTTCTTAGTCAAAATCGGTGCCTAAGCAAGATCTTGCCCCGCTGTACCCTACTGTACGAGGGGGATAGACTACGTCTATTCTAGACGAGAGGTATTTAAGTGGGCCCTTGCTCAGCATTGTGCGCCACCTCTCAACTGGAGATCAAACTGGCTGTTTTTGGTTTCAGAGAAGTGAATTGAGGTTTTAGATTATCACCTATACGGTATATCAAACCAAGTCACCACGTACCGAAAGGTATATAGGTGTGCTTGGGCAAGGGTGGCCAGATAAAAATGCATTGCACGTAGTAAGCTTAGAGTCTAGAAACCTTCCCAGTAGGTCACGACTCGAACTTATCGTGGATGTTCCCGGGTTGTTTAGTGAATGAATGCATGTGATTGATGAATGTATGTGAGTGATGTGAATGATAAGATCAAAGTGTATGATTGTCCTCAAGGATCAAAAATTTGTTTTGAAAATTAAAATGGGTACACCGACCCAATAAAGAATCCATTCTTTTACAATAATGACCCAGTCCATCCCGATCCAACAATCATGATAAGCCGGGCCATTTAAATCAAAATAGAAATCAAATTTTCAAAGAGGAAAAATGGTTTACGAATGGAAAGTATTTTCCAGAAAAAGTGTTTTCCAAATGAAGTGTTCTTTAAAAAAATATTTTCTAGAAAAAGTGTTGTTCTCTAGAAAAAATGTTTTCTAAGAAAAAACGTTTTCCAAAAAATATTTTCCAAGAGAAGATACTTTCCAAATAAAAAACTATTTTTCAGAGAAAAAATATTTTCCAGAAGAAAATGTTTTCCAAAAGAAAAGAAAAAGAAGGAAAAATAATTTGCAAAAGATCTATTTTTGCATGAAAAGTTTTTATGGACCTTGGAAAACTACCAAAAAATGTTGCAAAAAATAATCAGATTTGTGAAATAAAAACATTATTTTCTAATATTTTTCAAGAGTGCAACATAATTATTTTTCTTCTGAATAATCATTGAATGGATGAATTTTTTAATGGATTGGTGCACAAAATTCAATAAAATCTCAGGGTTAATTTAAAATGTTATCAAGGGGGTGACACTGAAATTGGTTAAATTCACCTTCAAAGAGGTTTAAGGGTTATCATTGTATCTAAGCTCAATCGTCTATCTTCTAGCTAGGGTTGTAAATCCGGTCAGTTAGAGTAAACGTCAATATCAAGTCAACAGTCAGAAATGACCTCAAAATTTCTCAATATCATCCAGTTGTTCTTTGAAGATCATAGTGCCTCAATCCTGTTGGTTGTAAGCAATGTCTCAGTCCTCAGTCCTAATCAAGCCCATTGTGGGTAGTTGTATTGAGTTTTCATGAGTTATTTGAGTTAGCTCGAGTCCAATTTTTCAATGTCATATTTTCTTTAGATCGAGTCTACTCTTTTCCTGTTGAGTCGAGTTAGTTTATTGAGTTTATAGAGGTGTCTGTCGTCCCTTCTGAATTTGATTGAATAAAGAAAATTTTTTAATACCTCAAGCGCATTAAAGAATTAACTAATAATCTAGCTTCAAGGATATATTTTTCTCCTGAACAAGAAAGATAAGAGTCGGGCTCAAGAAAGCAAAGGTCTTTGACCTCGAAACAAAAAATAATTCCTAAAGAGATTCAAATAGAAACCATCTTATCCCTAAAGGAACACGAGTGGATAATGAATTGACTCAGAAATTTCAAAAGACTTGTTCGTGTGATCTTATGAGGGTGTGCTAGGTACAAGCTTGGGTGTTGTTCAACATGGAATGGATACTCGTCTATATCAATGGAATCAAAGAAGATGTTATAAAAATGTATCAGTGCTATCCTCACTACATCTTGAGTTTCAAATCATATATTATCAGTCGATATGGGGGTACCTTTTGAACTAATCTCTGATAATGGGTCGTACTTCAAAGCATAAATCATTACTCTATGTTTAAAGTTGAAGATCCGGAAGCACAAATCATCCCCCTACCGTTCTCAGATCAATGGAACGGTTGAAGCAGTCAGTAAGAGTCTCAAGACTATCATCCGGAAAATGTGACAATCAAATCGAGATTGGTCAGAAAAATTATCATTCACGCTATGGACATATCGAACTTCAATTCGATCCTCTAGTGGAGTTACTCTCTACTCCTTAGTGTATGGCATGGAAGCAGTCTTGCCAGTTGAAATGGAAATTCCGTCTCTCAGGATCTTGTTGGAGAATCATTTGTTAGAAACAGATTGGGTTCGTCAGCAGTATGAAGAATTAAACTTGATCGAAGAAAACGAGTCAAAGCCTTGTACCACGTGCAAGCTTATCTAAGAAGAGTCACCCGTGCATTTGACAAAAAGTTCATTGAACACTCCTCCTCGATTATAGGAGAAAGTCTGAACCCAATTGGAGAAATTCATTCATTAAGGAAATACTGTCTGGAAAAGTCGTCAGACTTCAAGATCATGATGGAAGTGAACTACCAGAGTCAACCAACCTTGACCGGATCAAATGGTACTACATTTAAGGAGGCCATCTTTGGCCGAATCAATTTTCCTGTTACCCAGTTCATTATCTCCTTTCTCAGCCCTTTGCAGCCCTTTAAAAAAAAAATTGTGCCTTTTATTTCTTAGCTTGATTACCTAACCTAGGGGAGGGAAGATTCGAACTACGTTTTGGTCTGATCCCAAAATTTTGGGGTACGTAGGCAACCTGAGAAGTTACTTCAGGCCCGACCACATCAAATAAAAAAAAATCTATTTCCCCACACAAAAAATCAAAAAATAAAAAAAAAGAAAATTCAAAAGAAAAAGAAATTCAAAGTGGGAAAGAAAATTTAAAGAAAAAGAAATAACTTAAAAGGAAAATGCCACACAAGGGGCATTTGGGTTTTTGAGCCTCAAAATCCTTTTCTTTTTATACCCAGTCCTAAGCTTACCCATGAAAGTCCTCCTAAGTACCGTGCGAGAAGTCAAGGAAGATAGCAAAGCATGATTAGACAGCAACTCCAGAAGTTCAGAAGAGAAGAAAAAGATAAAAAATGATGAAGCTTGCTAAGTTGAAAACCCGAAAATGGCGACTTAGGCAAAAATTAAGGCAAGCTCGCAAGGTTAAAAATCTGAAAGGACAACTTTGGCAACAATCAGAGAAAAGAAAAAAAAGAGCTCGCTAGATCGAAAACCTGAAAAGGTGATCTAGGCAAAAGTTAGAGCAAGCTCGCTAGATTGAAAACCTGAAAAGGCGATCTAGGCAAAAATAAGAGCAATAAAGAAAAAATAGAAGAAAATCCTAAGCTGAGAGCAGTCCAAGCTGAAACATCAGAAGTCCAAATAATCAAGTTCAATACTTAGCTTAGACCCGGCATAGACTCAGAAGCCACAAGTATCTTGTCTACGATCGATCTGAAAATGTTTACTTCCCCAAGTGAACCAAGGGGGATAAGGGTGAATTCTATGATGAAACTCGAAAGAAAATAATTTTGTACTCTTGAGCCTGACTTAAAAACCTTCAATAAAATTAATCAAAATTAAAAGTTGAGTCTTTATTGCGTTTGTGGTAATCAATTATTTCAAACCTTCATACAAGGGGCATTTTCTTTTTTGTTTAATATAACTTTTCCCCCTTATACTAGGGGCATTTCTTTGCACGATGTGTTCAATTATTTTCAAGGTCATGTTCATTGTCAAACTAGAGGCATTTTGTTTTTGAGCAATGTTAATCCTAAAAGATAATGAGAACCCCAAATTTAAGGTTACCCTCTTGATAACAGTTTTTTTGAAAAACTTTTGAGGTTCAAGAGGAATAAAAACTCAGGTTTTAAATTCATAAAACTTTTTGATAAATCTTTGAGGTTCAAACAAAAGCATTTCGGATCTCACATAGGAGATATAACATTCTTCCAGTCTCCAGATTTTTTTTTTCAGATCCAATCATTCTTGGAATCGATCATTTCTCTTCCAGATTCATTATCTTCCAGATTTATTCGTTCTCCGGTTCGTTCTAATCAGATTTCTCCAAAATTCATTCATTCCTCTGCCAGTTTTGCTCAGTCTCCGCCAAGAGTTATCTTGGATTTTGCTCAGTCTCCGCCAAGGGTTATCTTGGATTTTGCTCAGTTTCCGCCAAGGGTTATCTTGGATTTTGCTCAGTTGCCGCCAAGGGTTATCTTGGATTTTGCTCAGTTGCCGCCAAGGGTTATCTTGGATTTTGCTCAGTTGCCGCCAAGGGTTATCTTGGATTTTGCTCAGTCTCCGCCAAGGGTTATCTTGGATTTTGCTCAGTTGCCGCCAAGGGTTATCTTGGATTTTGCTCAGTTGCCGCCGAGGACTTTCTCGGAATTATGCTCAGATGTCGCCGAGGGCTTTCTCGGAATTATGCTCAGATGCCGCCGAGGGCTTTCTCGGAACTATGTTCAGATGCCGCAGAGGGTTTGCTCGAACTATGCTCAGCCAGATGTCATCGAGGGTTTGCTTAGATTATGCTCAGCCAGTTGCCACCGAGGGCTTTCTCGGATTATGCTTAGTCAGATATCGCCGAGGGTTTTCTCAGATTATACTTAGATAGTTCATTACTCTTTCACCCCGAGTATGTAGAGTAGAACTCCAGGAAATTAGTCCATTACTCTTTCACCCCGAGTAGGTAGAGTAGGACTCCCAGAAAAAGTAGTTCATTACTCTTTCACCCCGAGTAGGTAGAGTAGAACTCCCAGAAAAAATAGTTCATTACTTTTTCACCCTGAGTAGGTAGAGTAGAACTCCCGAAAATAGTTCATTACTCTTTCACCCCGAGTAGGTAGAGTAGAACTCCCGAAAATAGTCATTACTCTTTCACCCCGAGTAGGTAGAGTAGAACTCCCGAAAATAGTTCATTACTCTTTCACCCCGAGTAGGTAGAGTAAAACTCCCAGAAAATAAGTCCATTACTCTTTCACCCCAAATATGTAGAGTAAAACTCCCATAAAAAATAGTTCATTACTCTTTCACCCCGAGTAGGTAGAGTAGAACTCCCGAAAAAGAATTCATTACTCTTTCACCCCGAGTAGGTAGAGTAGGACTCCTAGAAAAAATAGTTCATTACTCTTTCACCCCGAGTAGGTAGAGTAAAACTTTCCAAAAAAAAAAAATTGTTTATTACTCTTTCACCCAGGGTAGGTAAAGTAAGACATTCAATTTTTTTATGCTCAATTTATGCTCAGTTATGCTTAGTTTATGCTCAGATTTTACTCAGTTTCACACAGTGCACACACTTGCACACTTGTTCTTTTAGTCAGGGAGAATTCTTTAAAATTCAAGGGTCTAACACTGTCAGTGAGAGCTCTCGCTCAAGGACCTGACAATCTTTTAATTCGGGGAGAGCTTTACCCACAAGGATCCGAACACCTCGACGAATTGCTAAATCAGGCTGCAAAATGAACTGTCACTAGCTTTGGCATTCGGATATCGCACTATCTACCAAAATAGATTTGCTATCTAGTTTGCTTCAACCCTCTGCCAAAGAGGGGCATCTGTAGACACCCCATTTTTGCATCCGCCTGATTAATCAACTCGTCAACCCGATCGCAATGATTCCCAATGATGGATGTGTATTCCATTGCTTTATTTTGTTACCAGATATGTTTCAGAAATCCAGATGAGGTATCTCGAATTGACAAAACCTTAGAAACCACGTTACGCTAGGAAAATACGACCCCAGAAACATAGAAATCATCATATTGCAGACCAAAAAGAAGCTTCACGATAAAAATCACTAAAAATGATTAAATTACCAAAATACCCCTAACCTCAAAACAACCCTAGAGCCTACGTTACGCTTAGGAAAACCCATTCGAACATATAAAATGACAAATCGGAATCAAATAAATCATTTCACCAATTTTAACAAAATTTGACAAAATTACGAAAATACCCCTCATAAAGTTCACAATCATTTCACATAAAAATTTTCATAAATGACACAAACCAACATTCTCATTGAATTCCTTACGAAAAACCAATTCTAAAACATCCTAGAACATTAAAAACCGACTTAAAACGTGAAAAGTCCTCTCCTGGGGCAAAACGGTAATTTCACAATTTTCATAATTAAAAAATTCGAAATTAATAAATAAAATATTAAATAATTAAAGTGAAACATTGATGAAATTAATTTAAAATTTTGAACCTAAAAAATCGATCAATCGGACTTTCGAGTAAAATTGTTGAGGGTTCGTGGGATATTTCTTTAAGGACCCCTCCATTTGGGGGTCCAAAGAATTAAAGAAATAATGGAAGGGGTTCTCCAAAAACCAAAAGTAAATCAAGCAAGACTAAAGTCAATGTATTAAAGTCAATCAAGTGAGACTGAAGTCAAAATTAAAATCAATTAAGCAAGACTATAGTCAAGTTATTAAAAGTCAATCAATTAAGACTAAAGTCAAAACATTAAAAGTCAATCAAATAAGACCAAAAGTCATAATAGAACTCTAATTAAATAATAACTCTATCTAATAGAGTTCTAACTTAAAAACAATTCTACCTAAAACAATTTGAATTAAAACACAATTCTACCTAAAACAATTCTAATTAAAACACAATTCTACCTAAAACAAGTCAAACTAAAACACAACTCTAATTAAAAGATCTCTAATTAAACACTAACTCTATCCAAATCAACCCCTAAAAACATCTATAAATAGAGGTGCTCACACCCTATTTTCGTATCAAATCATAAACCCTAGGAGAAGTAGGTCTAAAAGCCCCCCTAACCTCCCATAAACCCTAGTTTTGGAGCCCCAACTCCTTAACTAACATCCCTCCTTCAATTTTAGTCTAGAAAACACCCAAAAGCCTTCTAAAAACACCCCCAAATCCGCAACGAACTTGAAGAGTTCAGATTCAAAAACAAGGAGATACCTTGCCTCGGAGATCCGAAGTCAAATCCGGAAACAGAACGAAGCAAGGGGAGCACGGTACAAGGAGCTCTTTTTGTCAGATCTGAGGGAACCAAGTCCTTGCCATCGGAAAGGTAAATTTTTATTTTTATTTTTATTTTTATCTAGGTTTTAGCAATGTAATTTACTTGGGACTTTAGTAGAGACCGGCTTTGGCCGGGCGGGGTTGGTGCCTAACACCTTCCAACCCCGTAACTTGATCCCCGAATTCAGATTTTTTATGGTAGATTAGTTCTTTTTATCCATGTTAGAGTCAGTATGGTTCCTAGACCACAATAACTAGGTGGCGACTCCCAAACCTCAAGGGTCAAAAGCGGATCCGCGCACCCCGCGGATCGAGGGCGCTTTCACAACCTTAGAGCCTACATTACGCTTAGGAAAATTCGTTCAAACACATAAAACAATAAATCGAAACCAAGTAAACCACTTCTCAAATTTTCACAAAATTTGACAAAATTACGAAAATATCCCTCATAAAGTTCACGATCATTTCATACAAAAAACTTCATAAATGACAAAAACCAATATTCCCATTGAATTCCTTACGAAAAACCGATTCCAAAAAATCTTGGAACATTGAAAAACGACTTAAAACGTAAACAATCCTCTCCGAGGGCAAAACGGTAATTTCACAATTTTCATAATTAAAAAATTCGAAATTAATAAATAAAACATTAAATAATTAAAGTGAAACATCAATGAAATTAATTTAAAAAGTTGAACCTAAAAAATCGATTAATTGGACTCTCAGGCAAAATTGTTGAGGGTTCGTGGGATATTTCTTTAAGGACCCCTCCATTTGGGGGTCTAAAGAATTAAAGATATAATAGAAGGGGGTTCTCCAAAAATTAAAAGTAAATCAAGCAAGACTGAAGTCAAGGTATTAAAGTCAATCAAGTGAAACTGAAGTCAAAATTAAAGTCAATCAAGCAAGACTGAAGTCAAGGTACTAATCGAGTCAATCTCATAAGACTAAGGTCAAAATCCTAAATCAAAACCCTAATCTAAACTAATCAAGTCAATCTCATAAGACTAAGGTCAAAACCCTAAATCCAAACCCTAATCTAAAACTAATCAAGTCAATCTCATAAGACTAAAGTCAAAACCCTAAAACCCTAAAGACTAAGTCAAAACCCTAATTGAAACCCTAAAAGAAACCCTAATCAAACCCTAAATGCTTCTAAAAACTTTATAAATAGGAGCCTCCACACCCTATTTTCGTATCAAAGAAAAAACCCTAGGAAAAGTAGGTGAAGAAGCCCCCACAACCCTTCCAAAACCCTAATTTTGGAGCCCCAACTCCTTCCCTAACACCCCTACTCCGATTTTAGCCTAAAAAACACCCAAAAACCTTTCAAAAACACCCCAAAAATCCACCACAAATTCGAAGCATCCAAATCCAAGAAAGAGACACCTTGCCTTGGAGATCAGAAATCAGATCCGGAGACAAAGAGAAGCAAGGAGTACGGTACAAGGAACTGTTTTTCAGATCTGAGGGAATAGTACTTTTGCAGATCGAAGGTAAGGTTTTTATTTTTTTATTTTTTAAATCTGGGTTTTATCATTAGCAATGTAGTTATATTTGGTATAAGTAGAGACCAGCATTGGCCGGGCGGGGTTGGTGCCTAACACCTTCCAACCCCGTAACATGATCTCTGGATTCAGATTTCTATAGTAGACTAGTTCTTTTTTATCCATTGTAGGGTCAGTTTGGTTCCTAGACCATAATAACTAGGTGGCGACTCCCAAACCTCAAGGGACAAAAGCGGATCCGCGCACCCCGCGGATCGAGGGCGCTTTCAGTGGCGACTCCACTGGGGACATTGAGGATCAGACTTGAAAAACCCCAAGTATGGGAGCATCGCTAAAATAATCTAGATTTTTTTTTTGTTCGTTCATTATTTGCATCTTTGTTTTTGTTGTTTTTGTTATTTTTGTTCGATTATTGAGCATGCCATTTTTTACTTTAAATATTTGACCTCGGCATATTATTCTTGTAAATTAATCAAAGGTTATCTTAAGTGGTCCTAAATAACGAAGGGTTTTGGAATGGTTAATTTTGTTGAAGATAATATAGTAATTGAGAGACTGTGACGTTCGATTTTTTACATGTGTAGATTTTTTATTTATTTTTATTTTTATTTTTTTTGTAGGGTGAATGCGATTGATTATAGGATAGTGTGTTGTTTTTGTAGTTTTCTTTATAAAACAATTTTGAAAAAAAAAGTATGTAATTAGTTTAAATAATTTGTTTTTTTTAGGAAAATAATGTTGACGGCAAGAAGGAAATCACAAAAAGAGTTTATTTTTTAAAAAATTTTGTTTGGAGGATGTCAACAGCAATATGGGGGCTGATGTGTAGGAAAAAGAAATCCATTTTTTTTAAAAAAAAAAATTCAGTTTTTTTTGTGTTCTGTTCACAGCAACCTTCAAATGGTGTGATAAATAAAATGACGTTGTTCTATTCACACACCATCTTCCCCAAATGAATTAAACGCAGGTTCAATGTTCCAACAGTGAGTTTTCCTTTGAATCTTGGTTTTTTACATTTTGTTTCATCGTCCCCAACAAAGAAACCTTTTAAAAAAAATCTATCTCTCTGCATTTTGACTCATTTTGTTCAAAGAAACGACTCTACCCGATTGGTTTTTAAGAACGAGTTCAGCGTCCTCAATGGTGATTGATTTTGCAAATTTGTTTTTTGTTACATCTTATTTCATCGCCCCCAATAAAGAGACCTTTTTTAAAAAATCTGTATCTCTGCATTTTGACTCATTTTGTTCAAAGAAATGACTCTATCCGATCGGTTTAGATCATATATGCAATCGATCTAAGGGTTGGATCATCGAAAAAGGCAGACTTTTTTTTATATACAGAAAACTCATGGATTCTTCCTTCGTTATTGGGTTTTCAAAAAGGAAGCAAGAAATTGTTTTCAACGAAGAGAGGAAGTGAAACTGTGGTTTATACAGAATTTTTCAATCTCAAGCTCGAACTTTAATGGGTCGTTAATGGCAGCGTTTCTATCAAACTTAATCCAGGTTTGAATCACAAGAGATCATTGATAAGATTTCTAAATCGATCAAACTGACCTCAACCAATCGGGTTGAGAGTCTAGATCAGTTTTTGTAAAAAAAAAAAAAAAATGTGAACATAGCTGCTGGAGAAGATGGTGTGAGGGTAATAGCTACATTTTACTAAGGGCACCCCCTTGTATTGAATATGATGGTTCCTAACAATTGGCCTTTTGTTTTAATTTTTTTTAAAATAGTTTTTTTTTTTTTTTTTTTTGCTGTTTTTGCTTGTTGTCCATTTAATATATATATATATATTTAAAAAAAAAAAAGGAGAAAAAAGGTGATTTCACGTGTTATGGGTAGATGAAATCTAGCACATCTATTTTCATGTGATTTAAACATGTCAACGATTCTAATGTCACCTCAATTATAATGATTGTTTATTTATATGAAAATTGGGGTGACGTTAGTAAAAAATGATATGATAATTCATTTATGGATCAAATTTTTAGGCCTTTGTTTTTAAAAAAAAAAATAAAAAAATAAAAAGAATAAAAAATGGGTTATTTGATTTTGGATCTCCATGCTAGTGATCATCCATTTATCTTCAATCCAATGTGCCTTAAAATTCGGAATTATTTTGGACCATCCAAAATGACCTTTGATTGAAATACATGAATAAATATTTCGGATTAAATGTTTGCTTTTAACATGGATATATGCTTGATATGTTTATTTTCAATCATGTGATTCGAATAGTGTTGATCTCGATTAAATATTCATGTGATTGGGATAGTGTTTTATTGCGATTAAATATTCATGTAATCCATTTTGTAATGATTGGTTTGATTGGATCCATGGGCCCACGTGTTTGAAAAAGGCCCCGGGCACACCCCACCCTGTTTTGCACACACCACATGCACGTTTACCGCTTTACTCACTTACACGTCCCATTTAGCCAACGTGGCACTAGTGCGTGGCCCGGTCTCTTCGGAGACGCGACGTCATTCATGAAACCCACAACTCCAGTCACGTACCTTAGGGTATATCAAACTGGGGGCATCAATACCATCTGATCAGGTGATTCTGAGAAGTATGTTGATGTACCCAGGCTGGAGCGACCTGAGCCTTTGACCTATTGTAAGCCACACAGTCACATGTCCCGATTGCCAACGTAGTACTAGTACGTGGTCGGTCCCCTCGTGGGATGCCAAACCATTTATGAAAGCTACAACTCTTGACTCGTACCCGTAGGTATAAAAGGTAATCTAAGTATATCAATTGCACTTCTTGGTCAAAACCGGTGCCTAAGCAGATCTTGCCCCGCTGTACCCTACTGTACGAGGGGGATAGACTACGTCTATTCTAGACGAGAGGTATTTAAGTGGGCCCTTGCTCAGCATTGTGCGCCACCTCTCAACTGGAGATCAAACTGGCTGTTTTTGGCTTCAGAGAAGTGAATTGAGGTTTTAGATTATCACCTATACGGTATATCAAACCAAGTCACCACGTATCGAAAGGTATATAGGTGTGCTTGGGCAAGGGTGGCCAGATAAAAATGCATTGCACGTAGTAAGCTTAGAGTCTAGAAACCTTCCCAATAGGTCACGACTCGAACTTATCGTGGGTGTTCCCGGGTTGTTTGTTGATTGGTATGTGAGTGATGTGAATGATGTAGATCAGAGTGTATGATTGTCCTCAAGGATCAAATGTTGTTTTTGAAAATTAAAATGGGTGCACCGACCCAATAAAGAATCCATTCTTTTACAATAATGACCCAGTCCATCCCGATCCAACAATCATGGTGGGCCGAGCCATTTAAATTGAAGATGGAAATCAAATTTTCAAATAATTTACAGGAAGAAAATCTTTTCCAGAAAAGATTGTTTTCCAAAAGAAGTGCTCTTTAGAAGAAATGTTTTCCAGAAAAAATATTTTCCAGAAAAAATTGTTTTCCAAAAGAAGTGCTCTTTAGAAGAAATGTTTTCCAGAAAAAATATTTTCCAGAAAAGATAATTTTCCAAAAAGAAGTGTTCTTCAGAAGAAATGTTTTCCAGAAAAAATATTTTCTAGAAATATTTTCCAGAAAAATATCATCCAGAAAATATTTTCCATAAGAACAAGATTTTCCAAAAGAAGATAAAAAACTGCTATTTTTACATGGACCTTGGAAAAGTACTAAAATACCCTTTTGTGTCAAACCAGGATGCTAGTCGCAGGCGACAATCCAATCGAACAGTTAGTCAAAACGACCGTTGTAGGGATGCACCCTGTAGAGAAGATCAATTTTGGGAGATTCATGTTGAGGAGTGCTCTTTACTTCCATGAGTTTGAAATAGACTGGAATCTCCTACATGCTATGGCTAAGCGATGGAATCCCCACCTTCATATATTCCATATGGGGTATATGCATTTGTGCCCCACTCACGAGGATTATTGCGGCATCATGAGGATATCCACTTCAGGACCTCTAGTCAGGCCCTCATTGAAGACCGGATATTCTGGTGAACTCGCCACAGGACTAAACATTTCCAAGGAAGAAGCCAAAGTCTTAGTCAATGACGGGAGATTGAACTTAGTACCCCTACTGGGCCCGTATCGCTCTCGCAGTCACCCTATCAATGTAAAACCCGAAGCCTGGCGAGCTACTAGAGATTATCGATTGTGCCTAGGAATCCTAGCCCAATACATGCTGACTTCCAATAGCGATGGCCAAACTATCCCTGAGTCCTTCATAGATATAGCCTCACAACTCTCAAGGAAAGCCAACCCAGTACCTCTCATCCTAGCTGAAACCTTCTCAGGGTTAGATGCCATAAAAAATGGTGAGCGGGAAAGCTTCAAGGAAGCCCCTACCTACTCTATATGTGGCTTTGTGATCGTCTCAAAATCATAGAGGTTCCCTCAAACCTCGAATATGGCCCAGAACATTTTTCCAAGAGAAACCTGTTAGTGCGTCACAATTCAGTCAAAGCTTGGAGCAAATGGTTAGACTCTCGCCTTGCCTGTCATTTTGATTTTAGGTGCCCTTGGTGGATGACTGATCCCTCTGTTCTAGGAACCAAAGGATCATACTATGTCCGTCTGATTGGTTTAGAAGAAACATCTTTCTACCATCCTAATCTAATCCCAGAACAGTACGATGTACCTACAGAGTTATCCTTACCTCAGCACAAAGCTTTTTTCCCCCCGAGCCTCTGACTGAAAAGTTAGTACACCTTATTGAGAAAGCTTGGAACAAGCGCACCTTAGGGTATCCAGACGGACCAGCAGAATTCAAAGAGCCAGTTGTTAGAGCCAAGAGGGTCAAGCCTGACAGCAATCCTGATGACCGTCAAGACAAAGCCAAGCGTCCATGTAAAAATAGTTCAAGTTAAATTTGTTGAAAGATGTTTTTAATGAGAATGTTTATTTGTCAATCATTTTCAATAAAGTTATTTTTCTTTCAAATAAATATTGATTTCTTCTTTGAATGTTCATTATGTGAATGGATTAATTAATGGATTGGTGCACAAACCTCAATGAAATGATTCCTTAAAATGTTATCAAGAGGGTAATACTGAAATTGACTAAATTTACCTTTGATGGGGTCATATAGGATTATCATTGCGCCCAAACTCAAGCGTCCACCTCCTAGTTGGAGTCGTAAGTCCAGTCGGTTAGAACGAGCTACGGTACCAAGTCAACAAGCAGAGATGGCTTCAGAATCTGAACTGACAGAGATCCGTAAGATCTTGGCAGCCTTTGCCAATGATATCACCAGTATAAAGGGCAAAGTGGAAGTGCTAGAACAGACCTCGGAATCAACAGGCAATCTCCTAAATGATCCAAAAGGAAAGAAAGTAGAAGAGAGACGTCCACATGAAGTCTTCGAACTCGACGGAGATGAAGAATATGTCAATGAAAATCCGATGTTAGCTAACAGAATGTCTCAGTTAGAGTCGGCTATGAAAAGTATAAAAGGCATCGATGAAATTGCAGCAGGTATTGAAGCTCTGAACCGCATCCCTAGAATTCATCTGCCCGAGAAGTTGTGATGCCAGAAATGGACAAGTTTAGTGGTATAGGGTGTGCAAAAACACATCTTAAGGTTATGTTACTAACATGCGCACTATGGGGCTCAGTGACGAACATATGACATTGTTGTTTCAGAGGACTTTATCAGGGTCAACACTACGTTGGCTAATGGCTCAAGATCCAGTTACTGTGGGCACCTTGGAGAACATGTCAAAGGCCTTCTGGCATCAGTATAAGTACAGTACCGAGATTGAGACTTCAAGAAGAGATTTGGAGGCGACTAAGCAGAGAAATGGGGAGACATTTACCGATTTCATTGGTCGTTGGAGGGCCAAGGCTGCCCAAATGTGGGATAGACCGTCAGAGAAAGAACAAGTAGCGATTATCCTAAAGAACCTCTCGCAAGGATATGCTCAACACTTAGTGGCCCAATATCTCCCTACTTTCGAGTCATTGTTACAAGCTGGAAGCCAACTCGAGGACGCATTTGCCTCTGGGATTCTTTCTAACCCCTCGGATAACAAGTTTAAGAAACCCTATGTTTCTAAACCTAGCACCAACCATGTCTACATAGCCAACACATCAGCTACCCCAGCTCAACCCCCAATCCGAACTAATAACCAAGCTCACCCAAGTCAACCTCGAACTCCACGTCAATTTACCAATTTAGGGATGACCCTTACTGTAGCTTTGCAAAAACTATTGAAAAAAGGGTTGCTTACCCCGATTCAACCCCGGCCTTTACCAAATCCCTTGCCAGCCGGACACAATCCCAACTTATTCTGTGAATTTCATCAAAATCCTGGCCATCACACGGATCGATGTATTACCCTACGTCATGCCATTCAAAACCTGATCGACAACAAAAAGGTCACAATCCCTAGCCCACCGAATGTCACCACTAATCCACTGCCTACCTATCAACCTCCACCAACTTTGAACATGATGTCTCATACACCATTACCATTCGATCCTGTCTCTCTCATCCATCCCATTCAAGTCAAACCACCAAGTTACCCCCTTGCCGGGATAGCCTTCACTGATGAGGTTTTCACTACAAATTACGAACCATTCGATTTAACCTCAGATGATACGTATTGTTTGTCCCCGCCTCGATACAGTAGCCCCACATTCACCAGTTACCTGTTGGCCCAGATGAACTTAAAAAGCCCGGTACCTTTAACAGATGAAGATCCATACGTGCTGTCTGAAGAAGATGAACCTTATCCTCTCTCCTGTGATGAAGTTAGACATATGACTCGAGGGGGAAGAGTTTTTAAGCCACAAGAACTTTGTGTTGATAATCCGGCAACCTTGGCAAGAAAAGAAAGAGAAGATCCTATCAAAGAAAACATTGAAGAAGATAACTCCGTGATTAAGCAATTGAAGAAATCAGGAGCCAATATCTCGGTTTGGGGATTACTTATGGCTTCCACTGCCCATAGGGAGGCTGTTCTCAAAGCATTAAGTACAGCCCAAGTCTCCCTTGACACTTCTCCAGATCAGCTAGCCAACATAGTAGGGGCGACCTATGTGAAAAATATCTTGTCATTCTCGGACTCCGATCTCCCAAAGGAAGGAGCAAACCACACTAAGCCATTGCACATCACAGTTGACTGTAACGGGATGAGGGTACCTCTGGTATTGATCGATAATGGGAGTGCATTGAATGTTTGCCCTTTGAAGACCGCCACTTGCCTTGGGTTTAAAACTGAAGATCTCAAGCCCACTAATCAAGGGGTTCGGGCCTATGATAACACTAAAAGGGACGTACTGGGAATTCTGCACCTTCGATTGTCCACGGGCATAGCTGAATTTCTGGTAGAATTTCAAGTCATAGACATCCAGTCCTCTTTTAATCTGTTATTAGGAAGACCGTGGCTACACCAAATCAAAGCTATACCTTCCACGCTGCACCAGAAGGTCAAATTTATCAAGGATGGGCTAGTGATCACTCTCCATGGAGATGCTGAAATTGTAGGGATCATAAATAGTACTGAAGCTAAGGATGAGCCGCTGCTTGAGATTCAGCCAGAACAACAGGGAGTAGAGCTCAGTGGGTTCGAGTTCGAGAAAATATGCTCAGTCCAATGGGATCAAGCCATGAAAGAATATTTTCCAATGGAAAATACTTCTAACTGCAACATGGCCAATATATTCAAGAAAATGAGATTTTTCCCTGGTATGGGCTTAGGCCGCAAGCAGCAAGGTATAAAAGAGGCACCAGTGATTAAAGAGGTCATTGGCACATTTGGGCTAGGATATAAGCCTACTAATGAAGATTGGGCCCAGTACTGGAAGACAAAGCGAGACAAGGCAATTGCGAAAAGACAAAGACGCACCACGGATCTTATCAAAATGAAGCCTTATCGTAAGACCCTTAATGGCTATTTTGTGAAGGAAGGAGAAGATTTCCGTTACTGTGGGTTCCCCGAGCCATTCATCGACCATATCACAGGTACTCGTTTGCCAGGATTTGAGATCTTCTTTGGTATGGATTGGCCTGAAGATGAAGCAAGCACAGAAGCTGAAGAGAAGGAAATTGAAGACTGGCAGTTCAACATCGATTCCCTCAACATCAACCAGTTATTCATTGAAGATCACAGTGTCTTGGTGTTGTCAACTGAGAAGGGGATCCCAAATCCTCAGTCTACAATCAAACCCGCGGTAGGGTGTCTCTCTAGCTATCATGTAATTAGTCCTGTATTGCATGTCAAGACTGAGTTTGTCAGTCCCCTTAGTCCTGTTCAGTCTGACATGCCAGATGAGTCATTTGTTTCTGTTGAGTCAAGTAAGTCCACTATCGCTGCTAAGTTAAGTGAGTCTGTCAAGTTGGCAATGAGTCCTGTTACCCCATCTTCTTTTAATGAAATGAAAGAAATTCTTGATTACCCCGAGCGCAATAATAATTTAACTAATAATCTGACTTCGGAGGGAGAATCTTCTGATGAAGAACCTCCCCCTGAAATAATCAAATTACTTGAACAAGAAAATGAACGTCGGGCTCAACCTCCAATGGAGGAAGTAGAGGTTATCAATCTCGGAACAAAAGAAAATCCTCAAGAGATTCGGATTGGGATCACATTATCCCCTGATGAACGCAAAGGGATAGTAGAGTTGCTCAGAAAGTTCAAAGACGTGTTCGCGTGGTCTTATGAGGATATGCCGGGAATAAGCACAGACATTGTTCAACATCGGATTCCGTTATATCCAGATGCTCGACCCATTAAACAGAAACTTCGACGTATGAAGCCGGAATGGACTCTGAAAATAAAAAAGAAGTTACGAAGCAGATTAACGCTGGATTCTTGGAAGTAGTAGAATACCCTGAGTGGATTGCCAATGTCGTCCCGGTGCCGAAGAAGGATGGAAAAGTCAGGATGTGTGTGGACTTTAGAGATCTAAACAAAGCAAGCCCAAAGGATAGTTTTCCTTTACCACACATAGACGTTCTAGTAGATAGTACAGCAGGGCACGCTTTATTGTCCTTCATGGATGGTTTTTCGGGGTACAATCAGATAAAAATGGATCCTCGGGATATGCAAAAGACGTCGTTTATCACACAGTGGGGAACCTTTTGCTACAAGGTTATGCCTTTTGGTCTGAAAAATGCTGGAGCCACTTATCAAAGAGCAGCCACCACTCTACTACATGACATGATACACAAGGAAGTTGAAGTCTATGTAGACGATATGATAGTCAAGTCCAAAGAACGACTGGGGCATGTTGCTGCTTTAGAAAAATTTCTCACAAGGATTCAAAAGTACAAACTCCGTCTCAACCCGCAGAAATGTGTGTTTGGAGTAACTTCTGGAAAATTGTTGGGATTTGTGGTCAGTCAAAGAGGGATCGAAGTAGACCCTGTGAAGATTAAAGCTATCCAAGAGATGCCACCGCCAGAAACCGAAAAGCAAATTCGAGGTTTTTTAGGCAGAATCCAGTATGTCAGCAGATTTATTGCTCAACTCACCAACGTCTGCGAACCTATTTTCAAGCTTCTCAAGAAGAATGAACCAACAGTTTGGAATGAGCAATGTCAAAAGGCCTTTGACCAAGTCAAGGAGTATCTCTTGAACCCACCTATTTTGGTTCCACCCACACCGGGTGAACCACTTCTTCTTTATCTGTCAGTCACAGAAGAAGCTATGGGATGCATGCTGGCACAGTATGACAAAGATACTCGTAAAGAAAGGGCTATCTACTACATCAGTAAGAAGATGTTAGAGTATGAACGAAAGTATTCAGCCCTGGAAAAAACTTGCTTGGCACTAGTATGGGCTACTCAGAGACTTCGACACTATATGCTATCCCATTCAATTATCTTGTTATCTCGGATGGATCCTCTCAAGTATCTTTTCGAGAAACCGGCACTGACAGGAAGAACTGCACGATGGTTATTGTTATTATCAGAGTTTGACATCACGCACGTTACACAGAAATCCATCAAGGGGAGAGCTGTAGCAGAATACTTGGCAGATCACCCAGTAGCAGAAGGATTAAGGCCTATTGATCAGTTCCCAGATGAGAACATCTTACATGTTGAAGAAGAGCCTCAGAACCAAACATGGCAGTTGTATTTCGATGGAGCCGCCAATCAGAATGGGTATGGAATAGGGGCAGTCCTGTTTTCTCCGGAAGGATGCCACATTCCGATCGCTATTAAGTTAGCTTTCTCTAATACCAATAACACAGCCGAATATGAGGCATGCATCGCTGGACTTGAAGCTGCTTTGAATCTGGGCATTACAGAAATCGAAGTTTTTGGAGATTCAGCCTTGGTCATACACCAGTCATTGGAAGAATGGAAGACTAGGGATGAAAAGCTGAAGCCTTATCATGAATATTTGTTAAACTTAGTGAGTAAGTTTGAAGCTATTCTGTTTCAACACGTGTCAAGGGAAGATAATAGATTTGCTGACTCGTTAGCCACTCTATCTTCAATGATCCATTTGCCCCCTGGCATGGAATTGAGGCCGATCACTGTTGAAGTCAAAGACAAACCTGCATATTGCTGTCAGATCGATATTGCTACTCGACTACCCGATGGAAAGCCGTGGTACACAGATATTACAAAGGTGTTGGAAAAACAAGAATTTCCAGAAGAAGCATCGAGAAAGGAACGGCAAACCCTTCTAAGATTAGCATCTCAATTCATCCTGTGCGCTGGAAGTTTGTACAAAAGGTCTTATGATGGGATTCATTTGTCGTGCGTCGATGAAGATCAAGCTGAACAGATAATGGTTGAACTACATTCAGGAGAATGCGGCCCTCACATGAGTGGGAAAATGTTAGCTAAGAAAATTATGAGACAAGGGTACTACTGGCCTACGATGGAAACAGATTGTCATCACATGGTCAAGACCTGCCACAAATGCCAAATACATGCAAATCTCATACATGTACCACCTTCTCGATTAGTTGGTCTAACTTCACCATGGCCATTCTCAGTTTGGGGAATCGACATTATTGGTAAAATATCGCCTAAAGCATCAAATGGGCATGAATACATTTTGGTTGCTATCGATTATTTTACTAAGTGGGTCGAAGCTGCCTCTTATGCTGTTCTCACTGCGTCTCGAGTTGCAAAATTTATCCAAACGAACATCATCAGCCGATACGGGGTACCTTCAGAACTGATTTCTGATAACGGGTCACATTTCAAAGCTGAGGTTATTACTTTGTGTTCAAAGTTCAAAATCTCACACCACAAATCATCTCCTTACCGCCCTCAGACTAATGGAGCAGTCGAAGCAGCTAATAAGAATCTTAAGACTATCATTAGGAAAATGTGTCAATCACATCGAGATTGGTCTGAAAAATTGCCATTTGCACTATGGGCATATCGAACTTCAATTCGATCCTCTACTGGAGCTACTCCCTACTCTTTAGTGTATGGCATGGAAGCAGTCTTGCCAGTTGAAATGGAAATTCCATCTCTGAGGGTCTTGTTGGAAAGTCAGTTGTCAGAAACAGATTGGGTTCGCCAGCGGTATGAAGAATTGAATTTGATTGAAGAAAAATGACTGAGAGCTTTGTATCACGTGCAAGCTTATCAAAGAAGAGTTGCCCGTGCATTTGATAAAAAGATCAAGGTTCGTCACTTACAAGTCGGGGATTTAGTACTCAAAGAGAATCGGGCACCTATCTTTGACCCTAGAGGGAAGTTCAAACCAAATTGGGGAGGTCCGTACATCATCAAGGAGATACTACCAGGAAAAGCTGTCAGGCTTCAAGATCATGATGGAATCGAGTTACCAGAACCAACCAACCTTGACCAAATCAAACGGTACTATATTTAAGGAGGCCATTTTTGGCCGAATCAATTTTCCTATTACCTAATTCTTTATCTTCTTTCTCAACCCCTTTGCAGCCTGTTCAAAAAGAGAAAAATTGTGCCTTTTATTCCTTAGCCTGATCACCTAACATAGGGGAGGGAAAAATTCGAACTACGTTTTGGTCTGATCCCAAAAATTTGGGGTACGTAGGCAACCTGAGAAGTTACTTCAGGCTCGACCACACCAAAATAAAAAATAGATTCCCCGATAAAGAAAAAATCTAAAAAGAAAAAATTCAAAAGAATGGGGAAGAGAGTTCAAGAAAAAGTTTAAATGAAATGCCACACAAGGGGCATTTGGGTTTTTGAGCCTCAAAATCCCTTTCATTTTATGCCTAGTCCCAAGCCTACCTATAAAAGTCCTCCTAAGTACCGTGTGAAAAAGTCAAGGAGGGTAGTAGAACATGATTAGACAGTGATTCTAGAAGGTTAGAGGAAAAGAAAAAAGATAAAAAAAAAATGATGAAGCCTGCTAAGTTGAAAACCCGAAAAGGGCGACTTAGGCAAAAATTAAGGCAAGCTCGCAAAGTTGAAAATTGAAAGGACAACTTTGGCAACAATCAGAGCCAAGAAAAAAAAAGAAAAAGCTCGCTAGATTGAAAACCTGAAAAGGCGATCTAGGCAAAAGTTAGAGCAAGCTCGATAGATTGAAAACCTGGAAAGGCGATCTAGGCAAAAATTAGAGCAATAAAAAAAAACATAAGAAAATCCCAAGCTGAGAGCAATTCGAGCCGAAACGTCAGAAATCCGAATAATCAAGTTCAATACTCAGCTTAAACCAGGCATAGATTCAGAAGCCACAAGTATCTTGTCTACGATTGATCTGAAAATTCTTACTTCCCCAAGTAAACCAATGGAGAGAAAGGTGAATTCTATGATGAGTCTCAAAAGGAAATATTTTGTTCTCTTGAGCCTGACTCAAAATCTTTAATAAAATTAATCAAAATTAAAAGTTGAATCTTTATTGCGCTTGTGGTAATCAAATATTTCAAATCTTCATACTAGGGGCATTTTTCTTTTTTCATCTAGATATGTAATTTCCTCCTTATACCAGGGGCATCTTCTTTATGATGTGTTCAATTATTTTCAATGCCATGTTTATTGTCAAACTAGGGACATTTTGTTTTTGAGCAATGTTAATCCTAAAATGAGAATTCCAAACTTAAGGTTACCCTCTTGATAGCAGTTTTTCAAAAAACTCTTGAGGTTCAAACTCAGATTTTAAATTTACAAAACTTTTTTAAAACCTTGAGGTTCAAACAAATGCATTCTGAATCTCACATAGGAGATAGGACATCCATTCTGTCCCAAATTTATTCATTCCCAGATTCAACCACTCTTCTCCAGACTCATTTTCAATCGTTTCTCTCCCAGATTTATTTCTTTGTTCTCAGTTTTACTCAGTCAGTTGCCGCCAAGGGTTATCTTGGATTTTGCTCAGACGCCGCCAAGGGTTATCTTGGACTTTGCTCAGATGCCGCCAAGGGTTATCTTGGATTTTGCTCAGATGCCGCCAAGGGTTATCTTGGACTTTGCTCAGTTTCCGCCAAGGGTTATCTTGGACTTTGCTCAGTTGCCGCCAAGGGTTATCTTGGATTTTGCTCAGATGCCGCCAAGGGTTATCTTGGATTTTGCTCAGTTGCCGCCAAGGGTTATCTTGGATTTTGCTCAGTTTCCGCCAAGGGTTATCTTGGATTTTGCGCAGATGCCGCCAAGGGTTATCTTGGATTTTGCTCAATCTCCGCCAAGGGTTATCTTGGATTTTGCTCAGTTGCTGCCAAGGGTTATCTTGGACTTTGCTCAGATGCCGCCAAGGGTTATCTTGGATTTTGCTCAGTTTCCGCCAAGGGTTATCTTGGATTTTGCTCAGTTTCCGCCAAGGATTATCTTGGATTTTACTCAGATGCCGCCAAGGGTTATCTTGGATTTTGCTCAAATGCCGCCAAGGGTTATCTTGGACTTTGCTCAGTTTTCGCCAAGGGTTATCTTGGATTTTGCTCAGTTGCCGCCAAGGGTTATCTTGGACCTTGCTCGGTTGCCGCCAAGGGTTTTCTTGGATTTATGCTCAGTTTACGCTCAGTTTAAATTTACTTCATTTTGACTCATTTCCAACTCAAACTCTTTGAAATCTATCTCAGATTTTGAGCCCACACACTTGCACAGTTGTTATATCAGTCAAGGAGAATTTTTCAAAATTCAAGGATCTGACACTGCCAGTGAGAGCTCGCGCTCAAGGACCTGACATTTTTCTAGTTCGAGGAGAGTTTTATGCTCAATGATCCGAATACCCCGACGAATTGTTAAATCAGGCTGCAAAATGAACTGTCACTAGCTTTGGCATTCGGATATCGCACTAATCTACCAAGATAGATTTGCTATCTAGTTTGCTTCAACCCTCTGCCAAAGAGGGGCATCTGTAGACACCTCATTTTTGCATCCGCCTGATTAATCAAGTCGTCAACCTGATCGCAAAGGTTCCCAATGATGGATGTCTATTCCAATGCTTTATTTTGTTACCAGATATGTTTCAGAAATCCGGATGAGGTATCTCGAACGGACAAAACTTAGAAACCACGCTACGCTAGGAAAATACGACCCCAGAAACATAGAAATCATCATCTTGCAAACCAAAAAGAAGCTTCACGATAAAAATCACTAAAAATGATTAAATTACCAAAATACCCCTAACCTCAAAACAACCTTAGAGCCTACATTACGCTTAGGAAAATCCGTTCAAACACATAAAACAACAAATCGAAACCAAGTAAACCACTTCGCCAATTTTCACAAAATTTGATAAAATTACAAAAATACCCCTCATAAAGTTCACGATCATTTCATACAAAAAACTTCATAAATGACAAAAACCAACATTCCCATTGAATTCCTTACGAAAAACTAATTCCAAAACATCCTAGAACATTGAAAAACGACTTAAAACGTAAAAAATCATCTCCGAGGGCAAAACGATAATTTCACAATTTTCATAATTAAAAAATTCGAAATTAATAAATAAAATATTAAATAATTAAAGTGAAACATCAATGAAATTAATTTAAAAAGTTGAACCTAAAAAATCGATTAATTGGACTCTCAGGCAAAATTGTTGAGGGTTCGTGGGATATTTCTTTAAGGACCCCTCCATTTGGGGGTCCAAAGAATTAAAGATATAATAGAAGGGGGTTCTCCAAAAATTAAAAGTAAATCAAGCAAGAATGAAGTCAAGGTATTAAAGTCAATCAAGTGAAACTGAAGTCAAAATTAAAGTCAATCAAGCAAGACTGAAGTCAAGGTACTAATCGAGTCAATCTCATAAGACTAAGGTCAAAACCCTAAATCAAAACCCTAATCTAAACTAATCAAGTCAATCTCATAAGACTAAGGTCAAAACCCTAAATCCAAACCCTAATCTAAAACTAATCAAGTCAATCTCATAAGAGTAAAGTCAAAACCCTAAAACCCTAAAGACTAAGTCAAAACCCTAATTGAAACCCTAAAAGAAACCCTAATCAAACCCTAAATGCTTCTAAAAACTTTATAAATAGGAGCCTCCACACCCTATTTTCGTATCAAAGAAAAAACCCTAGGAAAAGTAGGTGAAGAAGCCCCCACAACCCCTCCAAAACCCTAATTTTGGAGCCCCAACTCCTTCCCTAACACCCTTACTCCGATTTTAGCCTAAAAAACACCCAAAAACCTTTCAAAAATACCCCAAAAATCCACCACAAATTCGAAGCATCCAGATCCAAGAAAGAGACACCTTGCCTTGGAGATCAGAAATCAGATCCGGAGACAAAGCGAAGCAAGGAGTACAGTACAAGGAACTGTTTTTCAGATCTGAGGGAATAGTACTTTTGCAGATCGAAGGTAAGATTTTTATTTTTTTATTTTTTAAATCTGGGTTTTATCATTAGCGATGTAGTTATATTTGGTATAAGTAGAGACCGGCATTGGCCGGGCGGGGTTGGTGCCTAACACCTTCCAACCCCGTAACATGATCTCCGGATTCAGATTTCTATAGTAGACTAGTTCTTTTTTATCCATTGTAGGGTCAGTTTGGTTCCTAGACCATAATAACTAGGTGGCGACTCCCAAACCTCAAGGGTCAAAAGCGGATCCGCGCACCCCGCGGATCGAGGGCGCTTTCACCCCCTACCTCTCCATCTTCTTTACCCCATTCACGTCATCACCATTTTTTTTCTCCTTCATATCTCCATTACAACGCAGCCCTCAATGCAAAAACGTGACTGCTACAGCCAGTCCTACGTCTTTCTCTCACTCTCTTTGCCTTCCTTTCACTTCATCAAGCTTCAATAGCGAATCGAAATCACAGCCACAGTAACGTGGCATGGCATAACTCACAAGCTATTTCGATTATTTTTTACGGAATCCACGCATCCAAAATTACTTGGTGAAGGTAAATTATTTTATTTATTTATTTATTTATTTTTATTGATTCTTGATTTCATATTTTTATGCATTTGAACTAATTCACCAATTTTTTAGGTGTACGTGGTACTAATGGCAATTTTTTAAAGTTTCTGAAATATTAATGGATCAACCAATTGACATTATTGGATTGATTTCCTCATTTTGTAATATTAATGGATCAATTCATCGATATTGCGAAATGTATGGGCTAATTCACTAAGTTTGGCGCATGTGGTGATTTTGGAAAATCAAAATTTCCTTGATCAAAATTGTAAATCGACTAACTGATTTTGGGGACATTGAAAATTTGAATTGATTTTTTTAATTGGGCATGTGGTTTAACTCACCGATTTAATACACGTGACGATTCAAAAAAGAAATCAAGATTCTTTTGATTAATAAATTGTGAGTCGACTCACTGATTTTGGGGACATTGAAAATTTGAATTGATTTTTTTTTAAAATTGGGCATGTGGGTTAACTCACCGATTTAATGCACGTGGTGATTCAAAAAAGAAATCAAGATTCTTTTGATTAATAAATTGTGAGTCGACTCACTGATTTAGGGGACATTGGAAATTTGAATTTATTTTTTTTAAAATTGGGCATGTGGGTTAATTCACCGATTTAATACACGTGGCGATTCAAAAAATAAATCAAGATTCTTTTGATTAACAAATTGTGAGTCGACTCACTGATTTTGGGGACATTGAAAATTTGAATTGATTTTTTTTTATAAATTGGGCATGTGGGTTAACTTACCGATTTAATACACGTGGCGATTCAAAAAAAAATCAAGATTCTTTTGATTAATAAATTGTGAGTCAACTCACTGATTTTTGGTACACGTGACGACACAAAAAAAAAAAAATCAAATTTCGTTGATTAAAAATGCATGGGTTAATTCACCAATTTTAATGCACATGACAATTAAAAAATTAAAATTTCTTCAATCAAAATTGTCAAGTTGATTCACTGATTTTGTGTACAGTGGAAATTTAAAATTGAATTTGCCTACGAAATTGGGGCATGTGAGTCGACTCTCTAATTTTTGTATACATGGCATTAAATTGGTTTCATACTCTTCCAAAATGTTACTGAATCGATCCATTAATTTTTTGTGTTAGTAAGCCTTATTAAATTGTGGGATTACATTATACGAAACTCGAGAATCTATGTAATTATCTTAACCATAAGATTCATTTGGCAAACCCGACATAAATCGATGATGATTGGACTATAGTCTTATCCCGTTGATCGTAGGATATTTTTGGATCGTAGTAAAGATTGATCATCTTGATCAGGCGGGTTTGGTGCCTAACACTTTTCGAAACCCGAAATCTGACCCCTTACCCATTATTCGTGGATCAACCCGATCCATTTTGGAGTTATCTATGGTTCCTAGACCTAAGCTAGGTAGTGACTCCCTATTCTTTAAAAATCCTCGAGATACGTAATCGAACCCCTATCTACTATTTAACAGAAGATGAGGGTCGAGACGATTTCAGTGGCGACTCCGCTGAGGATATTCAGGGTCAAATTTGACCCGATCCAAGACTATCCTTAGGTTGACTTTTTTCTCGAGTCAATCCAGTTGACTCAATAAGACTCTTAGATTAAATTAGATTTTGTCCTTTCTTTCATTGGCATGTGATTAGATATATTCAATTGTTTATCTCTATTGATTTATCTGATAATTGGATGTATTTAATTTATATGGATGAATATTTGCGAAAATGCCCCGCGCGTCCCTTTGCACACACTCACGATCATGCATACTCATATTTGTGTCATGCCATGTCCTTATAAACCTAGTAGCTGGATCTAAGCTAACCTGGTCCTTCGGGAGACAGGGGATGCCCGTGAACTCTACAACTTCTGTACAGTACCTTCGGGTATATCAAACTAGAGCACCAGTATTGCTTGACCAGATAAAACTGGGATAGTGTATCGGTGCTTCTGACGAAAGTGACCTAAGCTTTGTCCTAACCTAGCCTCAATCATATAGTAAGCCTAGAACTTAGGTGTGGTCCTACTAGGCCACGACTCGAATCGACCATAAGTGCTATAGGATCGCCTTTCTTTAATCTAACCAAAAGATAAGTGGGTGGACCGATCCACACCGCTCAAATCGAACTTGCAACATCGGTCCAACCCAATAAATGTAATTAAGAGGTTGTGTTGACCAATCGCTTTCTGACCCATTAGTCTGATTGGTAAGTTGATCTTTCAAATCAATATATGAGCCAATCGAGTTAATTGGTTTAATAAAATGTCAATGAGATGATATATCATTTTTTTAACCCATTGGGTAGAATCGATCCAAATGAGATAACTGAACTTCTTTTTCTAACCAATTCTATTCAATGGATTGGACCTTTCTTTAAATCAAAATGACTGAATCACATTAAAGATCGTATCAAAATATAAATATGGCTTGTTTTTAATATGTTAGTAATAGGAGTTAGTTTCTTTTGGTTAGATGGCTCATGATGATGTATGATTGTTGATGGATCGAGCCTTAGAAGCATTCATCATAGTCGAAAAGTACAATTTTGGTGCATATGGACTTAAAAGCGTATTCTCCTTCAAATCAGTGACTGTCAATTGGAACCTTTTATGTGATACTACCAATTTTTGAGACCGGAATTACCATGTATTCCGTTTTGGTTCAATCATACTTTGCCCAACTCATGAAGATTATTGCAATATTATGGGGATAAGCACATTGGGTCCAATGATTCGTCTTCCATTAAAATCCAAATTTACAAAAGAACTCTCAAAAGGATTAGGATTAAGCCTAAAAAAGTAAGAAGATTTACAGATCACGGTTTACTGAACAAGTGAAGACTTCTAGAAGTACACCAAACTCCTAAACATGAAAGTCCTGGGGATTTCGCTCTGGAGCCTCATAGGAAGGCTAGAGATTTTACTTTATGTCTGGGGGTATTGTCAACATATTTTCTGATTTCATTTAGGATGGGTCATCAGTTGTCGGACTTTTCGCAGATATTGTTGGACAACTTAAAAACAAGGTTAACCCAGTCCCCACAATACTTGCCAAGACTTTTGAGGGATTATCAAATGAGAATGCACCAGAAGGGGCAGGATTTAGAGGAAGTCCACATTTGCTTTATCTATGGTTATGTATCCAACTTCGCATCGTAAAATTCTAGCAAATCAAGGTAAGTAAATGGGAAAAATTCGATGAAAAAGAAACATTGATGGATTTTACATCCATGGAAGACTGGAAGGACTGGCTCTCAAATTTGACTACACAAGATGTAAATTGGAATAGATTGGGATCAAGAATGGATGAAAGCACCGTGCTTGCTTCAAAAGGGTCTGATCATGTAATGCTCACTGGTATGCTGAATACATTTTTCTATTACCCAAGGATGATACCAAGACAGATAGGATTCCCTTCATGGATCCCATTGCTCCCGAGAAATCGACATCCTATTAAAGAGTTGACTATGCACTTGGTGGAACACATAGCTATCGCTTGGGACCATCGGATGCTTACTGAATCGGAAGTTCAACAAGCATTCAAAAAGTAGAAGAGATGAATAGAAGAACATGTAGGGTCCTAGATCAAGTCGTTTTTTGCTTTAAGAGGAGACTCTCCTCATTTATTTTATGTTCGCATTTGTTTCATTGGTACGATTTTTAATGAAAAGTCTTTTTTAATAAGGCCCTAATTAACAATAAATCACCTCATCAGACATAAGCTCAACCATCACAACTCATCAATTATAAAAAATAAATACTATCAAAAGGGATCATTTACCTATCACCAGTTCTTAATTCACCTTTGATGGGGTTTCAGGATCCTATTGTGCCTAAATTTAAGTGTCTGCCACCTAGTTGGAGTCGAGAGTCAGGTTGTTTGGGGAGAATATCAACATTTAGCGAACTGTCAGAAATGACTTCTGAATCTGAACTTGTGAAAATTCGTAAGATCTTGGTGGTCTTTCCAATGGATATGAACAGCATAAAGAGCAAGGTAGAAGTGCTAGAACAGATCTCTGAGTCAACAAAAGACCACCTTGACAATTAAAGGGGCAAGGGACCGGAAGGTGGCACAGCTAAGAATCTGGATAAGGTTTATGAATTTGACAGAAATGATGAGCACTTTAATAGTGAACAGAATGACTCAGTTGAAAACAGTCGTGAAGAACATAAACGGGATTGACGGAATCGCAGCAGAAATAGAAGCTTTGAATCAAATCCCTAAGATCCGTCTGTCCGAGAAGTTTATAATGCCAGAAATGAAAAAATTCAATGGAATAGGCTGCGCAAAAATATAGCTTAAGGTATATGTTACCAACATGCGTACAATGGGCCTCAGTGATGAACAGATGACATTGTTGTTCCAGCGTACTCTATCAGGATCAACGCTACAATGGTTAATGTCCCAAGATCCAGCTGTAATAGGGACATGGGAATATATGTCAAGGATGTTCTGGCACCAGTACAAGTACAACACCAAGATAGAAACTTCTCAAAGGGATTTGAAATCCACTAAGCAGAAGAATGGGGAAACATTTACTGATTTCATTAGCCGCTAGAGGGCTAAAGCTGCACAGATGTGAGATAGACCATAAAAAAAGGAACAAGTGACAATCATCTTGAAAAACCTCTCGCAGGGGTATGCTTACCATTTTAAATTATTTTTGGTTTTAGTCCTTTAACTCCATTGGATTTAATGCCATTATCTTTGTCTAAATGTGCTAACATAGATGGAAAGAAAAAGGCTGAATTTGTTAAGCAGATACATGAGAAAGCAATACTCAACATTGAGAAGAAAATAAAATAATATGCAAAACAAGTTAACAAAGGGCGCTGAAAGCTGGTTTATGAACCCGGAGATTGGGTTTGGTTGCACATGCGGAAAGAAAGATTTCCGGCACAAAGACGTTCCAAGTTGCTTCTAAGAGGAAATGGACCTTTCCAAGTCCTTCAACGCATCAATGACAATGCCTACAAGTTGGATTTGCCAAGTAAGTACAATATTAGTGCCACTTTCCATGTTACTGATTTAACTCCTTTTGATGTAAGTGATGATTTGAGGACAAATCCTTTCCAAGAGGAGGAGAATGATGAGGGCACGGCAAACAAATGGATTACAGATCCTATTCAAGTTCCAATTGAACGGATTAGAAGGGCTCGAGCTAAAAGGTTCAAGGAAACTCTCAATGGAGCATTCAAGGCATTTGGACTGAAGTGAATTCTTGCAGGCCCAAAGAAGATGTTCTATGTGTTCCATAAGGTTGGATTTCCAAGATTCAAGCTTTGGAATGATCTGGAAGAAGTTCCTCAAAGAGAACAACTCAAATATTGCGTGAATTAAAGAGAATAGTTGGCTGCTATTAAAGGCATTCTTCTCAAGATAGCTATTTTACTTTTTTTGTATTTTTTATTTTGGTAATTTATATTGCTGAGTTGTAAAGCTTGCATGCTAATTTAGATACTTTCGTTTTTTGTTTGGTTTTGTATGGAGGAAGGAATCCAAGAATTCCTTGTTTTTTTTATTGTTGATTTAGGCGAGTTTTTTAGGGGATAAATTAGGACTCAATTTTTAGAGTCAAACTTAGGATATTCTTAGTTTCCTTTTCTAGTTATTTCCGAATTCATGATAGCATATTTGGGGATTTCTAGCTACAAAATTCGTGGACCTTTTTTATTTAAATAACCATTAACTTATTGAAATAAAACAACTCAGATTTTTATTGATAATTTGGTGAGGGAAAATCCTCTTTGGTTCTTTTAGAACTTTATGAACTTATCAGAATTTTCCATGGCGTTCACCTTCGACTTATCAATCAATCCTTCTATAATTGATTGTGGTGTTTTCATAATACCATGGTTTTTGCTTCACATAGCAACGGGTCGCGGTTCCATACAAACTTGTTTCTAGAATGATCTTTGGAGATTTTCTTGAATTACAAGTTTCATCAATGCTTGACGTGGTTCGCATCAGATAGGTCCACTTCGCATCCTCAAAAATATTAGTAATAATGGTCACGTTGTGGACTTACTAGAAGACATGCACATTTTTCCTTATTATCCTCGCAATGGAGTTTCTTTTTGTGTCGAACTCGAGGATGAAATCTTTTCAAGAATGGGGGCCTGATGTAGGACATCTATAGATCAAGTTATAATCTTAAGTCGTTTCCTAATTGTCGTAGAATTTGTTTCTATTTCCTAGTTTTAGCACAATTTATATTTTCTAGCTCTGATAAGATTTCTATTTTTGTCTAAATTCATTTTTATTATTTAGGTTATGTTTGGTACTATTTTTTTTAACTGTTCAATTACTTATGTAAAAACATTTAAATGAAAATAACTTGTGTAATAGTGCTTTTCAACAATATAAATTCATTTGGTAGTACTAATGATGAAAATACTTAATTAATTAAAATTTTTTTTTTGATATGCAAGCGATGAAGATGGGTATTGAACTAAAGATTTTCAGCATATGATGGCATTTCAAATTTATTTTAATGATGCATTTGTTTGACTATGAAATTTAGGAAGAATGCTTGTTCAAACACATGAGAGTTAGCATGAAGAACCATCTAGGGAGATGAATGGAGAGAAAGAGAGAGGGTACCATCACTAGAGATTGAAAATGTGGGAAAGAAAAGAGGTAGACATAATAATGAAACACTCAATAGAAAAACACTTTCCTTACTAATTAAGTAAGATTTTAAGTTTTATCGAGGATCTTTGAGCTCAAATAGATTAGCACATTAGCACATAACTCCAAAATTTTAAATTAAAATTAATGGTGAAAATTAATATTTTTTATTTTATTTTTTTCTTTCAAATTTTGTAGAATTCTGTCATCTACAACCTGTCCCATTAGATCATGATTTTAATGCCACAAATGAGTTCAACAACCTTTAGTAAGAGTTGAAATCTTACTAAATTAATAAGGCTAGTCGAACTCAACTCACTTTGCAGGGCTCTCATATAAAAGAAATTCACTTCATGGGATTTAAACCTATGTTTTACACCGCCTAAGTAATTAAAAAAAAGTAGGAAGCTACTGTCCATTGACTTCTACTTTAAGTGGTTTTTTAATTATCTACTTATTTAAAGTATATTTTTAATATTTAAATCAAACATAATTTTACAACTTTTTTTTATTTTTTCAACTTAAAAGTCATGGAAGTGCTTTAGGGAAGATTTACCAAATATAGGTTACAATTAAAAATGCTTAGAAGTGCTCAAATTGAATTTTAATAAATTTACAAAATTAGTATAATATTATATATAGGTTAGAAATATTATTTTTTAATCTTTTAGAAGGTATGTTATGATGGAGTTATCAATATAAGAAGTTCTAAAAACGAAATTCAATAAAATTCTAAATATATCAATTAAATTATCTTTTCTCTTTTAATTACTTTTTAATTTATGCTTTATTTTATTTTAAGTCATTTAAATTTTTTTTATGCAATGCTATTGTTATAGACAACGGGCCTTGGTACCATATCTAGGTTTGTGTCCAATCCATAGACCATTGGGCCTTATCCGATAGACTAGTCCACTAAGCATTGGTCCGATCCAAACAACCCTTTTGTTAGGTAAGTCGGGAGGCTTTGGAGGTTTGAACACATGATAAGTGATTTACAAAGAATAGGACAATCCATGATCCTTCAACTTATAAATTAGGATAGAAGTTTCAGAATGGACTGTGATTTTTTGTGACAATCCTTACCAAAAATCAGTCCATTTGAAAACTTCTAAACCATATAGAACAAAACTTGTTAACCAAATATCTTGATCCTATTAGTAAATAATTATAAACTAGAGAGGGTGAGAGTGTGAGGGTGAATCTTTCAAGATACGAGTTGACTCTTCTAATATTATAAAAATACGAGTCGAGTTTATAAAAACTGGACCAAGTCATCCCACTTTGGCATTTTTTTTTATATAAAATAATTAATTTTTAATTTTCTAAAATATTTATAATCTTTATAAATATAAGACTCTCTGGTGGGGCATCTACTAATTAATCCACGCCCTTGTAGAAAAAAAAATATAATCATTTAAGTTTGGAGGTCTATATTTATTAATAAACAATTTTAAATTTAAATAAAACCACGGTTGAGATTTTGAGAGTGATACCTGGTACATCTAGATTGTAGAGTAGGCCTCTAGTAGTAGTAGTAGTAGTAGTGGAACTCAAAAGCACGTTGTTTCCAAAGTCCAAACAACACCTCTGAAGACAAGAAGCCGAGTTGGAAAATCATCGTCAGCGACAATCCTATTAAGATCAAGCCGTACATATTCCAAAAAGTTGAAACGAACCCAACAGACGCATAATAACAGAAAAAGAAAAAAAACAACAAAGGCCAAATAGTGGCAGAGACGTATCGTTTTCAGATCTAAGGCCGCGTGTAAAACAGAACAACACAGCCAATGGTTACATAAAGATTGACATCTCGCTGTCTATGATCCACTAAGATTGTTTCTTGAAATTGAATGGTCATTTTCACCTTAAATTTGGTTTAAATACGGAGATATTTCTACTGGTCATGAGATTTTAACAACTCATGTTGCTTTAACGGACGATATTATATTATCAGCTTTTCTTCTATGGTGCTAGTTGTTTATAAGACTTGATTGCTTTGCTTTGCTACAGTCTGATATGCTTCTACTGGCGTGCAACAAGAAAGAGAGAGAGAGAAACAAGGTTTTTGGGTGGTTTGGCTAAGAACTGTCATCCTACAGGCTACTCTAAGGTGGATGGTAAAGCTAGAAGTGTTGGCTGGTTTTGCTGAAAGAGTATGGGTACCTCTGTAGATCGTTACACCTATGAAAAGTGAATTTAAAAGAAGAAAGAAGGTAAGAGATAAGATAGAAGGAAGATTTATGAAGTAGGTTACTCAAATAAAACATACTCGAGAACGAAATTATTTTGTATTTATAATTTGTTTTCTCAGGTACTAAATGGGTAGAATATATATTAAATCAAATGGTATTTTTTTTCTCTGGGTATTTTATGCCGGTATCTTAGTATAAAAAAAAAAAAAAAACAGATTAAGAAACACTTAATTACATAATTAAATAATAATCAACGGTAGAATACATATATACATATATATGAAATGTAGAAGGAAACATTAAAGAATTTCTCTCTCATTGAAACTATATATTGGTGAGATTTATAGAGAAACAGAGATTTGATCTCTTTCTCCTTTTTAAGCTAGGCTGCAAATCATCACCATGGTAAGAGATTTAGAGAGATCTCTTTTCACAGTGGAAATGAGAGGCTGTTTAAATGAAATACTATAAACCTGTACTTTAAAAAATAGTTTAAATGAAACTTCAAAAAACCATAGTTTATACTTAGATATATTTAAAAAATATATATTTTATACTTTAAAATGAAACATTATAACATAAAAGGAATAGTTTAAATGTAACTTAAAATAATACTTTGCATAAAATAGAGGCCATAAAAAATTACCGACCAAAAATAAATAAATAGAGGCAATCACATTTTTATCAACAATAGATGGTAACAATACATTGCATAAGCTTTACAATATATGAAGAAAATGATGAGTTACTGTATCACAATAGTATCAGTCCATCCGAATAGATTTGGCACCCACTCATTTAATCATTTGCACAACTCAATCATAAAGAAATTGAGATTAATCACTACAAAATTTTAGGTTTTTAGCGGGGTCAAAAACAGCCGCAAAAACCAAAAAACCGCCGCTATTAGTAATAGTGACGGCCAAGTGTAACGCCACTAAAAGCCATATGAGCCTTATAGTGGCGGTCAAAAACCGCTGCTAATAGATTGTATAACCGTCGCTATGGTTATGAGTGGATCTTATAGTAACGGTCAAAAACCGCCGCTAATATATTGTATTACCGTCGCTATAGATATAAATGAGTCCTATAGTGACGGTCAGAAACCGCCGCTACTAGTGTATTACTGTCGCTATAGATATGAGTAAGATCTATGGTGATGGTTAAAAACCGCCGCAAATTAGTTTTTTTCCATAGCTATAAATACAATTTTGAATGCTTTATAGTGGTGGTAATGGCCACCGCTAATAAGATTTTGTTTGTTTATTTTTTTTTTAATTTCTTTTATTTTAAAATTATTTGTAATTAAATACCTATTTTTATACAACCTGTCAATTAAACTCAATTACTTAGTAAATCAAATTAGTTAAGAGACAAGTACAACAAAATGATAAGTCGATTGAATTAAGAGCCAATGCTTATAAATCCATGTTTTTCACTCAAAAAACAAAAGCTATCTATCATGGTTGTTGTTGTGGACACTGATCATTGTCGGGTTGATTGTGCTGCCCATCAACCTACAATTCATATACATTAATCAAATTAGTCATATAAATAAATATTTATTTATTAATAAAATATTTTAAAACACAACATATTCTATTATCGGTGAGAATTTACCTTTCTCATTAGAGTAATGATCAATTCGTTGAGTCTCTCCACCTCAGCATCTCTCACAATTTGTTGTTGCTCTAGAGACTCTAATTTCTTCTTCAACCTATGTACCTCAGCAGAATCGCTAGAGGAATTTTCAGAATATGATGCAAATAATTTGCTAGGAGTCGGTCCCAGGCCGACACCACGAACACGACTATGTCTATCAGGACCCAAGACTTGAGATAATACATCATTTCGACCTGTAATATCTTGAGAGTCTTCTGGTAATAAACTCAAAAGTTCTTTTATCTTGTCCTGCAAAATATTTTAAAAATTCTTATTATCTTCAAATTCAGATATTAACATAATTGATTAATGCTTGATGAAAATTATCTAAAATTAAACTTACAATCTTCTCCGCCATGACCAAATCATTGGGCTTGTGTGTCATGAGAAATAAGATTGCTCGACTTGGCTCAGTATTCGTTGAACTCTTTAATTTCTATGTGCATCACATTAAGACAATGACAACAAGATTAATTTATAATATAAATAATTGGGCACGGAATTGATAGACAATATAATAAAAATATATATATACCTCATCATATCTAATACAAGCTATACTCTTCGTCCCAATCGTATGGGTCATTGTCTGTTGAGCACGATTTGCCTTATTTCTATAACTTCGAGATTGTACATTAAATAATTTGTGAGAAGTTAAATATATAATATATAGAGTACCTTATAATTTGTTTGCAACTTTTTAAAACTCAATATGTATAAATTTCAAATATAAAATGTACCTGCCCCTCCTCCGAATTCCAAAAGGCTACGAGAGAATACCATTGAGTCTCCAAAATATAGGATGGACGATTGGCACATCGAATTGCATCATCTTTGTATTTATCATAGAATTTAATTTTCAACTTACATTTATGATCCCTCCACTTCTTGCCGATAGATTGTAACACAACTTGTTTAAGTGTGGCGGGATGTCAAATTTGGCCTGTATCAAAAATCAATTGAAAATTGAAAATTATGGAATCAAAATTGTTCAATGCTAAACTCATAAATTATCTAATATTATATTATAATTAATTTATACCAATGTTGTCTGCCATGCATTTTCCTTCATTGATTCTGGCATTGCATGCCAATCAAGGATGTCAAGGGGAAACATATGGCCATCGCGGGCCAATATAACCCTTCAAGACCAGGGTTAGAAGGGAAGTATACATTCTTCAAGCCATATCTTTTTGCAGCCAAAGCAGTTGTCTCACCAATGTAGGCTACAACATTGTCCCACCGTTCTGATTCAGAAACAAGATTGACCCAAGCCCTATTGTAATAGGGTAGATTGAAAAAAAAAACAAAAGAAATACCTTGTTAGAAAGGGAAGAAACCATATGATAGTATTTAGGAAAAAGAGAAGGTGAGATCTATGAAACAAGATTGACCCAAGCCCAACTTCAATTGCTTCCCCATTTCCCACCTATACCACAACAGCCATATGTCATAACAGCAGTCACCTGCTACCATTTCATGCCCATAACAACTTCATTTGCGTATACAACTTAGGAATTATTCTAAAGAACTTGCAAGGCATGAAAATTTGTTTGCTAAACATACCTTAGAAAGTAGAGCTACTACAATTGCGAAAATGCAAGGGATCTCTTTAGCAAGTTGGAAGATAACACGCACAACAATGAAAATCTAAAGATCCTTCAACTGCAATAGATACAATAAACCAAACATCAAGCAATCAAGCTAAGAACACATAGACTCTGATGAGTAGAGGGTCTCTATAAAATAATTGAAAATTTTCATCATTGAACCATTATAAAATCTTTAGAATTGAGTATAAGCACATTGACTTATAAACAAGAGAAAAACAGTGTTGGCAAATTAACTTCATTTGTAGATGCTAACAATTGTAAGTGTTGTAATAAAACACTTAGGTACATTATGTGCTAGTGAAGAATGGAATGAAACTAGAAATGGTAGTAGGCGAGTGGAATGACATCCAAAGCTATTAAGTACAGTGAAAAAAGGTGTTTGTCGGGCTCTCTAAATAGAAAAACACATGAGAGATGTGGGGATAGAAAAAATAATGTAGAAAGATTTATCTACCTTTGTGTAATTTGATTGAATAAGGTGTATATTAGCAGTAAAAAAATATTTCAACCAAAGTAAATGGGAAAGTTATGAACTAAACTACATTATGTGCTGAAGCCTCTGCATCATTTTGAATTGAGATAAGTAGTTCTTTTTGTTCTTCAATTTTTGCGTAAACGTAGATACATAATCATGAATGTTTAGTTACTTTCACTTTTCATAAGAACACCTAAAGTCCTAAAGCAAGAACCCCGAACAGTAAGCACACTACAAAGCCCCTACACTACCCCCTGCATCAGGAATAAGTGCACTCTAAGCCATGGGGAACTAAGCCCTCTCTACTCAAAAGCCCTCATAATAAACACAATACTATGACATAATTTGATGCTCTTTAGATTAGAAATTTTTTCCAAAACTACTCAAATTGAAAGAGCTGATCTAAGATATACACTCAAACATCAAGGAAATAAATATGAAGGACAAGGCAAGTGCAGAATACATTCGAAAAAGTCGAGATGGTTGAACGAATAAACTATGGAACTTGTTCTACATGTTTAAATGGTTGAACTATCAAAAAGAATAGAGTATCCACTCTGTTATAGTGTAGAAAATTAGCATCATATATTCCTCATCCCAAATATTTGGAGAAAATATACAGAAAATATAAGAATTCAATCAAAGAAAACCAAACTGAGCTCTTTGATCTTTAATCAAAATCTGAAACATGATTTGGAGGTTTTGATATTTAAATCAATCTATAAACTGGAACAATTGAGATCAGTTTGATCTCCAACCAAACCAAAGTGAAAATCGCCATCTGATCTCAAATCAATCTGATTAAATCGCTATAATCGAATGAGAAGATACAGAGAGAGAGAGAGATGAAAAAGACGATACCTATTAGAAATAATAGATTGATTTCCGCCATTAATATCGAAAACCTTAGAACCCTAGCTGGAGAGGAGAGGAGAAGATACATGGAGTAGAGAGAGTGAGATGATTTCCACCATACATACATACAGAGAGAGAGAGATAGAGAGAGAGAGAAAGAGAGAGACGATACCTCTTCGACCAAATTTTCGCCATTAGATTCGAAAACCTACATGGAGAGCAAAGAAGAAGATGTAGAGAGAGCAAAGACAGACGTTCAAAGCAAATTTTCGTGCGATGTAGAGAGAGCAGAGAGCTACGTTCAAATCGACGCGCGAAGGATTTTGGGAAATTTTCCCCGGAGAATTGATTTTCTTAAAAAAAAAACGTGAGTTTTAGCGACGGGAATTTTGGCCTTCGCTAAAATGTTGTCGCTAAAACCCCGCAATTTTGTAGTGAATCCTATTTTTAATTGTCCTAATTCTTGATTTAGTCGTTAAAATTCTCTTTCTTGCTCTCCTTTCTCATATATATAGTCGCCAATCTTTCAAGTAGATTAAAGTATCCATCATCTCTGAAATCAGATGACTTCTATACATAAAGAGAATTCTTCAACCTGCACTAAATGTTAATTTCGAAATAATTGTAAACTTAAGAATGACTAGTAGTTCGTATAGCATCACAGAAAGCATGCAATATTGTATGTTGGACCCCTTTCACCATTACAAAACATTATAGTTATTCTAATGCCAATTTTCCAATGTATCAGAATCCAAATAATGTTGTAGCTTGGATGACAAACTATTTTGGGTAGAAGGAATCCTAAACGATCAAGAGATAATAATCAATGAAAAGTAGATTTAACACCATTATCTTCTTCATTAATTTATGCTTCACAATAAAACCATTAGAAGAAAAGATAAAATAACAATTATAATCTTTAGAAAATTTGCTAACAAAAAAGTGATTTTACAAAAATTCTGGATCAAGTAATACATCATTTTCATAAATACGATCGAAAGAGGATTGAATAATGACTGAACCATTATGAATGATTTGCATATAAAAACTATATTGACCAATACGTTTTCAGAACCAATGCACAACTTAAAAGAGAAGCATACACCTGGATTAGAAATTATGTATGCGGTGACACCACTATCAGATACCATTATGGATTTCATAAATAATAAATTATTAAAGAAGATAGTGCTCCAGAAAGATGAGGGATAGTAACATAAGCATGATTAGGAAGCATCATTACAACATTTTCGATGTATAGCGGCGGATTTTTCCGTTGCTACAAGATAGATTTCCATTGGTAAAAACTATTTGCGACGGTGAGCAGCGAAAAAGAGATCCGTAGCTGTTGCCTCGGTCGCTAAATGTAGCAGCGGATATGATGTTCCGCTGTTATAAGTAATACCTATAGCGGCGAATATTAGTAACCGCTGCAATAGGTCATTTAAAAAAATATATATATATATATAGCACATATAGTAGCGGATATTCGTATCCGCTGCAATAGATCATTTTTAAAAAATAAAAAATATAACATGTATAGCGGCGAATTTTAATATCTACTGCAATCGATCATTTAAAATATATATATATAACATGTATAGCGGCAGATTTTAATATCCACTGCAATAGATCATTTTTAAAAAATAAAATACAACATGTATAGCGGCGGATATTAATATCCACTGCAATAGGTATTTTTTTTCTTTAATATATATATATATATATTAAAATATAATATGTGTAGCAGCGGATATTGATATCTGCTGCAATAGGTCTTTTTTTTTTTTAATATATATATATATATATATATATATATATATATGGGTCGGGTTCCTGCAACACACATTACGACACACATATAGACAACGTGTTTGTCTTATATGGGCAAAAATGTTTGGAATGGGCTGATTTTTTGTGAGGATGATCTCTGTGATGAGGGGATCATCCTGGCAAAAAATCGTCCCATTCCAAAACTTTTAACCCCATCAAAATTGATTTACAAAAATTGGACGGTCTATAATTTTTCAACAAAAATTGGACGGTCTAGAAGTTTCATAATGAGCTGATTTTTGGCAAGGATGATCTCCTCACCACAGAGATCATCCTCACAAAAAATTAGCCCATTCCAAACATTTTTGCCCATATAAGACAAAACACGTTGTCTATATGTGTGTTGAAATGGTTGTCGTTTGAACCTGACCCTATATATATATATATATATATTATATTTACCCTATGTCCTCCAACCTGCATACATTGAAAACAAATATACAATAAACAACACAATATGGAACGTGAAAATGAATATTAGCAACGTTCTATTTCTTATGAGCAGAAGTGAAAATGAAAAACATTAACATTATCCATGAAGAAATTATGAAGTACTACATTCTAGATGTATCTTTTATTTTTTTTTATTTTAATGTATAAATAAGTTAATAATATATCCAACTAATTAAAACATAGAGGATTATGAGCATGCTTATACAGAAGTACTAATTATTCTCTTTCTGAATTGCTAAGTGTAAGACAAGTTTGCAACTATGATCTCAGAATCATTAGAAAAATATAAATTTCATAAATAAAAGGAGAAGGTAGTTGTCGATCCATACTGAGTTTGCAGCAGCCAGTAATGTGACATGATTGACAATCATGGCTCCATCCCTTATAAATCTCTTTCAATCTGCTATATTACATCTTTTACATCATTATTTCCACTTAAAATGTACTACAAATGTGAAAGCCTAAAAGAAATCATCTTGATCAAGAGAAAATCCTACCATCATTGGGGCTGTTCGTGGGTCAATCGACATGTCCGCATCAATCCTCAGCATGCCTCGGCGTTCTATTGACCAAAATATTTCACACAATTAGTTATCTTTGATTAATATACAATATCCGAACAAACCAAGAAAAATAATAATAAATAACTATTTTATTTATCTAAAAAAAGAAAGAGCAGCCCATGAAAGATTTTGGTAGCTTATAGTTGCTAAATGGTCCACTTAGTGTTTGTTGTAGTATTGTCCATGAGAAGGAGCTTGTGAGAAATAATGAAAGAATGAAATGCAGAAATAAAGATTTCACAGATGCCTATTAATTTCACAAATGCTTATTAAGAACATGGAAAGGACAAAGCGAAGAAATGTTCAAGAAACCATTCTACAACCAGTGTAATAATAGTATCCCTACGTCATTCCAGTATTCGTACCAACTCTTGTCAATGTATGATCCAATTTGTTTTTCTTGAAATAATCCACATTTGACATGGTTTATCGTGAATGACTAACAATTATAGGTTTATTTCCTTGTAATTATAACTAAAATTGTTGATGGGTAATTAGAAAATGGTTCCATTCAGAGGGCTACTAAGATTGTTGAAGAGATTTGGGATTGTCATATATATATATATATAAGGGGCGGTTCAAAGGACATATGTAAAAAATAATAGTTTTTCAAAATATGGGTTAGAGGTTTTGGATTGTGCTGATTTTTTGCAAGGATGGTCACTATGGTGAGAAGATCATCCTCACAAAAAATCAGCTCAATTTGAAACTTCTAAATCCATCAAAAGTGATTTACAAATTATTGGCAAAAAATCAACGGTCCACATTCTAAATCACTTTTAATGGGGTTAGAAGTTTCAGATTGGACTAATTTTTTTTTCCGGATGATCTTCCCACCATAGATATCATCCTCACAAAACATCAGCTTAATCCAAAACTTCTAACCCATATTTTAAAATTTTATCAATGTTACATTGTTTTTATATATGTCCCTTGATCTGTTCCCATATATATATATATGCGGTAGTGAAACTAGAATCTGTGCATCCATTTTTCAAGTCATTATTGGATCTTACAAGTGGAATGTTTATAATAAAACAACCAACTAGAATGTTGAATTGGCAAAGAAAAAACAATAAAGGTGTTTTCGGTTTTCTAGTTTCAAGTGAATCAATTAGGTTAGATGCTTCATGAATCATAATGCATGGAAGTTTGCACACCACACTCCCCAAGCTAACTTACCACAAGTACATCTTTGCAAGCATCAAGGCTTTGGAAAGCCCCAAATGCTCAAAAAATTCCCTAACTTTTTAGAATATCCTAGTAGCTTTTTCTCCATACAACTCTTCCACAACCTACACATGTAGTCAAGTTCACACCCATTGCATGTAAAAAAACAAGTTCACGAGATTAAGAGCATGAGATGTACCATACACCAACTAGCACACATAATAGGAAAAATTTGCAAATGATATTGGATTTATTGTGACCAATTAAAATAAAAACATAAAGAGATGGAGAAAGGAATTTCCCTATGGATTAAGGTTGGAAAAAATTTCATTAAGATGGCTTGGCATACAATCTATATGGACAGTGAGCAGAAAATATCAATCAGACACAAGTTCATAAGATCTTAAGAAAAAGAAGGCCTTTCAAAAAATTGAAATCCCATATTTTATTCACTAAGTAAAGGCCATCTTGAGAAATTTAAACCATTCAATCCAATTATGAAGAGTAGAATTTCCCAACTACAAGACAACTATCTAAATACAAAAGGCATGAAATACTGATAACCAAAACATCAAATGCAAGCCAATACACAGAGCACAAAAACTTCAAACAAGGGACCATTTGTGTAACACCCTGTGTTTTTAACTCGTATCTCGAAGAGATCAGATAATATTTATTCAAAGAATATTCTAAAAAGATAACTTAGAGTAAAGTACCCAAATTATGCTATGTTCATTTTTGTTGAAAATCGACTTCACCATTGGTTTCAAAATGATCGAAATATATACTTTAGCCTGTAAGCAAGCTTGAATTCAAGTTCGAGTAGAAAAGTTAACAAATCCTCGAATTTCGTGTTAAGTGGGATCCAAATAGTAAAATTTTCTTTAGAGAGAGAATTAGGAAAATTCAACATCACCATGAGATCCGTAGCAAAAAATTATTAAAAATGGAATACTCGTTTGTCATTTTTCGAGTCCGGATAGTCAAGTTACGGTCGAAACTAGAAATGATGGGGAAATTACAAGTATGCCATCAGCCTTCTTATAAAAGAAAGTAAACTTTATTTTATTCTCATTTGTTCCCTTTTCTCTAAAAGATCCAAAGCTCAGATTTTTCCCAAAACCTAGGGTTCTCCTCTCTTTTCCTCAAGATCCATTAAGAATGAATGACCGTTGAACTCTGACAAAAAAGACAAAGTTGTTGGCGACGACGATAGCTACAACCTCAAACTCCTAATTAATCCATTCTCATTTGTTTTTCCTATCCTCCATCAAAATCCAGTCGTGTGGTTCGAGTAAATCTTAACACATTTTCACCGAGGGTTTCATCGAGTAAGAATTAGGTCCACCCTTCATTGTGGAAGCAAAGGAGAGTGCCGTCGTCAAAGGGGTTGCAAACCTTCATCCTCTTTGCATCAAACTCAGCTCAACACCAACTCCTTCACCACCAACTTTGATCCTCATACGAGTTCATCGTTGTCGGCGTTCACAAACAAGTAGGGGACTTTCGATTCCTATTGGTAACTTTAAATTTCGAAAAGTGCATTTAGGTTGTTTTAACAAAACTTATGGATTGTTTTAAATCGTAGAAATCTTTGTTTGAATTGATATTCATGCTAGAAATAGAGATTTAATGTGTTTTATTCGTGTTTTAAACATTGAATTCGTGGGTGGGTTGAATGGTTTGAAGAACGGAACAAAGATCCAAAGAAGGGATCGAAAAACCCAAAAATCGTGAGTGAGGTTCAGGCTGTAGGCGGGAAGGGTCGGTGCCACCGACAGAATGAGGCTTCTGCCACCTACGAAACCAAGAAGTCGTCGAAAATTTTGTTATGTCTGCAGATGCCGTCGGTCCCACTGACACCTGTCGATGAGTATTCTGTCGGTTCCACCGACAGAACTATGGTTCTGCCACCGACAGCCACCAACAGAAATAGTTCTCTTCAAAACTGTGTTCCGACTCTTGGCTTGACTCCCCCATTGCCTATACACTATTTCTCACCCTTCATTTCATTAAAAACAATAAAGTAAATGTCCTCTTTAATTTTTACTTTCCATTTACTTTAAGTTCTTTAATGAAATTAAGGTTTTACCCCCCATTTCGGAACAATGGAAATGATTTTAAGATCCAAATCTCAAAGGATCAAAATTCGAATTTTGGTTTCAAGAACAAAACGTAATTTCGACGTTTTCGGCAAATTTTCAAAATGTAATAACTTTCGCATTACTTTGAATTAGATTACAAAAACTATATGGTGTCGAATCTCGTGATCAAGACTTTCATTTCGAAAAACCCGTTTTCCATTTCGAGAACTTTGAAAAATTGAGTTTCCGACACTTAGCCAAATTTTGACCAGCTTCCCTTATTTTTAACAACTTTGGTCCCGTGCATCGCCGGGACCTTATTTTGAATAAACCTTGATGGTTTTTGGATGGAAAGACCAAAAATGACTTTGAAAGATTGGAAATGGATGGTTTGATTTGAAGAGACGAAAAGTGAGAATGTCGAGTGAATGAGAAAATGGATGACTCGGTAAAATGTCAGAGTCACACCCAAGGGGTGACGTCTGCATTTTACATTGTATGTTGTATGTAGGTTGGTGAAAGGATATCCAGTTTATTAATGAAAGGATTGTATGTTTATTTACGATTATGTTAGCGCGTGCGCTGAGTACTGTTATTTATTTTTAGGCCGGGTGGCCACGGTTGCATGGTAGAAACTGGATATCCGTTCTTAATCCTATTCTGTTAATTTCTCTTTTGTTTTAAATGAAAAATAATATACGTATATGTAGCTATTTTGTGAGCTGTTAAAGGGTTTATGAATGCCTGAAGGGATAGTGCGTCACATCATCCGGAGGGGTGCACTATCCTGGGATGTACGGTAGGGACCACCAAGCTCATACGTGGTATGGGACGCGTATGAGAGTGGAGTCACAACTAAAATTCGGGTCCATTCTTTTCTTATCTTTACTAGTGAACGTGTATTGTAAAGGTGATCGTATACGAGTGGAGTGTCATTTGGGAATCATATGTTCGCCTGATAGGCATAGACGAAGATGATTGGTCAGTGATCACTAACAATCTAGTAGTAGTCGAACGTTCTGACACATCGAAAAGAGACCCATTGCTTACGGTCACGTCAAACGGCCAGCCTGAGCCGGATAAATGGTCACTAGTGTGGTAAGTGCAGCGACCGGCCACAAAATCAGGAATTAAAAGCCAGATTTATGTTGTAATATCAAGTCCCGACTAGGAGCGATCCAATCATGAATCCCAACGCTCAAATTCCATTACTCCACCACTTGTATTATGTATCTGTGTTATATTTTGAATTATAAACTGAAAAGCATGTTTACTATTTCATTGTTGCCAACTATATTTGCATAAATGGAAAATGTATAATGAATGTGGATGATTGATGTTATGTGTAATTTTTAAACTGTTTAGCTGCTCATCCCTAGCTATATGTACCACTTAACCGTAGCTTCAATTGTAAAAACTTGCATGTTTTGAAATGATGCAGTATGATTATTCGATCACGTTAGGATAGGTTATTAGTGGGAATTGCTTGTGGACCTACTGGGTAACCATTGTTACTCACCCTTTCCTTCCCTTTTTTTTAGTTGCAGATCCTGTGCTTGGGGAGGCGAGTAGTGAGCCATCCGTCGAGGAGTATCTGGTTGGTCAGATCGACGATCAGTGCCCATTACCCAGTGAGCATTGGGATTATTTCTCCTAGGAGTTAGTTCGTCCTAGGAGTTGTACATAGTGTTTTGGGACCAAGTACTGGGTCTACGTTAGAGTGAGGAAAAATTCTGTAATCCTGTATAACTTTATACCTTTTTGCGCAACTCTGACCTTGCTTCTTTTGTTGTTCATAAAATCTATCGTCTTCCGTTTCTTAGTCATTGTGGATTTGTTGCTTTATACAGGATTGTTTGGAGTTGTTTATCAGGTTTGAGTTCCGCGAAACGCTAACAAAAACAGAGGTGACCATGCCGAAATTTCGAAGCGCCACCTAGTGCCTCGAGACGACTTTGGGATTTGTGTTAGCGTTTGGCGGGGCGCCCCAATTTGTTTTGTGAAGACTTCTTTTTTGGTGTAATAATACTTGGCATGGATTATGTATCTAGAAATAAGATAAAATGGTAATCAAACAAATTATGTAATCTATCACTAGGAATTGGATAAAGAATCTTAGTCTCAACATGTAATAAATACCAGTTCTAAAAAGTTTTCAGACTTTCAGAACTTAACAAAAAAAAACAAAACATGAGAGAGCTACATGAAAAAGGCTTATAGGCATAATAATTACAATCATATTATGGTATAATTTCAAGATATTCTATCATCAAGAGAGGAAAATTTCCATCTTTTAAGCTAGTTATCGAGAATCAGAAATCTAGAAATAGTTATCTTTGATGGTTGAGGATTGAATTAGTGAGAGTAGATATGAACACACGGACACATGAATTTGCAAACTTTGAAATGTAGATGCACCTTAAAAACACCATTGATGTTCCGATCGCCTACGATGAAAGTGCATCATGTTCTCTTAGCTCCTAGCAGTATTTCCAGCATCTTATGATGATCTCCATCATAGTACTTTGGCTAAAAATTAAAGACAGATTCACGTATTATAACATGAATCCTAAAGACAAGGACAATGATGATTTTTCTTTGTGCTAACGTGAACCAATTCTAAAGGACAATAGATATACTTATGGAGGAAACACAAGCACCACACACAACGAGTATTTTCCATGAGTTCCACATTTGAAATGCTTCTCAAAGAAGCATAGGTGGTTAGGCATTATTCACACAGTGTTGAATGTTTTTACAGGTTCACGGATGTAACACCCCGTATTTTAACTCGTATCTCTAATAAATAGATAGTGTTAATTTAAGGAATATTCTAAAAAGATAACTTAGAGTAAATTATCCGGATTAGGCTATGTTCATTTTTGTTAAAAATCGACTTCGCCATTAGTTTCAGAATGATCGTAATATATACTTTAGCCTGTAAGCAAGTTTGAATTCAAGTTCGGGTGGAAAAGTTAACCAATCCTCGAATTTCGTTTTGAACGGGATCCAAAATAGAAAATTTTTGTTAGAGGGAGAATTAGGAAGATTCGACCATACCATTAGGACCGTAATGAAAAATTATTCGAAATGGTATACTCGTTTGTCATTTTTTGAGTTCGGATAGTCAAGTTACGATCGAAACTAGAAATAATAAGGAAATTACAAGTATGTCCTTGCCCTTGTTATAAAAGAAAGTTGATTTTTTTTTAAGTCATTCTCTTTTTTCTCCAAAGCACCCAAAAACTCAGATTTTCTCAAACCTAGGGTTCTCTCCTCTTCACCTTAAGATTTGTTGAGAAGGAAGGACCGTTGAACCTCGACGAAGAAGACGAAGTTGTCGGCTACGACGACAGCTACAATCTCACCCTCCTTGTTAACCCATTCACGTTCGTTTTCCTCACCCTCCACCAAAAATCAGTAAGTACATTTGGGTATCATTAAACTCGGAGCTTCACCTTGTTAGTAGAGGTTCGTCTTCTAGGGTAGAAGTAAAGGAGAGTGCCGTCGTCAAAGGAGTTGCAAACCCTCGCTTACTTTGCATCAAACTCAACTCAACATTGACTCTCTTGCCACCAACTTTGATCCTTGTACGAGTTCATCACCTTTGGTGTCCACAAATCAAGTAGGGGACTTTCAATTCCTATTGATAACTTTAGATTTCTGAAAATGTGTTTTTAGGGATTTTTATTGAAATGTGTTGTAGTTATAAATCGTAGAAAACTTTTGTTTAGTTTTAAAATTCATAGTAGAAGTAGTTGTTTGATGGGTTTTATCAAATTTTGATAACAAACTCGTGGGTGGGTTGAATGGTTTGAAGAATAGAAGAAGAAATCGAAAATGAGATCGAAAACTCGAAGGTTCGAGTGAGGTTTAGGACTGTCGGCGGGAAGGGTCGGTGCTACCGGCACCTATCGAAGGCATTCTGTCGGTCCCACCTATAGAATGAGATTTCTATCACCGACGAAATCAAGAACCGCGAGAAAATTTTATTCTGTCGGCAAATATCGTCGGTCCCACTGACATCTGCCGATGAGCATTCTGTTGGTTCCACCGACAGCATCCTGATTCTGCCGTCGACAGCCACCGATAGAAACAGTTCTCTTCAGAACTGAGTTCTGACTTTTGCCTTGACCTTCCCTATTGCCTATACTTGATTTCCTACCCTTCATTTCATTAAAAACATTTAACTTTAAATTCTTTAATGAAATTAAGGTTTTACCCCCCATTTCGGAACAATGGGAATGATTTCAAAATCCAAATCTCAAAGGATCAAAATATGAATTTTGGTTTCAAGAACAAAACGTAAATTTCGACGTTTTCGGCAAGTTTTCAAAATGTAATGACTTTCACGTTACATTGAATTAGGCTATAAAATTTATATGATGTCAAATCTCGTGCTTGAGGCTTTCATTTTCAAAAACCCATTTTCAATTTCAAGAATTTTGAAATTTTGAGTTTCCGACACTTAGCCAAATTTTCACCAGCTTTCCTTATTTTTAACAGCTTTGGTCCCGTGCATCGCCGGGACCTCGTTTTGAATAAACTTTGATGATTTTCGATGGAAAGACCAAAAATGACTTTGAAAGATTGAAAATAAATGGTTTGACTTGAAGAGACGAAAAGTGAGAATGTCGAGAGAATGAAAGAGAGGATGAACGATAAAATGTCAGCATCACACCCGAGGGGTGATGTCTGCATTTTACATTGTATGTTGTGTGTAGGTTGGTGAAAGGATATTCAGGTTATTAATGAAAGGGTTGCATGTTTATTTACGATTATGTTAGCGCGTGCGCTGAGTACTGTTATTTATTTTTAGGTTGGGTGGCCACAGTTGCATGGTAGGAACTGGATATCCATTCTCAACCCTGTTCTGTTAATTTATTTTTTATTTTAAATGAAAAATCATATATATATATATACGTAGTTATTTTGTGAACTGTTAAAGGGTTTGTGAATGCCTGAAGGGATAGTGCGTCACATCATTCGGAGGGGTGCACTATCTTGGGATGTACGGTAGGGACCACCTAGCTCATACGTGGTATGGGACACATATGAGAGTGGAGTCACAACTGGAATTCGAGTTCATTCCTTTCTTATCTTTACCAGTGAACGTGTATTGTAAAGGTGGTCGTATACGAGTGGAGTGTTATTTTGGGAATCACATGCACGCCTGATAGGCATAGACGAAGATGATTGATCAGTGATCACTAACAATGTAGTAGTAGTTGAACGTTCTGACACATCGAAAAGAGACCCATTGCTTACCATCACGTCAAACGGCCCGTCTAAGCCGAAATCACCAGTGTGGTAAGCACAGCGATCGACCACAAAATCAGGAACTAAAAGCCAGATTTATGTTGTAACATCATGTCCCGATTGAGAGAGATCCAGTCGTGAATCCCAACGCTCAAATTCCATTACTCCACCACTTGTACTATGTATCTGTTGTTATATTTCGAATTATAAACTAAAAAGCATGTCTACCATTTTAATGTTGTCAACTGTATTTGCATAAGATGAAAAATGTACAATAAGTATGGATGATTAATGCTATGTGTGACTTTTAAACTGTTTAGTTGCTCATCTCTGGCTATATGTACCAGTTATTCGTAGTTTCAATTGTAAAACTTGCATGTTTTGAAATAATGCAGTATGATTATTCGATCACGTTAGGTGAGGTTATTAGTAGAAATTGTTTGTGGACCTATTGAGTAACCATTGTTACTCACTCTTTCCTTCCATTTATTTTAGTTGCAGAGCCTATAGTTGGTGAGGCGGGTGTTGAGCCAATAGTCGAAGAGCATCTGGTCGGCCAGATCGACGACCAGAGTCCGTTACCCGGTGAGCATCATGACTACTTCTACTAGGAGTCTGTTCGTCCTAGGAGAGGTCTATGTTTTTGGGGCTGAGTGCTAGGTCTATGTTAGAGTGAGGAAAATTTTGTAATCCTATATAACTCTATCCCTTTTTGCGCAACTCTGACCTTGCTTTTTGTTGTTTATAAAATCTTCCGTTTTCCGTTTCTTATTCATTGTGGATATGTTGATTTATAAAGGATTGTTTGGATTTGGTTTATCAGGTTTGAGTTCCGTGAAGCACTAACATAAACAGAGGAGACTATGCCGAAATTTCAAGGCGCCACTTAGTGCCTCGAGGCGGCCTTGGGATTTGTGTTAGCGTTTGGCGAGACGTCACAACGGAAGTCATTCAAATTCACTTATTTTATTCTGTAAAGGTTTAACTAATTTTTACAAGACAATCAGTAAGAACATTAACTCTTCATCTTGAAGTACTCCAAAAAATCATAAATGAGGGCCTTTTTACAAGGTTACTAATCTTTATGTAAAATTTCTCAGATCCACTATAGGTGGAAAGTGATATTTCTAGTGCCATGTTGTAGGCTTCTACGGGAGGTGAATAACAGAAATTGGCAAAAACCTTATACCTGTCAAAAAGAAATTAAAAAAAAGAGGGCAAGCCTCACCAAACATGGTCACAAGGTGGCTGCTGATCGTTCTGTTGTTTTCTGTTCAAGTATAGATAAGCTTATAATGTATAGAGTGCACTCTTCTATAAAGATTTTTACTTTATTTTCTTTTATCAAAATAACGATAATTATCGAAACAAACAAATAAAAAAAAATAATGTCCTTTTGTAGCACAGATTTACCACATATTCTTCAAGATCATAAAAAGTAAAACCCTAACTAAAGCATTAAAAAGAATGACCAAACCTTGCATGGAAATCAATAGGTGCAGGACACCAGCTAATGACTCGGATATCTTTTGGAAGGGCTCTATTCAGCACCCTCACATAGTCAATTTCTTCTGTTGGGAAATAAATAGCCAGAAAAAAATGAACAAAACTTAGATTGAAATGACGAAACAACAGTGCGACAATAATCCTGAGGGATGCTTTTTTTAAAGATATAAAAATGATTGAATTAAGATAACGATGCTCGAGATGAACATCAAAATCAAATGTGTATGTGTACAAAAGGCTTTTTTTTTTTTTTGGGGGGGGGGGTTACAAATTGAATCCCATGTAAACAAAAAATAACATATGAAATAAAAGGCGTACAATAGGCTTTTACTGCTTTTATATATAAGTTTCAATGAGGGTTCTTTTAACATATATGTAAGTTTTAATTAGCTAGTGCACATTTTTGCATTTTATTGCTTCAAAAACTCCAAACAAGTGCTTAAAAAAAAGGCTATTCATTTTTTTTATCGGTATAGGGTTAGTAGTCAGCATATGAAGTAGGGTCCAAGGGGGTTTGAACCTAGGACGTAGGAACAACACTCCACATGTCTTACCACTTAGCTAAGTGGGCACTTCAAGCTCTATTCTCATGATTAAAGCTTTATCCCACAAACTATTTTGAGTCATCTAATCCAATCATGTTCTATGAACCCATTCTATCCAGGGCTTTAGTTCTTTGTTAAACCATACGAGCCATCATAACAATGAATAGTAAGATCTGTGATAGATTTTGCCCATTTTTTTTCCACAGTGATATTAGCATAATGAAAATTGATGACAACTAAAATATCAGTATATATGAAAAGGAGAAAATGAAAATCACCTATATTTTTTGGAGAAATTTCCTCATAATTTGCATGCAGTCCGGTGTCCTTAAGTTTTCATCGTAAAAATAAAGAAATCACTTGCGTCTAATGCCACTTGTGATATTAGTCAATCAGTTAAGGAGATAAGGCATGCTTCATGAACAACCACAAGAAGGATATATTTGAGCACATGACCCAATATTATCCACATTTTAATTTTACAAAAAATGAAATAAGTAGCAAGAAAATACAAAGATCAGATATTAAAGGATATGAAAGCAAGTTAAACAAATTTGGAGGAATACTTTGAAGACTTTATAGTAGATGGGACTTATTATGTAAGCCAAAAGGCTAACTTATACTACATCATAATTCGTTAAAAACAACTGTCCAGATGGGTCATTAAAAATTATTTTTCTGAAATACAAAACCACTACCACAAACTAATTTCTCACCTTCAAATTATTGAAACCTCATTTGCTTCTATTGTCATGTAAACTCAAAAACACCACCACCATAAGAAGCAAACAAGTTAAGTGCTTTAGTGAGAGTGGATGGTGAATAAAGGATTATGAACATTGAGAAGTTAAAATAACTGAGCCAACAATAAAAGTAGGTACCTCTGCAAAGAAAGCTAGCACACTAAGCACAAGCATGAGAAAAAATGAACAGAAGTCTAGCAGCACAAAATTCTGCAAGGAAGATAATATCACTAGGGGCAGATACATATAACACATAATGTGGAAAGTAGTAGAGAAAAATTTTATTAGTAAAATATGCATTTGAATAGTCTCAGTTCGTATACTGGTTAATCATTAAACAAACTAAAATGCCTACGTGGAGTTACTGAGAGGAGAAAATGGTGTAGAAGTTAAAGATATAGTTTGTCTTTTAGGTCTTATTATCATGTTAGGATGAAGAACTACTCTACATTAACAGAACAAGTCAATCCATGACTGTCTAACTCTGTTTCACGATTCAATCTTTTGAGAAACATAACAAATTAAGATCGTTAGAGCTTAGGTAAATAGCAAAAGCAATTTAATTTGATGGACATATGAAATTTTGAACACTACTTCGTTGACCAATGTGTTTGCTGCAATAGGGCAAGCCAATATCCTAAATGAAAACACTGTGCCTACAAAAGGAGATAAAATTATACTAAGATAACCACTTCTACATTTTCATTACGAATTTAATAGCATTTCTAACTAGCATATATATATATATACTATACTTCATTACCAGGAAAGAATTTAATAGTCTTAATTTTTCATAGTAGAAAACAATGAGTTTTACTCATTATCGTCTAAAAGTTATTAGACATGTAAGATGTAACACTCGAATCTCTATATGCCCCTCCACATAATAGTGGCTACATTTAAATGCTGAATACATGCTAGGATGGTAGATGCTGCCCGCCAAAGCAAATATATATATATATATATGGAAGATGTAACACACAACAATTTTAAATCAAATAGTATCAAGTTAGTGAACTTACACAGGTTGATCAGATGGCTTTGCTCCAGCTCGTATGAGGCAGTAGTTTATCCCACCAGTTATTGATGAAAATAAACCAACTAAAATTGTGTAAATAGGGTGGCTTCCACTAATAACATTTGTGATGTCATTCAACAATGACAATGACAATGTACCACCTGTCTGCACTCCTTCCCCCATTGTGATAAAGCTGAATTGTTCCATCTGAAAAACAACATCACCTTACTAAAATTTCAAACAGAAAAAACAAATTGGGATATGACCATCTCATAGAGAAAGTGAGATGGTGGAAGAAGAGGTGAGTTACCATAATCTTCTTGTGCCATTTAGCTATGGACTTGTTTCAAAATGGAGCTATTCTACAAGATATGACATTTAAGAGTCTATTTTATTAATTCGAGCAACCAAAACATAAGAAAACTAAGAACAGAAAAAAAAAGTGTGTGAAGAGAAAATATGCAAACCAAATTGCATTAGAAAGCATCAACTATATCTTCTCAATTATAGGCTACTACTATGAAAACATATTGAGACTTATCGAATTAGCATTCCTAAGGAAAAGTTCAATTGGACCCTTCATTAGGGGATGGACCTACAACCATTGACCAACATTCTCCCCTACATCTAGAAGAAATAATACATATAATAAATCACTTAACAATGTAGTTTGTTAATATGTGTGACTATAACTGATGCAACTAAAACATAAGAATTTACCAACTGGAATAATATAAACCCACCAATTCATTTCACTTACTACAGGCTGGCTGTGCATAGCAAATTGCTCACAGGATATTTACATATTGTTCAAAACTTTTGGTGAAAAAAGGAGACAGAATTATTTCGATACATAGTAAAAAGTTGATGTATTGTAAGTATCATAGATACTTCATAATTCATATAAGCAAACACATATTACCAATTAGTTGGATAGATTAGTACTTTATTCATACATTTTAAAAGTAATAATGTGTGCATGTTGTACTAATAGTTTGTTCATGTAAGCAAGTATTTTACATATCAATATTGACATTGCTATTCTCATTTTTCAATATTTAGAAGCCTTAGGAGTATTCTCCCTTTTCAACTGTTAGATGGATAACCATCAAACTATGAAAAGTAACCATAAGAAAAACATATTGATATATGTATCTTTGAGTCTGATGGGTCAAAAATAGTATAACTATACAACATTATGATATTCTTGCCTATTAATTATTATTAACTATATAAAAGCAAAATATAATTATGCATTATAGTGATGTTTTGAATTTAGATTGTTGAATCATGAGCTTCTATCAAAGGCTATTAACTGCAAGCATATGAAGGTACTCCAAAGCAAGGAGAGCCTCTGCCATGTAAAACCTGAACCATAAATGTAGAAGTTAATGCACTGAATTCTAAGCTAGGTAATTTCTTTATATGATCACTTTAACCCATGTTCATAAACGTATAGTCCGAATTGTATATACTGAATACTCAAGCAACCTGTTATTCAGAGTGACAAAATTATTGTAGATACACATATTAATGTATGTGAAAGCTTCTATACTGAGAATCCAGAAAAATTCAATTGAAAAAATAGGAACAACATTAAGTATGACTAAGAATCAAACATAATCACGGTTATTTAATAGGAGAGTTCATGGGAATATCGTTGTTCTTCCCACCGGAGTTAATATTAATCTTACTTTTACCTTACTTGTGGGGCAAGTAGGGGATCGAACCCAAGAGAAAGGAGGAGTAAAGTTAAGCTAAGATAATAAAATTCAAACTAATTAAAAGGAATTAAAACTATTTTTCTTTGTATTTTTGAACTTATAAGAAGATTTAAAATTGCTAGGAAATGAAATAAAGTAAATGATGTCAAAAACAAGTAAACTTATGAAATTAAAGCACCATTGGAGGTGGATCTACCTAAAATATGTTGATAAGCAATTCCTAGTCTCTAGCCTTTTTATAACTCAATCATAAGGGCTTGGTGTTAGCTCCTTAGATCGAAAAGTTTAGCAAATGAAATCAAATGAGAGAATACAAATAAAGTAGAATTCCTTCAAAACTTCCTACTACCAATTATCTAGTTTAAGCATAGTTTATCTTGATCTAATCTAAGCATAAAGTATTTATATTAAGAATAAAATGTGTAAGAAATCTTAAAGAGAACTCATAAGAATTTTAGATAAAAGAAATGCATGAAATTAGAAACAACAAAAAAACTTGCTATAGGCTTTTCCACTCTCCAATGGAGAGAGCTTAGCCTAATGTCATTGCAAGAGGGGAGGATAAGAGATGAAAAAACTTTTCTTCATTTCATGGAGAAACTTACAAATTCTTTTTCTTATACTTCTTACAAGACTATTTAGTTAAAAAGAAAATACTAGAAGATTAAAATACAAAAATATAAGAAAAAAGGATAAGAGTCTTAAATTAAAGGAGACTTGGATGAGATAACCAATAGGGGCCATTTTTCTTGAAATTGGGGCTCTATTTATAGAGAAAAATGTGTGTAGAAGAGTCCAAAAGTAGCCTCTGATGAGACTATCATTGTTCTTCTCACCAGAGTTAATAATAATCTTACTTTTACCTTACTTGTGGGGCAAGTAGGGGATCGAACCCAAGAGAAAGGAGGAATAGAGTTAAGCTAAGAAGATTAAATTCAAATTAATTAAAAGGAATTAAAACTATTTTTCTTTGTATTTTTGAACTTACAAGAAGATGTAAAATTGCTAGAAAATAAACTAAAGTAAATGAAATTAAAAGCAAGTAAACATATGAAATTAAAACACCATTAGAGGTGGATCTACCTAGAACATGTTGATGAGCAATTCCTAGTTTCTAGCCTTTTTATAACTCAATCGTAAGGGTTTGGTGTTAGCTCCTTAGATCGAAAAGTTTTGTAAATGAAATGAAATAATGGAACATAAACAAAGTAGAATTCTTTGAAAACTTCCTACTACCAATTATCTAGTTTAAGCATACTTTATCTTAATCTAATCTAAGCATAAAGTATCTATATTAAGAATAAAAGGTGCAAGAAACTTAAAAAGAACTCATAAGCATTTTAAATAAAAGAAAGACATGAAATTAGAAATAACACAAGAACTTACTATAGACTTTTCCACTCTCCAATAGAAGGGAACTTAGCCTAATGTCATTGCAAGAGAGGGAAGATAAGAGATGAAATAACTTTTCTTCATTTCATGGAGAAACTTACAACTTCTTCTTCTTTTACTTCTTACAAGACTATTTAGCCAAAAGAAAATAACTAGAAAATAAAAATATAAAAAATAAGAGAATAGGCTAAGAGCCTTAGATTAAAGGAGTCTTGGATAAGAGAATCAAGATGGGACCCTTTCTCTAGAGTTTGAGGCTCTATTTATAGAGAAAAATGTGTGTAGAAGAGTCTAAAAGTAACTTCCACTTTTCTTTGCACATAAAGATAAAAGAGGAGAATATGAGTTAAGGATTAGGACATTCCAAAGTAGGCCCAAATACTTTTGCCTTGTGATTTTGATTCCAAATTGTTGATTTTCTGCACAAGAAACATACGTAATTAGATTTATCTAGTAAATAAATTTATTTAAATATATTTAAGTCTAATTAACATGCAACATGATGTTTTGAGGCTTATCATGATTATTACCTTAATATGGAAAAATAGGTACAAAAATCAAGATAAATATCTGAAAAATGTGTGTATAATTGAGTGTTTGGAGACACTCATCACAACCCCCAAACTTACCGTTTTCTAGTCCTAGAAAATAAAACTGCACTTTCGCAGGCTCCTCGACTGCATTTAGCTAATGCAGCAAGCCCTTGAACCACTAGGTTACCCCGAATGGACGAGTTTGACTCGTGAGGGTTGCAGAAAATATACTCACAAAATTTGAAAATAACTTTGAAGTAAAATAGTCAAAATCAATACTTATATTGAAAAGCACAAATTTTTTTTTTTTTTGTCAATCAATTGGAAGTACTGCTTGGTATAGAGTCCCAACCCTTATTTCTCTATGATAAAACTTAGACTTAAATTGACTTTTGAGCGATAGTGGTTCTAACTCAGAAATTTAAGAGATTTGATTTCTAGAATGAGTTTTAACCTTCTAACTACTCAAGAGTAACTGGAGTAACTTAGGATTTAATTCTAAACTTAAACATTAAATAAGTGGAAATCCAACACATACACCCCCAAACTTAAACATTATATTGTCCTCAATATGTCAATATATACATGCAAAGGTAAAATTGAAATTGACAAAATGAAATGAAGTGGGTTAGATAGCACCTGAGAAAGACCTTACAGTCCTGTTTATATTTAACACAATGTCCCTTGAAACGTGTGCGTTACCTCCAGAAGCGCTAAGTTTAACGTCTTTAACCAGACGAAAACAAAGTTAATTTTGATAGACGGGATCATCGAGGAGAAGAACTTACTCATGCGGAACATACTCGAGAAAAGGTTTGAGACGTTGGCCATTCACTTTGAAAGTGGATCCATCCTTAGGATTAAGGACTTCAACAGCACCATGGGGGTAGACTGTTTGGATAATATATGGGCCAGTCCATCGAGACTTAAGTTTTCCTGGAAAAAGGTGGAGTTTGTTATCATACAACAAAACTCTTTGATTAGGAATGAAATTCCTCCTAAGAATGTATCTATCGTGAAATAATTTGGTACGTTCTTTGTACCTTTTGGCACAATCATATGAGTCATTCCTAATCTCTTCTAACTCGTCTAATTGTAACTTTCGCTTTCCACCGGCTTTATCAAAATCAAAGTTGAGGCTCTTGATCGCCCAATATGCACGATGCTCGAGTTCTATAGGGAGATGATAGGCCTTACCAAAAACTAACCGGTAAGGAGACATCCCTATGGGTTTCTTGTATGCAGTCCTATAGGCCCAGAGTGAATCACTGTATCTCAAAGATCAATCTTTCCTTGAAGGATTAGCTATTTTTTCTAAGATAGTCTTTATTTCCCTGTTAGAAATCTCCACTTGCCCACTTGTTTGTGGGTGGTAAGGTGTGGTAACCTTATGCGTTATGAGGTATTTCTTCATCAACGCAGCAAATATCTTGGTGCAAAAATGCGAGCCACCATCACTTATGATAGCTCGTGGAGTACCGAATCTTAAAAAAATCGTCTCCTTGATGAAATTTATCACAACCTTGTGATCATTAGTTTTACATGCCACAGCTTCAACCCATTTTGACACATAATCAACGACAACTAGGATATATTGGTAACCCTGAGAGATAGGAAATGATCCCATGAAGTCTATACCTCACACGTTAAAAATTTTGTGATCAAGATAGGATTTTGAGGCATTTCATTTTCCTCAAGATTTTTCCTAATCTCTAACATCTATCACAAGATTTGCTAAACTCGTGGGCATCACGAAAAATACTAGGCTAGAAAAAATCACATTGTAAGATTTTCATAGCGGTCTTCTTACCACTAAATTGCCCTCCGCAGGCATGATTATGGCAAAACTCTAGGATATTGACTTGCTCACAGGTTGGAATACAATGTCTAATGATTTGATCGGGACAATACTTAAATAAATATGGCTCATCCCAGAAATACCATTTTGTTTTTGACAGAAGACGGAGTTTCTCTTGATTAGTCATTTTTACTAGGAATTGACCTGTAACTAGGTAGTTGACATTGTCCGCATACCATGGAGCGTTGGCTTGAGAAATTTGCATAAGTTGCTCATCGGGAAAGGATTCAGAGATGGGTAAGGATTCCTCGGATAGCTTGTTAACTATCCTAGACAAGTGATCAGCTACGATATTTTTTGCCCCCTTTTTGTCTCGAATCTCAAGATCAAACTCTTGTAGAAGTAGAATCCAACGGATTAACCTTGCTTTAGCATCTTTCTTTGATAGAAGGTACTTTAATGCTGCTTGGTCTGTGTAGATCACGACTTTAATCCTATGAGGTAGGGGCGAAATTTTTCAACGACATCGACCACTGCTAGCATTTTCTTATCTATTGTAGAGTAGTTAAGCTGAGCATCGTTAAGGGTTTTACTAGCATATTGGATAACATGAGGTTGTTTTTCGATTCGCTGACCCAAAATAGCGTCTATTGCATAATCTGAAGCGTCGCACATAACTTCGAATGGAATGTTCCAGTTTGGAGGTTGAATAATGGGTGCCGAGGTTAACTCGGACTTGAGTTTGTTGAACGCAGAGAGACATGACTCTGAAAAGTCGAAAGGAACATCCTTTCCCAATAGCTCAAATAAAGGCTTCGAGATTTTCTCGAAATCTTTAATGAATCTACGATAGAAACGCGCATGACTTAGGAATGACCTAGTTTCTTTAATCATTTTAGGAGGTGGTAATTTTTCGATTAGACCTACCTTCTCGTTATCTACCTCAATCCCCTTAGCAAAAATAATATTCCCTAGCACAATCCCCGATGTTACCATGAAATGACATTTTTCCCAATTGAGGACTAGATTGACCTCTTTGCAACGTACAAGGACCAAAGTCAAGTGATGGAGACATTTCTCAAAACTTGGTCCCAAAATTGAAAAATTGTCCATAAACACTTTGAGATATCTTTCTAGTATGTCGGAGAATATACTCATCATACACCGTTGAAAAGTAGCGAGTGCATTGCACAATCCAAAATGCATGCGACAATACGCAAAAACTTCCAAAGGGACAGGTGAAAGTTGTTTTCTCTTGATCGATTGGAGTAACAGGTATCTGGTTGTACCCGGAATAACCATCTAAGAAGCAATAATAAGAATGTCCTGCTAGACACTCTAACATTTGATCAATGAAAGGTAAGGGAAAATGATCCTTAGGAGTCATCGAGTTGAGTTTCCTATAATCGATACACACTCTCCATCAATTTTGTACTCGAGTGGGGATTAATTCGTTGTCTTGGTTCACTACCACAGTGATACCAGATTTCTTAAGAACTACTTGTACAAGACTCACCCAACGACTGTTAGAGATAAGATAGATAATACCCGCATCTAGCAATTTCATCACTTCCATCCGAACCACGTCTTTCATGACAGGATTTAGTAGTCACTGAGGTTCTAAGGAAGGCTTAGCGAAATCTTCTAAACGAATATGGTGCATCACCACAGATGGACTAATTTCCTTGATGTCAGCTATGCTCCAACCAATAACTTCTTGATGTTTTCTTACTACTCCTAACAACTGTCCCTCTTGAACTTCATTGAGGTGAGAGGAAATGATCACGGGCAAGATTTGATTCTTGCACAGAAATGCATATCTCAAGGTCTCTAGAAGTGACTTGAGTTCTAATTTTGGAGGTTCGACATGAGAAGGAACAAGATTGGATGTGCGCATAGGAAGACTTTCAGCTTTTGCGTGCCACCTCACAAAATCTAAGAGTGAAACGGATTCAAGCAAAGCATTGACTTCGCTTATAGACTCTTCTACGTCCAAGTCAAGGTCAAAGTGAGCCAAACATTTCGTTAGGGGATCAGAATACCCTAATTCTTGATACGTTTGATTGACTAGAGTATCTATCATGTTCACTTCCTCCATACCATCATCTACATCAATTCCTTGGAAATTGTGGAAGACGTTCAGTTTCATTTTCATATCCCCAAATACTAAAGTCATAATCCTATTTCTACAACGAATGACTGTGTCAGACGTGGCTAAGAATGGACGTCCTAAGATGATAGGAATATGACTGTTCGAATTGATGACTTGCTATGTGTCTAAGACAATAAAGTCAACAGGAAAATATAAATCTTTGACTTTAACTATCACGTCCTTCAACTATATCCTTTGAAATTTTTATGGACCTATCGGTTAGACTCAACGTGATATCGTGGGTTTTAAAACCCCCAAACCTAATTGTTTATAAACCGAATATGGTAAAAGGTTCATACTAGCCCCTAAGTCTAAGAGACATTTTTCGACCACTAGATTTCCAATATGAATGGAAATTGTCAGACATCTAGGATCTTTAAATTTTGGTGCAGTCGTTTGTTGGATGAACGACGAAGCTTGGGCTACCATGATGGCTTCCCGAGAAAATGGTGTTTTCCTTTTAGTTGTGGTAAAATCCTTTAGGAATTTCACATAAGAAGGTATCTGCTTAATGGCATCTAGGAATGAGATATTGATATGCACATTTTGGAAGACTTCTAAGGCACCCTCAAGTTGCTACCCTTTTTAGAATCTCTAAGAAGATGGAAAAATGAAGCTTTTGGAATTGACAAAATGATAGGAGGATTCTCCAAATCTTTTTCCTTTTCTTTTGGAGACTCTATGACTTTTTTTTGAACTTTGTCCTTCTCTAGGACTTTTTCTCCCTTGTCAATAGGTTGAACCTTGTTGTCCACCTTCTTTCCCGAAAGCAAGGTGTGGATAGCCTGGACTGAGTCTTGTGGAGTTCCAAAATAGCTTCCTACTTCGTATTGACCTTTTGATCCGTTTGGAATCAAAGGTTGACCTCTAGGGTTAGGGATAGTCTAACTAGGAAATTGACCTTTCTCTTTCCCACTCAAGGAGAGAGCTAACTACCCCAACTGAACTTCCACCTTAGCTATGGATTGCGCAGTGACCTGGTTAATCTGAGTTTGATTTTGATGGGATTACTGTTGAGTTTGGATGAACTGTTGTTGTTGCCTCATCAACTCGGCAATCATAGATTCTAAGGACAACTATTGTTGGGCAGGCTATTGGTAATTGGTCATGGGATCTGGTATGATGGCTCTGCAATCTGTAGATTGTTGGGGCTGATAAGGGACTTGAGAAAAAATGGCTTGGTTTGTGGAAGAACTAGATTGCCTAGGAAAACTCTTATTGTAACCTGATGGAACACTAGATTGAATAGGTTCGTTCTGTCTGTACGAGAAATTAGGATGGAACCTATTATCTAGGTATTACGTTTGGCTAAAAGAGTTTGGAGTTGACTTCCTAAAAGCACTATAGCCATTAATCGCATTTGCTTGTTCAACTTTGATTTGAGGCAAGGTGGGACAACACTCGACCAAATGGTCGTTGCCGTCGCATATGACGTACAAAGAACTCGGTTCAACAGTCAATTGCAAAATTGTACGAGGGTCTAAGTGAGGTTTGGATGCTGAGATGGTAAAGGCATCTAACTTCTTCGTAAGATTGTTCATCCCACTCACTAGACTAGACATAACATTTTTGAGATCAGGGTCTGCCTTCATGTCATACATGCCTATCTTTCTAACCGGATCATTTCTATCAAACTCTTCTTAGTTAGTACTCCAATTTTGAGCACTCTCGGCTAACTCTACGAGGAAATCGTACGCTTGGTTGGGAGTCTGGTTCATGAACTGACATTTATTCATTGACTCGACTAAGGTACGTTGATTCATTGTTAATCTTCTATAAAAATTTTGCACCAACTGTGCTTTGTCAATGCCATGGTGTGGGCACTTGACCAATAAATCATTGAATCTTTCTCAAGTTTGGGAAAATTCATCATCAGGATGGGCTCTAAAATTTCTAATGGAGTCCTTCATTTTCTCAATTTTGGCCACGGGGTAGAATTTGGCCATTAATTTCTTGGATAGAACATCCCAGGTAGATATGGAACTTAGCTTTTCCACTCTCCAATAGAGGGGAACTTAGCCTAAAGTCATTGCAATAGAGGGAAGATAAGAGATGAAATAAATTTTCTTCATTTCATGGAGAAACTTAACTTCTTCTTCTTCTACTTCTTACAAGACTATTTAGCCAAAAGAAAATAACTAGAAAATGAAAATACAAAAAGTAAGAGAATAGGCTAAGAGTCTTAGATTAAAGGAGTCTTGGATAAGAGAATCAAGATGGGACCCTTTCTCTAGAGTTTGAGGCTCTATTTATAGAGAAAAATGTGTGTAGAAGAGTCTAAAAGTAGCTTCTACTTTTCTTTGCACAAAAAGACAAAAGAAGAGAATATGAATTAAAGATTAGGGCATTCCGAAGGATTAGGGCATTCCAAAGTGGGACCAAATGCTTTTGCCTTGGGATTTTGATTCCAAATTATTGATTTTCTGCACAAGAAACACACGTAATTAGATTTATCTAGTAAATAAATTTATTTATATATATTTAAGCCTAATTAACATGCAACATGGTGTTTTGAGACTTATCATGATTATTACCTTAATATGGAAAAATAGGTAAAAAAATCAAGATAAATATCCGAAAAATGTGTGTATAATTGAGTGTTTGGAGACGCTCATCAGCCTCCACTTTTCTTTGCATAAAAAGATAAAAAAGGAGAAATGAGTTAAGGATTAGGGCATTCCAAAGTGGGCCTAAATGCTTTTGCCTTGAGATTTTGATTCTAAAATGTTGATTTTCTGTACAAGGAACACACGTAATTAGATTTATCTAGTAAATGAATTTATTTATATAGAATTAAGCCTAATTAACATGCAACATGAGTTTTCGAGGCTAATCATGATTATTACTTTAATATGGAGAAATAGGGATACAAATCAAGATAAATGTCTGGGAAACGTGCATATAATTCAGTGATTTGAGATACTCATCACACCCCCAAACTGACCTTTTTTTTCTAGTCTCTAGAAAATAAAACTACCACTTTCGTAGGCACTTCGACTGCATTTAGCAAATGTAGCAAGCCCTTGAACCGCTAGGTTACCCTTAGTAGACGAGTTTGACTCGTAAGGATTTGCAGAAAATATACCCAGAAAATTGAAAACAACTTTGAAGTAAAAATAATCAAAATCAAAACTGATATTGAAAAGCACGAGTCGTTTTTTGATTTTGTCAATCAATTGGAAGTAATGCTTGGTATAGAGTCCCAACCCGTATTTCTTTATGAAAAAATTTAAACTTAAATTGACCTTTGAGCGATAGTGGTTCTAACTCAGAAATTTAAGAGATTTAATTTCCTAGAATGAGTTTCGACCTCCTAACTACTCAAGAATAGCTGGAGTAACTTAGGGTTTAATTCTAAACTTATCATTCTATCGGGGTAGTGAGAAGTATGGACATTCACTTTAATATCTCTAAGGGGCTTTATCTGTGATATTCCAGTATACTCATATTTTTACACTTGATGGCTTTCACCCTACTAAAACTTTACATAAACTTTTGGATGTTTGATTTTTTTTTTTTTTTAAAGTAGGCAGCCATTTTCAAGGTACTCAATCTAATTCAATGGTTGTTGTATAAGGTGTATACAACCTAGTTTTATTTTTCTTCTAATCAGTTAACCAATTGAAAAAGGAAGTCAAAGTTCATCAAACTCAATTTTTCCTTAAATTCTAGGTAAAAGGGAGGTAACAAACTCTCTTAATACAATCTAGACTCTTCGTAACCTTATTAGAAGTGAGTATAAACCAAAAGGTAACTTTGCTTTAACTTTTGCTTAAGAGCAACACAAATGGGGACTCTAGATCATAGTTTCCTATGAAAGACTGATTAAATATCTTTAACTAAGTGCTTAAAAATACAAGCTAAGATTTTGAGTAAAATACAACAAAGTCACCAACCAAATATTTTTAAATTTTTTTTTTTTTTGGAAATTTCAAATTTTTATGTTTTTTTGGTATAAAAGAAAAAACAAATAAGTGGAAATCCGACTCATACACCCCCAAACTTAAACATTATATTGTCCTCAATATTTCAACATATACATGTAAAGGTAAAATTGAAATTGACAAAATGAAATGAAGTGGGTTAGATAGCACTTGAGAAAGACCCTATAGTCCTGTTGATATTTAACACAATGTCACCTGAATCGCGTGGCTTGTCTCCCAAAAATGCTAAGTTTAACGTCTTTAGTCAGACGAAAACTTAGTTAATTTTGATAGATGGGGTCATCAAGGAGAAAAACTTCCTCCTGCAAAACATACTTGAGAAAAGGTTTGAGACGTTGGCCATTCACTTTGAAAGTGGATCCGTCCTTAGGATTAAAGACTTCAGCAGCACTATGTGGGTAAACTGTTTGGATAATATATGGGTCAGTCCATCGAGACTTGAGTTTCTTAGAAAAAAGTGGAGTATGTTATCACACAATAAAACTCTTTGATTGGGAATTAAATTTCTCCTAAGAATGTACTTATCGTGAAGAATTTGATACGCATTTTGTACCTTTTGGCACAATCATACAAGTCATTTCTAATCTCTTCTAACTCGTCTAATTGTAACTTTCGCTTCTCACTGGCTTCATCAACATCAAAGTTGAGGCGCTTGATCGCCCAATACGCACAATGCTCGAGTTCTACAAGGAGATGACAAGCCTTGAAAAAAACTAACCGGTAGGGAGACATCCCTATGGGTGTCTTGAATGCGGTCCTATAAATCCCTCAAAGACCAATCTTTCCTTGAAGGTTGACTATTTTTTCTAAGAAAGTTTTTATTTTCCTGTTAGAAATCTCCACTTTCTCACTAGTTTGTGGGTGGTAAGGTGTGGGACCCTTATGTGTTATGAGATATTTATTCATCAAAGTAGCAAAGATCTTGTTGCAAAAATGCGAACCACCATCACTTATGATAGCTCGTGGAGTACCGAATCTTGAAAAGATCGTATCCTTGATGAATTTTATCACAACATTATGATCGTTAGATCTACATGCCATAGCTTCAACCCATTTTGACACGTAGTCAACAACAACTAGGATGTATTGGTAATCCTGGGAGATAGGAAAGTGTAGACACCCCATTTTTGCACTCGCCTGATTAATCAACTCGTCAACCCGATCGCAATGATTCCCAATGATGGATGTGTATTCCATTGCTTTATTTCGTTACCAGAAATGTTTCAGAAATCCGGATGAGGTATCTCAAACTGACAAAATCTTAGAAACCACGCTACGCTAGGAAAATACGACTCCAGAAACATAGAAATCATCATTTTTCAGACAAAAAGAAGCTTCACGATAAAAATCACTAAAAAACTACCAAAATACCCCTGACATCAAAACAACCCTAGAGCCTACGTTACGTTTAGGAAAACCCTTTCGAACACATAAAAACAAATCGAAACCAAATAAATCATTTCGCCAATTTTAACAGAATTCGACAAAATAACGAAAATGCCCCTCATAAAGTTCACAACCATTTCACACAAAAAATTTCATAAATAATACAAACCAATATTTCCATTGAATTCCTTACGAAAAATCTATTCTAAAACATCCTAGAACATAAAAAAACCGACTTAAAACGTGAAAAGTCCTCTCCAGGGGCAAAACGGTAATTTCACAATTTTCATAATAAAAAAATTCAAAATTAATAAATAAAACATTAAATAATTAAAGTGAAACATTGATGAAATTAAATTAAAATTTTGAATTAAAAAAATCGATTAATCGGGCTTTCAAGTAAAATTGTTGAGGGTTCGTGGGATATTTCTTTAAGGACCCCTCCATTTGGGGGTCCAAAGAATTAAAGAAATAATGGAGGAGGGATCTCCAAAAATTAAAATTAAATCAAGCAAGACTAAAGTCAAGGTATTAAAGTCAATCAAATGAGACTAAAGTCAAAATTAAAGTCAATCAAGCAAGACTGAAGTCAAAATATTAAAAGTCAATCAAGTAAGACTAAAGTCAAAATATTAAAAGTCAATCAAATAAGACCAAAAGTCAAAATCATAATAGAATTCTAATTAAATAATAACTCTATCTAATAGAGTTCTAACTAAAAAATAATTCTACCTAAAACAATTCTAATTAAAACACAATTCTACCTAAAACAATTCTAACTAAAACACAACTCTAATTAAATACTAACTCTATCAAAATCAACCCTTAAAAAAAATCTATAAATAGAGGTGCTCACACCCTATTTTCGTATCAAATCAAAAACCCTAAGATAAGTAGGTCTAAAAGTCCCCCTAGCCTCCCATAAACCCTAGTTTTGGAGTCCCAACTCCTTACCTAACATCCCTCCTTCGATTTTAGCCTAGAAAACACCTAAAAGCCTTCCAAAAATATCCCAAAATCTACAACAAACTTGAAGAATTCAGATTCAAGAAAGAAGAGATACCTCGCCTCGGAGATCAGAAATCAAATCTGGAGACAGAACGAAGCAAGAAGTACGGTACAAGGAGCAACTTTTGTTGGATCTGAGGGAACAAAGTCTTTGCTATCGGAAAGGTATAATCTTTTTTTTAATTTTTTTATTATTATCTAGGTTTTTAGTAATGTAATCTATTTGGGAAGTTAGTAGAGACCGGCTTTGGCCGGGCGGGGTTGGTGCCTAACACCTTCCAACCCCGTAACGTGATCCCCGGACCCTTTTTTTTCTTTCGTAGATTAGTTTGCCTTTTTTAGAGTCAGTTTGGTTCCTAGACCTTAACAACTAGGTGGCGACTCCCAAACCTCAAGGGTCGAAAGCGGATCCGCGCACCCCGTGGATCGAGGGCACTTTCAGAAAGGGTCCCATGAAGTCTATACCCTACACGTCAAAAATTTCGATGATCAGGATAGGATTTTGAGGCATTTCATTTCTTTTTTTAGATTTTTCCTAATCTCTGACATCTATCACAAGATTTGCTAAACTCGTGGGCATCACGAAAAATACTAGGCCAGAAAAAATCGTATTGTAAGATTTTCATAGCGGTCTTCTTACCACTGAAATGCCCTTCGTAGGCATGATTATGGTAAAACTCTAGGATATTAACTTGCTCACAGGTTAGAATACAACATCTAATATTTTGATCGGGATAATACTTAAGTAAGTATGGCTCATCCCAAAAATACCATTTTATTTTCAACAAAAGACGGAGTTTCTTTTGACTATTCATTTCGACTGGGAATTGACCTATAACTAGGTAGTTGACAATGTCCGCATACCATGGAATATTGGCTTGAGAGATTTGCATAAGTTACTCATCGGGAAAAGATTTAGAGATGGGTAAGGAATCTTCTGATGGCTTATTAACTATCCTAGACAAGTGATCAGCTACGACATTTTCTGCCCCCTTTTTGTCTCGGATCTCGAGATCAAACTCTTGTAGAAGTAAAAATCAATAGATTAACTTTGTGTGCAAATTGAAAAAATAACACACAAAGGTAAGGAGTAACCCACTAGCATAGAGAGGTGTAGGTGTTTCGAGATTACCTCCCGTGCTAGACGGGGTGAAGACGATTTAAGTCGACTTAGGCCACCAATTCCAATTTTGGTGTGCGAACCTAAGGAGCCATGACGGTATTGTCCACCTATCGTCCTTCCTTAGTCAATTACAATCTAAGCCTTCTTAGATAATTAAAAAAATTACAAGCAATCCTATACAAGAGTTTCTAAAACAGAAAAATAAATCTAACTAGAGATTAAAAGAAATTGAAAGAAAAGAAGAAAAAAAATATTCACTTACAAAGAGCAAAACAGAAATATTAGCATAAATGATAGTAAACGGACTCAAAAATAGATTCTGACTTATCAAAATCTTGTTGACTTTGTTACATTTTATAAAAAAAAAATTTCTACCCCAAATCGATATATTATAATAGTTAATCGAAGATCAGAGCAGAAAGTTACAGTCAAGTTAAGTTCTGCTGTCTGGGGTGAAAAGAAAAACGGGAATGACTTAAAAAAAATTATTTTTTCTCTTATTTCTTCTCCTTTAAACCCTCAAGAACACTTGAACTTACAGAAAGAAATCAAAAGAAAAATAAAATAAAAATAAAAATGAAAGAAATAAATTTTAAATCAAAACTTACCACTACTACCTTTACCTTTCCCTGGTAGCGGCGCCAAAATTCTGATAAGAATATCGTTGGTCTTCCTACCGGAGTTAATATTAATCTTACTTTTACCTTGCTTATGGGACAAGTAGGGGATCGAACCCAAGAGAAAGGAGAAGTAGAGTTAAGCTAAGAGAATAAAATTCAAATTAACTAAAAGGAATTAAAATTATTTTTCTTTATATTTTTTAACTTATTAGAAGATTTAAAATTGCTAAAAAATGAACTAAAGTAAATAATGTTAAAAGAAAGTATACTTATAAAATTAAAGCACCATTGGAGGTAGATCTACCTAGAACATGTTGATGAGAAATTCCTAGTCTCTTGCATTTTTATAATTCAATCATAAGGGTTTGGTGTTAGCTCCTTAGATCGAAAAGTTTAGCAAATGAAATCAAATGAGAGAATATAAACAAAGTAGAATTCTTTCAAAACTTTCTATTACCAATTATCTAGTTTAAACATACTTTATCTTAATCTAATCTAAGTATAAAGTATCTATATTAAGAATAAAAAGTGCAAGAACACTTAAAAAGAACTCATAAGCATTTTAGATAAAAGAAAGGCATGAAATTAGAAATAACATAAAAACTTGCTCTAGGCTTTTCCACTCTCCAATGGAGGAGAGCTTAGCCTAATGTCATTGCAAGAGATGGAAGAGAAGAGATGAAATAAGTTTTCTTCATTTCATGGAGAAGTTTACAAATTCTTCTTCTTCTACTATTTAGGTAAAAAGAAAATACTAGAAAATTAAAATACAAAAATATAAGAGAAAAGACTAAGAGCCTTATATTAAAGGAGACGTGGATGAGATAACCAAGAGAAGCCCTTTCTCTTGAAATTGAGGTTCTATTTATAGGGAAAATGTGTGTAGAAGAGTCCAAAAGTAGCCTCCACTTTTCTTTGCACAAAAAGACAAAAAATGAGAAATGAGTTAAGGATTAGGGCATTCCAAAGTGGGCCTAAATGTTTTTGCCTTGAGATTTTGATTCCAAAATGTTGATTGTTTGTATAAGAGACACACGTAATTAGATTTATCTAGTAAATGAATTTATTTATGTAGAACTAAGTCTAATTAACATGCAACATGGTGTTTTGAGGCTTATCATGATTATTACCTTAATACGGAGAAATAAGGACAAAAATCAAGATAAATATCTGGGAAACGTGCATATAATTCAGTATTTCGAGACACTCATCAAGTGTCAATGTAGAAGCAAACATAACATGACACTTTTGGGCACAGTAGTAGCTATTAGTTCATCACATATACAAACCTGTTATTTGGATGAATTGTAAGAGCTCTTTTGATTTCAACCTCAGCTTTTTCTAACTCTGAAAATTTAGCAACAAGCCATATGTTTGCGTTAAGGCTCTCAGGACTCAGTTCTTAACACAGGATAACCTATTTTAAATTATAATTATTTTCTCTACCTTTCCAAGAGTTGGAACACTTCCTTTTGAACACATCTTCATTTTATCCTAGGTGATATGCAAGGATTCAATGGTTAAACAAGCAAATTAAATACTAAGCCTAGAGTTCTCAAGAAGGACAGAACTCAAATGTGATAGGTTCACCACAAGTCATGAGCCTTTAAACCTGAGAAACAAAAAAGAAGCACAATTGAACACAAAAATATGATCTAACCTATTGTACCATGTATTGATCAAGGTACATCTGTCGTTCGAAATATGCACATCCTGGAACCATCTAATTTGTCAACTGACATCTAAGAAAAAAAGAAGAAAGGCAATATTCTGTCCCCAATCTTCCATTATGTTCAAATAACATATACATACACTTAGGTTCATGAACTCATGCTTAAACAATGAAATACAATGGATATCTCAATAGAATAAGAAAAATACAAAATCTTAGTTGGCATTATAATTATCAGAGTCCTTTCGGTCTTTTCTACAATAAGTGAATAGTTATCTTCACGGACAAAAGCACTTTAATTTTGTCTAAATATTCCACAAGTTGCATAAAAAGAAACCTATAGATAATTGGTTCAGCCATAAAAATATGTGAAGTTCCATGGTTACCTTTTCGACTGACTTGGTGAGAGCCCTCACAAACCAAAAGCCTAGTTTTCTTAAGTGCCTCAAAAAGTTCAGACTGCATAAAAAGCAAGACCTAAGTAGATAAGAATCAATACAGGCTAATCAAACTGTCTTGTTACCATCATATTCTACTACGGGACATGGCTGTGAATTTGCAAATGATATGCTCCAGACAAATGGTTCCAGAAGGAACTTTGGGAAAAAATAATTTATGCCATTCTTCCAACATGAAGTTCACCCCTTAATGCCATTGAAAAACACTAATACAAGGTTCTGGAAAGAAGTTAAAAACACTTCTTTGAGGCATTAAATGCTTTGAATTTGCATATCATGTGCATGAACAGTGCCCATTCAAAATAAAACTAGTCAATCATGCCCGCAAACCTAAATTAGATTATTTGGTATATTGCACAATGAAAGCACGTGTTATTGATTGTAAGATCTTTTGTGTATTTTCCTGATACAATATAGGTGCCTAACATGGGCCACCCTTTTGTGTAAGGGATTTTTCCTACTTCATGACTCTTACGAAACATAAAAAGAAGAAAAACTTATGAACCTCAACAGTTGGATCCATTTGTGCCTCAGATGCAAACCCATACAACCGATAAATATAGCACATATGATGTAAATTAGAAAGCAAACTGCAACATGAATTAATGCAACAAACACAAGGACTCTTTAGCAAAAAAAAATAAAAGATCAATCCTTCAACTTAAAATCTATCACTCTTATTCTTGAGTTGCTCTTATGGAAAATTTCTTTATCAGTAAAAAAATTTATTGAAGAGGCATAAAAGATAATTTTTTTTAAAAAAGATACGAAGAAATCAAAGTAGGATTATGGATAGAGAGCCTCAAGGAGCAATGGCTTTAGTACATCCAAGACTCAATTACTAATTCAAAGATATGGGTATCACTATGTGTTTGAACTGATTGATTAACTCAAACTGTGCTGCATTTAAAATGTACCTTTGACCAAAATACATGACTTTTAGAGCAACGTACCTCTTGGTGTGGTGATGCATGGCCTTAAAGTTACAATCTGTATCCAAAAGTAGCTAAGCTTGTAAATTACAGAGAATTTATTAGAAATATGAGACAAAGAGGAACAATTACAATTGTAAACCATTAGTTTGAGGTGACGAATAAACTCACAGTGATGAATCTATGGCGTACCTTCTCCCTCCTCCTTTATCTAGGCTTGGGACCGGCAATGTGAAACGTTAATTTTACATTGGAGGAGTTAAAAAGGTTTTACCTAATAAGTGTTAGATATTGATCCACATATATAAGACACGATACGCACATTCAAGACCAAGTTTTTGTCTAATTTTCATTTACATGGAACTGAATAATTGTAACATCTTCAACTATCAGCAGTAAAAGTTGCAATACAAAAAGTTGATAATTCCTACATGATAAACAAATGTTTGTGGATCCAATTATTACCATTAAAAGAACTTAGAAAATAAAATATTGATCATTGATTTCTATATAACAAAAGGTAAGGAGAGTAAATTGTTACTAGCAATGAAACTTGCAAAACAAAAAATTGATCACCAATCATTGTCAAAAAAGCTTGCAAATCAAACTATTACCACTCAACAGAGGTTTGTGGATCGCTGCCATTGGAAGTCTACAACAATATTATTTTAACTATTAGTACAAGAAAATGCAATTAAAATTTTTTTGTTTAAGAAGGCGGAATAACAAGTTATTACCTGTGTACCTCGAAGTACTTCAGCCATATTTACTATATGGCCAAGTTGCTAACTCATAAATGATATTAGTGCTTCAAATTGCATCGACGTATTTGTTTGAAATTCAATTATCTCTCGGCGTGTTGCAGCGGCTTCTTGGCATGCCTCATCAGCACGACGATTTGCCTTAATGGCCTGTAAGATACATTCTTGACGGATGGGTTAGGGTCTGAAAAATGCTGAAGGTCTCACTTCCATCCCCATCTGCCTGACACGACCATGATCATTTTCTCCCATGACTTGGGAGAAGATGTTGTTCCTACCTATGTTGTTGCTTTGGGAATCATCTAACAATTAGGACTCGTTCTCTTTTTGTCTCATTTCATTCTAAAATAAATTAAATACAATTAATACTTACATGATTTAAAAAAAAAAGACATAAAAAAATGATTGTAACTTAAAAACATTTTTATACGATAGAAAAATTAGATACATAGGTTTTTCTAATAGAATAGGTTGGAAATATATACTTACAACACTTTCGATGTCTCTGCATCTATAAAGATCTGGTCCTTTCTTGTGTGTGTTACTATGAACATTTGCATGCCGGATGGCTCTACCCCATTATTCTTTTCTGTTTATTAACAAGTAAAGCATAATAAGTCAATAAATATTATTGCAATCATGTACTAAATAGGCTTGATAGTTATTTGATTTTACCTCCTCCTCGAATTTTCTTGCGAAGCTCTTTGTCCTAGATATGTGGTGCATTTTTTGTTTCTTACGATTGACTTTATTTTTCATTTCACGCGTCTACAAAGTAAATCATAAAAAATTAGATAATATTCAAACATTACCAACAGTTAATTAAATGAATTTATATGTAATTATGGTTGTTACTCATACCTTACAACCTTTGCCTTTTTAGAATTGAATAAGCCAATCCCACTCCACTTCATCCATAAAAGGTGGGAGGTTCTTTTTAGCCTCATCTGGAGTGCCCACAAACTCTAAATAGTATTTTTTTTCAAGAGGCATTTGCAGTCTTTCCATTTCTGATTGAAGGATTCAAGAACCCAACCCTTCAAGTCGGCATCAATATCAAAAACCCCCTACATCAAATTTAAAAAAGCATAGGCGTAAAGTTTCTGGATAAATATAAATAGTTGGTGTAGTTTAATTGATTTATATTTTAGATTACCTAAACAGTTTGTCAAATGCTTTCTTTAGCTTCAATCGGTACTCGCCTCCAATCTGAATACATGAAAGATATGAACCGTAGCTTCCGTACCACGGTACCTAAGAACTACCCAAGTAACTTAGCCCCATTATCAATAGGTTGGTTGTAGTTATTTTTCTGAATACGTGTTTTTAAGTCCTGTGGGCCAATGTTCCAAAGTGATTCAAGACGTGTATTACTCCACACATATTTTTTATGCGTCTTGGTAGACCATGTAGAAAATTATTTATAAAAAATTAATTATCATTCAATTATCTTACATATACATATATGAGTGTAAAATCTTAAAAATAATTACTCCATCTTACTAGATGTTGAATCAGATGCCTGATGAGACTATCGTTGTTCTTCTCACCGAGTTAATAATAATCTTACGTTTACCTTACTTGTGGGGCAAGTAGGGGATCGAACTCAAGAGAAAGGAGGAATAGAGTTAAGCTAAGAAGATAAAATTCAAATTAACTAAAAGGAATTAAAACTATTTTTCTTTGTATTTTTGAACTTATAAGAAAATGTAAAATTACTAGAAAAGAAACTAAAGTAAGTGAAATTAAAAGCAAGTAAACTTATGAAATTAAAACACCATTGGAGGTGGATCTACCTAGAACATGTTGATGAGCAATTCTTAGTTTCAAGCCTTTTTATAACTCAATCGTAAGGGCTTGGTGTTAGCTCCTTAGATCGGAAAGTTTTGCAAATGAAATGAAATAAGGGAACATAAACAAAGTAGAATTCTTTGAAAACTTCCTACTACCAATTATCTAGTTTAAGCATACTTTATCTTGATCTAATCTAGGCATAAAGTATCTATATTAAGAATAAAAGGTGCAAGAAACTTAAAGAGAATTCATAAGCATTTTAAATAAAAGAAAGGCATGAAATTAAAAATAACACAAGAACTTGTTCTAGGCTTTTCCACTCTCCAATGGAGGGGAACTTAGCCTAATGTCATTGCAAGAGAGGGAAGATAAGAGATGAAATAACTTTTCTTTATTTCATGGAGAAAACTTATAACTTCTTCTTCTTCTACTTCTTACAAGACTATTTAGTCAAAAGAAAATAACTAGAAAATGAAAATACAAAAAATAAGAGAATAAGCTAAGAGTTTCAGATTAAAGGAGTCTTGGATAAGAGAACCAAGACGAGACCCTTTCTCTAGAGTTTGAGCTCTATTTATAGAGAAAAATGTGTATAGAAGAGTCTAAAAGTAGCCTCCACTTTTCTTTACACAAAAAGATAAAAGAGGAGAATATGAGTTAAGGATTAGGGCATTCCAAAGTGAATCCAAATACTTTTGCCTTGAGATTTTGATTCCAAATTGTTGATTTTCTGCACTAGAAATACACGTAATTAGATTTATTTAGTAAATGAATTTATTTATATATAATTAAGCCTAATTAACATGCAACATGGTGGTTTGAGGCTTATCATGATTATTATATTAATATAGAGAAATAGGTACAAAAATCAAGATAAATATCCGAAAATATGCGTATAATTGAGTGTTTGGAGACTCTCATCAATGCCTGATCAGAAGGGCAGTCATGTCTATCTGCGTGGGCCCCAAATGTATCGTCTCACCCATGTTGGGGAGGTTGTGAATTATGACTATACATCCTATAATAAAGATCAAGAAAATGATTAGTTATTTTGAAACTTATAAGAAACGTTATTAAGTTAATGATAATAGAGATTAATTCAAAGATTTACTAATGAGTTTTTTGAATTATTAATTATCAAATCTATGTCAAATGATACATTGAACTTGGAATTGTATCATTGTACATGAATAATTTCAAATACCATCACTAGACTCCAACTCATCCCCATCAATACTATTGAAATCTGACTCATCAATGTCATTTTTCCTAATTTCATCTGTGGCAGTTAAAGATGTCGTGATAATTAGAGGTGCATTGATCTTTATTCTTGGCATATCTGACCTATCCCATGTTACGTTGTCATTAGAGGCGATCAAAGTATCCATCATACTTTAATTATTGCAAGGCAAGCTTTGCAAGTAATCATCGATATCCTCTATTGTACCATTTCCTCTGATTTCAAATAAATCTCTTGGTTTTGATTGTACAGTAGTATACTAGTTTGAATCCATGGAGTCCTTGACGTAGAATACTTTTGTGGCTTGAGATGCTAATACAAATGGTTCATCATAAACATTTGCTCCATAAGCGTAAACCCCAAGTCATTTTTTTTATTTATCTTCAAACATCAACCCACTCACACTTAAACAATACAACACACTTCCATCCATAATAATTTAACTCTATGATATCAGTCAATACACCATAGTAGGTAATGTCTCCTTCAATTGGGTTTCTATCACTAACACTTGAGAAACTTGATGTATTTGCAACCACGATAACTCTGTTATTTTGAGTTTTCTTTTACTTTCACTATTTTTATACGAAATTTGAACCCATTAATGATATACTGATGAGTGTCTCTAAACACTCAATTATATACACATTTTTCGGATATTTATCTTGATTTTTGTACCTATTTTTTCATATTAAGGTAATAATCATGATAAGCCTCAAAACATCATGTTGCATGTTAATTAGGCTTAAATATATATAAATAAATTTATTTACTAGATAAATCTAATTACGTGTGTTTCTTGTGCAGAAAATCAATAATTTGGAATCAAAATCTCAAGGTAAAAGTATTTGGGCCCACTTTGGAATGTCCTAATCCTTTGGAATGCCCTAATCCTTAACTCATATTCTCCTCTTTTATCTTTTTGTGCAAAGAAAAGTGGAGGCTACTTTTAGACTCTTCTACACACATTTTTCTCTATAAATAGAGCATCAAACTCTAGAGAAAGGGTCTCGTCTTGGTTCTCTTATCCAAGACTCCTTTAATCTGAAACTCTTAGCTTATTCTCTTATTTTTTGTATTTTCATTTTCTAGTTATTTTCTTTTGACTAAATAGTCTTGTAAGAAGTAGAAGAAGAAGAAGTTATAAGTTTCTCCATGAAATAAAGAAAAGTTATTTCATCTCTTATCTTCCCTCTCTTGCAATGACATTAGGCTAAGTTCCCCTCCATTGGAGAATAGAAAAGCCTAGAGCAAGTTCTTGTGTTATTTTTAATTTCATGCCTTTCTTTTATTTAAAATTCTTATGAGTTCTCTTTAAATTTCTTGCACCTTTTATTCTTAATATAGATACTTTATGCTTAGATTAGATCAAGACAAAGTATGCTTTAACTAGATAATTGGTAGTAGGAAATTTTCAAAGAATTCTACTTTGTTTATGTTCCCTTATTTCATTTCATTTGCAAAAATTTTTCGATCTAAGGAGCTAACACCAAGCCCTTACAATTGAGTTATAAAAATGCTAGAAACTAGGAATTACTCATGAACATGTTCTAGGTAGATCCACCTCCAATGGTGTTTTAATATCATAAGTTACTTGCTTTTAATTTCATTTACTTTAGTTTATTTTCTAGCAATTTTACAACTTCTTATCTGTTCAAAAATACAAAGAAAAACAGTTTTAATTCCTTTTAGTTAATTTGAATTTTATCTTCTTAGCTTAACTCCATTCCTCCTTTCTCTTAGGTTCAATCCCCTACTTGTCCCACAAGTAAGGTAAAAGTATGATTATTATTAACTCCAGTGAGAAGAACAACGATAGTCTCATCCGAATTTTGACGTCGCTGCCGGAAAGGTAAAGGTATTAATGATAAGTTTTGATTTAAAATTTATTTATTTCATTTTTATTTTATTTTATTTTTTTCTTTTGGTTTCTTTCTATAAGTTCAAGTGTTTCTGATGTTTTAAGAGAGAAAAAGAAGAAAAAAACATTGAAAAAAAAAAGTCATTCCCGTTTTCTTTTTCACCATAGACAGAACTTAAACTGACTATAACTTTCTGCTCCGATCTCCGATTATCTATTATAGTATATCGATTTCGGATAGAACAAAATTTTTTATAAAATGTGACATAATCAGCAAGATTGTGGTAAGTCAATTCTATTTTTGAGTCCGTTTACTATCATTTTTGCTAACATTTATGTTTTGCTTCTTGTAGGTGAACATTTTTTTTTCTTCTTTCTCAATTTCCTTTAATCTTTAGTTAGGTTTTTTTTTTTTTTTTTTTTTTTTAAAACTCTTGTATAAGATTCTTTGTAATTTTTTTAATTATCCAAGAAGGCTTGGATTGTAATAGACTAAGGAAGGACGACGGGTGGACAATACCGTCACGACTCCTTAGGTTCGCACACCAAAATTGGAGTTGGTGGCCCAAGTCGACTCAAATCGTCTTCACCCCGTCTAGTACGGGAGGTAATCCCGAAACACCAATGCCTCTCTTTACTAGTGGGTTACTCCTTGCCTTTGTATGTTATTTTTCCAATTTGCACACACTTGGAATAGTTAATTAAGTAGTAAAAAGCACCCCTCTCGTAGGATGGCATGATAAGATAAGGATTGGAAGTCATTACCAATTCTTTGCTCTAATTAGGATAATCAACTTACGAGTCATCGAATCAAATTAAATAAAATCAATTAAACTTGACTATAGGGCCCATGAACTCAATAGGAGAAATTTCGCTTCATGTTGTGCCAATTGTGCTTCTTGGTCATCTTTTATATCTCGTAAGATTTTGCCCTTTGATGGGATAGACTCAGTCTATTCAAGAAAGGAAGTTGATTTAAGAGTGCCCTTGCTTATGCATTGTGCGCCACCTCCAATCTAGATATCCGAATGATTCAAAATTGACTTCATAGAACCGAGTTGGAATGCTAGTTGTACTATTTCTACCCAATTAGGAGTTGTCTAGCTTTAGGCAACCTATCTAGGTCAGTCTTTCTTTTCGTGATTGTTTGATCGACTGTGTGATTTGCATTGTCATGGAGTTTAGGAGAGAATCTTGGATCCCATGCGTTTTATGTGATAATTATGATCATCCTCCCGAGTGTTGGCCGAGTCTACCCATGTTTCATGCTACGCAAACCAATATGCATCATTCTCAAAATTCTTATTGGATGCCGACATCTAGTTCGTTCGATTAATCATACCATATAGATAATTGGTTTCCTTCGGATACCTTACCGTGTTAGAACAAGTTCACTCTGTAGACACCCCAATTTGCACGAACCCGTTAAGAAAATCCAAATTTCCTCAAATTGATTCCGAGTTAGACTTAAGCCTCTCAATGGACCCGCATTGCCACTTGGCATTATTATTCATGCATACATGCATACTTATTGCATCTCATATCATTGCATGCCCATACTTTGTCCCTAATCCACTTTTAACCTATGTCCATCACCCATATCCTAACCCAAGTCCATATCCCAAACCCAAAACCAAGTCCATCCTAAGTCCAAACCCAAGTCCATGTCCTAACCCAAACCCAAGTCCATATCCCAAACCCAAACCCAAGCCCACTCCAAGTCCATTCTCTCACCCCTTCATATGATCACACATGTTGATACGTCATAAGCCCCCACTACCCAATGCATCATCTAATTGGAGGGTCAACTTCCCTTTTGTGAAAACTCAAGAATGCCCTTCTCAAAAGATTTAGTCAAACCAAAAAGGTTATTTGGTCTTTGGTAATAATCCATAAAGGTGAGGAAACTTCCATTATGTCCTTAAAAGGTGGGAATCTTCAAGTACATACATGGAGTTCTCCCATTGGTCCATTTCAAAATTATACTTCCACCCTTGCTTTATTTGTTATTTACAAATGAACCAAGATCTACTTTTCACCTACCACTTTACCTTTACACATGTCATTCTCCTATTCACCCTCTCAAAAGTACTTTTGTTCTCCCATTGGCCCATTTCAAAATTATACTTCCACCCTTACTTTATTTGTTATTTACAAATGAACCAAGATTTACTTTTTACCTACCACTCCACCTTTACACATGTCACTCCCTTATACATCCTCCCAAAAGTACTTTTGTTCTCTCACCTCTATTTACCAAAAAGTCAAGGATCAAAGAATACTTTTAGGGTTTTTTCACAAATGTCATCTTTGTCCTTATACAAATGAAAAATCCAAAAAGAAATAACCTAAACTTTGTGTCCATTCTTTTATTTTTTGGATTGGACCACTTTATCCCCAAAAATTCTCCAAAAACTCTATAAATATCCTCATTTTCTAAGAATAATTCATGCTCTCAAGCCCCCATCTCTCAACCTAAAACTCTACCAAAATCTCTACTCATTCTCTCATCTTCTAAACTTCAACTCAACCCTTAACCATCTCATTCAACTCTCAAGTCTATTATTCAAGGTTCAAGTTCACCAAGGGACAAGGTGGGGTCAAGAAGTAGTTTATTTATTTTAAAGCTTGCATCTTCTTCTTCTAACCCTCTACTTTAATTTTTTAGAAATCCCTTAGGATGTAATGAATACCCTCTCCCATCCCCGCAGATTGGACTAAGATTCGATCGAAAGGATGGAAGTTGAAGTCCTTTTAACCTTAGTTTCATGCATCATATTGTACACAATGCACACACCCACTCATGCATGGCAATGATGAAGAAATGTGTCACCTTCTTGATGGGGTAAAACACTAAGTTTCTAGCCATGCATACATGCATCAAGGTTGTGGCTTCAAGGGAACTCCATCATGGAGTCTCTCTAAGAGCTTAAACCAACATTCATTTCATAAATTTAATATGACTACATGGGTCATTCTTTTCCATAGAATACCCATAATATCACTTTGAAATCAAAAATCCTTTGAAAAGGGGACATTTCACTCCAATGCACACACCACTCTTAGCATACATTCTCATGCATTTTAATATTTGTTTTTCTCAAGTTTTTACAAAATAAAATGGCCAAGTAAGGTAACCACATTTGGTGGAGAGGATGGGGTGCCTAACACCTTCCCATCCTCTAATCGGACCTCCTTACCTAGATTTTGGGTAGACCTTGCCCTTTCCAACAAATGAGAGTCCTTACAATGCCATAAAAAAATGATTTTCAAAAAAATCAATTCGGGTGTCCATTCACACCCATTTTCAAAAACGAATGGTGGCGACTCCAAATAATGTAGCATTGAGGTTCATGGCGAACATTTCATGTCTACACACTCAAGGTAGTCATTTTTGTAACTATGAAGATTTTTATTTGCACGACATCTCGATGATGAATTCAAGCATAATTTCCCAACAATCTTATGATTCTCAACATTTATCTGAATATAGAGCTGTAGAGTCAGAATCAACATTCAATGACTCATTTTTGTCCTCTCCTCCAACTTCATCATTAGAGTCCTTGATGACTAAGTTGTTAAATCAACAACAACAACTCCATCAACAACAACATGACATAGGTCAAGCCTTAGCCAACATAGGAACTCGATTGAGTCACCTAGCGTTATCTTTAGAAGAAGAAAATTTTGATAAATTTGAAAATGAGGATATTTCCATCCCAGAAAATCCACCATTCTTTCAAAATAACCTTAGTGACCAGTTCTACTCTTTTGAAGATTTCGATGATTTTTCATAAATAATTGATTATCCCGTCTCAATTGAAGTTCAAATTCAAACCAATGAGGTTACAATTCCAACCGAAGCAATGATGGAAGTCAACTAGGTCAGTTTATTGTGCCCTTAGAAGAAAGAAAGAATGGTCAATTTTCAAATGAGATAACCCTTGAGAGCCAACCAATGTTTCAAATTTCCAATGAGTTAACCAATTGTATAAATTTTTCTAAGGAAATTGATCCACCATCAGAGGAAACTATTGTTCAGGAAGAACTAAGGATGAACTCTAAATTATTAATTATACCAATTTCGATCATTATCGATCCAACCTCGTATCCCATCCAGCCTATCATTTCACAAGATTGTACAGACCCTGCCTGTCTTACAACTTTCATTTTCTTAGGGAATATGATGATTGAAAACTATTTTGAAAAGATGATGATGCTAAGAATTGAGGATAAATGAGGGATGTTGATCACTTTAAAAAATCATTTCAATGTCCTAACGATGGTAAAAATATGTCTGTTTATCATTTGGGGTGGGAAGTCAATTGTCGTATCCGTAAAATTAAATGCTAAAAAAATACTTGGCTTCGAACTTTTGATAGGTCCGGCTGAAGACGTTAAATTTAGCGCTACTTGGGAGGCAACCCATGTGTTTTTGTTTTAATAAGTAGTATAGTTAGGAAACAAACTTTCTTAAAAAAACTAAAAAAATAAAAAAAATAAAAAAAAAAATAAAAAAAGAAAAAACAGTCAATCCTTCAAGGAAATATTGGTCTTTGAGATTAAGTGATTCACTCTAGGCCTATAGGACTGCATTCAAGACACCCATAGGGATGTCTCCCTACTGGTTAGTTTTTGGCAAGGCCTACCATCTCCCTGTAGAATTAAAACATTGTGCATATTGGGCGATCAAGCGCATCAACTTTGATTTTGATAAAGTAGGTGAGAAGCGAAAGTTACAACTAGACGAGCTGGAAGAGATTAGAAATGACTCGTATGATTGTGCCAAAAGGTACAAAGAACGTACCAAATTCTTTCACGATAGGCACATTCTTAGGAGGAATTTCATTCCTAATTAAAGAGTTTTGTTGTATGATAACAACTCCACCTTTTTTAAGGAAAATTTAAGTCTCGATGGATTGGCCCATATATTATCCAAATAGTTTACCCCCACGGTGTTGTTGAAGTCCTTAACCTTAAGGATGGATCCACTTTCAAAGTGAATGGCCAACATCTCAAACCTTTTCTCGAGTATGTTTCGCAGGAGGAAGTTCTTCTCCTCGATGACGCCGTATATCAAAATTAACTATGTTTTCGTCTGGCTAAAGACTTTAACTTAGCGCTTCTAGGAGGCAACCCACACGTTTCAATGGACATTGTGTTAAATATCAACATGACTATAAGGTCTTTCTGAGGTGCTATCTAACCCACTTCATTTCATTTTGTTCAATTTCAATTTTACCTTTGCGTATATATGTTGAAATATTGAGGATAATATAATGTTTAAGTTTGGGGGGTGTTTGGGTCGGATTTTCACTTATTATTTTTTCTTTTATTAAAGAAAAAAAAAAGGATTTCCACTTATTATTTTCTTCTTTTTAAAAAAAAAAATTGAAAAATATTTGGTTAGTGACTTTGTTGTATTTTGCTCAAAATTTTAGCCTGTATCTTTAAGCACTTAGTTAAAAATATTTAATCAGCCTTTCATTGGAAGCTATGATCTGGAGTCCCCTTTTGTGTTTCTCTTAGGCAAAAGTTAGAGCAAAGTTATCTTTTGGTTTATAGTCACTTCTAATAAGGTTACCAAGAGTCTAGACTGTATTAAGAGAGTTTGTTACCTTCTTTCTACCTAGAAGTTTAAGGAAAAACTTGGTTTGATAAACTTTGACTTCCTTGTTCAATTGGTTGGCTGATTAGAAGAAAAACAGAACTGGGTTGTATACACCTTATACAGTAACCATTGAATTAGACTGGGTACCTTGAAAATGACTACCTACTTTTCTTAGAAAAAGAGTGAAGAAGTAATAGAAAAAAAAAAGACCTTTCAAAAAAAAAATATATATCAAAGATCTAAAAGTTTATGTAAAGTTTTAGTATGGTGAAACCATCAAGTGTAAAGATGTGAGTATACTGGAATATCACAGATAAAGTCCCTTAGAGGTATTAAAGTGAATATCCATACTTCTCACTACCCCAGACATGATGTTAAGTTTAGAATTAAACCCTAAGTTACTCCAGTTATTCTTGAGTAGTTAGAAGGTTGAAAATCATTCTAGGAAATCGAATCTCTTAAATTTCTGAGTTAGAACCACTATCGCTCAAAGGTCAATTTAAGTCTAAGTTTTGTCGTAGAGAAATAAGGGTTGGGACTCTATACCAAGCAGTACTTCCAATTGATTAACAAAAAAAAAAAAAGACTTATGCTTTTCAATATAAGTTTTGATTTTGATTATTTTTACTTCAAAGTTATTTTCAAATTTTGTGGGTATATTTTCTGCAAACCCTCACGAGTCAAACTCGTCCATTAGGGGTAACCTAGTGGTTCAAGGGCGTGCTGCATTCGCTAAATGCAGTCGAGGAGCCTGCGAAAGTGACAGTTTTATTTTCTAGGGACTAGAAAAAGGTAAGTTTGGGGGTGTGATGAGTGTCTCCAAACACTCAATTATACACACATTTTTTGGATATTTATCTTGATTTTTTCACTATTTTTCTATATTAAGATAATAATCGTGATAAGCCTCAAAACACCATGTTGCATGCTAATTAGGCTTAAATATAAATAAATAAATTTATTTACTAGATAAATCTAATTACGTGTGTTTCTTGTACAGAAAATCAACAATTTGGAATCAAAATCTCAAGGCAAAAGTATTTGGGCCCACTTTGGAATGCCCTAATCCTTAACTCATATTCTCCTCTTTTGTCTTTTTGTGCAAAGAAAAGTGGAGGCTACTTTTAGACTCTTTACACACATTTTTCTCTATAAATAGAGCCTCAAACTCTAGAGAAAGGGTCCCATCTTGGTTCTCTTATCCAAGACTTCTTTAATCTAAGGCTCTTAGCCTATTCTCTTATTTTTTATATTTTTATTTTCAAGTTATTTTCTTTTGGCTAAATAGTCTTGTAAGAAGTAGAAGAAGAAGAAGTTTTAAGTTTCTCCATAAAATAAAGAAAAGTTATTTCATCTCTTATCTTCCCTCTCTTGCAATGACATTAGGCTAAGTTCCCCTCCATTGGAGAGTAGAAAAGCCTAGAGCAAGTTCTTGTGTTATTTTTAATTTCATGTCTTTCTTTTATTTAAAATGCTTATGAGTTCTTTTTAAGTTTCTTGCACCTTTTATTCTTAATACAAATACTTTATGCTTAGATTAGATCAAGATAAAGTATGCTTAAACTAGATAATTGGTAGTGAAAGTTTTCAAAGAATTCTATTTTGTTTATGTTCCATTATTTCATTTCATTTGTAAAACTTTCGATCTAAGGAGCTGACACCAAACCTTTACGATTGAGTTATAAAAAGGCTAGAAACTAGGAATTGCTCATCAACATGTTCTAGGTAGATCCACCTCTAATGGTATTTTAATTTCATAAGTTGACTTGCTTTTAATTTCATTTACTTTAGTTTATTTTCTAGCAATTTTACATCTTCTTATAAGTTCAAAAATATAATGAAAAACATTTTAATTCCTTTTAATTAATTTGAATTTTATCTTCTTAGCTTAACTTTATTCCTCCTTTCTCTTGGGTTCGATCCCTTACTTGCCCCACAAGTAAGTAAAAGTAAGATTATTATTAACTCCGTTGAGAAGAACAACGATAGTCTCATCATATACGTGTTGAATCTTTTTGCAACACGATCATGACCCTTTTCTAATTTCTAACTTCATCTGAAAGTGGAAAATTCTCCGACTGGGAGGACTTGTTGAAAGCCAATCATCAAATTCTTTGGCATGAAGTTTATCAATTTCAAAATGACTGATCCGACGATACTGCTGTTTAAGTTCATTCTTGTGTTTTCTATATATGTTTGAGTTGAAGAGATATGATTAACTATGGATATATTACATTCAACATGCATGGTAAAACTTAAAATAAATATGCATTTTACTCGAAGTATGGGACAAGTGTCTTAGAGTTGAAGAGCATGTCTCAATTTACTTGTCTCCATGATATTTCATCTAGAGTAAACACTTGTTTTTTTCACAATGGTCGACCTGAGATGGTGTTACCAAAGTCATCATTTCTTATAGGCCGATTAAACCTTATCTCCACACTATCAAAGTACATTGAGCAAAATGTTAAGCATTCTTCTACGAGGTACCCTTCTGCGATGGAACCTTCTAGCCAACTTCGATTACGCACATACGATTTAAGTGTGAGAAGGTACCTATGACCATACATTGAGATAATTTGACAATGAGATTGAATAGTATGGTGCATGTGAAACTAAAACAAAAAGAATACAAAAATTAATGCATACCTTTCAATAGGGTACATCCATCGATAACATACTGGTCCAACGATTCGTGCCTCGACAGCCAAATGAGCGGGTAAATACACCATAACATCAAAGAACGATGGGGGAAAAATTCTTTCTAAGTGGCATAATGTTAGTACAATCCGAGACTGCAACATTTCAAAGTCATCTACCTGTGCAACTTAGAACACAACTCGCTAAAGAATGTGCACAACTCAATTAGGTTTGCACTCACATGCTTAACCAATGTACCTCGCAAGGCTATCGGGAGTAGTTGTTGCATCAACACATGACAATCATGACTCTTGAGTCCTAAAATCTTATGTTTTTTGGGGTGTACACATCGTGAAATATTCGTTGTATAACCATATGAAACCTTAACATTCTTCGACACATTACAAAATTTCTCTTTTTCAATATTGCTCATTGTAAAACACGGGGGGATAATATGTCTTATTTCCCATATTAATTGGATGAAGTTTGTTTCGTATTTTCATTTCTTGCAAGTCTAGACAAGCCTTCAAATTATTCTTTGTCTTTCATTTGATATTCAATAAAGTCCCAATGGCATTATCACACACATTTTTTCCAGTGTGCATGACATCCAAACTATACTGCAACAGGTTGTGTTTCCAATAAGGTAAGTCAAAGAAAATACTTTTCTTCTTCCAATTGTAAAAATCTCTTCATCATCTTCTCACCCTTTCTTGTGACCTTTTGCAACCTTAAAAATCTTCCGAATGTGATGTTCATGCCTTCTACTTGTTCCAAAATCTCATAACCAGATGGCGGGATTAACATAATTCGATATTCTTTTTCTCCGTCGAAACATTTTTGTCAAATATAAACCTATAGTCAATCAGCAGAAATCGATGGTGACCTAAGTAACAAAATTTTCTACCATGCTTCAAACATCGAGAGCAAGTGTCCTTATTGCAACAAGGACAAGCACGACACCTTTTGGTGCTCCATCCAGACAACATAGCGTAGCCTGGAAAGTCACTAATTGTCCATAATAATACAACTTTCATTTGAAAGGTTTGATTGCTATGTGCATTTATGTGTATACGCCAAACTCCCATAGTTGTCTCAAATCATCTATCAATGGTTGTAAATACACGTCGATATCATTGCTGGGAACATAAGGACCTATAATCAATAACGATAACATTAGATAAGGCTACTTCATGCACATCCATGGTGGCAAGTTGTATACTGTTAGAAAGACAGGCCATGTACTATGAGAAATACTCATCGTCCTAAATGGATTAAAGTTATCGGTTGCTAACCCAAGTCTAACATTGCGACTGTCTAAAGAGAATGAGCGATGTTTAATGTCAAAATCTTTCCAGGCAAGAGAGTAAGTTAGATGCCTCAAAGACCCATCTTTGGTTTGACCCTCGTCATGCCATCGCATGAATGATACGATCTTCGATGACATGAATAACCTTTGAAGCCTTGGAACCAATGAAAAATAACATAATATTTTAGTAGGAATCTTTCTTTCTTTTGTCCTTGGAGAAATATTCTCACAATTCTTTTTATGTTCAACTTGTTGCCATCTCGAAGTACCGCACACTTTGCATAATTGGTCATTGGCCGTGTCCTTTCAATATAACATACAGTCATTGGGACACGCATCAATTTTATTGTAATTAAGTCCCAAGTCCCTAATGATCTTCTTCGCATCATAAAAAGACTTCGGCAATAACTCTCCCTCAGGTAATGCCTCCTTAAAAAACGTAAGCAACATGTCAAAGGACTTGTTGCTCCATCCAGACAAACACTTTATTGATATAGTCGAACAATGAAAAAGAGCTTTGTGAACTTGGTACATCCAGGATACAATACTCTATCGGCATCTTGAAGCAACCTAAAGAATTTTCTACTTTGGCATTTCGCCCTTATGTACGTTCACTTGCTCCATCAAGTACATTACTGTCTATACCCGACATTCCAAAAGTATCGTGCAACATTCCATTCATATCAACACCACCTGGAGCATCATCACATGGAATAGTGGGTGTGGATGTGGAAGAAGTTTCCCCGTGATATTTCTATAGTGTGTAACGCTCCATAATTCCATTAACGATGAGATGCTCATTGTAATGACTTAAAAATCCTAAAATGTATCTCAAGGAAAGAATTTTAGATCCGTGCATTTATTTAAAAATATAGATTCTTAATTTTTAATATTTGAGGAAAGTTAACCTCACCAATAGATTTAGAAGGATCGAAAAACATACTTTAGCCTGTAAGCACGCCTAAATCTGACGTCGATTGAAAAAGTTATCAAATCCTTGAGTTTCGCATTAGATATTTTCCCAATCGGTAAACGACACCTTAGAGACGTAATTTGAGAAAATCGATCAGACCATTATATTCGTGTCGAAAAATCTCTCGAAATAGAGTATAAGTTTGTCCAATTCGACATTCGGGAAAAATAATTCTCAAAATGACAAGTATGTCCCAACTTAAGTTATATAAATATCTAAATTCTATTAGAAAAATTAGATTTTTCTTATTCTCCTCTCCAAACAAATCTCAACCCTTTTCCTTCAGTATTTGAAACTCAGATCTACACTAAACGAGAACGATCCGAGCTTAGGCGCAAGAAGGAAAGTTGTTCCTCTCGTCGAGGGTTACGCGTGGACGCAAAGAAATCTGATTTTCGCCGGAAGAAAATTTTGAAGATTGGCTGGAGGCGATTTTAAACTCCGTTCAACCGTTGAAAATAGCTTGAAGTAGGTTGCCTTCCCTTCTACCTTCTAGTTATGCGATAATTTCATAGAAAATCCATATGATTGTTGATAAATCGATTGTTTCATTAAGTTTATACATATTTGAACAATTTGAATCATGTTTGCATGCTTATTTATGATTGATTTTAGTTCATTTGATGTAATATAATCATTTTATAGTTAATATGATATTTGGATCGATTTTGTCGAGTTTCGACGAAAAATTAGCAATTCGAAAAAGTATCCGAATGTTGAGTTTGGTTTTAATTTTTTTTGTGTTGCTTCCATATAGTATGTATACCCATTTCCTACCTTTATTTCATTAAAAATAATTAAGTATTACTTTAAGTTCTTTAATAAATAAATAAATAGTTCGTTTTCAATTTCGACTTTGAAAAATCATTTTTTCAACACTTAGTTAAATTTTCATAGATTTTCAGCTTTTATGTCTTATGATTTTATCTTTGTTTTCGAGTCTCTCGACTCAACCAAAACCATCGAATGGAATTGGTTGATGCTTTATGGATTTCGAATTACTTTAAAGGTAAAATTACTTTGATAGATATGTAGGAAATTAGATGATTGATTAATCGATTTAATTGATGGATGGATAGAGAGAACGTATGTTCTCGACTGATTGATGGGACAGTGCCTCCAGTTCTACGTAGTGGCCATGCCACGTAAAACGTGATAGATAGATAGAGGGATGAGACGGTTGATGGATGGAAATGACAGATAACTGTAATTGGAAGGCACTACCAGACTTTGTTTGTATTTTCAATTAAAAAGAAATGATATATTATATACAAAATAAATTATTTTGTTTACCAGTAAAGGTTTGTAGAAAACCCATAAAGAGTGACGCGTTGCTGTGTGTCGGGAAGCGGCGAGTCAATCTAGGATAACACTAGATGTTATATGCTCTTCGGTAGTATGGGATACCTTAGAGCATATTACAGCTTATGAAATCCGGGAATTTCTCCTACTTATTTCCTGGGGAATGTTGTGTGTAAAGGCGGTCTCTGTATAGTGTAGAGCTAACGGGGTTCACATGCATTGCCTCCTGATAGGCTTCCACGCGAGGGGTCTCCTGGGCTAGTTAGTGATCACTATTAGTCTGTAGTCATCAAATGGTCGACCTCACCGTTAGTTGAACTCAGTATTGGGTTCTTGGTCAACGGCCAGTCTGAACCGGATAAATGGTCATCCAACCGTGGTATGTTAGACCGGCCTCAAAATCAGATTATAACGATGGGATTCCACATCGGAGGTTAAGTTTGGAATATCGTATTGCCATAGCCGAGGCGGTTATATCGGCGTGTTCCTCTGCTCTCTTATCGATTACACCGCCGTATTCTTATTATGTATCTTTTCTTATTTTGTGATGTTTGATAGATGTTTTTATTTGAAAGATGCATAGGTTACTTTAAATGATAGAAATGATAGGTTGAAATTATTTAACTGTTTATTGAATATGCTTAGACATTTATCGTATGTTACATTATGAAAAACTTACATTATTTAACTGTTCAACTGATTACTCATGCATGTATGACTCGTTGTTAGAACGACGTTCATCCTGCTGAGTAACATTCCCCTGTTACTCACCCTATCCTTCCCCTTTCAGATTATTCAACTTTTGAAGAACCGTTCTTTGAGGAGTCTTTTGAGGAGGTCTTCGAGGAGGATCAGATTGATGTCTTGCCGCCGCCATGTCTTTGAGGACTAGTAGAGGATCCTAGCGGTTTTTGGTTGTAGATAAGAAACATGTTAGTTTAGAAATTTTTGTAACCTGATGAATTATGAGATTAAAGATCTTGATTTATATCAGTGTTTGTCGATTTCTTCTGCTTACTCTAGACTCTCGTATAGATGTTAGTTAAATGTTTATTCCGCTGTGTATATTTTCTTTTCATAAGTATTATTATTTATGAATGTTCTGTCAGATTGTGTGATTGATTACCTCACACCTCGAGATTCTAACCGATGAATCATAGGGATTCGTGTTGGGATTTCGGGGTGTGACAGCTTGGTATCAGAGCTCATATTAGTTCCGGATGGGATGAGAGCTCTTCTGTGTCTAGAAATCTGTTAGAGTCTAGATTGGAGATAGGATTAGGAATAATAGGAAATTCCTTAAGGATATGAAGTATGAGACAATAGTTATTTGATGAATTAATGGATTAAGTAGTATTAAATGGAATATGTTTGAATGCATAAATGTTTGATGTGTAATTAGTACTCTGCCTAAAGTTTGATGAAATGTCTTTTGGATTTGGAGAAATTATAAAGATTGTTCAATTGCAGATTTGATTAGATGGCAGGCAGAGGTAGGCCAGGCAAGAGGCCCCAACCCACAGATGCAGGGACATATGTGGCTAGACAACCAACAGAGATGGAATTGATAATGCAAACCATAACTGCGATGTCTCAGAACCAGGAAAGAATACAAGAAAGGCAGATGAAAATGATAGAAGATCAGGCAGTCTTGATGAGACAGTTGACTGGGATGATAGGGGGCCAGAACCAGTCAGGTGCACATATGCCTGAGGTTGCTCCGGAGCACACCCCTGACTCCACACCTGATCAGGGTATACCCCCACCTCCATCAGCACAGATACCGAGACATGTGCAGTTGGTGCGACCACCATATCAGGGTCTTGCGGGTGCTCTTTTGAGAGAGTATAGGAGTATGAGGCCACCCAGCTTTGATGGAGTTGCGGACCCCGTAATGGCGGAAGAATGGTTGGAGGAGTCTGATAAATACTTATGCACTATGGAGTGTTCAGACACTCAGAAGGTTCTGTGTGCCTCTTTTATGCTTCAAAGGGGTGCAGCACATTGGTGGACTTCGGTGAAAGACAACCAACCGGAGATTCAGAACAACTGGACGATCTTTCAGAAAATGTTCTTAGAGAAGTATGTTCCCGCTAGCTTCCGGGATAGAAAGAGGATGGAGTTTGATAGGTTGGCACAGGATAACATGTCCGTGGACCAGTATGAGTCCCGCTTTACCCAATTGGCTCGTTATGCTCCCGAGCTGATTTCCACCAACCAGATGAAAGCAGAGAAGTTTGTTAGAGGTTGAAAGTTACTTTCAGGAGTAGGATGGCAGCCTTCGAGGTTACTAGCTACTCCGAAGTGGTCACAAGAGCCCAAAGGCTAGAGCGGGTAGATGAGGTCATTCACGAGCAGAGTGTTGGGATGAGGACGGTACCCCCACCAGCCAAGCAACAGAAGATTTATAGGCCCAGTAGTTCATGGCAGCAGTGGACCAGCCAACCACAGGGTCAGAGCAGTTTCCGACCCCCAGTATCTACAGGCCAGTTTCCATAGAGGATAGTAACACCAGTGCAGGGTAGGGGTCAGGCCACTCGTTCGTAGAGTCAGATGACTAGAGGCCAGGGACAGACTTCGAGACCATAGGTTCAGACTGCTAGACCTCCACTACCGTCGCAGAGGGCACCTACGGGTCAGGCCAGTAGAGAGCTGATTAGATGTTATGAGTGTGGAGAGTTGGGACATCTGAGGAGACAGTGCCCCAAAATCCCCCAGCAGACCCGTGATTCGATGACTCAGGCTAGGGTCTATGCTATGACGCAAGCCGACGCTACAGCTTCAGAAGATGTGGTGGAAGGTATAATTATGTTATACAATTGTTTAGCACATGTATTGATGGATTCAGGTTCCACACATTCATTTGTATCTTCTAGCATGGTAGAAAAGTTAGAACTTTCTACAACAGACACCAATAAGACACTTTCATTGATGACTCCCCTAGGAAACAAAACAATGCCACATCAAGTGTGTAACTCGTGCATTCTCAAGATAGGAGATAGTTCATTTGAACTGAACTTGATAGTCTTAAAACTTCGAGATTTCGACATCATCTTAGGCATGGACTGGTTAGCTGCATACCATGCGGTTATAGATTGTTATGCGAAAACAGTTAAGTTTGGTGTGCCGGGACAGCCAGAGTTCAAATTCAAGTTTAAGGGAATTCAGAATCGTGTAATCCGAGTGATAGAACCATCTAGGAATGGGACTGATTGGGATAGTTTGTATAGCATGAATGCTACCGTTAGTGAGATGAATGAAAAGTCACTAAAGGTGGAAGCAATCCGAATAGTATGTGACTATCCCGATGTCTTTCCTGCAGAGTTACCTGGGTTACCCCCAATCAGGAAGATTGACTTCTCAATCGAACTGATTCTAGGAACTAGACCCATATCGATTCCACCTTATCGAATGGCCCCAGCAGAAATGAAGGAGCTAAAAAGTCAATTGGAAGAGTTGATAGGTTTGGGTTTCATTCGTCCGAGCAGCTCGCCTTGGGGTGCTCCAGTTTTGTTCGTAAAGAAGAAGGATGGGTCAATGAGATTATGCATTGACTATCGAAAACTGAACCAAGTGACGATAAAGAACAAGTATCCGCTCCCCAGGATTGATGATCTGTTTGATCAACTAAGAGGTGCCAAGTACTTCTCAAAAATTGATCTAAGATCGGGATACCACCAGTTGAGGATCAAAGAGGAGGATGTTTCGAAAACAGCATTCTGAACTCGGTTAGGGCACTTTGAGTACCTAGTAATGCCGTTCGGTTTGACTAATGCATCTGCGGTGTTTATGGATCTCATGCAGCGAGTGTTTTGGGATTTCTTGAATGTCTTCATTATCGTCTTCATTGACGATATCTTGATCTATTCGAAGACGGAATTTGAGCATGAGGATCATTTGAATGTCACACTTCACAGATTGCGCCAGGAGAAGTTGTATGCTAAATTCTCCAAGTGTGAATTTTGGTTAGATGAAGTGAAGTTTTTGGGTCATGTGGTTTCCAAGAATGGGATATCGGTGGACCCGTCGAAGATTGAAGCGGTTATGAACTGGCAGAGGCCTACTACAGTTACTTAGATCAGGAGTTTTCTTGGACTTACGGGATACTACCGTAGGTTTGTAGAAGGCTTCTCGAAGATAGCTTCGTCATTAACGAAGTTAACTCAGAAAGGGGTCAAGTTTAAATGGACCGATAGTTGCGAAACAGCATTCCAGGAGTTGAAGACTCGACTAACCACGGCACCCGTTTTGATAGTCCCTAAGCCAGGAGAGAAATATATCATTTATGCTGATGTTTCTCATACGGGACTTGGGTGTGTATTAATGCAAGTTGGTCAGGTAATTGCTTATGTATCGAGACAGTTGAAGATCTACGAGAAGAACTATCCGACCCATGATTTAGAGTTGGCGGCTATAGTGCACGCACTCAAGGTTTGGAGACACTATTTGTATGGGGAGATCTTCGAAGTGTATTCAGATCACAAGAGCCTTAAGTATTTATTCTCGCAGAAGGAATTGAATATGAGGCAGAGGCGATGGATGGAGTACCTGAAAGACTATGACTTTACATTGCATTACCATCCTGGTTGAGTCGTAAGAAAGATGGGGTGTTTGCTCACATAAGGATTGAGGAATGGAAAATGCTAGAAACTGCAACCGCTTATGCATTCAACATTCCCTCAGAAATAGATGAGCAGAAATCCTATGTAGCTCACATGAAGTACAACCCTAGATTGTTGAAAGGGTTATTGAAGCGCAGAAGATTGATACGGAATTGGAAGGGTACCAAGAGAAAGCAAATGACTTTAGTGAGCAGAGTTGGAGAATTCATGATGATGGTAGTATACAGTTCAAGAGTAGACTTTGGGTTCCTCACGACGCCTTGTTGAGGAAGGACATAATGGATGAAGCCCATAAGTCGCATTTTTCTATTCATCCAGGGAGTACCAAGATGTATCAGGACATGAAATGAAATTTTTGGTGGCCAGGAATGAAAAAACACATTGCCCAGTATGTGAGTCGTTGTATGATATGTCAGCAAGTAAAGGCTGAGCATAGGAGACCTGCAGGGTTATTGCAACCACTTCCTATTCCGGAATGGAAATGGGAGCATGTAACTATGGATTTTGTTAGTGGGTTGCCGAAGGCCAGTGATGGGATTGATGCTGTATGGGTGGTTGTAGATAGACTTACTAAGTGTGCTCATTTTCTACCTATCAAGATGACTTACACTGTGGATAAGCTGAGCAGGATTTATGTATCAGAGATTGTGAAGTTACATGGAGTCCCAGTTTCTATTGTATCTGATAGGGATCCATGTTTTACATCTCAATTCTGGCAGAGTTTTCAAGTTGCATTTGGTACGAAGTTGAAGATGAGTACAGCATTCCACCCACAGACTGATGGGCAGTCAGAACGTGTTATTCAGATATTGGAAGACATGTTGAGGGCTTGTGTACTAGATTTTGGAGGTAACTGGAAGAATCACTTGGCAATAGCTGAATTTGCCTATAACAATAGTTACCAATCTAGTATAGGCATGGCACCGTTTGAAGCGTTATATGGCAGACCATGCAGATCGCCAAATTGTTGGGCAAAAGTCGGAGATAGTATTCTGTTGGGCCCCAACATCGTCTTGGAGACTACTGAGAAGATTAAGACAGTTCGAGAAAGGTTGCGGGTAGCACAGAACAGGCAAAAAAGTTATGCAGATCATCGTCGACGACAATTAGAGTTCGTGATCGGTGATTTTGTATTCTTGAAGGTTTCTCCTAGAAGAGGAATCAGTAGGTTTGGGATTAAGGGTAAACTAAAGCCGAGGTATGTAGGACCGTTTGAGATCATAGACAGAGTTGGCACGGTTGCATACAAGTTGGCTTTACCTGCTCAGTTAGAAAGGGTTCATAACGTATTTCATATATCGATGTTGAGAAAGTATGAACCAGACCCATCCCACGTTATTGACTGGCAGTCCTTGAATCTAGAGGAAGACATATCGTATGAAGAGGGGCCAATACAGATTCTTTACCGTAAAGAGAAAATGTTGAGGTCACGAGTTATTCCGTTAGTTAAGGTGCTCTGGAGACATCACAATGTCGAGGAAGCGACTTGGGAGAAAGAAACGGAAATGCGTGCTCAATTTTCAGAATTATTCTTCGATTGAGGTATGTTTAATTTCGAGGACGAAATTCTTATTAAGGGGAGGAGGATGTAATGACTTGAAAATCCTAAAATGTATCTCAAGGAAAGAATTTTAGATCCGTGCATTTATTTAAAAATATAGATTCTTAATTTTTAATATTTGAGAAAAGTTAACCTCACCAATAGATTTAGAAGGATCGAGAAACATACTTTAGCCTGTAAGCACGCCTAAATCTGACGTCGATTGAAAAAGTTATCAAATCCTCGAGTTTCGCATTAGATATTTTTCCAATAGGTAAACGACACCTTAGAGACGTAATTTGAGGAAACCGATCATACCATTATATTCGTGTCGAAAAATCAACCGAAATAGAGTATAAGTTTGTCCAATTCGACATTCGAGAAAAACAATTCTCAAAATGACAAGTATGTCCCAACTTAAGTTATATAAATATCTAAATTCTATTAGAAAAATCAGATTTTTCTTATTCTCCTCTCCAAACAAATCTCAACCCTTTTCCTTCAATATTTGAAACTCAGATCTACACTAAACGAGAACGATCCGAGCTTAGGCGCAAGAAGGAAAGTTGTTCCTCTCGCCGAGGGTTACGCGTGGACGCAAAGAAATCCGATTTTCGCCGGAAGAAAAATTTGAAGATTGGCCGGAGGCGATTTTAAACTCCGTTCAACCGTTGAAAATAGCTTGAAGTAGGTTGCCTTCCCTTCTACCTTCTAGTTATGCGATAATTTCATAGAAAATCCATATGATTGTTGATAAATCGATTGTTTCATTAAGTTTATACATATTTGAACAATTTGAATCATGTTTGCATGCTTATTTATGATTGGTTTTAGTTCATTTGATGTAATATAATCATTTTATAGTTAATATGATATTTGGATCGATTTTGGTCGAATTTCGACAAAAAATTAACAATTCGGAAAAGTATCCGAATGTTGAGTTTGGTTCTAATTTTTTTTATGTTGCTTCCATATAGTATGTATACCCATGTCCTACCTTTATTTCATTAAAAATAATTAAGTATTACTTTAAGTTCTTTAATAAATAAATAAATAGTTCGTTTTCAATTTCGACTTTGAAAAATCTTTTTTTCAACACTTAGTTAAATTTTCATAGATTTCCAGCTTTTATGTCTTATGGTTTTATCTTTGTTTTCGAGTCTCTCGACTCAACCAAAACCATCGAATGAAATTGGTTGATGCTTTATGGATTTCGAATTACTTTAAAGGTAAAATTACTTTAATAGATATGTAGGAAATTAGATGATTGATTAATCGATTTAATTGATGGATGGATAGAGAGAACGTATGTTCTCGACTGATTGATGGGACAGTGCCTCCAGTTCTACGTAGTGGCCATGCCACGTAAAACGTGATAGATAGATAGAGGGATAAGACGATTGATGGGTGGAAATAACAGATAACTGTCACTGGAAGGCACTACCAGACTTTGTTTGTATTTTCGATTAAAAAGAAATGACATATTATATACAAAATAAATTATTTTGTTTACCAGAAAAGGTTTGTAGAAAACCCATAAAGAGTGACGCGTTGCTGTGTGTCCGGAAGCGGCGAGTCAATCTAGGATAACACTAGATGTCATATGCTCTTCGGTAGTATGGGATACCTTAGAGCATATTACAGCTTATGAAATCCGGGAATTTCTCCTACTTATTTCCTGGGGAACGTTGTGTGTAAAGGCGGTCTCTGTATAGTGTAGAGCTAGGCAGGGTTCACATGTATTGCCTCTTGATAGGCTTCGACGCGAGGGGTATCCTGGGCTAGTTAGTGATCACTATTAGTCTATAGTCGTCAAACGGTCGACCTCACCATTAGTTGAACTCAGTATTGGGTTCTTGGTCAACGGCCAGTCTGAGCCGGATAAATGATCATCCAACCGTGGTATGCTAGACCGGCCACAAAATCAGATTATAACGATTGGATTCCACATCGGAGGTTAAGTTTGGAATATCGTATTGCCATAGTCGAGGCGGTTATATCGGCGTGTTCCTCTGCTCTCTTATCGATTACACCGCCGTATTCTTATTATGTATCTTTTCTTATTTTGTGATGTTTGATAGATGTTTTTATTTAAAAGATGCATAGGTTACTTTAAATGATAGAAATGATAGGTTGAAATTATTTAACTGTTTATTGAATATGCTTAGACATTTATCGTATGTTACATTATGAAAAACTTACATTATTTAACTGTTCAACTGATTACTCGTGCATGTATGACTCGTTGTTAGAACGGCGTTCATCCTGCTGAGTAACATTCCCCTGTTACTCACCCTATCCTTCCCCTTTCAGATTATTCAATTTTTGAAGAACCGTTCTTTGAGGAGTCTTTTGAGGAGGTCCTCGAGGAGGATCAGATTGATGTCTTGCCGCCGCCATGTCTTTGAGGACTAGTAGAGGATCCTAGCGGTTTTTTGTTGTAGATAAGAAACATGTTAGTTTAGAAATTTTTGTAACCTGATGAATTATGAGATTAAAGATCTTGACTTATATCAGTGTTTGTCGATTTCTTCTGCTTACTCTAGACTCTCGTATAGATGTTAGTTAAATGTTTATTCCGCTGCGTATATTTTCTTTTCATAAGTATTATTATTTATGAATGTTCTGTCAGATTGTGTGATTGATTACCTCACAGTTCGAGATTATAACCGATGAATCATAGGGATTCGTGTTGGGATTTCGGGGCGTGACACTCCTGGACAACATCTTGTTTCAAGAGCTTAAAGTTGACACATTTCCTACATGCACATGGGATGAGGCCAGTTGATGTATTGGCAAATGCAAAGTCGAGGAATTATCAACACTATTATATATTCGCTACTCACCCTACATTAGAAAATAATATAGGAGAACTTTTAAAAATAAATCCCATTGAGTTATAAACATTGACAATGGATCATAAGTAGTTGACTTTACCTCGACTTTTTTATCCAACTCTTATCCATCACTTCCTTCAACACCTAAATTCAAAAATTACTGTAAAAAATAATACTATAGTGACTGTAACAAATGTGACGATTTTTCTACAGGTTATTTGGATTGAGAGAAGATAAGAGAACAGAAGAAAGGCCAAAGCTCTGTAACAAATTTATTACTTTTAATATTGATAAATGTTTTACTTTTGACACCCCTAATCCCAATAGCGTTTTTTCTTCAGTTTCATGTTTTTAAAGAAACTCAAAAACAGATTCTACCTTTTACAATATAAATTATCTTTGATAGATAAGATATTTTATTAATAAAGAGGAAATGAAGGGACCAGTCTCGACAACTCTACAAAAAACCAAGAATAATAACAAAAAATTACAATACACTCAAGCATCACATAGAAGATCTCACTCTAGGTATTTGTATTCCTATGCATTATACGTGTTTGTAGAAAGATTCTTAGAGTAATTTCTTCTATAGATGATCCAAGAAGGTTATGGAAGAACATAACATTATGTTCATGGATACGCAATGTGAAGGCTAAGTTGTTATTGTTATTTTTTTTATTCCATCTTTCATAAAGATGGCATTCTATCGAAACAATATCTTCATACACACTTGCATTGATGTGTATGTTAATTATAATGGTGAAAAATGAGGTGCGCTTGGAACTATATCAGGAATGGTAATAGTCACTCTGAACTTCGTTTGTAATTATTAAGTTGGTATTATATTGAAATCTTAGTTTTTGATATACAAAATACAAAAAAATTGTATACTACTTCAAATCATCTTAGTAGTGTAGATCAAATCACCGCTGTTATATAGCGTTGGATAAAATTATCTGCTGTTATAAACCGTCGCTGTAGATCAAAAATGTTGTAGTGTATATTCAATTTTTTAGTGACGGATATACTAATCCACTGTCAGAAGATTCATGTGATTGCGCTCATTGATGGAATCTCAATCATTGTTCTTGATATTTCACATTTTAAGAATAAGTTTGTTATTACTAGGTGATGAACTCACTCAAAGAAAATCACAGACATTTGTAATAAGAATGAGAGATCAACACACCAAAATCATGGGATTTACTTTCTCTTTTATGTATATTTGTATTTCTATATTTTATTCTTTTTCTTTTGTTTCTTTCTCTTTTATGTTTTATTCCTTTTGGATTTGTATATAAGGATCCATACAGTAATGAGAATATAAAAAATTATTTCTTTCTTTTCAAGGTATCAGAGCAATACTTCTGAATTTTTTTTTTTTCGTTTCTATTTTGTACTATATCAACAACGTTGATCATTGCATCAACATTACAAGTTTTCCTCCAATAACCATCTCGTTGTTGAGGACACTCTCCATGGCTTCATCCAATAAATGTCACAATTCAACCAGCTCGTACTTCCTACATCATGTTAACAATCCATGAACCATGCTTATGTTCCCAACCATTGATTGATGATAACTATCTCACTTGGAGTCAAGCCATGCACATGGCTCTGAGTGTTAAGAACAAGAATGGTTTCATTGATGGATCCATGCCAAAACCTAAGTCTTCCATAGATCCAATGTATGCTTAGTGGATTCAATGCAACAACATAATCTTGCCTTGGATTTTAAATTCCTTATCTAAGGAACTTGCTACAAGTGTTATAAAGCTGCATCAGCCCATGAAGTATGGAGAGACCTTAAAGAGTGGTTTTCTCAAAGTAATGCTCCTAGGATCTTCCAAGAATGATTGTTTGTGGCTACCTATTTCACCAAACTTAATGGATATTGAGATTAATTAATGACTTATCGTCCCTTGCCCTTATGTTCTTGTGGTGCAATGAAAATCGTTGGTCGAATATCAGCAACAAGAATGTATTCTGCTGTTTTTAATGGGCTTGAATGAGTCTTATGTTGCAGTCCAAGGACAACTTCTCCTTATGGATCTGTTGCCACCACTCAACAAGAGTTTTTCACTTGTGCTTTAGAAGAACCACAACATGAAGTTGTAATCTTGTCTCTTAATTTAAGTGAATATTTTGCACTCCATTGCCCATGTCATGCCTGATCACAAACTTAGAAAAGACAATCAAGGTTTCAATAGGCCGAACTAAAATAATAATTAAAGTTCTCAGTATAACCGACCAACTTGCAACCATTGTGGCTGGGTAGGATACACTATTGAGAAGTGGTATGTGTTATCCACCTAGCCATCATCTTCACAACAGCCATAAGCAAGCTTCTACCAACCAGGTATCGGTCTCACTTGTTAATACCCAAAGTATTGGTCTTTCCTCGAAATGTCGACAATTAATTGCCTACTTCAATGCTGGTAACACAGCCCATGGCTCACTCAACCACCAACTTCTCAATTATCTCTCTTTCCGTTGCATCTACTACTTATCTTTGTCCCTTGGATCATTGACACGGGTGCTCCCTTCCTTCAAATTAAATTAAATCCGATTTATGCTAGTAAGATTTCTAAGGATTCAAAATTGGTCCCTCACCTTTCTTTCTAATACTTGCATTATATAAGACCTGTCCTTGAGGCCTTTGTTTGACATGTTAATCCTTTCGTTAAGGAAACATGTCAGTTGTGGAAAGTGGATTGTTTTCCTTTCTCGTGAATGATAGGTGTCACTACCCTTTTGGTCCACATTGTGGGTCTGGCAGAGCAATGTCCCGACTGACAGATGATTAATGTGGTGTGCACTCATTGATGGAATCTTGATCATTGTTCTTGGCATTTCATATTTTAAGAAAAAGATCATTATCACTTGGTGATGAACTCAGTTGAGATAAATATTAATTACCAAGAAAAATGGGATTAGTAAAATAAACCCTCCTAAATATAAAATCTAAATAATGGTCCGATGGGAAAAGCCCATGATCTTAGACATCCTGATCACTAATGTTGATGACCTTGAGGATTAGACATGAACAGGTGTTCGAGTATCTAAGATTCAACTTGTATGACTTTAGTCAAGATAAAGTGTCTCACTCGTTGATAATATGTTGACTAAAAGTCAATGCTCTAAACTTGTTAGATGTTTTATCTTATAAGATATTCAAACTTCATCTTTTGTTCCTCAATAGTACCTAAGGGAATAATCTATAAACAGATAGAGTAGTCTGAACATGGGGTGTGAAAGCGAGAGGTTGCAAGGGAGTGGGATCCCCTTGTGAGTGAGTTCGACAATGGGGCATCGCATCCTTGAACCAAAGAAATTTTTTTAGGGGATTTCAAGAGAGTTGGTTTGAGATTGGAGACCTATGATTTTATAACTTGAGTATTGTAATCATTCTCAAATATAATATGAAACAATTTCATTGCTCCGAAACATATAAAGCACCAAATGCACTATTTTCAGAAGCAGCATATCAACCACTTTACAATAAAAAAGAGCTCAACGAATTCATCACTTTTGAAAACAGCTTATGCACCCACTCACTCTATGCAAACCAAAGTGAGAGGAGATAATAAATTGAAACTATGAACCTATAGTAGTTAAAACCCAATTACAAGCAAACAACTGGGTGAAATATCATAGTAGATTACTATGGTGAAACATTGAATAGTTATGACTACCTAATCAAATGTCTAACATCATGGTGAAAGTTGTAAAGCAAAAAGAATACCTCAAGGCTTCAACCAAATACAATGATTCTTCAGCAGAGATTTTATAGCCACCTTCCCCACTGATTGCCTTATGGAAATCAACTCTGTTAAACCATTAGAGAAAAAATAAGATGAGTTTTTGATAGTTCAAAAAATTTGAGCAAAAATTTCAAGCACCCACACAAACTTGCAAGGAAAGTAGTATCTACGAGAATGAAGCCTACTATCACCACCCTATCAGCATAAAGGGGTTATGCACTCCAAACTTATTTTTTAAGAAAACCAAATTATTGGTTCTCAATGCAAGTAATTGGTGCAGCAGTTGAGAAACCAGCATTACTTGTTAAAAGAATACATAAGAATGTTGCCATCTACCATAATATTGCAATTTCAAAGGCGCAATAAAGCCCCATTCAAAATTTAGCTCGACCCTATTAAAGTAATTTCAGTGCACTTAAAATGGAAGTAGAAATCACATAAATCCAAAAACATATATAGATCAGATTGCTACATTTTATTCAAATACATGAAGAAAACACATAAATTCAATTAAAAGAAGATCATCTTCTATTTATTTTTATTTATTTATTGAGAAAAAAAACTTCTGAAATCTAAAATCCTAAAATTTTCAACAAGTACATTAAAAAAACATGAATAACAAAAAATAAATTAAAGTAGAAACTATTAATGAAAGATGAAATTATTCCTAAACATAAAGAAAAACTCTTTTAGAATGGTGACCTTACCATGAGAGAACAGAGAATCACATCTAAAAATCTAAATCGTCAATCCAAATCCGAAGATATCATATAAAAACCTAAATCGTCAATCCAAACCCTAAACAAACTAATTTCTTGAACTTGTAAGAATACTTACCATTACAAACTTGTAATTTAAATAAAAACACCTAAAACCCAAAAAAATTTCATACATGAAAAGAAAAATAAAACTATTCAACTCTCATTCCTCACCAAATCCACCATTAATGAGAAGATGATGTGGTGACTCGACCACATATGTAGATATATATTCATAGAGAGAAAGATAAACAAAGAGAAAGAGAGATTTACCAGCTGAGGTTTAGGGTGGTAAAAAATGTCGACCTGGATCAGGGAATCCCCCTCGTCAACCCTTACAACAGCCACCACGAAGCAGGTACTACACAAGATGATGCAATTAGGGGCCGAACGAAACTTCTAAATAGAAGGGTCAATCGAAACTCCAACCAAGGCTCAAACGATTAGCTCAAATCGTTAAAACTCCAATTTTTAGGGATTTCAAAGAGATAAAGAGAATGAGAAGAAGAGGAGAGACAATGACAGAGAGAGAATGAGAACGAAGCTTGTTTAAAATCCCTGCGAAAAATTTGCACAAATGGAGTGTGCGGCGTTTATTTTTTATTTGGAGAATCTACTCTGCAGTCGCGGAAACACTCCTCTGTTGCTATAGTCACTTAAAAAAAAACCCACACGGACAAACTCACGAAAATATAATTTTTTATATATATTAAAAATTGAATTTTAGTGACAGATAAATATATTCGCTGCTATATTTAATTTTTTAAAATATATATATTAAAAATTGATTTTTAGTGGCAGATAAATATATCCGCTGCTATATTTAATTTAAAAAAATTATTGATAAAAAGAACTCACTATATAAAAAATTGAATTTTAGTGGCGGATATATTAATCTGCTGCTTTATTCAATATAAAAAAATTGATAAAGAGATGAACAGTAAAAAAATTAATTTTTTAGTGGCAGATATATTAATCCGCTGCAATATTCAATTAAAAAAAATTGATAAAGAGAACTCATTAAACATAAATTTTTATATATTAAAAAAAAATGATTTATAGTAGCGGATATATTAATCCGCTGCGATATTTAATTTAAAAAAAAAAATTATAAAGAGATCTCACTAGATAGAATTTTTTATATTTAAAAAAAAAAATTAGGTTTTTAGTGGCGGATGTATCCGCTACTATACTCAATTTACAAAAATTTTGACAAAGAGAACTCACTAAACCGAACTTTTTCTATAAAAAAAAAAAAATTTTTTTTATAGTATATGTATTTTTCCGCTACTATATGCACTAAATAAGTAGGAAACTGATGTGTCTGGTCCCTATAGTGGCAGATATAAGTATCTGTTGCCAAAAAATCTACCTATAGGGATGGATAATATTATGTACTACGACAAATGCATATATAGCGTCAGATAAAGTTATCCGCTATTATAAACCGCCACTGTAGATCAGAAATGTTGTAGTTCATTCAATAACAACATGCATTCTTTTAGAAAAAATTTGATGTACTTTGGTAGGTTCAAAGGTTAAAGTAAAAGTACTTTCGTTCTAGTTATTAGTAGCCACATTTTTTTCTTATTCGAAGGAGAATGAGTTGCTTAGCATGAATCAAGAATTCAAGTAGCATGAACAGAATTAAAATTATCGGAAGAAGAATATAATCAAGAGAAATTTATCAAAACGGTACAGTTTTTATAATTAATTATCAAAATGGAAAACTGTAACAATTAATCCAAAAATAGTAAATTTACCATTTTCAGAATTAATTTTTTTTATCAAAACAGTAAAAAGTAAATTTTTTGTAACGAAAATACCCTTTTTTTTTATTTTATGTATGCATTTACAATTATAACCTTCACAATAACTCAAAATCCAAGTAAATTTTTTAATTCACTCTCTTCCTCAATGGTAAAAAAAAGGGGGAACTCTTGCTCGACAGAAGTTCATCTTCACCATCTCTCAAATCCAAGTAAATCTTTGGATACACTCTCTTGCTTGACAATAAAAAGCGAGGGAAACTCTTATTTGACAACACATTGTCTCTCCATCTCAAATCCAAGTAAATCTTTGGATTCACTCTCTTACTCGACATAAAAAGAGAGGGAAACTTTTGATCGATTGTACTTCATCTTTTTCAACTCTTAGTCTGAAACATATTCGTCTCTTTTCATCATTTGAGAGAGGGAAAATCTTGCTCTATTGACTATTGATCTCCTCTCTTAGGTAATTTGATTTTTACATACTTAAACCTACATTTGTTTGACTACAAGTTAAACTTCATTATTTTTTGTTTTTGGGTTATTTTTGTATACATTGTGATTGATTAGTAATTCAACTAAATTCCATTTTGTATAGGGTTAATTTTACTTTATTATCATATTAAACTTTTTTTATTGATTAATAGCTCAATTAAATTCCTTATTATGTTTTATTTTATTTTTTTATATTTTAACCTACATTTGTACTTGTTGACGACTCAACTAAATTCCTTCATGCTGGTTTAGGCAATTATTTATTTATTTATTTTTACATATTTAAACTAACAAAATCATGGGATTTATTTTTGTTTCAGGGTTATTTTTGTATACATTGTGATTGATTAATAGTTCAACTCAATTTCATTTTGTTTAGGGTTAATTTAGCTCTTTTTACATATTAAATTTTTTTTATTAATTAATAGTTCAATTAAATTTCTTATTATGTTTTATTTTTTAACCTACATTTTTAATTGTATATTTTTATTTTTTACATATTTAAATCAACAAAATCATTGGATTTTGAGCTACATTATATTTGATTAATAGTTCAACTAAATTTCATTTTATTTTAGGGTTAATTATGATTTTTTACACATTTAATATATTTTTATTGATTAATAGCTCAATTAAATTCCTTCGTTGTTGTCGTTTAAGGAAATTTTTTACACATTTAATTTATTTATATTGATTAATAGCTCAATGTATTTACGTCTTCATTTTCTGACATGAGATTAAAATGTATTTTATACAATGTCAGAAGAATCTTTCTGACATTCAATTCATAAAAGAAACTTATTCTATCAAAATGATTCAAGTGAATATTTTCATCCTATAGACTCATTATTATAAGAATTAACATTTGTCAATAATGATTCATTTACACATTTGATCATATAGACACTTGAATACAATAAAAAAACTCAATATCAGAAGATTCCTTCTGATATTGTGTACAATACATTCTGATCTAATGTCAGAAGGATCCTTCTGATATTTTAGAAAATACATCCTAATATGTAATACCCCGGATTTTCAACTCATATCTTGAGAAAATTAAATGGTGAGCTTTGGAGAAAAATATCGAAGAGAGACTTAGAGTAAAGTACCCGGATTATGATATGTTCGTTTCTGTTGAAAATCGACTTCGCAATTAGTTTCAAAATGATCGTAATATATTATTTAGCCTGTAAACAAGTTTGAATTCAAGTTCGGGTAAAAAAGTTAACAAATCCTCGAATTTCGTGTTAAGTGGGACCCAAAATAGTATAATTTTATTAGAGTGAGAATAGGAAAGATTTGATGACACTGTTAGGTCCGTAATGAAAAATTATTCAAAATGGTATACTCACTTGCCAATTTTTGAGTCCGAATAGTTAAGTTACGATCGAAACTAGAAATGTTGGGAAAATTATAAGTATTCCCTCAACTTTGTTATAAAAGAAATCTGATTTTCTTTTATTTCATTCATTTCTCTTCTTCTCTAAGAAACCCCAAAACCAGCCCATTTTTCCAACCCAAGGGTTTCAACCCATTCCAATCAAGTTCTAGCGCGATCAAGGCCAAGTTGAACCTCGATGAAGAAGGTAAAGTTGTCGGCCACGACGAGAGCTATAACTTCACCATCTTTGGTTTTCCATTCTCGTTCGTTTTTCCCATCCTCCATCAAGATCCAGTAGTAGGGGTTTTGATCTTAACCATTTGGAGTTCCACCTAGCTTGAAGAAAAGTGATCCATTATTTTTGGGGGAGGAAGGACACCTCCATCGAGGGTTTCGCAACTAACCCGACCGTTGGGCCCCGAAATCGTTCAACCTCGAGTCCTTGGTGCAAATATTTGATTTTTGAGTTAGTTAAGCGTGTCCGACAACCACAAAAAAATAGGGGACTTTCGATTCCTATTGGTAACTTTAGATTTTTGAAAATGTGCATTTAAGGACATTTGTTGAAAATGTGTTGTAGTTATAAATCGTAGAAAACTTTTGTTTAGTTTTAAAATTCATGGTAAAAATAGTTGTTTTGATGGGTTTTATCGAATTTTGATAACAAACTCGTGGGTGAGTCGAATGGTTTGAAGAATGGAAGAAGAATTCGAAAAGGGGATCGAAAACTCGAAGGTTCGAGTGAGGTTCAGGACTGTCAGCGGGAAGGGTCGGTGCCACCGGCACCTGCCGAAGGCATTCTATCGGTCCCACCGACAGAATGAGGCTTCTGCCATCGATGAAATCAAGAACCGCGAGAAAATTTTGTTCTGTCGGCAGATGCCGTCGGTACCAACTACACCTGCCGATGAGCATTCTGTCGGTTCCACCGACACATCCTGATTCAGCCACCGACAGAAACAGTTCTCTTCAGAACTGAGTTCTAACTTTTGCTTTGACCTCCCCATTGCCTATACTTGAATGTCACTTTAAGTTCTTTAATGAAATTAAGGTTTTACCCCCTATTCCGGAATAATGGGAATGGTTTCAAGATCTAAATCTCAAAGGATCAAAATCCAAATTTTGGTTTCAAGAACAAAACGTAAATTTCGACGTTTTTGACAAATTTTCAAAATGTAATAACTTTCACGTCACTTTAAATTAGGCTATGAAATTTATATGGTGTCGAATCTCATGATGGAGGCTTTCATTTCTAAAAACCTATTTTTAATTTCGAGAACTTTGAAAAATTGAGTTTCCAACACTTAGCCAAATTTTCACCAGCTTTTACCATTTTGGCCAGCTTAAGTACCGTGCATCACGGGATCTCGTTTTGAATAAACCTTGATGATTTTCAATTGAAAACTCAAAAATGACTTTGAAAGATTGAAAATGAATGATTTGATTTGAAAAGATGAAAAGTGAAAATACCAAAAGAATGGGGAAAAAGGATGAAAGGGTAAAATGTCAGACTCACACCCGAGGGGTGATGTCTGCCTTTTACATTGTATGTTGTGTGTAGGTTGGTGAAAGGATATCCAGGTTATTAATAAAAGGGTTGCATGTTTATTTAAGATTATGTTAGCACATGCGCTAAGTACTATTTTTATTTTAGGTCGGGTGGCCATCGTTGCATGGTAGGAGCTGGATATCCATTCTCAACCCAGTTCTGTTAATTTCTCTTTTGTTTTAAATAAATAAATAAATATATATATATATATATATATATATATATATATATATTTATATGTAACTATTTTGTGAGTTATTAAAGGGTTTGTGAATGCCTGAAGGGATAGTGCGTCACATTATTCGGAGGGGTGTACTATGAAATTACAGGCTTTGACACTGTATAGACCTAGAGGGGGGGTGAATAGGACTATTAAAAATTCTTCTAAATGTGAACACTTAAGTGACTGAATTTTTAATGAGTTCGTTCAATTGATATATTCATCAAATCATTCATGGAACAAAAGATTTATGCAAACTATGATCAATCATGATATACGTTCAGATTTGTATGAAGATAAGGAAATTAGAGAAGAACATGAGACATGCAATTTATAATGGTTCAGCAACAGTGCCTACGTCCACTCCCAAGAGAACTCCAATCGATGGTTCTTTGGTACTTTCTAATACTGAGGTTTTTGATTCACCTTAAATCGCACATAGAATTTTCCAGGGTTAATTCTGCAACCCTAAGATTGAGTGAACCACATCCACTCAAAATGTCTGAGTTTTATACTTCGGGAACTCAGTAACCTTTATCACTCTTCTTGAGTCCGCAACTCAATCAAGTGCTTGATTTTGAAGGAGAAATCAAGTAAACTAATATAAGAGTATTTTTGAAATTTAAAACAAAAATAATCAAACTCACAATTATGACGATTAAGGTGAGTTTGTTATTCTTCGGTTCTTCACTACTTCCTTCATCAATGGCTCCTCGCCTATCTCAATGTTAGAATGTAAATGCTTGAAGGATGAAGTAAGTGAAGCTTGATCAACCCAGATGAAGTAGCTTGATGTGTATGGTTTCGACTTCACCTCACGATTCTTCTTACTTCGTTAAGCCTTTTGAAGTGTACTTATTCGCTTGGGCTTAACTCAGAAGATGTTGATCAATCAAAGAATGAAGCCTAGAGCTTTGTTTTTTATAGGAACTGCTCTTAACGACTTCCTGTCGGTGGCACCTGAATCCCATCGGTGGCACCGACCAAACATATCGGTCGAAAATCTTACTGTTGAACATTATCGGTAGTACTGTCGATGGAACCTCCAAGAGTCATCGGTGGAACCGATGAGCATTATAACGGTGGAACCGACAAAATTATGCTTCTTCCACCGAAAGATGATTTCTCAATTAGCTCTGGCGGTGGATGGCGGTGGGACCGACAAGTTGTTCATCGGTGGAACCGATGACTATTATGTCGATGGGACTGACAAGTTTGTGTTTCTGCCATCGATAAAAGATATCCCATTCTGATCTGTCGGTGGATGGCGGTGGATCCGATAGTTTGTTCATCGGTGAAACCGATGACTATTTTGTCGGTGGAACCGACAGGTTAGAGCTTCTGCCACCGATAGAAGTTTTCTCATTTTGTTCAGTCGGTGGCTGACGGTGGATCCTTCACCCCTGCCGATAGCTTCGGTTTCCCTTGAGATAGAGCTGATTTTTGGGATGACCTTAGAATACACATAAGATGCTTCGATAAACATGTTCTGATGCTCCATGGGTGAAGATGTCCCTTAACCTTGATTGGTTTTGATACACTATGGATTGGTCGTTGATGTAATGCATACGATCAATGTCTTCCAGTAGTTACAACATGACAACAAACGACTAATCTTGGAATTGACAAAACATGGTATTAATAATCTCCCCCTTTGTCAATTACAAGACAAAACCAATCCTAGACTACCAATTGTGAACCATTTGTAAAAGTAATCACTTACATGTAGAGCTGAACAAGATCTTACACAAGGTATATAAATACAAAGTAGTAGGACTCTAAAAAGATTACAGATACATTTTTATAAATAACAGATATCTCCCCCTTACTCCTTACATTATTCATACAGATATCTCCCCCTTACTCCTTGCATTATTCATATATGCCTGCATTAAAACTTGTGTTCATAGGTGGGACACCTTCTCCCCCTTTTTGTCAGTTGTTGACAAATGGTGAATCACCCAAAAGCCAACACACAAGAAAACCAAATAACAAGAGATACAACAGGGTGAATAGATACATAGATGCACAATAGTGAAGATGCCAAAAGTGAGGATGCATGCATCAGTGAGAAGGGAAATGAAATTAAACATATATTCATTATAAACAGTACAAGGTACAGAAGATAGATAAATACATGTCATGACAGAAGTAACCCGACAAAATACAACCAAACAACAAAGCAGCTGAAGAATATAACTATAAAAAAACTAAGTACTGCTAGAGCTGTCATCGGAGGTGGTGTGCCCAGGTACACAAGCTCGAATAAGAGTCTTGAGGTACCGGTTCATCTTCTTAAGGTGCAACTCTAGATGAGTTTGCCCTTGGACCAGGTGGAGCTGGCCTGCTTCCAGAGCAGCCAACCGAGACCCAAGGTTGGAGGGGGCAGTCGGAGGAGTAGCGGGTGAGTCCGGAGGAGGTGGAGTGGGGGCCCGACGAGCTGGGCGAGGTGGGGGAGGCGCGACTAGAAGGGCAATCCGCATCTTGGAGAGTGTAGCGGCTATGAAAAGGTCTTCATGAATCACCGGGCTGGTGTCAGTCGGAAGACCACAGAAGACGGCCAATTGATAAATAAGGTGGCCATATGGTAGGTTACCGGACGTGCTGCCAAAGCAGGCAAAATCGACAATCGTATAAAGGAGATAGGTGGCAAGGCACATGGCTTGGCCGTGGCAACACAGTATAGAGTATCAGCCATGTGCATCGCAACATCGGTCTTGTTCCGGACACGCGGATAGAGATTAGAAGTAAACAATTTGTGAAGAAGTCTATACCGCGGGAGGAGATCTGTGCCACGAATAGCACTGTCCTTGACCCACTGGATGTCCCGGCGCCCACAGAGTACATCCATGTATGCGTTGCAGCGAGTCCCCAGGTCGGAAATGGGATCAGGATGGCCAACATAAGTGCACGTGATTCCCAAGATGGAGGCAATGGTGGTGACAGTAACATGAGTGCTGATCTGATCGGGCGTGCCGAATGCTACCACATCAATGGAAGGAGGGAAGTCACGAGAGTCCACAATGCTGGCATAGAAGCGACGAACTCGCGAAGGAAAGACATTGCCTCCAAGGTCCAGAAGTGCCTCCCAGCCTATTTGATGAAGTAAATCAGGGATGCCAAAGGGGTGTACTACTGCGATGTCCATGCGGCGTTCACAGACAATCGGGCGATCTCGAAGGGACTGTAATCGCTCTATATATTGGCACTGATCATCATCAATGCCTATATCTGAAACAGGGGGATGGCGAGAACCCTATGGAGGGGGCAGATCAAAGTCTTCTTCATCATTGTCTCCGTCGTCAGCAGAGGAGGACGAGGAGGAGGAAGGGCGAGCAGATGATGTAGAAGCACGCTTGCTTCTAACATTCCTTTGGGCCGATGGCGGCCTCGCTTGGCGACGGCGAGCCATGAGATCGATGATGAATCCAAAGGAGATCAGAACAAGGAGAGCAAAGAGAATCATCATGGTGGCAAGCAACAAAAGAGGGAAGGTAGAGAAAATCGGAGGTAGAGGGAGAGACGAAGTAATGAAACAGTGAAGAAAATGAAAGGGTGCGAAGAGAAAATAGGGAAAAAGGGTTTAAAACGATGAATCGCGTGCTGTCGGTGGGACTGTCAGATTTTGTAGGTGCCACCGATATCTGTCGATGAGTAATCTGGCGGTGGAACCGACAGAATGCTCATTCTACCACCGACAGATTTCTTCTCCCAATTTTTGTTTTGTTTTGTTTTGTTTGTTGTGAGACTAACATTTCTCAAATTTTCCAATAAGGGCATATAATAATAGGGGCCAACCGAATGTTCAATGAAGAGCGAGAGTGGGAAGCAATCCTGCATCCCGAGTGCACACAGGCACTCTGGAATTATGTTGGAAAAGCCCTGCTCATAAAGAGCTGATCCCAATGGATTTCTAAAGGTGATCAAACCTTAGGGAATCTAGTGGCTTAGTGAAAATATCAGCAAGTTGACTTTCAGTCGGTACATATTCCAGTCGGATGATGTGTTCTTCAACATGTTCACGAATGAAGTGATGCCGAATATCAATGTGTTTAGTGCGAGAGTGTTGGACCAGATTTTTCGAGATATTGATGGCATTAGTGTTATCACATAAGAGGCTCATCGTATCTTGAGATATCCCATAGTCCGCGAGCATCTGCTTCATCCATAGAATTTGTGCACAGCAACTTCCAGCTACAATGTACTCAGCCTCAGCGGTAGAAAGGGATATGGAACTTTGCTTCCTACTATGCCAGGCAACTAAACAGTTCCTGATGTAGAAACAACCACCACTAGTGGATTTTCTATCATCCATGTTGCTGGTCCAATCTGCATCGGAGTACCCGGCTATGACAGACGAGGAATCAAACGGATATCAGAGTCCATTTTTGGTAGTGCCGGCGACGTACCTGATAATTCTCTTAACAGCTAGGAGATGAGATTCTTTAGGATCCGCTTAAAAACGAGTACAGGTTCCTACACTGTAAGAGATGTCAGGCCTACTGGCTGTAAGATAGAGAAGGCTACCAATCATACTCCTGTAGAGATGCTATTCTACACTCTTACCTGAAGGATCTTTAAAAAGTTTAAGAGTGGTGCTCATAAGGGTATGGTGAGTTCGGCCAGACTTTAAACCAAATCGATCTACCAAGTCTCACGCATATTTAGTCTGGGAAATGAACATGTCATTCTCGAGTTGTTTAATTTGCAATCCCAAAAAGAAGCTGAGTTCATCAACCATGCTCATTTCGAATTCAGATTGCATAAGGTGGGCAAATTTGTTAGCCAATCCTTCGGTAGTGGACCCAAACACAATGCGTCCACATAGATTTGAGCAATAAGGGTGTGACCATCAATTCGTTGAACAAAGAGCGTTTTATCAACGCTCCCCCTTACAAATTTATGACAGAGCAGAAACTGAGTCAGTCTTTCATACCAAGCACGGGGGGCTTGTTTGAGACCGTAGAGGGCTTTTTTTAGTCTGAAGACTTGGTGAGGATGTTTGGGATCAACAAATCCTTTTGGTTGTTCAACATATACTTCCGTATCTAAGAAGCCATTAAAAAAGGCACTCTTAACGTCAATTTGAAATAGTTTGAATTTCATCACACATGCAATGGACATCAAATTTCGAATTGACTCAAGTCTTGCTACCAGGGCGAAGGTTTCATCAAAGTCAATCCCCTCAATTTGAGAGTATTCCTAAGCAACCAGACGAGCTTTATTTCGGACAACATTGCCAAGTTCATCAGATTTGTTCTTATAAATCCATTTTGTCCCGATGACATTTTTATTAGATGGCCTTGGTACAAGATGTCACACCTGATTTCGATGAAATTGAATAAGTTCGTCTTGCATGGCTTGGACCCAGTATTCATCATGGAGGGCTTCATCAATATTTTTGGGCTCCAACTTTGATGTGAAGCAGAGATGACTATTTAACGTCTCAAGTTGTCGTCGGGTTTTTACTCCGATGTGAGGATCTCCAAGGATTTGACTAGCGGGATGATCCTTAACAACGGGTAGTGTTTCTGGAACCTGAGACGTTGGGGGTGGTAAGGATGTAGGAGGGAACACTCCTTCGTCCTCACCTTCAGCGTTAGAGGGACCATTCTCCTTAATGGGTTGATCATCGATCACCACATTTATGGATTCTTGAATTACGGAGGTCCTCTAATTAAAAACTCAAAAAACTGAACTGTTCGAAGAGTATCCCAGAAAAATTGCTTGGTCGCTTTTCGAATCAAACTTCCCCAAATGTTCCCTATCTCTAAGGATATAACACTTACTGCCAAAGACCTTGAAGTGCTTGACACTTGGAGTTTTGTTGTTCCATAGTTCATATGCTATTTTGTTTAGGCCTGCTTGAAGATATACTCGATTGATGATGTGACAGGCAGTGTTTACAGCTTCGGCCCACAGATTTTTAGGAAGATTCTTACTATGTAGCATGAATGTAGTCATTTCTTGAAGAACGCGATTCTTTCTCTCAGTAACTCCATTCTGCTGAGTGGTCTTCGGAGCTGAAAATTCATGTTGAATTCCATGGTCATCGCAGAATTGTGTGAATCGACTATCCTCAAATTCTCCACCGTGATCACTTCTTATTCTACCAACAACAGATTCCTTTTCGGTTTGGATATGCTTTATAATCTTTTTGAATTCATCAAAAGTATCAGATTTTTCTCTTAGAAACGCGACCCAGGTGAATCTAGAGTAATCATCCACGATTACCAAGAAATGTCTCTTTCCACCTAGACTTTGTACTTTAGTGGGACCCACAAGGTCCATCTGTAAAAGTGCTAGGGATTTTGAGGTTGCAAGAGTGGTTGTCTTTTTGTGGGTACTTCAAATTTGTTTATCAATTTGACACTCCCCATAGACATCTCTTGCTTATTTTCCCAATTTGGGTAATCGTCTAACTAAGCCTTTTGAGGCAAGTCGAAACAAGTTCTTGTAGTAAACGTGACCTAGACGTTGGTGCCATAACTGGACTTCATCAATTTGAGCCATGTTGCTTACAGTGGTCTCTCCTGAGGTTTCGATAACATAACAGTTATCAGAAGTGCGAAGACCTCTCATGATAATTTTTCCAATCAGGGTGGAGATCTCGCAAACTTCACGATTGAAGCTCACTCGATGATCCTTGTCACAAATTTGGGATATGCTAAGAAGGTTATGTTTCAAACCATCTACGCACAATACATTTTCCACTGTAGGCAATCCATGGCCACTGACAGTTCCTCGCCCAATAATTCTAACGGTGCTGCCATCACCAAAAGTAACTGATCCTCCGTCAAAATCAACCAAGTCGCTAAATTGACTTCGGTCACCCGTCATGTGTCGGGAGCAACCGCTATCAAGATACCATCGCGAAAGATTTCTAGTCTTAAGGGCTATGTGAATTACAAGGTACTTGTTATCCCCATTTTTGACTTTCCATTGTAGAGTCATCTTGGGGGTTGAGGATTATATTGAGGAGGAGAGTTCTCCTTAATAGGTGAGCTTTACTTAGGAGACCTACCCTTCTTGGGCGATTTTGAAGGAGAATTTTTCGTTGGATACTTTCTTCCACCTTGATTTCCTCTACTTGATTCAGCAAGTACTTTAGCTTTTAGGTTTAGGTAGACAATCTATTTGAAGAGTTCCCCAATATTGTTGCTTTGTTTGGGAGGAGATGAATTCTTTGTTCCCTTCCATTTTGGAGACTTTTCTTTCTTTGCCTTTCGACTTTATTTACCAATGGATTCTTTCCCTTATCATGCTTTTTCTTTTCAACAAATAAAGATTTACCAATAGAGATCTGTGAGGTTGTGTGATAGATGATTTTGTATTTGATACATTCAAATTTCATGTGACCCGTTTCACCACAGAAATTGCATGTGATAACTTTCTTGGAGTCTTTCTTAGTGTTTGATGGCTCTCCATGCCCAAACACAGGAGGAGATGGAGGTGATGCGGAAGTATACCTATCATAGCCTAAGCCTCCTTTATCTCCATAGGATTTTTGCACTCCTAGAAGTTTTTGTAACTCCAAGCTTCCATGGGTGTAGTTATACTCAAGTCTAGTATTTTGTTTTTGCAGTTCATTAACGTCAAACTTAAGAACTTTGTTTTCATCACGGAGATTTACTAATTCTACGTTTTGACGAGCTATTGTGGAGTTGGCCATCGAAAGGAGATTCTTGAGTTGTTGAAGGTTTTTTACCATCTCATCTTTCTCAATCAGGACTGTCTCAGATGTAGAGAGCAAGCTAGACTGTCTTTCTAAGGCTGTAGAGAGTTGAATCTTAATATCTTCTAATTCAAGGCCTATGGAGAGTTTTTCCTTGCAGGTTTGCTTATATTGGGCATGCCACTGTTCCTTTTGGAATTTTTCTCGACTGTGTTTTTTGGTTAGTTTTACATGACTAACGAACAGTTGATCAAATGCAGATTGAAGCTCAAGTTAATCACTGCCCTCATCTTCTCCTTCTTCATCAGAGGAAGAAGTGACTAAGGAGTGATTCTGACTTTCATAGTCCAGTTCCCTTTCAATTTCATCTCCATCCGAAATACATAACGTGGTGCTGCCATAAGAATCCGAAGAGTGTCTTGGTCTTCAGCATCTGAGGAAGAACTTAGCTCTTCTTCATTCTCTGACTCATCTGAGTCATCCCATGTGGCCTTAGCAACCGTTGTTGTGCCCTTAGTCTTAAGTCTAGAAAGATCTTTGGATTTGGGTTTAGTGGGACACACATTTGAGTAGTGACCACGACCACCACATGTGTAACACTCAATATATTCCCTTGGTTTTAACACGGTTCTACCTATAGGCGCATGTCTATCTATCGGATGATTACGTTTACTAGTGTTACCATGTGCTCTTTTTTTGAAGAACTTTTGAAACTTTGAAGCTAACAAGGCTAAGTCTTCCTCATCCGATTCAGTCTCCTTATCCTCTTCAATCATTATCTTCTTATGATCATAGGAGGAGGATTGAGACCCGATACGAGATGTTCGCTTGGATGTGGACTTAGAAGAGGATGACTTCAGGACCTGAGTCTTCCCTTTTGAGGGAGGGCCTTCGAGATGGAGTTCAAAGGTAGTGAGAGACCCCATAAGTTCCTCAACGGTCATTGTTTCCACATCTCAGTATTCCTCAATTGAGGTGACCTTAGAGGCAAATCTCTTAGACAGGGATCTTAGGATTTTTGCACAAATCCTACCTTGAGGGACAGTCTCCCCTACATAAAACATAGAGTTGCAAATGTCACTTAGACGTGCGTAGAACTCTTGGACAGTTTCGCTTTCCTCCATTTTAATATTTTCAAAATGAGTGCGAAGGAGTTGAAGTTTAAATTTCTTCACTATACTCGTGCCTTCGTAAGCGGCCCCTAAAATTTTCCATGCTTGCTTGGCCGACTGACACGTGCATATCCGTTGATACTCATCATCGAAAATGGCACTCCTAATGGCATTAAGAGCCTTGTAATTGTTGCTACTGTCTATTTTATCTTGTTCTGTCCATTTTCTTGATGGTCTCGGAATAGAGGTAGTGACACCATCTACCTTGATGATGTCAACGGGAGGTTCCCAACCTTCCTCAATCATGTCCCACACATCCCTACTTAGAGAGTTGATGTATATCATCATTTTATTCTTCCAGAAAGCATACTTGATGCCTTCGAACATAGGTGGACAAGTCGAGGACCATTTATCGGCTTTAGACATGATGCAAAGCCACGGATCACTCAGGATTTTTAGACCTTTCTAGAGTAACCCGCTTTGATACCAATTGAAATTACAGACTTTGACACTGTATAGACCTAGAGGGGGGGTGAATAGGACTATAAAAAATTCTTCTAAATGTGAACACTTAATGACTGAATTTTTAATGAGTTCGTTCTATTGATACATTCATCAAATCATTCATGGAACAAAAGATTTATGCAAGCTATGATCAATCATGATATACGTTCAGATTTGCATGAAGATAAGGAAATTAGAGAAGAACATGAGACACACAATTTATAGTGGTTCAGCAACTGTGCCTACGTCCACTCCCAAGAGAACTCCAATTGATGGTTCTTTGGTGTTTACTAATACTGAGGTTTTTGGTTCACCTTAAACCGCACATAGAATTTTTCGGGGTTAATTCTGCAACCCTAAGATTGAGTGAACCACATCCACTCAAAATATCTGAGTTTTATACGTCGGAAACTCAGTAACCTTTATCACTCTTCTTGAGTCCGCAACTCAATCAAGTGCTTGATCTTGAAGGAGAAATCAAGTAAACTAATACAAGAGTATTTTTAAAATTTAAAACAAAAACAATCAAACTCACAATTATGACGATTGAGGTGAGTTTGTTATTCTTCGGTTCTTCACTACTTTCTTCATCAATGGCTCCTCGCCTAGCTCAATGTTAGAATGTAAATGCTTGAAGGATGAAGTAAGTGAAGCTTGATCAACCCAGATGAAGTAGCTTGATGTTCATGGTTTCGACTTCACCTCACTATTCTTCTTACTTCGTTAAGCCTTTTGAAGTGTACTTATTTACTTGGGCTTAACTCAGAAGATGTTGATCAATCAAAGAATGAAGCCTAGAGCTTTTTTTTTTATAGGAACTGCTCTTAACGGCTTCCTGTCGGTGGCACCGACCAAACATAACGGTCGAAAATCTTACCGTTGAACATTATCGGCAACACTGTCGGTGGAACCTCCAAGAGTCATCGGTGGGACCGATGAGCATTATAACGGTGGAACCGACAGAATTATGCTTCTGCCTCCGAAAGATGATTTCTCAATTAGCTCTGGCGGTGGATGGCGGTGGGACCGACAAGTTGTTCATCGGTGGAACCGATGACTATTCTGTCGTTGGACCGACAAGTTTGTGCTTCTGCCACCGATAGAAGATATCCCATTCTGATCTATCGATGGATGGCGGTGGATCCGATAGTTTGTTCATCGGTGGAACTGATGACTATTTTGTCAGTGGAACCGACAGGATAGAGCTTCTGCCACCGATAGAAGTTTTCTCATTTTGTTCAGTCGGTGGCTGAAGGTGGATCCTTCACTCTTGCCGACAGCTTCCGTTTCCCTTGAGATAGAGCTGATTTTTGGGATGACCTTAGAATACACACAAGATGCTTCGATAAACATGTTTTGATGTTCCATGGGTGAAGATGTCCCTTGACCTTGATTGGTTTTGATACACTATGGATTTGTCGTTGATGTAATGCATACGATCAATGTCTTCCAGTAGTTACAACATGACTACAAACGACTAATCTTGGAATTGACAAAACATGATACTGACATACTATCCTGGGATGTACGGTAGGGACCACCTGTAGACACCCCATTTTTGCATCCGCTTGATTAATCAACTCGTCAGTCCAATCGCAACGGTTCCCAATGATGGATGATTATTTCAATACTTTATTTTGTTACCAGATATTTTTGAGAAATCCGGATGAGGTATCTCGAACTGACAAAACTATAGAAATCACGTTACGCTAGGAAAATATGACCCCAGAAACATAGAAATGATCATTTTGTAGACAAAAAGAAGCTTCACGATAAAAATCACAAAAAATAATCAAATTACCAAAATACCCATAACCTTAAAACATCCCTAGAGCCTACGTTACACTTAGGAAAATCCATTCAAACACATAAAATAACAAATCAAAATCAAATAAATCATTTCGCCAATTTTCACAGAATTCGATAAAATTACGAAAATGCCCCTCATAAAGTCACGACCATTTCGCACAACAAATTTCATAAATGACACAAACAAATATTTTCTTTGAATTTCTTACAAAAAATAAATTTTAAAACATCCTAGAACATCAAAAACTGACTTGAAATGCAAAAGTTCTCTTTATGGGCAAAACGATAATTTTACAATTTTAATAATTAAAATTTTTGAAATTAATTATTAAAATATTAATTAATGTAAAGTGAAATCTTAATTAAAATTAAAGTCAATCAAATAAGACCAAAAGTCAAAACCCTAATAGAGTTCTAATTAAATAATAATTCTATTTAACAATCCTAATTAAATAATAACTCTATTTAATAAAATTCTAACTAAAATATAACTCTACCTAAAACAGTTCTAATTAAAATATAAATCCAACTAAAAGAATTATAATTAAACATTAATTCTATCTAAACAAACACTTAAAAAATCTATAAATAGGAGCCTCCACACCCTATTTTCGTATCAAATAATAAACCCTAGAAAAAATAGGTTGAAAGGCTTTCCTAACCTCTCCAAAAACCCTAATTTTGAAGTCCTAACTCTTTACCTAACATCCATACCCCAAATTTAGCTCAAAAAACACCCAAAAATCCTTCTAAAATACCTCAGAATCCATAAAAAAAAATCAGAAAACTCACATATCCAAGAAGAAGATACCTCAACTTGGAGATCAGAAATCAGATCCGACAAGAAAACGAAGTGAGGAATGTACAAGGAGTTGTTCTATCAGATCTGAGGGATCAAAATCGTTGCATTCGTAAAAGGTAACTATTTTTATTTTTTTATTATTATTTAGGTCTTTTTAGCAATGTAGTTTTTTTTTAGAATTAGTAGAGACCGACGTTTGCCGGGCGGGGTTGGTACCTAACACCTTCCAACCTCGTAACGTGATCCCCGAACTTAGTATCTTTTGTAGATTAGTTTTTTTATCCGTTTCGAGTCAATGTTCAGTTCCTAGACCGTAATAATTAGGTGACGACTCCTAAACCTCAAAGGTCAAAAGCGGATACCCGCATCCCACGGATCGAGGGCGCTTTCCGTGGTGACTCTACTGGGAACCATCGAGGATCAGACTTGAAAAACCCCAAGTATGGGATGCATTGCCAGTAGGACCTTTTTTATTTTATTTTTAGTTATTTGTTTATTTATTTATTTTTATCATTCTTTTTGGCTTAATTAGGAATCATTTGTTTGGATTCCGAATACTTTGTTTTGGCACATTTTCATGGTTCAATCTATGATCATTCAGAATGACCCTAAATAATGCAGGATGTCAAGAGGACAATATAGTATGGAAAAAAATGGTTGTTGAATCATTCTCATTATTTGGTTTATTTTATATTTTTTGGTCATATTATTTTTTTCTTGGCATTATTTGGTTTGATTTTGGATAGGTCATTTTGGAGTATCCTTTTTTTATGATTCAATCTAGGATCGTTTTGGGATGACCCTAAATAATGAAAACTTCAAATTGACATAAATTGAGGATGGAATGATGGTGGTTGAGATGAGAGCTATGATTATTTAAAAAAAAAAAAATTTGGATGAATTTTTTTTGGTGCGTTTTCTAGGCATATGCGGCGAGTTGTGAAAAAGAATTATTTATGAGTAAACACTAAGAAATGAAAATGTTTCTTTTTTTTAATGTTGTTCGTGATGAGAAGAGGATTTCAAAAAAAAAAAAATCAGAAAAACAATCGCAAATTTTTTTTTTTACGCGTGGTGTGCCGTTAGTAGAAAACAGTTTTACTGTTTTTTATCTTCTTCTCCATTTGCTGAAAAACAGCAAACAGAGAAGACGTTTTTCTTGCTCTCTCTCTCTCTAAAAAACTCGATCATGGCAGCAATAATCCCCAAATCCTTCAATCTTCAAAAGATTTAGAGAGCTTGTTTTCATAGAGATCACCATTCTTTGTTTATTAATGACTGTTGTTCTTCATGAAATTGGTGCTAGAAAATTTGGAACTCCAAGAACAGAACCCAATGATCCAGACCAACAACATCGAAACCAAATCAAATCATCCACCAAGAAATCCAAAGCCAAGAATGTCGATCGATTCGAAACTAGTCTTAAAGAACCCACTCGTGATCTCTCCCTCTCCAAATTCAAATCTGGAGTGGTTGTTGCCCTTGTTCTCTTTATCGTCTGCGGACTTCTCATCTCTCTCTTTGAAGGCAAACCCGTCGTTAAATTGTCTTTCTCACCTGCTGCTCTAGTTTAGAAGATGAGTCATCAAGGTATATATGGAGACAATCCAACCGATTGCTCCATGGCGTTCTTATACTTTTCGTGTTCCATCAGTATCCGTACAAATTTGTAAAAATTTATAAGGTTTTCACTTCCGAGAGGAGCTACAAATGCTGGTTTGTTCCTGATGCCAGACCCCAAAGATCAATTGAGTTCAATAAGCTTGCACAGCTAGGGTGTCGAGACAAGTTTGTGTGAAAAGATATCATGTTGGTGGCCATGGAACTCGTGCTCAATTTCAGAAGTTGTGTTGTGGAGAGAATGAAGGAAAGTTATTTTTCTTTTGTCTCTTCTTGCTGCTATCATCATATCAGCATTATTGAAAATTTTTATGTTTGAGATTTTGAGTTATCTTCATGGTTTTTTGGATCATAAGTTCTATTTTGAAATGTTTAGGATTTCTTTAAATTTCACGTTTAAGAAAAAAAAAAGTTTTTTGTTGTTTAACAGAATGTAATTCAGCTAAAAAAAAAACAAAAAAAATTACTTTCCTCACTAGTTAATAAGATTTCAAATCTTGCTAATGGTCATGAATCTCACAACATGGCAAAATAATAATAATAATAATAATTTACCCTTCTTTTAAAAAAAAAATCAATTTGTTTAATTTTATTTTTTTTAGTAATTTGTTTAGTAATAGTTACTGATAGGTTTTTTTAATTTCTTTACTTTTTATAAAAAAAATATTTCTTAAAAAAAAAAATAATAATTTGTTTTACAAAAAAAAAAAAAAGGTCATAGCTCCTTATCTCCACAATTATCGTTCTATCCTCAATATTCATTGAAATCTCAACTTATGTAGGGTCACCTAAAGTGATTTTCTATTGGATTATGAAAGAATTATTTCGGTTCATATAAAAAAACAAATAATTTTGTTGGTGCATGTTCAATATTGGATTTGATTGATTATCTTTTGTGACATATTCATTGATTGTCCTCTATTATGCCATGATCTCAACAGATATATTTCCGATATGATTACTTTGATTGTAACATGTTAGATTGGGCAATCTGTGAATAATTTGATATTCTGTATTGTGATTATATGATCATGCCCATGGCCCATTTGTTTGAAAAAGGTCCCGAGCACACCCCACCCTGTTTTGCACACACCACTAGCACGTTTATTATTTTGCATGCTTGCACGTCCCATATAGCCAACGTGGCAGTAGAGCGTGGTCCGATCTCTTCGGAGATGCGACGTCATTCATGAAAGTCACAACTCCAGTCACGTACCTTAGGGTATATCAAACTCGGGCATCAGTACCGTCTGATCAGGTGACTCTGAAAGGTATATCGATGCACCCAGGCTGGAGCAACCTGAGCCTTGACCTATTGTAAGTCATACAGTCACATGTCCCGATTGCCAACGTAGTACTAGTACGTGGTCGGTCCCCTCGTGGGATGTCAAACCATTTATGAAAGCTACAACTCTTGACTTGTACCTGTAGGTATATAAAAGATAATCCAAATACATCAATTGCACTTCTTGGTCAAAATCAGTGTCTAAGCGAGATCCTGCCTCGTTGTACCCTACTATACGAGGGGGATAGACTACGTCTATTCTAGACGGGAGGTATTTAAGTGGGTCATTGCTCAGCATCATGTGCCACCTCTCAACTGGGGATCAAACTGGCTGTTTTTGACTTCAGAGAAGTGAGTTGGAGTTTTAGATTATCACCTATACGGTATATCAAATCAAGTCACCACGTGCTGTTTGATTGAGTACGCTCGAGAGGTATATAGGTGTACTTGGGCAAGGGTGGCCAGATAAAAATGCATTGCATATAGTAAACTTGGAGTCTAGAAACCTCCCCCATAGGACACGACCCGAACTTATCGAGGGTGTTCCCGGGTTGTTTATTGAATGACACCTTGTGAATAATAAATGTCTGTGAATGATGAATGCATGTGAAAGTGAACGTACGATTTTATCCTCAAGGATCTAATCTTTTTGTTTAAATCCGATTTAAAACTACTGTATTACTGGGTGCACCGACCCAATAAAGAATCCATTCAAAATGTAGCAATAATTCATAATGACCCAGTCCATCTCGATCCAACGATCATGATGGGCCGGGCCATTTAAATCAAAAGGGAAATCAAAGTTTTTTCTAAATTCGAGTCTCAACTCATTACAAAAAAATATATATATTTTTCCCAAAAGAAAATAAAAGGATTTTTACAAAAGATCTATTTTTTGCGTGGAATTTGGAAAATTACTGAAATATACTTTTCTAAAGAAAAAAATTATTTAAATAAGATATTTGATAATTCAGTAAGATTATTTTTCCTTTTAAAATGATCATTGCATAAATGAATTGTTTAATGGTTTGGTGCACAAAATTCAATAAAATCTCAAGGTTCATTTAAAATGTTATCAAGCGGGTAACACTGGAATTGATCAAATTCACATTTGATGGGGTCTCAAGGTTATCATTGCACCTAAGATCAATTGTTCACCTTTTTGTTAGGGTTACTAGTCCGGTCAGTTGGAATGAACGTCAACGCCAAATCAATCCTTTAAAATATCTCAACATTTCCCAATTGTTTCTTGAAGGTCACAATGTTTTAGTCTTGCCGGTTATAAACAATGTCTCAAGTCCTCAGTCCGTAATCAAACCTGTTGTGGGTACTTGTTTTGAGTTTTCATGAGTCATGTGGGTTAGTCTGAATCCAATTTTTTTTATCAATCCATCAATGTCATGTTTTCTTTAGATCGAGTTTACTCTTTCCTTGTTGAGTCGAGTTAGTTTATTGAGTCTATAGAGGTGCTTGTCGCCCCATCTGAATTTTATTGGATAAAAGAAATTTTTGAATACCTCGAGTGCATTAACGAATTAACTAATAATATGATAAATTTCTCTCCTAGACAAGAAAGATAAGAGTCGGGCTCAACTTTTAATCGAAAAAGCAAAGGTCATTGACCTCGGAATAAAAAATTCTCAAGAAATTCAAATAAAAACCATCCTATCTTTAGAGGAACACGAGGGGATAATAAATTTACTCAAAAATTTCAAAAGACTAGTTCGCGTGGTCCTATGAGGATATATTAGGTACAAGCTTGGGTGTTGTTTAACATGGAATAGATACTCGTCTATATCGATGGAATCAAAGAAGATGTTAGAAAATATATTAGCGTTATCCTCACTACAGCTAGAGTTGCAAAGTTTATATTATCAGTCGATATGGGGGTACCTTTTGAGCTGATCTCTGATAATGGTCATTACTCCGTGTTAAAAGTTCAAGATCCGGCATCATCTCCCTACCGTTCTCAGATTAATGGAGCGGTTGAAGCAAGTAACCAATAAGAATCTCAAAACAATCATCGTGAAATGTGCCAATCGCACCGGAATTGGTCAGAGAACTATCATTCACACTTTGGGTGTTTCGTACTTCAATACAGTTTTTCATATGGAAGTAATCTTACCAGTTAAAATGGAAATCCCGTATCTCAAGGTCTTGATGGAAAGTCAATTGTTAAAAGTAGACTAGGTCCGTCATGGGTACGAAGAACTAAACTTAATTGAAGAAAAATAACTTAGAGTTCTGTACCACGTGCAAACTTATTAAATAAAAGTCAACGTTTGACAAGGAAGTCAAGGCCTGTCACTTACAAGTCGGGGATTTAGTACTCGAAGAGAATCGGGCACATATTTTTGACCCTAGAGGAAAGTTCAAACCAAATTGGGGAGGTCCGTTCATCATCAAGGAAATATTACCAGGGAAAGTTGTCAGGCTTCAAGATCATGATGGAATCAAATTATCAGAACCCACCAACCTTAACCAAATCAAACGGTACTATAGTTAAGGAGGCCATCTTTGACCGAATCAATTTTCCTATTACCCAGTTCAATATATCCTTTCTCAATCCCTTTGCAGTATTTTCAAAAAAAAAATTATACCTTTTTATTTCTCAGCCTGATTACCTAACCTAAGGGAGGAAAAAATTCGAACTACGTATTGGTCTGATCCCAAAATTCTGGGGTTCGTAGGCAACCTGAGAAGTTACTTCAGGCCTGACCACATCAAAATAAAAAATAGGTTTCCTGATAATAAAAAATCTAAAAAGAAAAAATTCAAAAGAAAAAAGAAAATCATCCAAAATGGGGAAGAAAATTCAATGAAAAAGAAAACAATTTAAAAGGAAATGCCACGCAAGGGGCATTTGGATTTTTGAGCCTCAAAATTCCTTTCTTTTTATGCCCAGTCCTAAGCCTACCCATAAAAGTCCTCCTAAGTACTGTATGAAAAAGTCAAGGAAGATAACAAAGCATGATCAGATAGTAACTTTAGAAGTTCAAAATGGAAGAAAAAGAAAAATGAAGCCTGCTAGGTTCAAAATCCGAAAGGACGACTTAGGCAAAAATTAGGGTAAGCTCGTAAGGTTGAAAATCTGAAAGGACGACCTTGACAACAATCAGAGCAAAGAAAAAAGAAAAAATTGTAAGCTCGCTAGATCGAAAACTTATAAAGATGATCTAGGCAAAAGCTAGGGCATGCTCGCTAGATTGAAAACCTGAAAAAACAATCTAGGAAAAACTTAGAGGGACCAAAAAATAAAAAAAATCTCCGTTGAGTTGAGAAGCTGAAAAGGCGGTCCGAGTTGAAACATCAGCAGATCGAATGATCAAGTTTCAATACCGAGTTTGAACCAAATATAAACTCAGTGGATACAAGTATCTCGTCTATGACTGATCTGAAGAGTTTCATGTCCCTAAGCGAACCGACGGGGAGAATTAAAAAATTCTATGATGAATTTTAGAAAAAAATATTTTGTTCCAATTTCTTTGAGCCTGACTCAAAATCTTCAATATAAAAAATCAAAATTAAAAGTTAAATCTTTATTGCGCTTGCGGTAATCAAGGATTTCAAACTTTCATAATAAGGGCACTTCCTTTGTCTAAAGAGTACAGTTTCCCTCCTTACAATAGGGGCATTCATTTTCAAATTATGTTCAATTATCCCTAGTGCAATGTTTCCTATCAAACTAGTGGCATTTTGGTTCTGAAGCCTAGTCAATTTCAACCCCAAAGGATAATGTTTACTTTGAATTAAAGGTTACACTCTTGATAGAAATTTTGAAAACTCGTAAGATTCAAAGAGAGTTAAAATGTTTACCGAACCTTCATAAAATTTAATTTTTTATTTTAAAAAAAATCAAATGAGGTGTAAATCCCCCATTTATTCCCAAAAAATTAATTCTAATCTCTTTCACCCTAGGCAGGTAGAGTAGGACTCCAAAAAAATTAGCACATTACTCTTTCACTCCGAGTAGGTAGAGTAGAACTTCCCAAAAAAATTAGTTCATTACTCTTTCACTAAAGTAGGACTCCCAAAAAATTAGTTCATTACTCTTTCACTCCGAGTAAGTAGAGTAGAACTTCTCAAAAAAATTAGTTCATTACTCTTTCACCCTGGGCAGGTAGAGTAGGACGCTTAAAAAGCTTAGTTCATTACTCTTTTACTCCGAGTAGGTAGAGTAGAACTTCCCAAAAAATTAGTTCATTACTCTTTCACCCTGGGCAGGTAGAGTAGGACTCTCAAAAAATTAGTTCATTACTCTTTCACTCCGAGTAGGTAAAGTAGAACTTTTCAAAAAAATTAGTTCATTACTCTTTCACCCTGGGCAAGTAGAGTAGGACTCCCAAAAAATTAGTTCATTACTCTTTCACTCCGAGTAGGTAGAGTAGAACTTCCCAAAAAAATTAGTTCATTACTCTTTCACTCTAGGCAGGTAGAGTAGGACTCCCAAAAAAGTAGTTCATTACTATTTCACTCCGAGTAGGTAGAGTATAACTTCCCAAAAAAATTAGTTCATTATTCTTTCACCCTAGAAAAGTAGAGTAGGACTCCCAAAAAGTTTAGTTCATTACTCTTTCACTCCGAGTAGGTAGAGTAGAACTTCCCAAAAAAATTAGTTCATTACTCTTTCACCTTGGGCAGGTAGAATAGGACTCCCAAAAAATTAGTTCATTATTCTTTCACTCCGAGTAAGTAGAGTAAAACTTCCTAAAAAAAATTAGTTCATTACTCTTTCACCCTGAGCAGGTAGAGTAGGACTCTCAAAAAGCTTAGTTCATTACTCTTTCACTCCGAGTAGGTAGAGTAGAACTTTCAAAAAAAAAAATTAGTGCATTACTCTTTCACCCAGAGCAGGTAGAGTAGGACTCCCAAAAAATTAGTTCATTACTCTTTCACTCCGAGTAAGTAGAGTAGAACTTCTCACAAAAATTAGTTCATTACTCTTTTACCCTGGGCAGGTAGAGTAGGACTCTTAAAAAGCTTAGTTCATTACTCTTTTACTCCGAGTAGGTAGAGTAGAACTTCCCAAAAAAATTAGTTCATTACTCTTTCACCCTGGGCAGGTAGAGTAGGACTCTCAAAAAATTAGTTCATTACTCTTTCACTCCGAGTCGGTAAAGTAGAACTTTTCAAAAAAATTAGGTCATTACTCTTTCACCCTGGGAAAGTAGAGTAGGACTCCCAAAAAATTAGTTCATTACTCTTTCACTCCGAGTAGGTAGAGTAGAACTTCCCAAAAAAATTAGTTCATTACTCTTTCACTCTAGGTAGGTAGAGTAGGACTCCCAAAAAATTAGTTCATTACTATTTCACTCCGATTAGGTAGAGTATAACTTCCCAAAAAATTAGTTCATTATTCTTTCACCCTAGACAAGTAGAGTAGGACTCCCAAAAAGTTTAGTTCATTACTCTTTCACTCCGAGTAGGTAGAGTAGAACTTCCCAAAAAAATTAGTTCATTACTTTTTCACCTTGGGCAGGTAGAATAGGACTCCCAAAAAATTAGTTCATTATTCTTTCACTCCGAGTAAGTAGAGTAAAACTTCCTAAAAAAAATTAGTTCATTACTCTTTCACCCTGAGCAGGTAGAGTAGGACTCTCAAAAAGCTTAGTTCATTACTCTTTCACTCCGAGTAGGTAGAGTAGAACTTTCAAAAAAAAAAATTAGTGCATTACTCTTTCACCCCGAGCAGGTAGAGTAGGTCTCCCAAAAAATTAGTTCATTACTCTTTCACTCCGAGTACCTAGAGTAAAACTTCCTAAAAAAAATTAGTTCATTACTCTTTCACCCTGGGCAGGTAGAGTAGGACTCCCAAAAAATTAGTTCATTACTCTTTCACTCCGAGTAGTTAGAGTAGAACTTCCCAAAAAAATTAGTTCATTACTCTTTCACTCTAGGCAGGTAGAGTAGGACTCCCAAAAAATTAGTTCATTACAATTTTACTCCGAGTATGTAGAGTAGAACTTCCCAAAAAAATTAGTTCATTATTCTTTCACCCTGGACAGGTAGAGTAGGACTCCCAAAAAGTTTAGTTCATTACTCTTTCACTCCGAGTAGGTAGAGTAGAACTTCCCAAATAAATTAGTTCATTACTCTTTCACCCTGGGCAGGTAGGGTAGGACTCCCAAAAAATTAGTTCATTACTCTTTCACTTCGAGTAAGTAGAGTAAAACTTCCTAAAAAAAATTAGTTCATTACTCTTTCACCCTGGGCAAGTAGAGTAGGACTCTCAAAAAGCTTAGTTCATTACTCTTTCACTTCGAGTAGGTAGAGTAGAACTTCCAAAAAAAAAAAATTAGTGCATTACTCTTTCACCCCGAGCAGGTAGAGTAGGTCTCCCAAAAAATTAGTTCATTACTCTTTCACTCCGAGTAGGTAGAGTAAAACTTCCTAAAAAAATTAGTTCATTACTCTTTACCCTGGGCAGGTAAAGTAGGACTCCCAAAAAACTTAGTTCATTACTCTTTCACTCCGAGTAGGTAGAGTAGAACTTCCGAAAAAAAAAATTACTGCATTACTCTTTCACCCCGAGCTGGTAGAGTAGGACTCCCAGAACAGGTATAGTAGGACTCCCAGAAAAATAAGTTCATTACTCTTTCACCTAGGGTAGGTAGAGTATAACATTCAACTTTTTCTCAACTTTTGCTCTGATTTTTCTCAAACCTCAATTTTTTTTCAAGTTTTGTTTAAAGTCAAAAATTTTCTCAGGTTTTCTTAGATTTTATGTTTTGCTCAGATTTTACTCAGTTTCACATAGTACACACACTCATACTTGCACTTTTTAGGTAGGGAGAATTCTTTAAAATTCAAGGATCTGACACTGTTAGTGAGAGCTCTCGCTCAAGGACAACCTTTTAGTTCGGGGAGAGTTTTACCCTCAAGGATCCAAACGTCCTGAGGAATTGCTAAATCAGGCTGCAAAATGAATTGTCATTAGCTTGGCATTCGAATATCGTACTATCTACCAAAATAGATTTGCTATCTAATTTGCTTCAATCTTCTGCTAAAGAGGGGCATCTGTAGACATCCCATTTTTGCATCCGCCTGATTAATCAACTCGTCAACCCGATTGCAACGGCTCCCAATGATGGATGATTATTCCAATGATTTATTTTGTTACCAGATATGTTTCAGAAATCCGGATGAGGTATCTTGAACCGACAAAACTATAGAAACCACGCTACGCTAGGAAAATATGACCCCAAAAATAAAGACATCCTTATTTTGTAGACAAAAAGAAATTTCACGATAAAAATCACTAAAAATAATCAAATTACTAAAATATCCCTAACTTTAAAACATCCCTAGAGCCTACATTATGCTTAGGAAAACTCATTCAAACACATAAAATAACAAATCGAAATCAAATAAATCATTTCGCTAATTTTCATAGAATTCAATAAAATTACAAAAATACCCCTCATAAAGTCACGACCATTTTGCACAAAAATTTCATAAAAGACACAAACCAATATTTCCTTTGAATTCTTTACAAAAAATCGATTCTAAAACATACTGGAACATCAAAAACTGACTTAAAATGCAAAAGTTCTATTTATGGGCAAAACGGTAATTTTATAATTTTAATAATTAAACATTCTGAAATTAATTATTAAAATATTAATTAATATAAAGTGAAATCCTAATTAAAATTAAAGTCAATCAAATAAGACCAAAAGTCAAAACCCTAATAGAGTTTTAATTAAATAATAATTCTATTTAACAATCTTAATTAAATAGTAACTCTATTTAATAGAATTCTAACTAAAATATAACTCTACCTAAAACAGTTCTAATTAAAATATAACTCTAACTAAAAGAATTATAATTAAACACTAATTCTATCTAAGCAAACACTTAAAAAATCTATAAATAGGAGCCTCCACATCCTATTTTCGTATCAAAGAATAAACCTTAGAAAAAGTAGGTCGAAAAGCTTTCCTAGCCTCTCTAAAATCTTAATTTTAAAGTCCTAACTCCTTACCTAACATTCATATCCCAACTTTAGCTCAAAAAACACCCAAAAACCCTTCTAAAATACCTCAGAATCCATAAAAAAATCAGAAAACGCACAGATCCAAGAAGAAGATACCTCAACTTGGAGATCAGAAATCAGATCCAGCAACAAAACGAAGTGAGGAATGTACAAGGAGTTGTTCTATCAGATTTGAGGGATCAAAATCGTTGCATTCGAAAAAGATAATTATTTTTATTTTTTTATTGTTATTTAGGTCTTGTTAGCAATGTAGTTTTATTTGGAAATTAGTAGAGACCGGTGTTTATCGGGTAGGGTTGGTGCCTAACACCTTCCAACCTCGTAACGTAATCCCCAAACTTAGTATCTTTTGTAGATTAGTTATTTTATCCATTTCGAGTCATTGTTCGATTCCTAGACCGGAATAACTAGGTGGCGACTCCTAAACCTCAAAGGTCAAAAGCGGATCCGCGTACCTCACGGATCAAGGGCGCTTTCACCACCCAGCTCATACATGGTATGGGAGGCGTATGAGAGTGGAGTCACAACTGGATCCGGGTCCATTCCTTTCTTATCTTTACTAGTGAACGTGTATTGTAAAGATGGTCATATACGAGTGGGGTGTTATTTTGGGAATCACATGCACGCCTGATAGGCATAGACGAAGATGATTGGTCAATGATTACTAACACTCTAGTAGTAGTCGAACGTTCTGACACATCGAAAAGAGACCCATTACTTACGGTTACGTTAAAAGGCCCGCCTGAGCCGGATAAATAGTCTCGCAAACATGGTAGACACGACCAACCACAAAATCAGAAACTAAAAGACAGATTTACGTAGTAATATCATGTCCCGAATGGGAGCGATCCAGTCGTGAATCCCAATGCTAAAAAATTCCATTACTCCACCACTTATATTATGTATCTGTTGTTATATTTCGAATTATAAACTGCAAAGCATGTCTATTATTTCAATGTTGTCAACTGTATTTGCATAAAAAGACAAATGTATAATGAGTATGAATGATTGATGTTATGTGTAACTTTTAAACTATTTAGTTGCTTATCCCTAGCCGTATGTACCAATTAATCATAGTTTCAATTGTAAAACTTGCATGTTTTGAAACAATGCAGCATGATTATTCGATCACATTAGGTGAGGTTATTAATAAGAATTATTTGTGGACCTACTGGGTAACCATTGTTACTCACCCTTTCCTTTTATTTTTTTTAGTTGTAGAGCCGGTGCTTGGGGAGACGAGTGTTGAGCCATCAACCGAATGACATCTGGTTGGTCAGATCGACGACCAGTATCCATTACTCGATGAGCATTGGGGTTACTTCCCTTAAGAGTTTGTTCGTCCTAAGAAGTGTACATAGTGTTTTGGGCCGAGTACTAGGATTATGTTAAAGTGAGGATGGACTTTTGTAATCCTGTATATCCTTATTCCTTTTTGCGCAACTCTGATCTCGCTTATGATGTTCATAAAATTTTTCGTCTTCCGTTTCTTATTCATTGTTGGTATATTACTTTAAACAGGATTGTTTGAAATTAGTTTATTAGGTTTGAGTTTCGTGAAACGCTAACATAAATAGAGGAGACCATGCCAAAATTTTGAGGCACCACTTAGTGCCTTGAGCTGGCCTTGGGATTTGTGTTAGCATTTGGCGGGGTGCCATAGAATGGTATCAGAGTATAGCATTAGATCCGTATGGGATACAGGTCGACTATGTTTTAGAAAATAGGCTGATACCACAATATTAGAGGTAATCATAGAGTGTTACTAGGAATCCGATATCTGAGTTCGTTAGTAGTTCCGTATTAGAATTGCAAGCTCCCCTGTGTCTAGAAGTCCATAGAGCTTAGTAAACCTAAGATAAGATACTCGATTTATCATGTTAGTAATGAAAATGGTGTTCATTACTAGATTCCTTGTTGTAATAATGGTTAATGCTTCCGTAAGAATGATGTTGACATGGATCTAAGGAGTGCCTTGCTTCTGATAAATAGTAGATTACTGAACTCGCAGGTTAGGAAAGATGCAAGGAAATAGAGTTACAACTAGACCCATGACATGGAGTCAAATTGGTAGGGAAGACCTACCTGGGCCGAGTACACTCACCAAGATAGAACAGTTGATAGGAATAGTCTCAAAATTATCCCAAAGTCAAGCATGCATGGAAAGGAGACAATCGGAGATGTTTGAGGCTCAAATGATTATGGTGGGTCAACTAACAAAAAGTTTAGAGAGGATAGAAGAAAAACTCGGCCACCATCTTAAGGATGAATCCCAAAAGGACCCCAGGGTAGATATCCCATCATAAGGAGGACTACGAGGAGAAATACGAATAGTACAATCATCGCCTTCAAGCCTATTTAAAGAAGGGTAGTTCGGACCCAATAAGAGACAAACGATTACAAAACTAGCAGAATCACGGGGAAAGCGACCATACATAAGAAACGAGACTATAGAAATACCCGTTCAAGAGATGGAGGAGTTTTGTAAGAAACAACATCATATGATGTTAAATCAATCGAAGGGAAGAGTAGTGGCATGTTATGAATGCGGTAAGTTGGGACATAAAGGGGTGCAATGTTCGGGTCGACGGCAACCAATTAAGGATGCATGACTCAGAAAGATGTTAGATGGGCCAATTCAAGGAACAATGAGGCCATTGGGTTTTAACGCAAGTGATGACATGCTTATACCATCTCAAACGAATCAAACTAGCAGTCGAAAATGAGAATGGATGGAATTACAGCTATCCCAGGGACAGACCAGTCAACTCTCGACCTCTCATCATTCTAGATCAGAATCGGCCAAGAGACTGATGTATTCAAGGCCAACTGCCCCTGGATCAGCGTATGCACAGTATAGAGCTACTACACCACCGAGTTGCGGGGTGCCCTCATCACTGAGCCATAGAATGGTTGGAATTCCAACGAGGCTAGTAGGGTCAAGAGAACCAACGAGGCAGGTCTAGAGAGTATAGGCTCCAGTTTACCGATTGCCCATTCCACAACAATATAAAGTCATTAACATGTTATAGGTGTGGTCAAGTGGGACATATCAGGAGAGAATGCCATCTATCATAGTCGCAGGCAGGGATTGTGACCCAAGAGGAACCAACTGTCTCCGATAATATTTTAGAAGGTACAATTTTTAATTATGATGTTAGAAATTGAAATTCTATTCAATATTGATTCTTTTAGATCATATATTGTTGCTAAGATTTTTCACACATATTGGAGTTAAAAATTTATTGAGATGGATCGAGTAATAAAACTAGTTACACCACTATGAGAAAAGTTGTTGAGAACTATGGGACAGAGAATGTTGATGAGATAGGCACAGTTAGGCAAGGTAGGAAGGAGTATTATGAGTAGAAATGTGTACTGCGATATAAGTGTACTCATAGCATGATAGAATATGGTATTGAGTATGTGTGAATTAAGGCTAAAAGTAATTGTTAGAAAGTGAGGTTAGAATGATACCTTGTGAAGGAAAAATGAGGTTCTTGGAAGATTAAGTAGGAACCTACAAAAATTAGGTATGCAATCGAAAACTGAAATTTTTGTGGGTGACAAGAATGAACGAGTATTCAGAAGTAAACTTGATGTGTGAAAGATGCACTTCATTAGGAGAGGTAAGAAAAGAATTTATGAATGGGGAAGCGTGTTGAATTTGACGATTTTGTAAGTTATTAAAACGATTGGAATGACAGTAGGGAAGAGTTAGGTAGAAAATGTAGTTTTGAAAGCAAGATGGATCAATATAAGATGTGAAAAAGAATAATGTTGTGATAAAGTTGCATTAATGGTAACTTAATGGAATTGTGAGAAAATAGATGAAGAAGGTAAGACAACGATACTGCTTATGAATTGAAATTCACGAGAGATAGTTGTGAGATTTGTAAAGATTAATCATGGTACTATCAGTATTGGGTGATAAGTGGAAATATGTATGATTTAGGAAAAATATAAAGTTACATGAATAAAAATTAATTGATATTACAATGATATTTAAACAGCAACTGGTCAATATTGTGATTTTGGGAGTACGGAAAGAAAGCATGTGACTTGTGACTTTTGGTACCTTTTGAAGTAGATGAATAGATCTTAAGTAGGTTCACCGCGTGTTCTACGTGTTATGCCGAAGAAGTATTTGTCAGACCCTTCACCCGTGATTTAATTATGAAACAATTTGTTGGATGTAAGAGTTACCTCATGATTAAGGTTTTTAAATCACGAAGATTATGACAAAGGCCTTGAGGAGATATCACGATAAGCAAAACTTGGAATATGGAGTCGAATGTAGAAAATATTGGTGTATTGGGAATAAAAGTTTGATGTGATTTGCGAAGTAGTGTTAGTATAGTGGTGTTTGTAGTAAAATAGCGTATTGAAGAGTGATTTTCATTGTAGGTCCAAGTACGCATAATACGCGATGTAGTTGGTAAGGAAAACAATGATAAATGATAGGGGATGTATTAAAGAATTATTGATAGAAATTGGTGGGAAATTGATATGATGTGAGTTGATTGCATTTTATGATTATACAAATAATAAATTAGTTGGGGCATGAGAATGATTGGAGTGATTAATGGATGAATGTATTGGGTTGATGAAAACTATGTGACATGCGGTTAGGAGTTATAAAAGAAGTGGGCTTGAAAACCTGAATGAATGATAATCGCATATAGGTGTTGGTGGTTATACGTGTTGTGTTAGTGGGGTGGCGAAAAAAAAAAAAAAAAAAAAAGTCCGATAAGATATGATTCAAATTTCGAGGACGAAATTTTTATTAAGCGGGGGGGGGGGGGAGAATGTAATACCCCGGATTTTCAACTCATATCTCGAAAAAATTAAATGGTGAGATTTTGAGAAAAATATCGAAAGAGAGACTTAGAGTAAAGTATCCGGATTATGCTATGTTCGTTTCTCTTAAAAATCGACTTCGAAATTAGTTTCGAAACGATCGTAATATCTACTTTAGCCTGTAAGCAAGTTTGAATTCAAGTTCGGGTGAAAAAGTTAACAAATCCTCGAATTTTGCGTTAAGTGGGACCTAAAATAGTGAAATTTCATTAGAGCGAGAATCGAAAAGATTTGATGACACCGTTAGGTCCAAAATAAAAAATTATTCGAAATGGTATAATCACTTGTTAATTTTTGAGTCTAAATAGTTAAGTTACAATCGAAACTAGAAATGATGGGAAAATTACAAGTATGCCCTCAACTTTGTTATAAAAGAAATCTGATTTTCTTTTATTTCATTCATTTCTCTTCTTCTCTAAGAAACCCCAAAACCAAACCATTTCCCCAACCCAAGGGTTTCAACCCATTCCCATCAAGTTCTAGCGTGATCGAGACCGAGTTGAACCTCGACGAAGAAGGTAAAGTTGTCGGTTACGACGAGAGCTACAACTTCACCATCTTTGGTTGTCCATTCTCGTTTGTTTTCCCCATCCTCCATCAAAAACCAGCAGTAAGGGTTTTGATCTTAACCATTTGGAGTTCCACCTAGCTTGAAGAAAAGTGATCCATCGTTGTTGGGGGAGGAAGGACACCTCCATTGAGGGTTTCGCAACTAACCCGACCATTGGGCCCCGAAATCGTTCAACCTCGAGTCCTTGCTACAAATATTTGATTTTCAAGTTAGTTAAGCATGTCCGACAACCACAAATAAGTAGGGGACTTTCGATTCCTATTCGTAGCTTTAGATTTCTGAAAATGTGCATTTAGGGACTTTTGTTGAAAATGTGTTGTAGTTATAAATCGTAGAAAACTTTTGTTCAGTTTTAAAATTCATGGTAAAAGTAGTTATTTTGATGGGTTTTTATCGAATTTTGATAACAAACTTGTGGGTGAGTCGAATGGTTCAAAGAATGGAAGAAGAATTCGAAAAGGGGATCGAAAACTCGAAGGTTCGAGTGAGGTTCAAGACTGTCGACGGGAAGGGTCGGTGCCACCGGCACCTGGCGAAGGCATTCTGTCGGTCCCACATACAGAATGAGGCTTCTACCACCGATGAAATCAAGAACCGCGAGAAAATTTTTTTCTGTCGGCAGATGTCGTCGGTCCCACTGACACCTGCCAATGAGCATTCTGTCGATTCCACCGACAGCCACCAACAGAAACAGTTCTCTTCAGAACTGAGTTCTGAATTTTTCTTTGACCTCCCCATTGCCTATACTTGATTTTACCCCTCATTTTGAAACAATGGGAATGGTTTCAAGATCCAAATCTCAAAGGATCAAAATACGAATTTTGGTTTCAAGAACGAAACGTAAATTTCGACGTTTTCGACAAATTTTCAAAATGTAATAACTTTCGCGTCACTTTTAATTAGGCTATGAAATTTATATGGTGTCAAATCTCATGATCGAGGCTTTCATTTCTAAAAACCCATTTTCAATTTTGAGAACTTTGAAAATTTGAGGTTCCAACACTTAGCCAAAATTTCACTAGCTTTTACCATTTTGGCCAGCTTAGGTACCGTGCATCATGGGATCTTGTTTTGAATAAACCTTGATAATTTCCAATTGAAAACTCAAAAATGATTTTGAAAGATTGAAAATGAATGATTTGATTCAAAAAGACGAAAAGTGAAAGTACAAAAAGAATGGGAAAAAGGGATGAAACGGTAAAATGTCAGAATCACACCCAAGGGGTGATGTCTGCCTTTTACATTGTATGTTGTGTGTAGGTTGGTGAAATGATATCTAGGTTATTAATGAAAGGGTTGTATGTTTATTTAAGATTATTTTAGCACATGCGCTAAGTACTGTTTTTATTTTAGGCCGGGTGGCCACCGTTGCATGGTAGGAACTGGATATCCATTCTCAACCCTGTTCTGTTAATTTCTCTTTTATTTTAAATAATATATATATATATATATATGTAACTATTTTGTGAGCTGTTAAAGGGTTTGTGAATGCCTGAAGGGATAGTGCGTCACATCATTCGGAGGGGTATACAATCCTGGGATGTACGGTAGGGACCACCAAGCTCATACGTGGTATGAGACGCGTATGAGAGTGGAGTCATAACTGGAATCCGGGTCCATTCCTTTCTTATCTTTACCAGTGAACGTGTATTGTAAAGATGGTCGTATACGAGTGGAGTGCTATTTTGGGAATCACATGCACGCCTAATAAGCATAGACGAAGATGATTGGTCAGTGATCACTAACACTCTAGTAGTAGTCGAACGTTGTGACACATCGAAAATAGACCCATTGCTTACGGTCACGTCAAACGGCCCGCCTGAGCCGCATAAATGGTCTCGCAAGCTTGGTAGACATGACCAGCCACAAAATCAGGAACTAAAAGACAGATTTACGTGGTAACATCATGTCCTGACTGGGAGCGATCCAATTGTGAATCCCAACGCTAAAATTCCATTACTCCACCACTTGAATTATGTATCTGTTGTTGTATTTCGAATTATAAACTGCAAAGCATGTCTATTATTTTAATGTTGTCAACTGTATTTGCATAAAAGGACAAATGTATAATGAGTATGAATGATTGATGTTATGTGTAACTTTTAAACTGTTTAGTTGCTTAAAAGCATCCTCGATCCGTGGGGTGCGCAGATCTGCTTTTGACTTTTGAAGTTTGGAGTCGCCACCTAATTATTACGGTCTAGGAACCGAATATAGACTCTAAACGGATAAATCAACTAATCTACTGCAAAAATATGGGTCCGGGGATCACGTTACGGGGTTGGAAGGTGTTGGGCACCAACCCCGCCTGGCCAATGTCGGTCTCTACTTATCCCAAATAAAACTACATTGCTAACAAAAAGACCTAAATAAAAAAAATAAAAGAATTTTACCTTCGAACGCAATGATTTTATTCCCTCAGATCTGATAAAATCGATCCTTGTACAGTACTCATCGCTTCATTCTGTCTCCGGATCTGATTTTTGATCTCCAAGACAAGGTATCTCTTTCTTAGATCTGGGTTCTTCAAATTTGTTAACAGATTTCTAGGTATTTTTGAAGGGCTTCTAGGTGTTTTTCAGGCTAAAATCGAAATATGAGTGTTAGGTAAGGAGTTGGGGCTTCAAAATTAGGGTTTATGGGAGGCTAGGGAAGCTTTTTAACCTACTTTTCTTAGGGTTTTTTCTTGGATACGAAAATGTTGTGTGGAGGCTCCTATTTATAAAGTTTTTTAAAAGAATTAGGGTTTGATTAGGATTTCTTTTAGGGTTTTAATTAGGATTTTGACTTTAGTCTTATGAGTTTGACTTGATTAATTTAGATTAGGGTTTTAATTTAGGGTTTTGACTTTAGTCTTATGAGATTGACTTTAATACTTTAAATTTAGTCTTTCTTAGTTGACCTTTAATTTCTTGACTTTAGTCTTACTTGATTGAATTTAATTTTTGGAGAACCCCCTTTTATTATATCTTTAATTCTTCGAGCCCCTAGAAGAAGGGGTCTTTGAATAAATATCCTGGCAACCATCAACAATTTTGCCCGAAAGCCTAATTGATCTATTTTTTTGGTTCAAAATTTTAAATTAATTAATGTTTCAATTTACATTATTTAATGGTTTATTTATTAATTTTGAAAATTTTAATTATTAAAATTATAAAATTACCGTTTTGCCTTCGGAGAGGATTTTTTACGTTTTAAGTTATTTTTCAATGTTCCAGGATGTTTTGGAATCGGTTTTTCATAAAGAATTCAATGGGAATGTTGGTTTTTGTCATTTATGAAATTTTTTGTATGAATTGGTCGTGAACTTTATGAGGGGCATTTTTGTAATTTTGTCAAATTCTGTGAAAATTGGCAAAATGATTTATTTGATTTCGATTTATTATTTTATGTGCTTGAATGAGTTTTTCTAAGCGTAACGTAGGCTCTAAGGATGTTTTAAGGTTAGGGTTATTTTGGTAATTTGATCATTTTTTAGTGATTTTTATCGTAAAGCTTCTTTTTGTCTGCAAGATGATGATTTCTATGTTTCTAGGGTCAGATTTTCCTAGCGTAGCATGGTTTCTAAGGTTTTGTCAGTTCGAGATACCTTATCCGGATTTCTGAAACATATCTGGTAATAAAATAAAGTATTGGAATAAACATCCATCATTGGGAACCGTTGCGATCGGATTGACGAGTTGATTAATCAGGCGAATGCAAAAATGGGGTGTCTACAGATGCCCCTCTTTGGCAGAGGGTTGAAGCAAACTAGATAGCAAATCTATTTTGGTACATAGTGCGATATCCAAATGCCAAAGCTAGTGACAGTTCATTTTGCAGCCTGATTTAGCAATTCATCAGGGTGTTCGGATCCTTGAGGGTAAAGCTCTCCCCGAATTAAAAAAAAATGTCAAGTCCTTGAGCGCGAGCTTTCACTAGTAGTGTCAGATCCTTGAATTTTAGAAAATTCTCCTTGACTAATGTAACAACTGTGCAAGTGTGTGGACTTAAACTTTGAGATAGATTTCAAAAAGTTTGAGTAAAATCTGAGCACAAAGTGAATATAAATTAAGCATAATCTGAGCATAAACTGAGCATAATCTGAGCATAAACTGAGCATAAACTAAGCATAACTGAGCATAAACTGAGCTTAATTTGAAAATAAACAGAGCATAATTCCGAGAAAACCCTTGGTAATTGAACATAATTCCAAGAAAACCCTCGACGGCATTTGAGCATAATTCTGAGAAAACCCTCAGCGGCATCTAAGCATAATTCCGAGAAAGCCCTCGGCAGCATCTGAGCATAATTTCGAGAAAGCCATCGACGGCATCTGAGCATAGTTCCGAGAAAACCCTCGGCGGCATTTGAGCATAGTTCCGAGAAAGCCCTCGGCGGCAACTGAGCATAGTTCTGAGGAAACCCTCGACGGTATCTGAGCATAGTTCTAAGAAAGCCCTCGGCGGCATTTGAGCATAGTTCCGAGAAAACCCTCGACGATATCTGAGCATAGTTCCGAGAAAGCCCTCGGTGGCATCTGAGCATAATTTCGAGAAAACCCTTGGTGGTAACTGAGCATAATTCGAGAAAACCCTTGACAGTAACTGAGCATAATTTTGAGAAAACCCTCGGCAGCATCTGAGCATAGTTCCGAGAAAACCCTCGGTGATAACTGAGCATAATTCTGAGAAAACCCTCGGCGGTATCGAGCATAGTTTCGAGAAAATCCTCGACGGCATCTGAGCATAATTCCGAGAAAACTCTCGGCAGTAACTAAGTATAATTCTGAGAAAACCCTCGGGGTATCTAAGCATAGTTTCGAGAAAACCCTCGGCGGTAACTGAGCATAATTCCGAGAAAACCCTCAGTGGCATCTGAGCATAGTTCCGAGAAAACCCTCAGCGACATCTAAGCATAGTTTCGAGAAAACCCTCAGCGGTAATTGAGCATAGTTCCGAGAAAACCCTCGACGGTAACTGAGCATAATTTCGATAAAGCCCTTGGCGGCAAGTGAGCATAGTTCCGAGAAAACCCTCGGCGGTATCTGAGCATAGTTCCGAGAAAACCCTCGGCGGTAACTGGATGAGTAAAACTGAGAATGAAGGAATAAATTTGGGAAAGAAACGATTTAAAATGAATCTCGAAAAGAGTGATCGAATCTGGGAAAGAATGAATACCCTATCTCCTATTCTAAGTGAGAGGGTTATGAGTTAATCTCTAGGCAAAACCAAATGTGAGATCCAAAATGCTTTTGTGTGGGACTTCAAAATTAGGGCTTATGGGAGGCTAGGGAAGCTTTTTGACCTACTTCTCTTAGGGTTTTTTCTTGGATACGAAAATAGGGTGTGGAGGCTCCTATTTATAAAGTTTTTTAAAAGAATTAGGGTTTGATTATGATTTTTTTTAGGGTTTTAAGTAGGATTTTGACTTTAGTCTTATGAGATTGACTTGATTAGTTTAGATTAGGGTTTTGACTTTAGTCTTATGAGATTGACTTTAATATTTTGACTTTAGTCTTTCTTGGTTGACCTTTAATATCTTAACTTTAGTCTTACTTGATTGACTTTAAGATTGACTTTAGTCTTACTTGATTGACTTTAATTTTTGGATAACCCCCTTTTATTATATCTTTAATTCTTCGGACCCCCAGAAGGAGGGGTCTTTGAATAAATATCCTGGCAATCATCAACAATTACGCCCGAAAGCCTGATTGATCAATTTTTTTGGTTCAAAATTTTAAATTAATTAATGTTTCACTTTACATTATTTAATGGTTTATTTATTAATTTTGAAAATTTTAATTATTAAAATTGTAAAATTATCGTTTTGCCCTCGGAGAGGATTTTTTGCGTTTTAAGTCATTTTTCAATGTTCCAGGATGTTTTGGAATCAGTTTTTCATAAGGAATTCAATGGGAATATTGGTTTTTTTCATTTATGAAATTTTTTGTATGAAATGGTCGTGAACTTTATGAGGGGCATTTTCATAATTTTGTCGAATTCTGTTAAAATTGACGAAATGATTTATTTGGTTTCGATTTGTTATTTTATGTGTTTGAATGAGTTTTTCTAAGCGTAATGTAGGCTCTAAGGATGTTTTAAGATTAGAACTATGTTGGTAATTTGATCATTTTTTAGTGATTTTTATCGTAAAGCTTCTTTTTGTCTACAATATGATGATTTCTATGTTTCTGGGGTCATATTTTCTTAGCGTAGCGTGGTTTCTAAGATTTTGTCAGTTCGAGATACCTCATCCGAATTTATGAAACATATCTGATAACAAAATAAAGTATTGGAATAAACATCCATCATTGGGAACCGTTGCGATCGGGTTGACGAGTTGATTAATCAGTCGAATGCAAAAATGGGGTGTCTACATTGCTTATCCCTGGCCGTATATACCAGTTAATCGTAGTTTCAATTATAAAACTTGCATGTTTTGAAACGATGCAGTATGATTATTCGATCACGTTAGGTGAGGTTATTAGTAGGAATTGTTTGTGGACCTACTGGGTAACCATTGTTACTCACCCTTTCCTTTCATTTTTTTTAGTTGCAGAGCCGGTGTTTTGGGAGGCAAGTGTTGAGCCATCAGCCAAGGGACATTTGATTGGTCAGATCGACAACCAGTGTCCATTATCCGGTGAGCATTGGGGTTACTTAACTTAAGAGTTTGTTCGTCCTAGGAAGTGTACATAGTGTTTTGGACCGAGTGCTAGGACTATGTTAGAGTAAGGATGGACTTTTGTAATCCTGTATATCCTCATTCCTTTTTGCGCAACTCTGATCTCGCTTATGATGTTCGTAAAATTTTCCGTATTCCACTTCTTATTCATTGTTGGTATATTGGTTTATATAGGATTGTTTGAAATTGGTTTATCAGGTTTGAGTTCCGTGAAATGCTAACATAAACAGAGGAGATCATATCGAAATTTCGAGGTGCCACTTAGTACCTTGAGCTGGCCTTGGGATTTGTGTTAGCGTTTAGCGGGGCGCCACATAATATAATGTCAAGAAGGATCATTTTGACATTATATTCAAGTGTCCATAGGATGAAATGTACAAAGTGAACCTTATTGAAATATGTTGATCTTTTTATTATACTAGAAGTGTCCATATAAATCTTTTTAATATAAACAATTTTTCTAATGAATGTCAAAAGGATCCTTCTAACATTGTATTTATTTATTATATTCAAGTGTCCATATAGGATTAAATGTAAATGGTACATAGGAAATCATTTTGATAATAATTTTTTTTTCTTTACGAATTTAATGTAAGGATCCTTTTACATTGTCTAATTTTTTTTTGGATCTCAAGTCAGAAGGATCCTTTCGACATTATATACAATACATTCTAATATAATGTCAAAATATCATTTTAACATTATATTCAAAATATATCATGTATTTTTTTTAAACATGAATAATTAATGAAAATTACCTCAAAGGGCTGTGATCAAGTTTAAATTCTCTTCACATGTATAGATAAATATGACACTAATTATAGATATTACTAAGTACATGAAATAACTATGATTTATTAAGATTTAAGGTTATATTGTATTGCTTATTAAATTCATTTTTATTTTTTATTAGTCTACGTTAGGTCAATCGTATTGTAAATTGTCTTTCATCTACGTTGACATGGTATGTTATCCTCTTTTTATGATATTAAATTTCATTATTTTTATACATTTAAAAAAATAAGATGACATCAATATATATTTTTTAGGTGTGTGTTGTGTGTAACGTAAAAAGATTTAGCAATTCTTTTCAAATTTAACAGATGAGTAGAAGATGTGTTTAAATTCTATGACATTTGCTCTATTATTATCTATGCCACGCGTCCCAATGTGTAACAATTTGATTTCTTCTCCTCATAGAGAAATTTAATCCAAAAAATGGTTAATTTTAATTTGAAATTAAAAATATTTCTATTTCAAAAGGTGAGGTTGCATTGATATTAGCTTTGGGAGATTTATATAGTAGTGATGGAGTTGGTTCTCTCTCAAAGGAAGACGAGCTTTGTGTGGAATTATTTTGGAATAAGTATTTTGATATACCAATAGAGATAACATTAGATTCTTTTGAGACTATACTTAATACAGTCTTAAAAAATGGAAATATTGTTGAATTGAAAAGAATATTTTTATTGTACATAGTTGTTACATTTTTACTTCTTAAGAACACATTGAAGATTAGTAAAGAAATTTTAAGTATGGAAAGGTGCGATTAGATCTTCAATCCGATCCCATAGGGCAGGTTAGTACACAACAACTTTTTAAAGTTTTTACGCATCTATACAACGAAGTTTAAGGAAACTGGTAAACGTGTACATTTCGTTGGTTGTGCATTGGCGTTTCAAGTAATTAAAGAAAAGTTCAAATTATTAATTTAATCTTAGTTCGAAGTACTGCTTTTTATAAATATTGATGTTTATTTAAGCATTTATCATGTATTCTTATTTACTTGTAGGTATGGGTATTTGAATATATCCCGGTATAACCCCCCACACATTTCCTTATCATTTTCCAAGATACCTAAAGTACCCTTATTATTTTAATAAGGAACAAGAATTTTATGTCGAAAAGTTTGTCAATTGCCCGGTATGAATTATTGAATTACAATTTCAATCATATATATATATACCACCTTCTAATACTAATTTTTTATATGTATGTATCATCTTGAATATATTATCAATAAGTTGAAATTGACCGATTCAGAACTTTGTGAGGTCGTCCTTGCTCTATTTTGTAAGGGTTATAAGAGGAAAAATGAAAATGGTTTTCAGCCTAAAAAGAAAAACTCAGAGGTTGATAAGTTGAAGAAGAAAATGACAGTGATGAAACAAAAGTTAAAAGATCATTCTAAAGTAATCCAAGAATTGAAAAAGGATGTCAAATCTTTGAAGTCATATAATGAATCTAGCCCTAAGGTATTGTCCCTCTACTATATGTGATAAATCCACATAATAAGTTACATCCACTTAGAAATCATTATGAATGATTGTTTTAACATCTAATAGTACAACATTAAATTCGACAAAACCTCATACTTTGCACCTTTGAAAACCAAGTCATCTCTTCGTATGAACACATCCGTCGATCCCTCAGATATGCCTAAGGCATCCGCCCCTACCAAGGGCTCTGATGATCCTTCAGGTATACCCAAGTCATCGCCTCTAACAATGACTTCTAGTATTCCTCTTGGTATATACAAGGCAACTCCCTCCATGAATGCTTCCACAAATGAGTATTCACCTAACGAAGAGGATATTGGAATCGATACTGAAAAGACATCTAAAACAATGTTAATGAACCAGTTACCTGAAGTATCATTCTCTTCCTCCATGAAGTACAAGGTACCTTGCATGAATAATGTTAAAAATATTTAAAAAATATTTCATATGAGTTGGTTTGTATGATCATTTCTTATTTCTTCTTATTCAGTTGTATACTAAGGTTGATAACGGACGTAGTTCGCCTAATATTTTAAAATATAATTATCTTAATAATAAACAAAAATCAGAATTCAAATTCGACACTGATAAGTATGAATATACTAAATATTTAAAATTTTAATGTACAAAAAATCACTCACATCCGACTTCATGTGTTGTCTAATTTTTAAACTTATATTTTGTTGATTAGAAAATTGTTATCTATATAATAAATGCCTCTTCAATAATACCCTTCTAACTTTTATTTTTTATAGGTTGGACCCTTATCTCCTCTTATAAAGCTAGAGTCTGAAGACATCGACAATCTAGTTAGGGGAAAATCATCAGATTTTGATCAAAATGTATGTGCTCATTTGTCTTACAATACCTTCCTTAGGATCTATCCGGTATATTTATTTTATGTTGTAAGAATTTCTGTCACTTTTTTTGATTTTAAATGTGTATCTTTGTGCATTTACAATTTCTTATTGCATGTTGTAGAAATTGTTAGGATGAAATGAAAATTTTAATCCTTGTATCGATTGGTTTCTTTAACGAATAAGGTATATAAATTTTGAAAAATATATTATTTGAAATGTTATGTCATGGTCAATTTAAATACAATCAGTTGGATACTTATACGCAACTGTTAGTTTCATATTTTAAAGGTGTGAAGTACTATACGAGTTCGAGTAATTTATGCAATATTGTCATTTCTTATATGAGGGTGGGTATTCCATGAATCCTAGAAGCCTAAGAGGGATGTCAAACCTTTAGTATATTTGAAGCAATCCTATATAACCTTAGATACATGAAAAAGAAGATATGCAAGGAGTTGAAGTGGGATATATGCGTAATTCAGATTTCATTTTGATTATGTTTGTTTTAATATTATTATGAATGAAATGTAATTATTTCGTAATTATTTTCATGATCCTAAGTGTCCCTTTACCAATGAAGAATTAACGTTGTTAAATTCACATCATGCTAATATAAATTTGGAGGACGGGTATTGTATTCTAAGAGCATCTATTGATTCACTTAGGGGGGTTGGATGGTTGGATGATTAGGTAACATTTTTTCATATTTAAATTCTAATTTGTATTTAAAATTCTGGAATGATCAAATATGTCTTTAATTTTATTGCCACACATGGATAATCGATGGATATTGCAAGTTTCTTAAAAGGAGAGAGTTGCAACATCCAAATCATTTCCTCAAATGTCGTTTCTTTAGTTCAATGTATATTGTACGTTCAATTGACATAGACACATCCTCTACATATCTTTAAGTTATATATATATATATATATCTTTATAATGCATTTTATATGAAGTGGTGTAGGTATTACTTAAGGAAGCTCAACAAGATTAGTTTGCCTAATCAATAGGTATGGTCTTGTTGAATAATTTTGAGAGTGTATCGGGTGAAAAATTCAAACTAAATAAAACCTCAAAGTGTTTACCAGACTTGACTATCTTAAATATCATATAACATCTTGTAATAAGGTTTGTTATTTTTTTATCTCATTGCTCCGTATATTTATTTTGTTGTTAAATTATCTCACATTCTCATATTATTATTAATCGCTAGGTATTTTTTTCCATTTACAAACGCTCATTGGGCTATTGCAATATTGGAAATAAAACATAAGAAATTAAAATTTTTGAATTCCCTATCTAAGGACTGTATGTCAGTTTATAAAGTTAAAATTCAAGCATTGGTATGTATTGATAAATTATTTAATAATTATTACAATAATTTAGTAAGGAATTCCACGAGTACTTATCACATTATATTTTGTTAACGCGTAAAAAGAATTCTTCCCGATAATACTCGAACAGATGGTGTCAGCGAGGATTGACATCCCACATTAGTCTTATTATGATCGTAAGAACATTCCCAAACAAACCAATACATGGGATTGTGGAATGTTTGTTTTGAAATATATTTATTACGCAAGTTGCGGGTTGGAATTTAATTTCAATCAAGTACTATTATATCCCATTTATCTATTTTTAACTTAATTTGGAAACATTCAATTAGTAAGATTGATGACTGTTTTACACATCACTCTTTGTAGGAAGATATGTCCTACTTCAGGTTGTGGATTATTCTTGAAGTGGTTATACATATAGTATTACCTTAAAAGTTCTTTGTTCTTATTTTTGTTCATTACATTGCTATCGACAATGTAATCATGCATGAATTTGAAGATTTGGAAGGCATAACCAATTGGGACTGGTTCGTCCATGTTGGAAAAGCAAGGTTATAGTATTCACGTTTAAGGTAGAAACCCTAATTTTCATTTATTGATCCAATTAAATTATAGATTCTACATAAAATTTCGTAAGGAGTTGTGTGGGTAAAATTAAATAGTATAATATAATTGTATGGTGACACAATCATTCATGATAAGTTAAATGTCATTTGGTAAGCAATAAGATCTTTGGAACTATTAGTTCACGTTCAATCAAGCTTAAGCATAGTATCCAATTTTCATACATGAGGATTATATAAGTAGAAATGTTAATCTACATTTATTGACCTTAATAAAGTGATAAATTTATTAAGTTTTGTGTAGGGAGTTAAGTGGGCAAAATAAAATATGGTGACATGAGCATTCATGAGGAATTAAATGTTACTTGGTAAGCATTGAATTTTAATATAAATGCACTCACATGTACATTAATGATAATACGACTTCACCTTCAATATATAATCTAATTTAGGGAATGAGTCAAAATATTATTCCTACTTAGAAGCTGCAATGAATCTAAATGAGAATATGCATCGTAGATTTCGAACGGGAGATATATATAAAAAGCACATGCTGGAACGCGAATGGATTATACTTGTCAGGGATTCAAATAAATTGATGAAAACAACCAAACTCACACACATACATATCCCAAAAAGACACGTGATCTCGATCCAAGCGGCAGTTATGAGGTTGCAAGCCGAGGTATCAAGAATGTGTAGACATGTTGTAAGGGTTTCATCACATGAAATTGAGAATGATTCCAACTATGTATCTACTTACACTATGTTAGATGAAGACAGTGACAGTTCTTCTGACTTTGAAAATTAATTTCGTTACTAAAGACTTAAGAATTAAATTATGTATGTTTAGATTATAAAGATTTCGTTGAAAACCCAAGTTTTATTAATTCCACCACAATATTGAATGTGCCACTTCTTTATTGTTTTTCATATAATTTCTGTAGCATTTGAAAAAGTTGGTGAGCCAATAGAAGATCTCTTAGATCATCTTTATGTGTTTCAAATGTCATTTAATAAATTCATGGTTTATCATTTTTCTTCCCATTGATTATAATGTAAATGGTCGAATACTTATTTTATCCACTATATAAGGTAAAAATGAGTAAAAAAATCAAGAAATTTGAATAGATTTATCAAACACTAAAATAATGTCAGAAGGAGCTTTTTGACATTAGATTAGAATGTTTTTTATACAATGTCAGAAGGTTCATTTTGACATTAAACCAGAATGTCGCAGTTATTTACACAATCATATAAATCAGTTATCCACATAGTCATCCACACAGCCATCCTATCAGCTATCTACATAGCTATCTTCATAGCCTTCCTATCAGCCATCCGCACAATCATCTACATAGCCATCCGCATAGCCAACTACACATACATCCTATAAGCCATCTACACAACCAGATAAATTAGCTATCCGCATCGCTATCCACACAGCCATCCTATCGGCCATCCTCGCAGCCATCCTCATATCCATCTAATCAATCATTTATCTAGCCATCCTATTAGCCATCTACACAGCAATCCTCATAGTCATCCACACAACTATTTACATATAAGTTTTTTGATAGATTTATGATATCTTCTTTTTTAAATTTGAGGCCAAATTTAATTAAACGAGATTTTTTATCATCAAATATATATATTTTTTTTATGATGAAGTTTAAGAAAATGCTCACGATGCAATAGAAATTTAAATAGATTTTTCGAACACTGAAATAATGTTAAGAGAAGCCTTTTGACATTAGATCAGAATGTATTTTCATTAATGTCAAAAGGCTCCTTCTGACATTAGATCTGAATGTTTTTTTATACAATGTTAGAAGGCTCCTTATGACATTAGATTAGAATGTCACAACCATATCCACAGCCATATATATATATATATAAATCAGCTATCCACACAGCTATCCTATCAACCATCTACACAGCCTTCCTATCAGTTATTTGCACAACCATCCTATTAGCCATCTACACAGTTATCCGCACAGCCATCTACACAATCAACCAATGAGCCATCTAAATCAGCTAGCCATATAACCATCCACACAACCATCCTATCGGCCATCCTCGCAGCCATCTTATCAACCATCTACACAACCATCCTCACAACCATCTTATCAGCCATCTATACAGTCACCCGCACCGTCATCTATACAGCCATCCTATTAGCCATTTACATAGCTATCATCTCGGCCATCCTCATAGTCATCTACACATCTATCTACACATAAGTTTTTTGATAGATTTATGATATTATTATTTTTTAATTGGGGCCAAATTTAATTAAAAAAGATTTTTATAATCAAATATACATATATTTTTTTATAATAAGCTTTAGGAAAATGCTCGTGATGCAATAGAAATTCGAATAGATTGTTGAACACTGAAACAATGCCAGAAGGAGCCTTTTGACGTTATATCAGAATGTATTTTATTCAATGTTAGAAGGTTCCTTCTGACATTAGATTAGAATGGTTCTTATATAATGTCAGAAGGATCCTTTTGAGATTAGATTATAATATTTTTTATACAATGTCAAAAGGCTCTTTTTGACATTAGACCAAAATGTCACAGCCATATAAATCAACTATCCACATAGCCATCCACACAACTATCCCATCAACCATCCTCACAACCAACCTATCAGCCATCTACACAACTATCCTCATAGCCTTCCTATCAGTCATTCGTACAAGCTTCCCATCTACTATTTACACAGTCATCCGCTCAACCATTTACACACCTATCCAATCAGCCATCCTCATAGCAATCCTATCATCTTGAACTCGACAATACAAAAAATCAAATCGAAATTTTGGATAACATCGATGTCCTCGGCAGTGGCACCAATTTGTTAGAACTAGATTGATGATAAAATAAGGAACATAAAATAAACCTTGGCTAGCAAGGATCGACCCACAAAGAAAATATTAATCCAACGATTCTTTCAACTCAAAACCGAATGGGATTCGAAGTTAACAAATTAATAAAAATATTTTACGAATAATTTTAAACTAAACTCAAATGGACTATATAAACTATAAAAAAAAATGGTTAGATCAGTCAAATCCAATATAGCATTAATTTTAAATAAAATAAGTATTTAATCATTTTTATCTCGATTTACTCAAACAAAACTAATGCCCATTGATCAGAAAGTGAATTTGATTTAGTACAAATAATAATTAAATATTGGGTATTTCCTTTTAACTAATTAAAAATTAAAATTCTAATTCAAACTATTGAAAAGTACGCATGATTTAACTTGACTTTATCTATGATTAAACCATCAACACTTACGATAATTTAAAATAGTTTCTAATAATTACTAATAAATAATGAAACACATAAGAACATAAATCAACCTGGGTTCAAATACAAGTTTTAATTAAAACAATCATTTAATTTCATAGAAAAAGAAATAAAAAATATGAGAGATGAGAGAAAAAAAAATTATCTTCTTTTATTGATCTTGATCTGAAACTAATAGCGAAAAAAATAAAACTCTATATAGACACCCCAATTTGCATGAACCCTTTAAGAAAAATCAAATTTTTCTCAAATTGATTTCAATTTAGAATTCAAACCTCACAACAAACCCACATTGTTACTTGGCATCATCTTCATGCATACATGCATACATGCATCATGTCATGCCCAACCTTGTTTTTGATCCACTCTAATTTCTTACCCACTCTCATGAACCAATCCGAGTCCATTATCTATTAACCGATCCATCACCCATACCGCAACCAAAGTCCACTTCCTAACCCAACCTAAGCCCAAGTCAAAGTCCACATTCTAACCCAAAATCAAGTCTATTATCTAAGTCCAAAATCAAGTCCACTCTCAAATCTGAAAGTCCATAAACCAAGTCCATTCTAAGCCCAACACCAAGCCCACTTTCTCACATCCCCTTAAAAGGTGACACATGTTGATCTCCCATAAGTTCTCAATACCCAATGTATCATCTAATTGGAGAGTCAACTCCGCCTTGTGAAAACCCAAGAATACCCTTCTAAAAAAGTGTAGTTAAACCAAAAAGGTTATTTGTTCTTTGGTAATAATCCATAAAGTTAAGAAAACTTCCAACCATACCCTCAAAAGGTGAGAATCTTCAAGTACATACATGGAGTTCTCTCATTAGTTTATTTCAAAAATATACATCCACCCTTACTTTATGAGTTATTTACAAATGAACCAAGGTCTATTTGTGTAAAACCCCGAATTTTTAATTTGTATCTCGAGAAAAAATAAATAGTGAAATTTTAATAAAATCTTGAAAGTGGGACTTAGGGGTAGAATTTTAGGATATTTTTGATCATTTTTAATGGAATCTGACTTCACCATTAGATTCAAAATGATCGAAAAACATAGTTTAGCCTGTAAGCACGCTCAAATGCGAGTCCGAATATAAAAGTTGCAAAATCCTCGATTATCGGGTCGGACCAGGCTAAAACAGTGACTTTTTGTTAGAGCAATAATTTTTAAAATTTGATCATACAATTGGGTTCATAACGAAAAATTATTAAATATAGACTATTTATTTATCATTTTTGGAGATCAGGAAGTCGAATTATCGTCAAAAACGAAAACGACATCAAGTTTAGGGGTCACCTCAGGCCAAAAATGTAAATTTTTTATGGAAACATAATTTGCAGAAATTGACTACACCATTAGATCCGGAACGAAAAATTAGGTGAAATAGAGTATTCATTTGTCAGTTTTGGAGTTCGGATGATCAAGTTATCATCGATCAAAACAATAGGCGAAATACCGATTTCGTCCCAACTTTTATATAAATAAAATTTAATTTTTTTTTTATATAACTCATCTTCCCCAACGCGTCATTACAGCGAGACATATACGAAAAAAAATAAAAAATTGTTTTTCCTCCGATTTTTCACTTCAGATCTCTCGCAAACGGTCCACTTTCGACGATCACCACAGAAGAGAAAAAGGTCCACAGCTACGTTCTCTACAAAACCCACCCAACCTCTTTCCATTTCAATTTCTTTTTCATCCAATATCGTCAAAAATCAGCCATATTTTGATATGGAAATTTCGAAACTTTGACCTCAGATTTCGTCCGTTTCTGGGTCAAACCGTCTTCCGACGTAGAAGAGAAAAATGTCCGCAGCCTCATTCTCTACATAACCCACCCAAATTCCTTCCGTTTTCTCGTCTTTTTCACCCCATATAGTCAAAAATCAGCCGTATTTTTATACGGAGATTTCGTAACTTCGACCTCGATTTTCATCGGTTTCTGGGTCAAACCGTTATTCGCAGTAGAAGGGAGAAGAGACGAGCACATCGGGATCTTTGAAACCACTAGGCCGGTTTCAAAAATCAACCATTTCGAAGTTCGGTCGGTCTCGATTTTCGTACTGATCGCCTCGATTTCCGCGCCCGTGCTTCGATCGTTTCGCCTGAAGATTGTAAGGAAACTCTCAATTTCTATTAGTAATCGTAGATTGTGAAAATTGCATTTAGGATTTTATCTGAAAATTTTTGATGTATTTCCAAAATATAGAATTCTTTTGTTGTTTCAAAATTCACGCCAGAAATTGCATGTTTGATATGTTTAATTGTAATTTTTAACAAATTATACATGGGTAGGATATTTTAACCGGGTTAGTTCTATAAATTGGGTCTTGTGCATTGCTCGGACCCCGTTTTGATATGAAATTTGTATTTTTTTAATATTATTGATAGAAATAAATTCTATAATTGGAAAATGTGATTTAATATTCAATGAACTCATATTGAGTTGATGAATATCAGAAAATGGATGTTTTATTGAAGAGATTGAAAATTGTAAAAATCGAAAAAGAGAAAAAGGGTATGAAACGGTAAAATGTCAGAGTCACACCCGAGGGGTGATGTCTGCATTTTATGTTGTTGTGTTGTGTGCAGGTTGGTGAACAGATATCCAGGGATAATATTGTTGGTTGCATGTTTATTTAAATTTCTGTTAGCGCGAGGCGCTCCGTTATGTTATTTATTTTAGGCCGGGTGGCCACACTTGCATGGTAGGAAACTGGATATCTATTTTCAACCTTGTATTGTTAATTTCTCTTTTGTTTTCAAATGAAAATAATATATATGTACCTATTTTGTGAGTTGTAAAAGAGTTTGTGAATGCCTGAAGGGATAGTGCGTCATATCATCCGGAGTGGTGTACTATCCTGGGATGTACGGTAGGGACCACCAAGCTCATACGTGGTATGGGACGCGTATGAGAGTGGAGTCACAACTGGAATCCGGGTTTATTCCTCTCTATCTTTACCAGTGAACTTGTAATGTAAAGGTGGTCGTATACGAATGGTTTGTCTATTTGGGAATCACATGCACGCCTGATAGGCATAGACGAAGATGATTAGTCAGTGATCACTAACAATCTATAGTAGTCGAACGTTCTGACACATCGAAAAGAGACCCATTGCTTACGGTCACGTCAAACGGCCAGCCTGAGCCGGATAAATGGTCAACCAAGCGTGGTAAACAGCGACCAGCCATAAAATTAGGAACTAAAAGCCAGAAAGGAATTATAACATCATGTCCCAACTGGGAGCGATCCAGTCGTGAATCCCAACTCTCTAATTCCAATACTCCACCATTGTGTATTATGTATCTGTTTCTTATTTTGATATATAAAATGAAATGCATGTTTATTGTTTCCATTTGATCAATTAGATTTGTATAAAAAGAGAATGTTATAGTGAGTACTGCTGATCGATGTAATGTGAGTTTTAAAATGTTTAGTTGCTCATCCCTGGCTATATGTACCAGTTAATCGTAGTTTTTTTCTGTAAAATTTTGTTTATTTTTAAATGATTCAGTATGTTTATTCGTTCATGTTAGGAAAGGTTATTGGCAGAAATTGTTGCTTCCTTACTGGGTAACCATTGTTACTCACCCTTTCATTCTCCATTTTTTTAGTTTCAGATTCAGAGCTTGGCGAGGCAAGTATAGAGTACGAATGAGGATCATCTGGTTGGTCAGATAGACAGCCAGAGTTCGTCACTTGGTGAGTATTGGGGTTATTACCCCTACTAGTGTCGATTTGTCCAAAAAAAATATATTATAGATTTTGTTTTGAGCGATAGGACTTATGTTAGAGTGAGAAATTTTGTGTAATCCTGTATTCTGGTTATTCTTCTGCACTCTGATCTTTCGTACGTTATTAGACGTATATAAGCTTCTGCTAGTATTATAATTTGTATATGTATGCAGGATTGTATGTCGTTTATCAGGTGCAGGTTGAACGCCTTGGAATGCTAACATAAACAGAGGAGACCATGTCGAAATTTCGAGGTGCCACCTAGTACCTCGAGATCTGACATGGGGATTTGTGTTAGTGTTCGGCGGGGCACCACAATTTGTGTGTTGAAATCTGATGGATGGCTTTGACAGCCCCAACCCACACAATTTCGAATTTGCTCCTCTCGCCTTCCTCCTTACAGCGGCCTAGTACCTATCACAGACACTCCGACACTCAAGTTAGAAAGACCGAGCGACCATAATCAGTACCCTTTTTTTTCCTTTTTTAATAATGCTTACTGTGTTATTTTAACCCCCTACCTCCCCCTAGGGTTTCCCCTTCCATAGGCTGCAATATAGGCTATAATCATGGGATTTCTTCTGGTTTTGTGGAATTGTTTACCTAATCGGGATACTCTGAAATGATCGAACTTATCTGCAATGATCCCTTCCAAGATTTTCAGAATTGACATGCACGCAACAATATCGCGATTTTCTCGAGGCTTGGCCTGGCCTCACTTAGTGCTGTGCTATCCTGTTGGCCAGACTAAGGAGGTCTATGCTTTGACATGCCCTGTCCATTGGACAACGCCTCATGTGTTAGGTACCTCTTGGTTGGCATGGACACGTGCATGGCTAAGATTAATGTGCAGTTATTTCCCTTTACAACTATCCCCTCTCGAGGAGGTGTAAGGTCTCTTCGTCTTCTCGAGACGCAACACTGATTTTCTACTGGTTTATTTTTTACATTTCATGATTATGACTGCTATTTCCGAATTGACGAATTCAATGCAACGTCACTTCGAATCTCTGTCGACAGCTCAGATGGATTCCTCTTCATCTATAACCACCCACGTGTCCCTTCGCCTCCTTGTACTACGCCCAATCTACGATACTTTGGCTAGATTCGAGTCGTCCTCTCAGGCGTATGTATTATTTCGCCCCTTCTTATAAATAGGGGACTTAGTGCATATTTCATCTACTATCGTGCTAAAATTCTACAAATTTATTTATGTGCTTTTCTACGAAGGCTCTTTCCCTTTTTTATTCTATTTTACTGCGGCAGTTACCTCCTTGCTTTGAGGTAATCTCTTCCTCTCTCTATCTGTTTTGCTTTCATTTCTACACTTGGCCTTCCCATAGCCGCCACTGCATCCCAGCCCTGACGAAGCCTATACATTCCTACTTTGGTGCACCTTCGAGTTGGTAGTAATTCTGATACCCCTGGTGACTATCGTCAGGGAGAAATATTTTTCTATGCTGACCAAATCAAGGTCGGCCTTAGCTTTCTTTGCTTTACTTTCCTCAGAGATGTATTGAGTAAGATAAACTTGTCCCTTGGACACTTGTCACGGAACTTCTATTGTTTGGTGGAGGCTGTGGAAAAAATAGGTGTCACCCCCAAGACTTCCTCTCTTGGTACAACCTGAAGCTAATTCCCAATCGGTCGAGATTCTACTTGCTGTCATCCAAGAGTGCAGCAGTGGCTCCCAAGTTCTGATAAAAGGTGGGACAAATACCCTCTCTATATTTTTGGGGACTGGGAATTTGTCCCTGGCACTCCTCCCGAGGGATTCAGAGTTCGCCATGTCTTTCAGGGTAATACTGTCTTGGGAACTTTACCTATCTACTTCTTACTTTTCTTAATGGCTTTTTTGTTATTTCTATAGATTCTTCTACTTTGGCGGCTGCGGAGGCTAGAAAGATACAACGTAGAGCATTGGAAGGCAGGAGGCCAAAGGTAATGGATCTCCGGTTCAAGGCTACTGAGAGAACGATGGTGGACGATCTTCTAGGTGACGTCCTTCCGCCACTTGCACGACGACCTCCTTCTGGTCGTACCGTGGAGGGTTTTGATCCACTTTCATCAACTCCACAACGAAGATATCACAATTATTTAGCTACTTCATCTAGCGTACAGAGCACGGGTCGTTTGATCTATTCTGAGTGGGGCAGTCCTACTTTTGAGGTTCTGCCTAGGTTCTCTGACGTCATGAACATCAACCTCTCGGAGTTCCCTCCTTCCACTATTACCAGGGCTGTTCCGCTACCTATCTTAGCTAAGATGCAGAGGAAGAAGAGAAGCCATTTTTCCTACTGTACCAGCCTTTCTTGGGAGGCTGTGCCGTCTAGGGAACCTACTGTCCTTGCTCCCGTCTTTGTTTTTACCTCTACTACGATTACTGTCGGGGCTACTACTGGTGTCGAGGCTGTTTCTACAAGTCTTTCCAAGGAAACTTAAGCGGAGACTAGGTAGAGTTTTGCCATCACCAGGGAAGACAGCCCTGTTCTTCCTCTTCGATCGTGGAAAAGGCACCGACTGGTTAAGAAGAGTCTGAGGAGCCCTTCTCCTTCTGGGAGGTCTAAAGGTGAAGGCCACCAACTATACAAGACCCCTTTAGAAGAGGCTGCCTTTGCTCGGATGGGCCGTGGAGTCTATCTTCGAGACGAAAACGAAGGCAACCTCTTCTGTCCCCATTGTCACATCCACAATAAAGGTTACAGGATTAAGGACCCTGCAACCGCTGCTTTCCTACTCTCCCAATCCATTTCTCCTATAGATTGGGTCGTTGCTGACCGGGCTAATGCTGACATGGGCTTCGATCATTTTGTCCATGGCCTTCATTAGGAAACTGTTGCTTTTATTGTCCTACTCAACTGCTTTCCGATATCTATGCGCTAACATTATGTTTCCTTTTTCATAGGCTCACGTATACGAAAATCATGGCCTTCCTAAAGTGGCATGAGGCTGAAAATCGGGCAACCTCCTTGGTCATAAAGCAGGATCAAGATGAAGCTACTGATCGCACTACTACTGAAATAGATCCTTTAATTGTTCCTGCTTCCGGGACTGGTCCTCCTACTTTCACTAGTTAGCTTTTTTTTTAATGATTACTTATTCTCTACTACTGTACTTGTGCTCTCTATACTTATCCCTTCCTTCAGGATCTCTTTTTTGTACTCCCTCTTTAACTACTAATGAAAAATTACCTACTGTCACTTTTGCAATCTCTTTCTGCTGATCACGCTACTTATAGGTATGCTGGTTGAAACAACCCCTACATATACTGAACCGTTAAGAGAGGCCCTAGCGCTTTGCCTTAACAACTAGCCCATTTAGCTGCAAGACTAGTCAATCATACACTGCTCTCTTTGACTGCCCACTGCTCTATCATACTTATATACTGCCAACTATGTTGTAAACTGCTCAAGCACTTACATATTGCTAACTGTTCTACACATATTGTAAACTGCTCAAGCACTTACACGTTGCTAACTGTTATGCGCATATTGTAAACTGCTCAAGCATACTTTCTTTTCTCTTTACTTTCATACTGCCAACTATGCTGTAAACTGCTCAAGCACTTACATACTGCTAACTGTTTTACACACATTGTAAACTGCTCAAGCACTTACACGTTGCTAACTGTTATGCGCATATTGTAAACTGCTCAAGCATACTTTCTTTTCTCTTTACTTTCATATTGCCAACTATGCTGTAAACTGCTCAAGCACTTACACACTGCTAATTGTTTTGCACACACTGTAAACTGTTCAAGTACTTACACGCTACTAATTGTTCTGTCCACATTGTAAACTGCTCAAGCATACTTTCTTTTCTCCTTATTTCCCTCCAGATTCTACCCAAAGTAAGTTTTACTTTGGTGGAACCTACTCGAGTTAACGTTGTAAATGGTTCTTGAGCCACTGTCATTGAAGAAGGCTCTGACTCTACTTTTACTCTGAGCTGCAAAACGTTCGGTACTGAACTAATCCTGAATTCGACTATCTGAGTCACTGCCCTTGAAGATGGCTCTGACTCTGTTTTCACTCTGAGTTGCAAAACCTTCAGTACTAAACTATCTTGATTAATATTTCTATGATACCCATGTTATGATAATATGATCAGGCCCATGGGCCCATTTGTTTGAAAAGGGCCAGGGCACACCCCACCCTGTTTTGCACACACCACTAGCATGTTTACCGCTTTGCACGATTACATGTCCCTTATAGCCAACGTGGCACTAGTGTATGGCTTGGTTTCCTCGTGAGATGCGATATCATGCATAACAATCACAACTCCAGTCACGAAACTTTATGGTGTATAAAACTGGGGCATCGCTATCGTTCAATCAGGTGAACCTGAAAAGTATATTGATGCACCCAGGCTGGAGCTACCTGAGCCTTTGTCCTATGGTAAGCCGCAATGTCACATGTCCCGATCGCCAACCCTAGACTCGTACCTATACGGTATTGTAGACACCCCATTTTTGCATCCGCCTGATTAATCAACTCGTCAACCCGATTGCAATGATTCCCAATGATGGATGTGTATTCCATTGCTTTATTTTGTTATCAGATATATTTCAGAAATCCGGATGAGGTATCTCGAACTGACAAAACTTAGAAACCACGCTACGCTAGGTAAATACGACCCCAGAAACATAGAAATCATCATCTTGCAAACCAAAAAGAAGCTTCACGATAAAAATCACTAAAAACTATCAAATTACCAAAATACCCCTAACCTCAAAACAACCCTAGAGCCTACGTTACGCTTAGAAAAACTCATCCAAACACATAAAACAACAAATCGAAACCAAATAAATCATTTCACCAATTTTCACAGAATTCGACAAAATTACGAAAATGCCCCTCATAAAGTTCACGACCATTTCACACAAAAAATTTCATAAATAACACAAAATAATATTTTCATTGAATTCCTTACGAAAAATCGATTCTAAAACATCCTAGAACATTAAAAACCGACTTAAAACGTGAAAAGTCCTCTCCGGGGGTAAAACGGTAATTTCACAATTTTTATATTTAAAAAATTCGAAATTAATAAATAAAACATTAAATAATTAAAGTGAAATATTAATGAAATTAATTTAAAATTTTGAACCTAAAAAATTGATTAATCGGACTCTCAGGCAAAATTGTTGAGGGTTCGTGAGATATTTCTTTAAGGACCCCTCCATTTGGGGGTCCAAAGAATTAAAGAAATAATGGAAGGGGGTTCTCCAAAAATTAAAAGTAAATCAAGCAAGACTGAATTCAAGGTAGTAAAGTCAATTAAGTGAGACTGAAGTCAAACTTAAAGTCAATTAAGCAAGACTGAAGTCAAGATATTAAAAGTCAATCAATTAAGACTAAAGTCAAAACATTAAAAGTCAATCAAATAAGACCAAAAGTCATAATAGAATTCTAATTAAATAATAACTCTATCTAATAGAGTTCTAACTTAAAAACAATTCTACCTAAAACAATTCTAATTAAAACACAATTCTACCTAAAACAATTTTAACTAAAACACAACTCTAATTAAAAGATCTCTAATTAAACACTAACTCTATCCAAATCAACCCTAAAAAAAACATCTATAAATAGAGGTGCTCACACCCTATTTTCGTAAAAAATCATAAATCCTAAGAGAAGTAGGTCTAGAAGCTCCCCTAGCCCCCCATAAACCCTAGTTTTGGAGCCCCAACTCCTTAGCTAACATCCCTCCTTCAATTTTAATCTAGAAAACACCCAAAAGCCTTCTAAAAACATCCCCAAATCCGCAACGAACTTGAAGAGTTCAGATTCAAAAACAAGGAGATACCTTGCCTCGAAGATCCGAAGTCAAATCCGGAAACAGAACGAAGCAAGGGAGCACGGTACAAGGAGTTCTTTTTGTCAGATCTGAGGGAACCAAGTCCTTGCCATCGGAAAGGTAAACCTTTTATTTTTATTTATTTTCTTATCTAGGTTTTAGCAATGTAATTTACTTGGGAATTTAGTAGAGACCAGCTTTGGCCGGGCGGGGTTGGTGCCTAACACCTTCCAACCCCGTAACTTGATCCCCGAATTCAGTTTTTTTTTTGGTTTTAGATTAGTTTTTATCCGTTTAGAGTCATTGAACGGTTCCTAGACCGTAATAACTAGGTGGCGACTCCCAAACCTCAAGGGTCAAAAGCGGATCCGCACACCCCGCGGATCGAGGGCGCTTTCAGGTATATCAAAGTTAATTTAAATTCACCAATTGCACTTCTTGATCAAAATCAATGCCTAAGCGAGATCCTACCCCGCTGTACCCTATTGTACGAGGGGGATAGACAACGTTTATTCTAGACGAGAGGTATTTAAGTGGGCTCTTTCTCAGCATCGTGCGCCTCCTCTCAACTGGGGATTAAACTGGTTGCTTTTAACTTTAGAGATTTGGGTTGGAGTCATAGATTATCACCTATACGGTATATCAAACCAAGTCACCACGTACTATCTGATTGAGTACGCTTGAGAGGTATATAGGTGCACTTGGGCAAGGGTGGCCAGATAAATTGCATTGTATATAGTAAACCTAAAGTCTAGAAACCTCCCTATAGGTCATAACTTGAACTTAACGTGGGTGTTCCCGAGTTACTTTTCGAAAATGGACTTTTCAAATGTTGAGATCAGGAAATTTCGATTTTGTCCTCAAGTCAAATTTTTGTTTAATTTAACTCTAGGTTATCATATCACTGGGTGTACCAACCCAATAAAAAATCCATTTTAAAACTTGGCAATGGTTCATAATGATCCAATTCATCTCGATCTAATGATCATGATGGGTCGGACCATTTAAATCAAAATGAAATTCAAATTCTTTTCTAATTCGGGTTTCAACCCATTTTAAAAGAAGAAAAATATTTTTCGAAAGAAGAATATTTTCCATAAAAAATGTTTTCCAAAAGAAAAGAAAAGGAAGGAAAAATGATTTACAAAATATCTATTTTTGCATGAAAAATTTTTGAAATATGTTTTTTACAAAAAATCTATTTTTTGAATGGGCCTCGGAAAATTATCAAAATATACTTTTCTAAAAGAAAATGATTGTAAAAAATAATAAGATTTGTGAAAATTTTTATATAATAAAAACATTATTTTTCAATAATTTTTCAGAGTGCAATAAAATTATTTTCCTTCTAAATAATCATTGAATGGATGAATTCTTTAATGGATTAGTGCACAAAATTCAATAAGATCTCAGGGTTCATTTAAAATGTTATCAAGGGGGTAACACCAAAATTGATTAAATTCACCTTCAATAGGTTTTACAAGGTTATCAATGCACATAAGCTCAATCGTTCACCATTTTGTTAGGGTCACTATGCCGGTCAGTTAGAACAAATGTCAACACCAAATGAATCATAAAAAATGACCCCAAAATCTCTCAAAATTACACAGTTGTTCCCTGAATATCATAGTACCTTAGTCTCGCCGGTTGTAAGCAATGTCTCAGTCCTAATCAAGCCTATTATGGTTATTTGTCTGGAGTTATTTGGGTTAGCTAATTTTTCAATGTCATGTTTTCTTTAGATCGAGTCTACTCTTTTTCTATTAAGTCAAGTTAGTTTGTCAAGTCTATAGAGGTTACTGTCACCCCATCTGAATTTGATTGGATAAAGGAAATTTTTGAATACCTCGAGCACATTAACGAATTAACTAATATCCTAACTTCAAGGATAGATTTCTTTCATGAACAAGAGGATAATGGTTGGGCTCAACCTTTAATCGAAAAAATAAAGGTCATTGACCTTGGAACAGAAAATAATTCCTAAAGAAATTCAGATAGAAACCATCATATCCCTAGAGGAACACGAGAGATAATGAGTTTACTCAGAAATTTCAAAAGACCTATTCGCATGATTCGATGAGGATATGTTAGGTGTGATGAGTGTCTCGAAACACTCAATTATACACACATTGTTTAGACATTTATCTTGATTTTTGTCCCTATTTCTCCGTATTAAGGTACTAATCATGATAAGCCTCGAAATACCATGTTGCACGTTAATTAGGCTTAATTATACATAAATAAATTCATTTACTAGATAAATCTAATTACATGTATTTTTTGTGCAGAAAATCAACATTTTGGAATCAAAATCTTAAGGTAAAAGTATTTGGACCCATTTTGGAATGCCTTAATCCTTAACTCAAGTTCTCCTCATTTGACTTTTTGTGCAAAGAAAAGTGGAAGCTACTTTTAGACTCTTCTATACACATTTTTCTCTATAAATAGAGCATCAATCTCAAGAGAAAGGGTTCCTCTTGGTTCTCTTATCCAAGACTCCTTTAATCTAAGGCTCTTAGCTTATTTTCTTATTTTTTATATTTTTATCTTCTAGTATTTTTTTTTGGGTAAATAGACTTGTAAGAAGTAGAAGAAGAAGAATTTGTAAGTTTCTCTATGAAATGAAGAAAAGTTCTTTCGTCTCTTATCTTCTTTCTCTTGCACTGACATTAGGCTAAGCTCTCCTCCATTGGAGAGTGGAAAATTCTAGAACAAGTTCTTACGTTATTTCTAATTTCATGCCTTTCTTTTATCTAAAATGCGTATGAGTTCTCTTTAAGATTTCTTTCACCTTTTATTCTTAATATAGATACTTTATGCTTAGATTAAGTCAAGATAAAATATGCTTAAACTAGATAATTGGTAGTAAGAAGTTTTGAAGGAATTCTACTTTATTTATATTCTCTTATTTGATTTCATTTGTTAAACTTTTCTCGATCAAAGGAGCTAACACCAAGCTCTTTCGATTGAGTTATAAAACATTAGTTCCAATTGCTCATCAACATGTTTTAGGTAGATCCACTTCCAATGGTGCTTTAATTTCATAAGTTTAATTGCTCTCAACTTCATTTACTTTAGTTAATTTTCTAGCAACTTTAAATCTTCTTATAACTTCAAAAAATACAAAGAAAAACAGTTTTAATTTTTTTTGGTTAATTCAAATTTTATTCTCTTAGCTTAACTCTACTCTTCCTTTCTATTGGGTTTGATCTCATACTTGCCCCACAAGTAAGGTAAAAGTAAGATTAGAATTAAATTCGGTGGGAAGAACAACGATAGTCCCATCAGAATTTTGGCGTCGCTGCCTGGGAAAAGTAAAGGTTGTAGTAGTAAGTTTTGATTTAAAATTCATTTCTTTTTTTTTTCTTCTTTCTTCTCTCTTAAACCCTCAAGAACACTTGAACTTACAGAAAGAAATCAAAAGAAAAAATAAAATAAAATAAAAATGAAAGAAATGAATTTTAAATCAAAACTTACCACTACAACCTTTACCTTTCCCTAGCAGCGGCGCCAAAATTCTGATGGAACTATCGTTGTTCTTCCCACCGAAGTTAATACTAATCTTACTTTTACCCTACTTGCCCCACAAGTAAGGTAAAAGTAAGATTAGTATTAACTCCGGTGGGAAGAACAACGATAGTCCTATCAGAATTTTGGCGTCGCTACCGGGGAAAGGTAAAGGTTGTAGTGGTAAGTTTTGATTTAAAATTCATTTCTTTCATTTTTATTTTATTTTATTTTATTTTATTGATTTCTTTCTATAAGTTCAAGTGTTCTTTAGGGTTTAAGAAATAAGAAAGAAGAAAAAAAAATTGAAAAAAAAAAGTCATTCCCGTGTTCTTTTTACCCTAGACAACAAAACTTAAATTGATTGTAACTTTCTGCTCTAATCTCTGATTAACTACTATAGTATATCAATTTGGGGTAGACCGAAATTTTCTATAAAATGTGACATAGTTAGTAAGATTTTGATAAATCAGATTCTAGTTTTAAGTCCGTTTACTATCATTTCTACTAACATTTCTGTTTTGCTCCTTGTAGGTGAACATTTTTTTCTTCTTTTCTTTTAATTTCCTTTAATCTTTAGTTAGGTTTATTTTTCTATTTTAGAACTTCTTGTATAGGATTACTTGTAATTTTTTTTAATTATCCAAGAAGGCTTGGATTGTAATAGATTAATGAAGGACGACGGGTGGACAATACCGTCACGGCTCCTTAGGTTCGCACACAAAAATTGAAATTCGTGGCCTTAGTCGACTCAAACCGTTTTAACCCGTTCAGCACGGGAGGTAATCCTGAAACACCTACACTTCTCTATGCTAGTGGGTTACTCCTTGCCTTTGTGTGTTATTTTTCCAATTTGCACACACGTGAAATAGTTAATTAAGTAGTAAAGAGCACCCCTCTTAGGGATGGCATAATAAGATAAGGATTGAAAGTCATTACCAATTTCTTGCTTTAATTAGTATAATCAACTCACTAGTCATCCAATCAAATTAAATAAAATCAATTAGACTTGATTATAAGGCCCACGAGCTCAATAGGAGAAATTTCGTTTCAAGTTGTGCCAATTGCGCTTCTTGGTCATCTTTTGTATCTAGTAAGATCTTGTCCTTTGAGGGGATAGACTCAGTCTATTCAAGAAAGGAAGGTGATTTAAGAGTGCCTTTGCTTATGCATCGTGCTCCACCTCCGATCTGGAGATCCGAATGATTCAAAATTGACTTCATAGAATATAGTTGGAATGGTAGTTGCGCTATTTATACCCAGTTAGGAGCTGTCTAGTTTTAGGCAACCTATCTAGGTCTAGTCTTTTCTTTTCGTGATTGTTTGATCTACTGTGTGATTTGCATACTTGGTAGACGTTCACAGAGCAACGTATTAGAACCATTTGATCTTAAAATCGAACGTACCCTTAGTAGAATACGCAAGACACCATCAGTAGTTATGATTGATGATCGAGAGCGAACTCTCAGTGAGCTCTTCGCTCCAGCTTTCGTATCTCCTCCTACATGCATTGTGTTACCATTATACAATGCACTTCAGTTTGAAATTAGGGCTGCCACCATCAATATGCTCTCTAAGTTCCACGATTTAGAATGTGAACAACCTTACACCCACCTTAATCGATTCTTGACTATATGTCAAACTTTTAGAAATCAAAATCTTGATGAGGAAAGTATCAAGCTTATTCTATTCCCGTTATCATTGGAAAACCATGCAACTGCGTGGTTGAACTCCCTAACACCCAATTCCATATCCACATGGGATGTTTTATCCAAGAAATTTATGGTCAAATTCTACCCCGTAACCAAATCTGAGAAAATGAAAGATTCCATTATAAATTTTAGAGCCTGGCCTGATGATGAATTTTCCCAAACTTGGGAAAGATTCAATGATTTATTTGTTTAGTGCCCACACCATGGCATTGACAAAGCACAGTTGGTACAAAGTTTTTATAGAGGATTAACAATGAATCAACGTATCTTAGTCGAGTCAATGCATAAGAGTCAGTTCATGAACCAGACTCCCAACCAAGCGTACGATTTCCTCGTAGAGTTAGTCGAGAGTGCTCAAAATTGGAGAAGTAACCAAGAAGAATCTGATAGAGATGATCCAGTTAGGAAAATATGCATGTATGAGATGAAGGCAGATCCTGATCTAAAAAATGTCATGTCTAGTCTAGTGAGTGGGATGAACAATCTCATGAAGAAGTTGGATGCTTTTACCATCTCAGCATCCAAACCTCACCTAGACCCTCGTACAATTTAGCAAGTGACTATCGAACTGAGTTTTTTGTGCGTCATATGCAACGACAACGACCATTTGGTCGAGTGTTGTCCCACCTTGCCTCAAATCAAAGTTGAACAAGCAAATGCGATTAATGGCTATAGTACTTTTAGGAAGCCAACTCCGAACTCTTTTAACCAAACGTATCACCCAGATAATAGGTTCCATCCTAATTTCTCGTACAGACAGAAAGAACATATTCAATCTAGTGGTCTGTCAGGTTACAATAGGAGTTTTCCTAGACAATCTGGTTCTTCCACAAACCAAGCCATTGTTCCTCAAGTCCCTTATCAACCCCAACAATCTACATATTGCAGAGCCATTATATAAGATCCCATAACCAATTACCAGCAACCTGCCCAACAACAGTCATCCTTAGAATCTATGATTGTCGAGTTGATGAGGTAGCAACAATAGGTCATCCAAACTCAACAGCAAACCCATCAAAATCAAACTCAGATTAACCAAGTCACTGCATAATCCATAGCTAAGATGGAAGTTTAGTTGGAGCAATTAGCTCTCTCCTTAAGTAGGTGAGAGAAAGGTCAATTTCCTAGTCAGACTATCCCTAATCCTAGAGGTCAACCTTTGATTCCAAACAGATCGAAAGGTCAATATGAAATAGAAAGCCATTCTGGAGCTCCACAAGACTCAGTCTAGGCTATCCATACCTTGCGTTCGGGAAAGAAGGTGGACAACAAGGTCTAACCTATTGACAAGGGAAAAAAAATCCTAGAGAATGACAAAGTTTAAAAAGAAGTCATAGAGTCTCCAAAAGAGAAGAAGAAAGATTTGGAAAATCCTCCCATCATTTTGCCAATTCTAAAAGTTCAATTTTCCATCGTCTTAGAGATTCTAAAAAAGATAAGCAGTTTGAAGGTGTCTTAGAAGTTTTCCAAAATGTGCATATCAATATCCCATTCCTATATGTCATTAAGCAAATACCTTTTTATGTGAAACTCCTCAAGGATTTGACCACAACTAAAAGGAAAACACCATTTCCTCGGGAAGCCATCATGGCAGTCTAAGCTTTGTCACTCATCCTACAAACGATTGCACCAAAATTTAAAGATCTTGGATGTCCGACAATTTCCATTCATATTGAAAATCAAGTGGTCGAAAAATGTCTCTTAGACTTAGGGGCCAGTGTGAACCTTTTACCATATTCGATTTATAAACAATTAGGTTTGGGGGTTTTGTAACCCACCGATATCACGTTGAGTCTAGCCGATAGGTCTATAAAAATTCTAAAGAGTATAGTTGAGGACGTGATAGTTAAATTCAAAGATTTATATTTCCCTATTGACTTTGTTGTCTTAGACACAGAGTCAGTCATCAATTCGAACAGTCATATTCCTATCATCTTAGGACGTCCATTCTTAACCACGTTTGACGCAGTCATTCATTGTAGAAACGGGATTATTACTTTAGCATTTGGGGATATGAAAGTGAAACTGAACGTCTTCCACAATTTCCAAGGAATTGATGTAGATGATGGTATGGAGGAAGTGAACATGATAGATACACTAGTCAATCAAACGTATCAAGAGTTAGGGTACTCTGATCCCCTAACGAAATGTTTGGCTTACTTTGGCTTTGACTTGGACGTAGAAGAGTCTTTGAGTGAAGTCAATGCTTTGCTTGAATCCGTTCTACTCTTAGATTCTGTACGGTAACACGCAAAAGTTGAAAGTCTTCCTGTGCGCACATCCAATCTTGTTCCTTCCCATGTCGAGCCACCAAAATTAAAACTCAAGTTACTTTCAGAGACCTTGAGATATGCATTTCTTGGAAAGAATCAAATCTTGCCCGTGATCATTTCTTCTCACCTCAATGAAGTTCAAGAGAAAAAGTTGTTAGGAGTATTAAGAGAACATCAAGAAGCTATTGGTTGGAGCATACCTGATATCAAGGAAATTAGTCCATTTGTGGTGATGCACCATATTCATTTTGAGGATTTCGCTAAGCCTTCCTTAGAACCTCAAAGACGGTTAAATCCTGTCATGAAAGCTGTGGTTCGGATGGAAGTGATGAAATTGCTAGATACGGGTATTATCTATCCTATCTCTGATAGTCGTTGGGTGAATCCTGGACAAGTAGTTCCTAAGAAGTCTGGTATCATTGTGATAGTGAACCAAGACAATAAATTAATCCCCACTCGAGTCCAAAATGGATGGAGAGTGTGTATTGACTATAGGAAACTCAACTCGATGACTCCTAAGGATCATTTCCCCTTACCTTTCATTAATCAAATGTTAGAGTGTCTAGCAGGACATTCTTATTATTCCTTCTTAGATAGTTATTCCAGGTACAACTAGATACCCGTTGTTCCAATCGATCAAGAGAAAACAACTTTCACCTACCCTTTCGAAACTTTTGCATATCATCGCATGCCTTTTGGATTGTGCAATGCACCAGTTACTTTTCAACGGTGCATGATGAGTATATTTTTTGACATGCTAGAAAAATATCTCGAAATGTTCATGGACGATTTTTCAGTTTTCGGACTTAGTTTTGAGGAATGTCTCCATCACTTGACTTTGGTCCTTGTATGTTGCAAAGAGGTCAATCTAGTCCTCAATTGAGAAAAATGCCATTTCATAATAACATCGGGGATTGAGCTAGGGCACATTGTTTCTGCTAAGGGAATTGAGGTAGATAAGGTGAAGGTAGGTCTAATCAAAAAATTACCACCTCCTAGAACGGTCAAGGAAATTAGGTCATTCCTAGGCTATGCGGGTTTCTATCGTAGATTCATTAAAGATTTTGAGAAAATCTCGAAGCCTTTATGTGAACTATTGGGAAAGGATGTTCCTTTCAACTTTTCAGAGTCATGTCTCTCTGCATTCAATAAGCTCAAGTCCGAGTTAACCTCAGTACCCATTATTCAACCTCCAAACTGAAGCATTCCATTAGAAGTTATGTGCGACACTTCGGATTATACACTAGATGTTGTTTTGGGTCAACGAATCGAAAAACAACCTCATGTTATCCAATATGCTAGTAAAACCCTTAACGATGCTGAGCTTAACTACTCTATAATAGAGAAGGAAATGCTAGCAGTGGTCTATGCCGTTGAAAAATTATGCTCCTACCTCATAGGATCTAAAGTCGTAATCTACACAGACCACGTAGCATTGAAGTACCTTCTATCAAAGAAAGATGCTAAAGCAAGGTTAATCCATTGTATTCCACTTCTACAAGAGTTTGATATCGAGATCCGAGATAAAAAAGGGACAGAAAATGTCATAGCTGATTACTTGTCTAGGATAATCAACAAGCCATCTGAAGAGTCCTTACCCATCTCTGAATCCTTTCCTGATCAAATTATTAGACGTTGTATTCCAACCTGTGAGTAAGTCAATATCCTAGAGTTTTGCCATAATCATGCCTGCGAATGGTACTTTACTGGTAAGAAGACCGCTATGAAAATCTTACACTGCAATTTTTTCTGACCTAATATTTTTCGTGATGCCCACGAGTTTAGCAAATCTTGTGATAGATGTTAGAGATTAGGAAAAATCTTTCAAGAGAAATGAAATGCCTCGAAATCCTATCCTAATTATCGAAATTTTTTATGTATGGGGTATAGACTTCATGGGACCCTTTCCTATCTTCCAGGGTGACCAATACATCCTAGTTGACGTTGACATACCTTACCACCCACAAACTAGTGAGAAAGTGGAGATTTCTAACAGGAAAATAAAGATTATCTTAAAAAAAATAGTCAATCCTTCAAGGAAAGATTGGTCTTTGAGATTGAGTAATTCACTCTAGGCCTATAGGATCGCATTCAAGACACCCATAGGGATGTCTCCCTACCGGTTAATTTTTGGTAAGGCGTGTCATCTCCCTGTAGAACTTGAGCATCGTGCATATTGGATGATCAAGCGCCTCAACTTTGATTTTGATAAAGCCAGTGAGAAGCGAAAGTTACAACTAGACGAATTAGAAGAGATTAGAAATGACTCGTATGATTGTGCCAAAAGGTACAAAAAGCGTACCAAACTGTTTCACGATAGGCACATTCTTAGGAGGAATTCCATTCCTAATCAAAAAGTTTTGTTGTATGATAACAAATTCCACATTTTTCTAAGAAAACTTGAGTCTCGATAGACTGGCCCATATATTATCCAAACAGTTTATCCCTATAGTACTGTTGAAGTCCTTAATCCTAAGGACGGATCCACTTTCAAAGTGAATGGCCAACGTCTCAAACATTTTCTCGAGTATGTTCCACAGGAGGCAGTTCTTCTCCTCGATGATCCTGTCTATCAAAATTAACTAAATTTTTGTCTGGCTAGAGACGTTAAACTTAGCGCTTCTAGGAGGTAACCCACGTGCTTCAAGGGGCATTGTCTTAAACATCAACAGGACTGTAGGATTTTTCTCAGGTACTATCTAACCCACTTCATTTCATTTTGTCAATTTTATCTTTGCATGTATATGTTGAAATATTGAAGGCAATATAATGTTTAAGTTTGGGAGTGTATGGGTTGGATTTCCACTTATTATTTTCTTCTTTTATTCAACAAAAAAAATATTTGACGACTTTGTTGTATTTTGCTCAAAAACTTAGCTTGTATCTTTAAGCACTTAGTTAAAAATATTTAATCAGTCTTTCATTGGAAACTATGATCTGGAATCCGCATTTGTGTTTCTCTTCGGTAAAAGTTAGAGTAAAGTTATCTTTTGGTTTATAGTGTACAGCAACCATTGAATTAGACTGGGTACCTTGAAAAGGGCTGCCTACTTTTCTTAGAAAAAGAGTGAAGAAGTAATATAAAAAAAATGACTCTAAAAAAAAAAAAAATCAATGATCCAAAAATTTATGTAAATTTTCAGTAGGGTGAAAGCAATCAAGTATAAAAATGTGAGTATACTGGAATATCACAGATAAAACCCCTTAGAGGTATTAAAGTGAATGTTCATACCTCTCACTACCCCAGACAGAATGCTAAATTTAGAATTAAATCCTAAGTTACTCTAGCTATTCTTGAGTAGTTAGAAGGTTGAAACTCATTCTAGGAAATTGAATCTCTTAAATTTCTAAGTTAGAACTACTATCGCTCAAAGATTAATTTAAGTCTAAGTTTTGTCGTAGAGAAATAAGAGTTGGGACTTCATACCAAGCATTACTCCCAATTGATTGACAAAACTAAAAAAGACTTGTGCTTTTCAATATAAGTTTTAATTTTGACTATTTTTTCAAAGTTGTTTTTAATTTTGTGGGTATATTTTTTGCAAACCTTCACGAGTCGAACTCATCCATTAAGGGTAACATAGCTGTTCAAGGACTTGTTGCATTCGCTAAATACAGTCGAGGTGCCTGCGAAAGTGGCAGTTTTATTTTCAAGGGACTAAAAAAAGGTAAGTTTGGAGTGTCCTGAGTGTCTCGAAGCACTCAATTATACGCACATTTTTCAGACATTTATCTTGATTTTTGTCCCTATTTCTCCGTATTAAGGTAATAATCATGATAAGCCTTGAAACACCATGTTGCATGTTAATTAGACTTAATTATACATAAATAAATTTATTTACTAGATAAATCTAATTACGTGTGTTTTTTGTGCAGAAAATCAACATTTTGAAATCAAAATCTCAAGGCAAAATCATTTGGGACCACTTTGAAATGCCCTAATCCTTTGGAATGCCCTAATCCTTAACTCATGTTCTCCTCTTTTATTTTTTTGGGCAAAGAAAAATGGAGGCTACTTTTAGACTCTTCTACACACATTTTTCTTTATAAATAAAACATCAATCTCTAGAGAAATGGTACCTCTTGGTTTTCTTATCCAAGACTCTTTTACTCTAAGGCTCTTAGCCTATTCTCTTATTTTTTATATTTTTATCTTCTAGTATTTTTTTTGGCTAAATACTCTTGTAAGAAGTAGAAGAAGAAGAATTTGTAAGTTTCTCCATGAAATGAAGGAAAGTTCTTTTATCTCTTATCTCCCTCTCTTGCAATGACATTAGGCTAAGCTCCCCTCCATTGGAAAGTGGAAATACCTAGAGTAAGTTCTTGCGTTGTTTCTAATTTCATGCCTTTCTTTTATCTAAAATGCTTATGAGTTCTCTTTAAGATTTCTTTCACCTTTTATTCTTAATATAGATACTTTATGCTTAGATTAAATCAAGATAAAATATGCTTAAACTAGATAATTGGTAGTAGGAAGTTTTGAAGGAATTCTGCTTTATATATGTTCTCTCATTTGATTTCATTTGTTAAACTTTTTGATCTAAGGAGCTAACATCAAGTCCTTACGATTGAGTTATAAAAAAGCTAGAGATTAGGAATTGCTCATCAATATGTTCTGGGTAGATCCAACTCCAATGATGCTTTAATTTCATAAGTTTAATTACTTTTAACTTCATTTACTTTATTTCATTTTCTAACAACTTTAAATCTTCTGATAACTTTAAAAAATACAAAGAAAAATAGTTTTAATTTCTTTTGGTTAATTCGAATTTTATTCTTTTAGCTTAACTCTAGTCCCCCTTTCTCTTGGGTTCGATCTCCTACTTGCCCCACAAGTAAGGTACATGTAAGATTAATATTAACTCCAATAGGAAAAATAACGATAGTTTCATCAGAATTTTGAAGTTTAGGTATTATCTGACATGAATAGATACTCACTCGATGGAACAGAAATACCAATGAAATCAAAGAAGATGTTATAAAAAAAAGGTCAGTGTTGTCCTTACTGCATCTCAAATTGCAAAGTTCATCAAAGCAAATGCCATAAGTCGATACAGGGTACCTTTGGAATTAGTCTTTGATGATGGTTCACATTTCAAAGTCTACGATTACTATGTGTTCAAAGTTCAAGATCCAGCAACACAAATCATCTCTCTACATTTTCAGACTAATGAAGAGGTTGAAGCAGCCAACAAAAACAAGCTTCAGACAATTATCCGGAACATGTGTCAATTGCATCAAGATTGATTAGAGAAGTTATCAATCACGCTATGGGAATATCTGTAGACACCACATTTTTGCAGTCACCTGATTAATCAACTCGTCAACCCGATTGCAACGGTTCCCAATTATGGCTCTGTTTGTTACCAGATATGTTTCAGAAATTTGGATAAGGTATCTCAAGCAAACAAAACTGTAGAAACCACGCTATGCAACGCTAGAAAAATGTGCCCCAAAAAGATAAAAATCATCTTGTAGACAAAAATAAGTTTTATGATAAAAATCACTAAAAAATGACCAAATCACCAAAATACCCCTAATCTCAAAATATCCCTAAAGTCTACATTACGCTTAGGAAAATCCTTTCAAACACATAAAACAACAAATCGAAATCAAATAAATAATTTCACCAATTTTCACAAAATTAGATAAAATTACAAAAATGCACCTCATAAAGTTCACGACCATTTCGCACAAAACATTTCATAAATGACACAAACCAATATTCCCATTGAATTCCTTATGAAAAATTGATTCCAAAACATCTTGGAACATTGAAAAACGATTTAAAACGTAAAAAGTCCTCTCCGAGGGTAAAATGATATTTTACAATTTTAATAATTAAAAATTCTGAAATTAATAATTATAACATTAATTAATGTAAAGTGAAATCCTAATTAAAATTAAAGTCAATCAAGTAAGACTTAAGTCAAAATCCTAAAATCTAGTCAATCAAGTGAAACTTAAGTCAAAACCCTAATCAATCTAATAATACCAAAGTCAAACCCTAACCCTAATAAAATTCTAATTAAACTCTAAAACTATCTAAAAGAAACATAATTAAACTCTAAAACTATCTAAAAGAAACATAATGTAACTCTAACTCTATCTAAAAAGCTCTTAAAAAAATCTATAAATAGGGGTCTCTACAACCTATTTTCGTATCCAAGAGAAAATCCTATAAAAAGTAGGTCAAAGAGGCTCCCCAACCTTTTCAAAACCCTAATTTTGAAGCCCTAACCCCTTAGTTATCATCCAATCCCCAACTTTTGCTCAAAAAATACCCAAAAACACTTCAAAAATACCTAAAAATTCATCAAAAATTAGGAAGTACTTAATTCTAAGAAGAAAATACTTCATCTTGGAGATCCTAAGGAGATCCAATAATGAAAACGAAGCAAGGAATATCTTTGCCAACTCTTAGGGAACTATCGTTGTGATCATCTAGGTATTTTTCATTCTTATTTATTTATTTATTTATTTAGGTCTTTTAGCAATGTAGTTTTATTTGGGAAAAGTAGAGACTGGCGTTTGCTGGGCTGGGTTGGTGCCAAACACCTTCCAACCCCGTAACGTGATCCCCGGACTTGTATTTTCTTTCGTAGATTAGTATTATTTGCCTTTTAGAGTCAGTGTTCGATTCTTAAACTGTAATAATTAGGTGGCGACTCCCAAAACCTCAAAAGTCAAAAGTGTATCCGTGCACCTCGCGGATCAAAGGCGCTTTCAGTGGCGACTCCGTTGGGGATTATTGAGGATCATACTTGAAACGTCCCAAGTATGGGAAATATTGCCAGAAGGACCTAATTTTCTTTTAGTTTTAGTTGTTTATCTGTTTAATTTGATTTTTTATCATTCCTTTTGGCTCCGTTATTGATTACTTGTTTGGATGGTGAACGTTTTGTTTTGGCACATTTTTTATGGTTCAATCTAAGGTCATTCAGAATGACCTTAAATAATGTAGGATTTCAGGAGGGTAATAATATGAAATAATGATTTTTAACCCATTTTTATCTAGTTTATTTTATATTTTTGGGTTATATTACCTTTTCTTGGCATTATTTGGATTGATTTTGGGTATGTTATTTTGGAATATCACTTTCTATGATTTAATCTAGGGTCATTGTGGGATGACTCTAAACAATGAAAGATTCAAAGTGACATATGAATGGAGGATGGAATGATGGCAGTTGGGGTAAAAGTCATGGAATTTTTTTTTTTGTTTTAGAAGATTTTTTGATAAAAAATTTTAGCACGTTACTATGCATAGGTGATAAGTTCTGAAAATAAATTATTTGTGAGTGATGTGCTAAGAAATAAAAAAATTATTTTTTTTAATATTGTTCATGATGAGGAGAAAATTCCCAGAAAAAAATAAAATAAAAATAAAAAATATATTTTTTTCTACGTGGTGTGCCATTAACAGAAAATGATTCTTTATTTTTTATCTTCTTCTCAAATAAATTATTTGTGAGTGATGCGCTAAGAAACAAAAAAATTATTTTTCTTAATGTTGTTTGTGATGTGGAGAGGATTCCAATAAAAAATCATAAAAATAAATAAAAATAAAATAAAAAATATTTTTATGCGTGATGTGTCGTTAGTAGAAAACGATTTTTATTTTTCATCTTCTTATCAAATAAATTATGTGTGAGTGATGCGTTAAGAAACAAAAAAAATTATTTTTTTTAATGTTGTTCGTGATAAGGAAAAGATTCCAATAAAAAATCACAAAAAAAAATGTCATCACCTCTTATCTCAACGATTATCATCCTATCCTCGATTCAATATTCAATAAAATCTCAATTTATTTTGGATCGTCCAAAGTAACCCTTGATTGGACCATAAAGAAAGAGTCATTTTGTTTTTATTTCGTTTTGAAAAAAAAATAATAATAAATTTTTTGTGTTTATTTCATCGATTGGCCAATGATTCATGTCTAAGCAAGATCCTGCCCCACTGTACCCTATTGTACGAGGGGGATAGACTACGTTTATTCTAGACGAGAAGTATTTAAGGGGGCCCTTACTCAGCATTGTGCGTCACCTCTCAATTGAGGATTAAACTAGCTGCTTTTGACTTTAGAGAAGTGGGTTAGAGTTTTACATTATCACTTATACGGATTATCAAACCAAGTCACCACGTACCGTCTGATTGAGTACGCTCGAGAGGTATATTGGTGCACTTGGGCAAGGGTGGCCAGATAAATTGCATTATACGTAATAAACCTAGAGTTTAGGAACCTTCCTATAAGTCACGACCCGAATCGACTATGGGTGTTCCCGGGTTACTCTAATCAATCCAACCAACAGGTAAGTGGGCGGACCGATCCAGACCGTTCAAACTAGACTCGCAATATTAGTCCGACCCAATGTGTGAAATGTAAATCAATTGGCCCAATCAATAAATAGAACAAACTGATCAATATCAAACCAATTGGATCAATTGGTTTTACTTTCAAAAATTCAGTCCATTTTATACCAAATAAATGCGATCCTACGGTCAAAATTATTTTGTCTGATCGAAGGCTCAATCCCAATCAGGGGTAGACCCATTTCTGACCTTTCTCACCTTCTTGGTCACAATAGACTTATAATACATTTGGATTTAATATTTCCCACCGGACTTGGGCTAATTTCAAAATTTTAATCATGTGGTTAAGAGTCAAACCTTCATAATCAATGGTTAATCTTAGTGTACTTCCACTCAAGTAAAAATTACTCCTGGACGTTCTAAACCCCTGTTTATGCCATTTTGGATCCGTCAAAAGAATCATCTAGGCAAAGTACTAATGTCAAGTCCAAGAAGTCTACCCTTGCACCATAGTATTATGTCCATCCGCCCATAAGGATCTCTTCACTTTGTAGATAAGCATCCCTGAGTTTTCTTTTAGTTTTAGTTCAGTTTTCATCAGTCTTTTCAGTTACTTTAGTCTCTCTTTAATTTTCGAGTTTTAGTCGAATTTGTCAGTCTGTGTTTTCTTAATTCTAATAGAATAAATAAGTTTCTGATTATCATGCATGTAATAATGATTTGAGCATAATATCTAACATGAGAATTACTTAGAGCTCACTAGTCAAACTTAATAAATATTGGAATTAAAGAGTACACTCAAGAAGTGCAAATTGGTGATACATTATCCTCAGGGGAACATAAGAGAATAATAAATTTACTTGAGAAATTCAACAATATTCCTGAATGGTCTCATCAGAATAGATTGCACCAAAATAAATCAAGACATAAAGTCGAGGGTGAACTACAAAGTTAAAGTTTATCGATCAAGAATGATGTAGATGAAACCATCGACAAAGGCGCTAAGATCCGCAAGAAGGGATCCATCATGTTTTTCACTCGATAGAGAAAAGTTCTCATTCGTAAAAGAATATGAGATTTTCTTCGAAGTTTGGAAAGGGTTGAACGAGTCAATGTCAAATACAAAGAACTCAATCACACTCAATTTCGTAGAAGAAGACTGAAGATTTTTTCTTTTCAAAAGAAGACTTTACTTGACAGAGCAATCCAGATACCGAGTTCTTGAAACTTGGACTAAGTCAAGTAGCAATACACCAAAGGAGGCCTCCTTTGGTCGAACCATTTCCCTGTCTTACCAAAAAAAAAGATAACTTCCTTTAGTCCCTCGCTGCCTCTAAAAAAATCAAATAGCCTGTTTCTTTCTAAACCAAACCAACTAACCTCAGGAGGGAAGTCTAAGTATAAACTACATTTTGACCTAATCCTAAAAGAAAAAGAAATATTTTGGGTACATAGGCAACCTGAGAAATTACTTCAGGTCCGGTTACACAAAAAAATGTATTCTCTTAAGAAAAGTGTCATCCAAAAGGAAAATCCCCTATTGAAAGGTTCAAAAGAAGAGAATGCCAAACTAGGGGCATTAGAAAAAAATAGTCAAAAGAATTTACAGAAAAGAATGATAAAAAAAGAGAATGTTAGACTAGGGGCATTTTGGGAAGTTGAGCCTTTTACCCTTTCTTTCTAAACCATGTCCTAAGCCCACCTATTAAGTCCTCCTAAATGCTAATTGACTTGGTTAAGGTGTAGGGAACCAAGAAGCTGTCGAGTTGAATATTCAAGATCATCGAGAAAAAAGAGAAGCCCGCTAAGTTGAAAATCCAAACATGCGACTTAGGCAAAAGTTAGGGCATAACCATAAAAAAGAAAGCCTGCTAGGTTGAAAACCTGAAAATGCGACCTAGGCAAAAATTAAGACATCTTTGGAAAAAGAAAAAAAAAACCCGCTAGGTTAAAAACCTAGAAAGGCAACCTAAGCAAAAATTAGGGCATCATCAAATGAGAGGAAATGTCTCATCAAAAAGAAAAATTCAGAAGGAAGCTTGTGTAGAAACTAGAAAATGCAGAACCATTCAAGCCACAACATTCGATGAAAATAATGTTGAAGTCGAATAAACTCAGAAACCATTTTGAACATTGTAAAATATTTAGGAGTATGTTTACTTGTTCAAGTGTTTGCCAACTGAAAATGTAGAACCATCGACCACTTTGAAGAGAAAGATCTTCTATTCCAATAATTATCAAGATTTTAAGTTCAACTTAAACATTTCTCAAAAGAAAATGATCAAATTCCTTATTGCACATATGATAATCTTAAGAGTCTTGAAATTTAAAGGAATGCCTATTCTTCTGTCTGTCATATATTAGAGTCCATAGCTACTCGTGCAATCCATTCCATCATTTTCGTAGCCAAGTTCCAATCAAAGCCAACCTTGAAACTAGGGGCATTTTTGAAAGTCTTTGTGATTCCAAAGTTTTGTTTTTAATTACATAATAAAAAGGAAAATCTTACAAAAGCTTTAAAGTCCAGCGAAACCCAATGATAATTATAAATCCAAATGTATGATAAGCCAATAAAGGCCTAATCTCCCGATCTTTGAGCTCGATAATATCGATTCCTTAATTAATCTCAGCCTGAGAAGCGTGGCTCCAATAAATTCGAGTCCGAGAAATGAGACTCCAACTTTTTTTGAATCATAGAATGAATTAACGAAATTGTTTAAGTTCCTGTAAACCTCAGCTAGAGTCCGAAAAACGAGACTCCAACTTTTTTTTAATCATAGAATGAATTAACAGGATTGTTAAAGTTCCTATAAACCTTAGTTCGAGTCCGAGTTAATAGGATTGTTTATGTTCCTATAAACCTCAGCCAGAGTCCGAGAAACGAGACTAACTTTTTTTGAATCATAAAATGAATTAATAGGATTGTTTAAGTTCCTGCAAACCTCAGCCTAAGAAGCGTAGTTCCAGGAAGCATGGGTCCAATAAATGAGACTCAAACTCTTCGAACTCTGAAAAAAGAATTTAATGAAGTTCTTACAATATCGTATGATTGTTTTCATTGCATAAAATGCATTTCGATTTGAATCATTATTGTCAGTGAGAGAAGATCTCTAGGACCTGACACATAGAATACTCTGTAAGCATCATACCATTGCACATACGTGCACTTTTTTATTTGTCAGGGAGAATTTTTTTTAAATTCAAGGATCTAACGTCGTCATTAAGAGCTCGCGCTCAAGAACCTAACATTTTTTAGTTCAGGGAGAGCTTTACCCTCAAGGATCCGAATTTCCCGACGAATTGCTAAATCAGGCTGCAAAATAAACAATCACTAGCTTTGGGATTCGGATATCACACTATCTACCAAAATAGATTTGCTATCTAGTTTGCTTCAACCTTTTGTCAAAGAGGGGTATCTGTAGACACCCCATTTTTTCGATTACCTGATTAATCAACTCGTCAACCCGATTGCGAAGGTTCCCAATGATGAATGGTTATTCCAATGCTCTATTTGTAACCAGATATGTTTCAGAAATTCAGATGAGGTATCTCAAGCAAACAAAACTGTAGAAATCACACTACGCTACACTAGGAAAATGTGCCCCAAAAATATAGAAATCATCATCTTGCAAACAAAAATAAGCTTTACGATAAAAATCATTAGAAAATGGCCAAATTATAAAAATACCCCTAATCTCAAAACATCCTAGAGCCTACATTATGCTTAAGAAAATCCTTTCAAATATATAAAACAACAAATCGAAACCCAATAAATAATTTCGCCAATTTTCATAAAATTCGACAAAATTACGAAAATGTCCCACATAAAGTTCACGATCATTTCGTACAAAAAATGACACAAACCAATATTCCCATTGAATTCCTTATGAAAAATTGATTCCAAAATATCTTGAAATATTGAAAAAAGATTTAAAACGTAAAAAGTCCTCTCTGAGGGCAAAACGATAATTTTACAATTTTAATAATTAAAAATTCCAAAATTAATAATTAAAACATTAATTAATGTAAAGTAAAATTCTAATTAAAATTAAAGTCAATCAAGTAAGACTTAAGTCAAAATCCTAAAATCTAGTCAATCAAGTGAGACTTAAGTCAAAACCCTAATCAATCTAATAAGACCAAAGTCAAAATCCTAAATTCTAGTCAATCAAGTGAGACATAAGTCAAAACCCTAATCAATCTAATAATACCAAAGTCAAATCCTAACCCTAATAGAATTCTAATTAAACTCTAAAACTATCTAAAAGAAACATAATTTAACTCTAACTCTATCTAAAAATCTCTTAAAAAAATCTATAAATAGGGGTCTCTACAACCTATTTTCGTATCCAAGAGAAAATCCTAGAAAAAATAGGTCAAGGAGGCTCCTCAACCTTCCCAAAACCCTAATTTTTAAGGCCTAACCCCTTAGCTATTATCCAATCCCCAATTTTTACTCAAAAAATACCCAGAAACCCTTCAAAAATACCTAGAAAGCCATCAAAAAATAGGAAGCACTTAGATCTAAGGAGAAGATACTTTATCTTGGAGATCCAAAGTGGATCCAGTAACAAAAACGAAGTAAGGAATCTCTCCGTCAACTCTGAGGGAACTATTGTTGTGATCATCTAGGTATTTTTCATTCTTATTTTTTTTTATTTAGGTCCTTTAGCAATGTAGTTTTATTTGGGAAAAGTAGAGACCGACGTTTGCCAGACGGGGTTGGTGCCTAACACCTTCCAACCCTGTAACGTGATCCCCGGACCCGTATTTTCTTTCGTAGATTAATGTTATTTTCCTTTTAGAGTCAGTGTTCGGTTCCTAGACCGTAATAACTAGGTGGCAACTCCCAAATCTCAAAAGTCAAAAGCGGATCTGCGCATCCCGCGGATCGAAGGCTCTTTCAATATCACATTTCAATTTGATCTTCCACTAGGGCCACTCCCTATTCCCTAGTGTATGGTATGAAAGCAGTCTTGCTAGTTGAAATGAAAATTCCATCTTTTAGAATTTTGATGGAAAGTCAGTTGTTTGAAGTAGATTTAGTTGGTCAATGGTATGAAGAATTAAATTTGATCGAAGAAAAATAAATTAGAGCTCTGTACCAAGTACAGGCTTATCAAAGAAAAGTCGCTCGTGCATTTGACAAAAAGATCAAAACTCGTCATTTGCAAATCAGGGATTTAGTTCTCAAAGAGAATCAAACACCTATCTATGATCCTAGAGGGAAATTCAAACCAAATTGGGGAGGTCCTTTCATCATCAGAGAAATATTACTTGGAAAAGTTTTCAGACTTCAAGATCATGATGCAATTGAAGTACCATAATCAATAAATCTTGACTAGATCAAGCGGTACTACATTTAAGGAAGCCATCTTCGACCGAATCAATTTCCTGTTACCCAATTAAATATTACATTTCTCAATCCCTTTGGAGCCTTTTTCAAAAGAAAAATACGTTTTTCATTCTCAACCTGATCACCCAACCTAAGGGAGGGAAAAATTCAAACTACGTTTTGGTCTAATCCCAAAATGTTGGGGTACATAGGCAACCTGAGAAATTACTTCAGGCCCGACCACATTAAGATAAAAAAAATCCAGAAAGAAAAAAATTCAAAATAAAAAGAAATATCTTTATAATGGGGAAGAACATTCAAAGAAAAATAAAAGAAATGCCACACAAAGGGCATTTGGGTTTTTGAGCCTTGAAATTCCTTTCTTTTTATGCCCAGTCCTAAGCTTACCCATGAAAGTCCTCCTAAGTATCGTGTGAAAAAGTCAAAAAAGGTAGCAAAACATGATCAGACAGTAACTCTAGAAGTTCAAAAGGGAAGAAAAAAAATGAAGCCTGTTAGGTTGAAAACTTGAAAAGGCGACTTAAGCAAAATTAAGGCAAGCTCGCAAGGTTGAAAATTCGAAAGGACAGTCTTGACAATAATTAGAGCAAAGAAAAAAAGCCTACTAAGTTGAAAACCTGAAAGGGCGACGTAGGCAAAAATTAAGGCAAGCTCGCGAGGTTGAAAATCTGAAAAGATGGTCTTGACAACAATTAGAGCAAAGAAAAAAAAGAAAAGAAAGCTCGATAGATCGAAAACCTGAAAAGGCGATCTAGGAAAAAGCTAGAGCATGCTCGCTAGTTTGAAAACCTGAAAGAGCAATATAGGAAAAAGTTAAAACAACAAAGAAAAATGAATGAAAATCTCCATAGAGTTGAAAAGCTAAAAGGTAGTCTGAGCCGAAACATCTAAAGTCTAAATGATCAAGTTCAATACTTAGCTTAAACCAAACAATGACTCGAAGCCAAAAGTATCTTGTCTATGATTGATTTGAAAAGTTTTGCTTCCCAAAGTGAACCAAGGGGGAGAAGGGTGAATTCTATGATGAATCTCAAAAGGAGATATTTTGTTCCAATTTTTTGCGCTAGACTCAAAATCTTCAATATAAAAAGTCAAAGTTAAAAGTTAACTTTTTATTGCACTTGCGGTAATCAAAGATTTCAAATCTTCAAAACAAGGGGCACTTCCCTTTTTTTTCTATAGCGTGTAATATTTCCCCTTACACTAGGGGCATTTTGTTCTCAAGCTTGATCAATGTTAATCCTAAAGGATAATGGGAACCCCGAATTTAACGTTACCCTCTTGATAGTAGTTTTTTGAAAATGCTTGAGGTACAGAGAAGTTAAAAAATTCAAATTTTTTTTGAAAAACCTTGACGTTTAAACAGAAGCATTTTTGATCTCATATTTGATTTTGCCCAAAGATTAACTCATTACCCTTTCACATAGAATAGAAGATAGGGCATTCTTTCTTTCCTAGATTCATCAATTCCTTTCAAGATTCATTATTTCTTTCCTAGATTCAATAATTCCTTCCCAGATTCATTCATTCTGTCTCAGATTCATCTATTCTTTCCCAGATTTATTCTTTTTCAGATATCGTCGAGGATTTCTAAGATTTTGCTCAAATACCGTCGAGGATTTTCTGGGATTTTGCTCAGATGCCATCGAGGTTTATCTTGGATTTTGCTCAGTTGTCGCCGAGGGTTATCTCGGATATTGCTCAGTTTCCGTCGAGGGTTATCTTGGATTTTGCTCAAATGCTGCTGAGGGTTATCTCAGATTTTGCTCAGTTCCCGCCAAGGGTTTTCTTGGATTTTGCTTAGATACCGCCAAGGGTTATCTCGAATTTTACTCAGATATCGTCGAGGGTTTCCTGGATTTTGCTTAGATACCGTCGAGGGTTTCTTGGGTTTTGTTCAAATGCCGTCGAGGGTTTTCTCAGATTTTGCTTAGATGCTGCCAAGGGTTATCTCGGATTTTGCTCAGTTATTGCCGAGGGTTATCTTGGATTTTGCTCAAATGCCGTCGAGGGTTATCTCAGATTTTGCTCAGTTGCCGCCAAGGGTTTTCTTGGATTTTTCTCAGATGTTGCCGAGGGTTATCTCGAATTTTGCTCAGTTGCCACTGAGAGTTATCTCGAATTTTGCTTAAAAACCGCCAAGGGTTATCTCCGATTTTGCTCAGTTGCTGCCAAGGGTTTTCTTGGATTTTACTCAGTTGCTATCGAGGGTTATCTCTGATTTTGCTTAGTTGCTATCGAAGGTTATCTCTGATTTTGCTCAGTTGTCGTCGAGGGTTATCTCGGATTTTGCTTAGATGTTGTCGAGGATTTTTTCGAATTTTGCTCAGTTTTGCTCAGACGCTGAGGGCTAACTCAGATTTTGCTCAGATACCACCGAGGGTTTTTCAGATTTTGCTTAGATTCCACTGAGGGTTTCTCAGATTTTGCTCAGATGCCGTTGAGGATTTTCTCAAATTTTGCTCAGATGCCATTGAGGGTTATCTCGAATTTTGCTTAGATGCAGCCGAAAGTTTTCTCGGATTTTGCTCAGTTCTGCTCAAATACCGTCGAGGGTTTCTCGGATTTTGCTCAAATGCCACCGAGGACTTTCTAGGATTATGCTTAGCCAGTTACCACCGAGGGTTTTCTCGGATTATGCTCAGCCAATTATCGCCTAGGATTTTCTCAGATTTTACTCAACCAATTGCCATCGAGGGTTTTCTCGGATTATACTCAGCCAGTTACCGTCGAGGGTTTTCTCGGGTTATGCTCAGCCAGTTGCCACCGAGGGATTTCTTGGATTATGCTTAGCCAGTTACCACCTAGGGTTTTCTCGGATTTTTCTCAGATTTTACTCAGATAGGTCATTACTCTTTCACCCTGAGTAGGTAGAGTAGAACTCTCAAAAAAATATTTCATTATTCTTTCACCCAGAGTAGGTAGAGTAGAACTCCCAGAAAAATAATTCATTACTATTTCACCCCAAGTATGTAGAGTAGAAGTCTAGAAAATTAATTCATTACTCTTTCACCCTGATTAGGTAGAGTAGGACTCCTAGAAAAATAGTTCATTACTTTTTCACCCTGAGTATGTAGAGTAGAACTTCCCAGAAAAATAGTTAATTACTCTTTCACCCTAAGTATGTAGAGTAGAATTCCCACAAAAAATAGTTCATTACTCTTTCACCCTAAGTATGTAAAGTAGGATTCCAAAAAAAATAGTTCATTAATCTTTTACCCTGAATAGGTAAAGTAAGACTCCCACAAAAAAAATAATACTCTTTCACCCAGGGTATGTAGAGTAAGACATTCAATTTTTGCTCAAATTATGCTCAGTTTATGCTCAGATTTTGCTTAGTTATGCTCAATTTATGCTCAGATTGTACTTAGACCATCTTAGATTTATCTCAGATTTCAAGTACACATACTCGTACATTTTTAGTCAGGGAGAATTTTTTAAAATTCAAGGATCTGACGTTGTTAATGAGAGCTCGCGCTCGAGAACCTGACAACCTTTTAATTCGAGGAGAGTTTTACCTTCAAGGATCCGAACGCCTCAACGAATTGCTAAATTAGGCTGCAAAATTAATTATCACTAGCTTTGGCATTCGGATATCACACTATCTACCAAAATAGATTTGCTATCTAGTTTGCTTCAACTTTCTGCGAAAGAGGGACATCTGTAGACACCCTATTTTTATACTCGCCTGATTAATCAACTCATCAACCCGATCGCGACGATTCCCAATGATGGATGAATATTCGAATATTTTTTTGTTTGTTACTAGACATGTTTCCAAAATTTAGATGAGGCATCTTAAATTAACAAAACTGTAGAAATCATGCTACGCTAGGAAAATATAACCCTAAAAATATAGAAATCATCATTTTGTAGACAAGAAGAAACTTTATGATAAAAATCACTAAAAATGACCAAATTATCAAAATACCCCTAACATCAAAACATCCTTAGATCCCCTTATACTTAGAAAAAACCCATTTGAACACATAAAACAACAAAATTAAATCAAATAAATCATTTCGTTAATTTTCACCAAATTCGACAAAATTACGAAAATTCTCCTCATAGGGTTCACAATCATTTCATACAAAAAAAATTATAAATGACATAAATCCATAATCCCATTGAATTCCTTACGAAAAATCGATTCCAAAACATCCTGGAACATTGAAAAATGACTTGAAATGCAAAAGTTCTCTTCGGGGGTAAAATAGTAATTTTCCAATTTTAATAATTTAAAATTCTGAAATTAATAAATAAAACATTAATTAATGTAAATTGAAACCATAATAAAATTAATTTAAAAATCTGAACCAAGAAAATTAATCAATCAAGCCCTCAGGCAAAATTGTTGATGGTTGCCCACTTATTTAAGTGGAGCCCCCTGATATTTATTAAAAGACCCCTTCATCTGGGGGCCTAAAGAATTAAAATATAATTAGGAGGTTCTCCACAAAACTTAAAAATATATTCTTTCATTGTACGCGAGATTAAAAAATCTAATTTAAAATACCAAGTCAATCTCATATGACTTAAGTCAAAACCCTAATTAAAACCCTAATCTAAAGAAACCTAGTCAATCAAATGAGACTTAAGTCAAAATCCTAATTCACCTTATCCAAAAGGAAACCTAGTCAAATCCTAATTCTTTAAAAAAAATATATATAAATATAGAGCCTCCACAACCTAATATCGTAGGTCAAAAAGTCTCCCTAGCCTTTTCCAAACCCTAGTTTTGAAGTCCTAACTCCCTACCTATCATCCAAACACTTTTACTCAAAAAACACCCAGTAGCCTTTCAAAAACACCCAAAAACCCTTCAAAAAATATAAAAAATACTCAGATCTAAGAATAAGACACTTCAACTTGGAAATCTAAAACAAATCTAGTGATAAAGCAAAAACAAGGAAATTCTTCTAAGGACGCTTTTTACTAGTACTGAGGGAACAAATCGTTGCGATCATCTAGGTAAATTTTCTTACTTTTTTATTTGTTTTATTTTATTTATTTTAGTTCTTCTAGCAATATAATCTTTTTTTGCGAAATAGTAGAGACCGACGTTTGCCGGACGGGATTGGTACCTAACACCTTCCAGTCCCGTAACTTGATCCCCGAACTTATTCTCTGTGTAGATTAGTATCTTATCTATTGGTAGAGTTAATATTTTGGTTCCTAGACCGTAATAACTAGGTGGCGACTCCCAAACCTCAAAAATCAAATGCGGATCCGCACACCCCGCAAATCGAGGGCGCTTTTAGACGTAGTTGTGCATTATACCTGTCTAGTGGAGTTGCTTCAACTTTCTATTGGCAATGAACTCCACATTCTTTGGTCTAAATTGATGTTTTAACTCCCATTTAAAATCATCTCATGTATCGATGGAATATTTCTCACTTTTCATCTTGGTATACTTTGTTCACCACCATAGTTTGGCATCATTTGTAAGATACATAAAAACTATTATGACCTTTACCTTTTCTAAATCTAGATAAGCTACATGGAAGTAGTACTCCATGTTATATAGGAAATTCTTGAGCTCTTTCGCATCGCATGCACCACTAAAAGTGAGTGGCTCGGGGACTTGCAGGCGCGAGGGAGGAGCTTCACTACTGGTAGGCCATTCATTATCGACGGCTCTGACAATAAAACCTACCTTGGTAGTGAGCTCCGTGATCTGTTCTTTTAAGTTGCCTAGGGATTCTTGAGTATCTTCCTCGAGATCAATTACTCTAGCACTGAAGATCATAGATTCTTCTTCCAGCGTGTTCTGACGATCATCTAGTTATCCAATACCATCAACGAGATCCAATAGTTGGGCCATCTTTTCTTCGAATAGCTCAATATGGTCCTTGTTATTACGTTGGGGTGGTGTGGTTGAAGCGGGTTGGTCTGTAGTACTTTTTTCTCCTCTTTCCATTTTTTGTGTGAACTAAATGGAACTGGGGAAGAACTTGGTGATGAAACCAACTTGAACCTGTAAGCAATGTGGTTTTGGATAGCAACTGTGCTCTAATACCAACTGTCATGGTCGTGTTCTTTCGAAGCAAGGTCACGCAACGCAAGGGGTGTTAATCCACAAGCAAGCCTGTAAAAATAATATCCATACACATAATACATAGCTAGCAAGCAAGAGAACAGGGACAACATGAGGCAAAGTCAAAAGGAAACTTTGTTGATATAATATTGATTACATGGTGTAACACGTTACAAAAGTAAATAGGTGTGTTATAAACAACTAATGATCTATGACATGCGGGACTCCACATAGCTTGGTGCGAAAGATTGAAGTCAACGTGGGTGTAGGTTGGGGACTAAGAAGCACTAGACATCCTTCCTACAAAGTGTGTGCTAAGTTTTTCCTAGATTTCTAGAAGGAAACATTAAAAGTAGAAGTCGGTTATACTTATTTATTACATAAATATCACTAAGCTAACAGATATGCCTTGGCACGGGGCTGATATGGCTTCATATGTGAGCCTTACATAGTTTACATGGGTGCTTTCTGGTGACTCCAAGGCGAGCTACACCTAACTCTAGGTGTCAAAATGTATAGTTGTCACATCTGGGCAAGGGACCTACCTGACTAGGGAGTTGAGTTGTACTGTAGGTTGGCGGATAATCTTTTCATGCCTTTCGTAGTTATCGTAATACTTAGCATACAAGGCTGAATCTTTCTACAAGTAAAGACAAAAGTACCCTTAGGTGATTATTTTATGAACCAAAGGCCTTGTCCTTAAGTAATTTTCAGAATCTCTTTCGTGGATCTCGCTTAGCACCTCCTTTGCCTTTTCTGTTATTAAACAACGTAAGAGTGGTCCACCCAAAGATTTCCTATATAGTTTTCCATTCAAGATCGTATGTCTTTCCACTCTAGTCTACAAACGTCTTGCCTCCTTAGCATCAGGCAGCAACCTTGATTGTAAGAAGGCAAAGATCAGGCTCATCCACCCTTAATTTTTTATCATAGCCACTACACTGACTAGCTCAGGTTCATCTATTGAGGGTTTTCCTCGTAGCCTAGTGGAAGTTTTCTCTTATATTGTCTTATTATCATTGAGGCTATGGAGGCTAATGCATCTGCATATCTGTTGTCCGCTCTAGGTATCTGCTTTACTTTTATTTCCCCTACTCGAAGTATGAAAGATTCGATTTTCTCCAAGTAGAGTTGCATTTTGAGATTTCATGCCTCATACGTTCTGTTGACATGGCTAACTACTAATTGCGAGTCATTATAGATCGTAACTTCTGTTATCCCCAACCCAATCAATGTATTGAGGTCAAGTAGCATCGCCTCATACTCTTCTTCATTGTTTGATGCTCTAAACCCATCAAGAGTGATTAGTACCACCCCTATTCCTTATCCTTCCATATTTGAAAACCCATCTACGTACATCTTCACTTGGGATGGTCACTCATCTCCTGTCTATCTTTTGCATTCTCCAGCTCTTCTACCAACAATTCTTCTTTTTCTTCTACTCGAAAGTCTACCAAGTCGGCCACTGCTTGCCCTTTCAATGAGACCCTAGGCTTGTATTTAAGCCCGAATTCTACCAACTATATGGCTTATTTTGCCATCTTGCCTGACCCTTTCATTTTTTCTAAGACTAACTTTAAAGGATATTCTATGATGACCTGGAAGTATGTCCTCAATCGTAGAGCTGTGTAAACTAAGGCTAATCCCATATTCTTGATTCTTGAATACCGTGTTTTTATGTTGCTAAAGGTCTTGCTCAAGAAGTAGATGAATTGCTCAACTATTATTTCTATTCTAACCTAGACTGAGCTGAGTATGCATTTAGAAATTGCCAGGTACAGCCCAAGCTCCTTCCCAGCTTCTGGTTTGGAGGGTATAGGCGGTCATCCCAAGTACTTCTTTAACTCTTTAAAAACACGCACACACTCCTCTACTCATTTAAACTTGGTATTTTTTTGCTGCAGCTGGTATAGAGGCCTGCATTTATCAGAAGACCTGGATATAAACATCTTTAGAGCTACGACCCATCTCGCCAACTTTTGAACTTGTTTCTACATTTTAGGTGAGGGCATCTCTAGCAATGCTCTGATTTGGTCTGGGTTAGCTTTTATCTTCCTTTTCATGATCAGGTACCCAAGGAACTTCCCTGAAGTTAATTCAAAAGTACATTTTTTGTAGTTAAGCTTCATTATAACCTTTCTTACTCAAGAGAAGACCTCCTCCAAGTCGTAACAAGATCTTCCTTCTTCTTGTTCTTCACTAGTAAATCATTAATGTAGACTTCTACGATTTTTTCTTACAGATCTCTGAAGAGCTCCATTACTAGCCTCTAATAAGTTGTCCGTATATTTTTCAAACTGAAGGACATGATTTTGTAATAGTATAACCCTTGCTCGGTGAAGATCGTATTTTCTTGATCTATAGGGCTGAGCTAAATCAAATTATAACCAGAATAGCCATCTATGAAGGATAGCCTCTCATGACCCGAAGTGGTATCCACTAGCTGGTCAATCCTTAGCATAGGAAAACTATCTGTAGGATAGGCTTTATTTAGGTTTGTAAAGTCAATACACACTCTAACTTTCTCATTCTTCTTTGGTTCTACGATTATATTAGGAATCCAATCAGGGAACTGCACTTTCCTGATAAACCGTACTCTGTTCAACTTGTCTACTTCTTCATTTACTATTTTTCGAAAACAAGGTGCTAGTTTTCTTGGTTTCTACTTTACTAGCTTCATAACTTGCTCAACGTTTAAGTGATGGCAGATTACTTTAGGGTTGATCTTCAGCAACTTTTCTATGGACTAGGTAAAAATTTCCTTGTTCCTTCTCAAACAATCTGTTAACTCTTTTAGTTCCTTTAGGCCTAGCTCTGCCCCTACCCCAATCTGCCTTCCTTTCCCTATATCTACCATCCAGATGTTTTCCAGGCATGGGGGTTTATTAACCTCAACTTTTCCCCACTATAATTGATATTGTTGAGTTTTTTTCCTCAAAGAGCTCCTCCTTGCCTAGTGTGCATACCTAGGCTGCTACTTGATCCCTTCAGATGTCCTCATCCCATTTGGTGCTAAAAACCTCAAGACCTAATAGTATGTTGAAGGTACAACCTTCATCTCATGGGTTCACCATCTACCCAATATAGCATTATAAGGGGAGCTTTCTTCAATGACCATAAATCTAGTCATCAGAGTTATCAGTCCTGTCTACATAGGCAAGATTATTTATCCCCAAGGTTGACTCGTCCTCTTGTTGAACCCAACTAGAGGGGCTTTTGCTTTGATTAGATTGCTCTTATTGAAACCCATCTTAAAAAAAAAAATTGAGGCATAAAAAATGTTGACTGAGCTACCGCTATCAATCAACACCCTTTTGAGAGTTAAGGTACCTAGCTAGAGGGTTACCACCAACGCTTCATAGTATACCCTTACCACACCTTCCAGGTCTTTCTCCATGAAGGCCACAGTCTGCTCTTTATAGGCTTCCATCTATCATGTGGGGCCATTCCTTATCGTATAGACATGTACTGGGTGTTTTGCCCATCGCCTCTTGACTTTTTCATCAGTCTTGTCCAGGCTTGACCTCTTAGGTTCTTACTTTGGACAATGTGAATAATTGTTGCTCTTTTATCCTATCCCTCAATAGGTGGCTGATCTTGCTTTTGATTCTTGTCTCAAAGAGGATCTTCTTTCTATCTTTCTAGGTAGGTCCCTCAATCAACCTTGCTTTGCCAATCTCTGTAGAAATCTTCTCAAGGATTGACACTTGTTGGTAGTATGGGCCCGCACCTTATGATATTTGTAATATTGCTCATATTACTTTATTTGATCTCGAGAAAGTGGTGTTGGCCACTTGAAATAAGACTCGTTCACTATGAGGGTTAGGATTTCACCAGGGGGAGTGGAGAAGTATGTCCCCTCTCTCCTCTACTCTCTATCCTGTTCGAGCAGTCTCTTCCTACTTTTCTACTATAGCTGCTACTGCTTGCCAGGCTTTGCCACCGTATATATTACCTTGCTTTTCCCAACTGATTTCTGAGGATCATCTTTTAGTCTGATGTATTTCTCTACTCTTTCGAATAGTTCACTTAGTATCTCTAGCCTCCTCTTCACAAGAGACTTGTACAGCCTTGAGCCAAATGGCAAAGAGTTCTTAAATGCCACTACCACAGTTCTTTCATCACAACTTTCTAGGGGCCCTCAGTTCTTCCCTAAATCCTCATAAATTTTCTAAGACTCTTCCCAGATTGCATTTTCATGCTAAGCAGAGCATTTACATCTCTGCCACTCTTCTTGTTGCCAATGTATCAAGTTACAAAGGCAGTACAAATTCCTCAAATGAAGCTACTGATCTATATGGAAACTTGTGGAACTAGGTCAACATGTTTTCCTACAAGATAAAAGGAAAAAGTCTGTACATAAATCCTTTGTTCCCTTTCCACAGTGTGAGCATCTGTTGGAAGTGGAATAAATGTTCCACTAGCCCCTTCGTCTAGAGTAAGGGGTAAAACGTAGTGGTACGAATTTTTTTAAAATTTCTCAAGGTAAGATCTCTATTATAAAGGGGGGTTTCTAAATACCCCTAACAACCTGCACTGCCACTATGTCTATGTTTACACTCTTCATAGTCTCCTTCTCCTTTTGAATCATCTCTTTGATCTCCTCTCGAGTGAGACCCATTATGCGTTCAACTTGAGTAGTGCAATGCCAGCTTCCTTTTCTCCCTCCCTAGTTGGGTCTCGTGGTTAGGAATTGCATTCTACATTCGATAAGTGGCTATCTTGAATAGAAGGCAGAAGATCTTATGGTGAGATATCTTGTCTCATTTTTTGTTAGTTCCCTAATCACTGACTTAGATTTTAATTGTGTTCAACTAGGTCATCCATCATTAATTTTAAATAATGAAATTGACAAAAGCTTAAGGATTTTTTTTGGCTGATTAAGAGTCCAACCAGTAATAACTATTATTCTTCTCCAACTCTAACTTTAAGTGTCGGAGAGTTTTTGGCAGGTATCACACCAATGCTAATAGGGAGGTGGAAGGAACGACTTCGGATCAGTGGGACAGAGTCCATCAGCACCTTCACTAGAATCTGACTTCACAAATCTGGTGTCATCTGTGGGAAATACTACAGTATATTGATTTCAGTCGAAATAGTGGTGAGATCCACTAAAACAATCGAAGCTAATGCTTCCCCACCCGTGGTACCAATCACGGATGCTAACCATCTAGCAATGCATTTAAGATTTTATTGGAAAATTTTGATGTATTTCCAAAATACAGAATTCTTTTGTCATTTTAAAATTCACGCCAAAAATTGCATGTTTGATATGTTTAATTATATTTTTTAACAAATTATACGTGGGTAGGGTATTTTATCGGGTTAATTCCGCTAGTTGGGTTATGTGCACTGCTCGGACTCCATTTTGATCTAAGTGTTGTACTTTTTCAATATTATTGATGAAAATGAATTTTATAATTGGAAAAAATGATTTAATATTCAATGAACTCAAATTGAGTTGATGAATATCAGAAAGTGGATATTTTGTTTGAAAGATTGAAAATGGTAAAAATTGAAAAAAAGAAAAAATGGGATGAAACGGTAAAATGTCAGAGTCACATCCGAGGGGTGATATCTACATTATACATTGTTGTGTGGGGTGTAGGTTAGTGAACGAATATCCAGGGATAACGTTAGTAGTTGCATGTTTATTTACTTTCTGTTAGCGCGAGGCGTTGTTTACATTTCCGTTCCGTTATTTATTTTAGGCTGTGTGGCCACACTTGCATGGTAGAAAACTGGATATCCATTCTCAACCTTGTATTGTTAATTTCTCTTTTGTTTTCAAATGAAAATAATATATATATATATAACTATTTTGTGAGCTGTTAAAGAGTTTGTGAATGTTTGAAGGGATAGTGCGTCATATCATCCGGAGTGGTGTACTATCCTGGGATATACGGTAGGGACCACCAAGCTCATATATGGTATGGGACGCGTATGAGAGTGGAGTTACAACTGGAATCTGGGTTTACTAGTGAACTTGTACTGTAAAGGTGGTTGTATACGAATGATTTGTATATTTGAGAATCACATGTACGCCTGATAGGCATAGACGAAAATGATTAGTCAGTGATCACTAACAATCTATAGTAGTCGAACGTTCTGACACATCGAAAAGAAACCCATTGCTTATGGTCACGGCCAGCCTGAACCGGATAAATGGTCAACCAAACGTGGTAAATGCAGCGACCTGCCACAAAATCAGGAACTAAAAGCCAAAGAAGAATTGTAACATCATGTCCCGACTGGAAGCGATCCAGTCGTGAATCCCAACTCTCTAATTCCAATACTCCACCATAGTGTATTATGTATCTGTTGCCTTACTTTGATATATAAAATGAAATGCATGTTTAATGTTTCCATTTGATCAATTAGATTTGTACATAAAGAAAATGCTATAGTGAGTATTATTGATTGATGTAATGTCAGTTTTAAAATGTTTAGGTGCTCATCCCTGGCTATATGTTCCAGTTAATCGTTGTTTATTCTGTAAAATTTTATATTGTTAAAATGATTTAGTATGCTTATTCGTTCATGCTAGGAGGGGTTATTGATAGAAATTGTTTGTTTCCCTACTGGGTAACCATAGAGCACAAATGAGGATCATCTGGTTGGTCAGATAAACAACCAGAGTCCGTCATCTGGTAAGTACTAGGGTTATACCCCCTAGTGGTGTCAGTTCCTCCAAGTAGTCTTATGGATTCTGTCTTGAGTGTTAGGACTTCTGTTAGAGTGAGGAATTTTGTATGGGTCCCGTTCAATGGCTAACTTTTTGGCAAAACATTTTTCAAAACATGAGTTAGAAATTTTGGAATGGGCTGATTTTTGGTGAGGATGATCTCTATGGTGAGTAAATCATCATCACCAAAAATCAACCCATTCTAAAACTTCTAATCCCATCAAAATAGTTTACAAAAAATGGACGATCCACGATTTTTCAACTTGTAAACATGGGTTAGAAGTTTTGGAATAGGCTGATTTTTGGTGAAGATGATCTCCTCACCGTAGAGATCATCCTCACCAAAAATAATCCCATTCCAAAACTTCTAACTCATGTTTTGAAAAATGTTTTGCCAAAAAGTTAGCCATTGAACGCTACCCATTTTGTATAATCCTGTATTCTGGTTATTCTTCCACACTCTGATATTTTATATGTTATTAGACGTATATAGGCTTCCACTAGTATTATATTTTGTATATATATGCAGGAATGTATGTCATTTATCAGGTGTAGGTTGAACGCCTTAGAATACTAACATAAACAGAGGAGACCATGCCGAAATTTCGAGGTGCCACCTAGGATCTCGAGTTTTGACATGGGGATTTGTGTTAGTGTTTGGCGGGGAGCCACAAATGGTATCAGAGCATAGTATTAAATCCGTATGGGATACTGATCTGCTATGTTTTGGAGAGTGGGCTGATACCACAGATATTAGATCGATAATAATAGAGTGTCACTAGGAATTGGGTATCCGAGCTCATTAGTAGTTCCGTATTAGAATTACGAGTTCTTCCGTGTCTAGAAGTCTATAAAGCCTTGTAAGCATAGGATAAGATTCTAGGTTTGTTCTATTAATAATGGAAATGGAATCCATTACTAAGTTTCATGCTACGGTAGTAATTCATAGTTACGTAAGTGCGATTTTGGCCTTATTCTGATAAGTGCCTTGTTACGGATAAACACAAACGAGAGGAGTGGACGAAGTAGAGGTCGAAACGCAATAGAAACGAAACAGGTTTTGGATTAAACCACTGACCTGATAGCACAACTAATGTCATTCATGAGACAGATGGCTGCGTCTCATGTCAAATTTAGAGAGGAAATATGAATAATACAACCACCACCACCTCGAAACCAAATGGAAGGAAGACAATTAGTTTCTAATAAGAGACAAACAATTACAAAACTAGCTAGCAAATTCATATGAAAAATAACTATACGTGGGGAGTGAGATTATAAACATACCAACTCAATGGATAGAAGAATTTTGTAAGAAATAACATATACTGCGAAATCAGTTGAAATAAAAAGTTGTGGTATGTTATGAATGTGGCAAATCGGGACATAAAGGAGAGCAATGTTCGGGTCGATGTCAATCGATTAAGGATGTGTGGCTTAGAAAGATGTTAGACAAACCAATTCAGGGAACAATAAGGCCACCAGATTTTAACAAAGTTGATAACGTACTCGTGGCATACCAAACGGACAAGACTAGCGATCGAAAGCGAAAAATGGTACAAGACTTACCACAATTGTAAGGTGCACTACTAAATCAAAGAAAACATGGAGCGCTGGACTTTTTCACAAGAGGCAAATACTAGTCCACCTTTGGGATCACTTCCACAGGTCGTGCCTTTGAAGAATAAGAAAATTCCCCAGCCCAAAGGACAGGTAAGTCTAAGGATGTGATTATAAAATTTCCAACGATTACGTCCATCGAGATTTGAGGATTTTTTTTTTCGATCCAATTGAGGTCAATGAGTGGGTTTTGAAGATCGAAAGATTTTGAATGCCATGTAGTGCCCAAGAGATCAGTGGGTGATGGTGACTACATTCCAGTTGGACGGGGATGTCAGTCATTAGTAATGTTTTGAGAGGAATGTATTGGGAGATGGATCGTTTGAGTGGGTAGACTTCAAGAAGATGTTTATTGATAAATTTATATCTGAAACTGCTCGAGAAATCAAGTACTAGGAGTTTTTGAGATTAGTACAGGGTAATCTATCAATTACAGAGATTAAGATATGATGTTCACTAGGTTGTCACAAAATGCGCTCGAGTTTATCCTGGTAGATCTGTAAAATGCTGTAGATTCTTTAAAGGACTATAACCCTACCTAAGGGTTAGGAGGTCAATTATTAAGACTACCAATTATAAAGATACGATGAATCAAGCTTAAAGGGTAGAACGATGAGAAATGGAGTTACAGACCTCCAGAAGGCAAAGTAGTCGACCTTAGACTTCTTTTCCTCTTAGATCAGATCCGGCTAAGAGGTCGATGTATTCGAAGCCAATCTCTTTTAGATCAGTGTATCCACAATACATAACTCATCCACTACTGAGTTGTAGAGTTTCTCATCACTGAGTTAGAGAGTAGTTGGAGCTCCAATAATGCCAACAGGGCCAAAGGAATCAACAAGGCAGGTTCAGAGCCTATAGACCCTAGTCTACCAACTGCCTACTCCACAAAGATCCATGAAGACAAGATAGTTGATATGTTACGCGTCTGATCAGGTGGGACATATCAAGAGATAATGTCCTCTATCATAGACGCAGGCAAGGGTTATTGATGACTGTGAAATTACCATTTTTGACAATGTAGAGACCTAGAGGGGGGGTGAATAGGACTATTTAAAAATTCTTCTGAATGTGAACATTAGGGTGTGAATGAATTTTTAATGAGTTTGTTAATCAGGGTGCATTCACCAAATCATTCATGAAACAAGATATTTATGCAAGTTATGATCAGTCATGATGTGCATCCAGATTGGCATAATGATAAGGAATTCTGAGGCAAAATATGAGACACACGATTTATAGTGGTTCAGCACCTATGCCTACATCCACTCCCAAGAGAACCCAAATTGATGGTTCTTTGGTGTCCACTAAAACTGAGGTTTTTGGTTCACCTTAAACCGCACATAGAATTTTCCGGGTTAATTCCGTAACCCTAAGATTGAGTGGACCACATCCACTCAAAATGCTTGAGTTTTATACTTCGGAAACTCAGTAACCTTTGTCACTCAACTTGAGTTCGCAACTTAATCAAGTACTTGATTTTGAAGAAGAAATCAAGTAAACTATTACAAGAGTATTTTGAAATTTAAAGTACAAACAATCAAACTCACAGTTATGACAATTGAAGTGAGTTTGTTGTTCTTCAGTTCTTCATTACTCCCTTCAACAATGGCTCCTAGTCTAGCTCGATGTTAGAATGTAACTATTGAAGGATGGAGTAAGTAGAGCTTGATCAACTCAGATGAGGTAGTTTGATATGCATGATTTCGACTACCCTTCACGACTCTTCTTACTTCGTTAAGCCTTTTGAAATATGCTTATTAGCTTGGGCTGAATTTCGAAGATGTTGATCAATCCAAAGAGAAGCCTAGAGCTTTTCTTTTAGGGGAACAGTTCTTAACGGCTTTCTGTCGGTGGCACCTGAATCCCAATGGTGGCACCGACCTAACATGACAGTCGAAAATCTTACCGTTGAGCATTTTCGACAGCTCTATCGGTGGAACCTCCAAGAGTCATCGGTGGGACCGATGAGTATTGTTACGGTGGAACCGCCATAAGTATGCTTCTGCCACCGAACGATAATTTCTTAATTAGTTTTGACGATGGATGGCGGTGGGACCGACAAAATGTTCTTCGGTGGAACCGATGCCTAATCAATCGGTGGGACCGACAGGATTGTTCTTCTGCCACAGATAGAAGGTATCCCATGTTAATTGGTAGGTGGATAATGGTGGGACCGTCAAGATGTTCATCGGTGGGACCGATGAATATTATATCGGTGGAACCGACAGGTTAGAACTTCTGCCACCGATTGAAGATATCCCAAAATGTTCATTCGGTGGCTAGCGGTAGGTCCTTTACTCCTGCCGACAGCTTCTGATCCCCTTGAGATATACCTGTTCTGATGGTCCATGGGTGAAGATGTCCCTTGACCTTGATTGATTTTGATATATTATAGATTTGTCGTTAAGTAATGCATACACAATAATGTTTCTAGTAGTTACTTCATGACATCACACGACTACCTTTGGAATTGATAAAACATGGTACTAACAATCTCCCCCTTTATCAATTACAAGACAAAACCAATCCTAGAATGCCAACTGTGACCCTTTTGAAAATTTAATCACTTACATGAAGAGCCCAATAGGATTTTACACAATATATATTAATACAAAGTAGAAGGGCTCTTTAAGAGATTGCACAAACATTTTCAGATACAGGACACGCAGATATCTCCCCCTTACTCCTTGCAGTATTCATACATTCCTGCATTAAAACAAGTGTTCACAGGTAGGATTCCTTCTCCCCTTTTTTGTCAGTGGTTGACAAAGGGTGTAGCACCCCAAGGCCAACAGTCAAGGGAACCAACAACAGTGTTAGAGAAACACAATAGTGAATATGCCAGAAAGGGAGAATGCATAATCAGAACCACATATTCATTATAAACATGAGTAGGTACAAAAGACAGATAAATACATGATATGTTATAGACAGTCTGACCCAATACAACCAAACAACACAATAGCAGGAAAATGTAACAAAAAGAACTAGGCACTCTTAGAGCTGTCATCGGAGGTGGCGTGCCAGGGTACACAAGCCCGAATAAGAGTCTTGAGATACCGATTCATCTTCTTGAGGCGCCACTCCAAACGAGTTTGGCTTTGGACCAAATGGAGTTGGTCGGCTTCCAAAGCAGATAACTGAGACTCAAGATCGGAGGGGGGAGCCGGAGGTGGAGTGGGTGTGCCCGGAGGAGGTGGAGTGGCGGCCCGACAGGCAGAGCGAGGTGGAGGAGGTGCATCTGGAAGGACAATCCGCATCTTGGAGAGAGTGGCAGCGGTGAAACGGTCTTCATGAATCACTGGACTGGTGTCCGCCAAAAGACCGCAGTAAACAGCCAATTGGGAAATGAGGTGGCCATAGGGGAGGTTACCGGAGGAACGTCCGGACCGTGCAAAACTAACAATCGTATGTAGGAGATAGGTGGCAAGACACATGGGTTGACTGGTAGCAACACAGTATAGAGTATCAGCCATGTGCATTGCCACTTCGATCTTGTTCCCAGCACGCAGATAGAGAATCGAGGTAAACAATTTGTGAAGAAGCCTATACCGCGGTAGGAGATCCGTGCCACGAATCGCACTGTCCTTGACCCACTGGATGTCCCGGCGCCCACAGAGTACATCCATATATGCGATCCGGCGAGACCCTAGGTCGGAAATGGGATCAGGATGGCTAACATGAGTGCACATGATACCCAAGATGGAGGCAATAGTGGCAGCCGTAACATGTGTGCTGATCTGATTGGGCGTGCCGAATGCCACCACATCCAGAGAAGGAGGAAAGTCACGAGAATCCACAATACTTGCGCAGAAGCGACGGACCAGCGAGGGAAACATATCACTTCCAAGGTCCAGAAGCGCCTCCCACCCCATTTGATGTAGTAGATCAGGGATGCCAAAGGGGTGCACCACTGTGAGGTCCACGCGGCGTTCACAAACGATGGGGTGGTCGCGAAGAGACTGCAAGCGCTCTATATATTGGCGCTGATCATCATCAATGTCGACATCGGACGAAGGAGGATGACGTGATCCCTGTGGAGGAGGCAGATCAACTTCCTCATCATCTGAGTCTTCGACCTCAGCAGAGAAGGACGAGGAGGAGGACGGCTGAGCAGTGGATGTTGAAGCACGCTTGCTTCGAACATTTCGTTGGGCCGGTGGTAGTCGCGCTTGGCGATGGTACGCCATGAGGTTATTGAGGATCCCAACGGAGATCAGGGTCAAGAGAGCTAGGAGAAGCATCATGGTGGCAAGCAACAAGAGAGAGAGAGGGAAGGAAGAAGAAGACGAAGCAAGAGGGAGAGTGAAGCAATGAAACAGTGAGAGAAGTGAAAGGGCGCGAAGAAAAAATAAAGAGAGAAAAAAAAGAGGGTTTGAAAGCGAAGTGTCGCGTTCTGTCGGTCGAATAGTCAGAATTCGTCGGTGCCACCGACATCTGCCGATGAGCAATTTGGTGGTGGAACCGACAAAATACTCATTCTGCCACCGACAGATGTCTGCTCCAAATTTTTATATATATATATAATTTTTTTATTTTAGCATCCCAAGTGCACACAGGCACTCTTGAATGATGTCGAAATGGCCCTGCTCACAAAGGGCAGACCCCAATGGATTTTCGAAGGTGATCAAACCGTAAGGAATCGAGGGGTTTAGTGAAAATATCAGCAAGTTGACTTTCAGTCGGGATATATTCCAACCGGATGGTGTGTTCTTCAACAAGTTCACGAATGAAGTGATGCCGAATACCAATGAGTTTAGTGCGAGAGTGTTGGATCGGATTCTTTGAGATATTGATGGCACTGGTGTTATCGCATAAGAGGCTTATCGTATCTTGAGATATCCCATAGTCCGCGAGCATCTGCTTCATCGAAAGAAGTTGAGCACAGCAACTTCCAGCGGTAATGTACTCAGCCTCAGTAGTTGAAAGGGATATGGAACTTTGCTTCTTACTATGCCAGGCAACTAAACAGTTCCCGATGTAGAAACAACCACCACTGGTGGATTTTCTATCATTCATGTTGCCGGTTCAATCGACATCGGAGTACCCAGCAATGATGGACGAGGAATCAAATGGATACCAGAGTCCATTTTCAATGGTACCGGCGACGTACCTGATAATCCTCTTAACAGCTAGGAGATTAGATTCCTTAGGATCGGCTTGAAAATGGGCACAAGTGCCTACACTGTAAGAGATATCGGGCCTACTGGCTGTAAGATAGAGAAGGCTACCAATCATACTCCTGTAAAGATGCTCATCTACACTTTTACCTGAAGGATCTTTAACAAGTTTAAGAGTGGTGCTCATAGGAATATGGTGAGTTCTGCCAGACTTTAAACCAAATCGATCTACCAAATCTCGCGCATATTTAGTCTGGAAAATGAACAGGCCATTCTCGAGTTGTTTAATTTGCAATCCCAGGTGTAGACATGAAATGTTCACAATGAACCTCAATACTACATTGTTTGGAGTCGCCACCATTCTTTTTTGGAAATGGGTATGAATGGGCACCCGAATTGATTTTTTGAAAACCATTTTTTCCATGGCATTGTAGTGACTCTCATTCATTGGAAAAGGGCAAGGTCTACCTTAGATCTAGGTAAGGAGGTCCGGTTAGAGAATGGGGAAGGTGTTAGGCACCCCATCCTCTCCACCAAAGGTGGTTACCTTGCTTGGCCATTTTATTTTGTAAAAACTTGAGAAAACAAATATTAAAAATGCATGAGAATGTATGATAAGAGTGGTGTGTGCATTAAGTGGAATGTTCCCTTAACAAAGGGTTTTGATTTTTAACATGACATTAGGGGCATTCTATAGAAAAGAATGACCCATGTAGCCACATTAAATTTATGAATATGAATGTAGGTTTGAGCTTTTAAAGAGACTCCATCATAGAGTTCCCTTAAGGCCACAACCATGATGCATGTATGCATGGCTAGAAACTTAGTGTTTCACCCCATCAAGAGGGTGACACATTTCTTCATCATTGCCATGCATAAGTGAGTGTGTGCATTGTGTACAATATGATGCATGAGATTGAGGTGAAAAGGACTTCAACCCCCATCCTTTCGATCGAACCTTAGTCCAACCTACCGGGGATGGGAGAGGGTATGCATTACATCCTAAGGCTTTCTAAAAATAGAATAAAATAGAAGGTTAGAAGAAGAAGATGCAAGCTTTGAAATAGATAGACTACATGTTAAACCCTACCTTGTCCCTTGATGGTTTTGAATGAACTTGATCTTGAGAGGTGAGCTTAGGAGTTGAGTGAGGTGATTGAAGGTTGAGTGAGTAGAAATTTGGGTAGAGTTTTAGGTTGAGAGATGGGGGATTGAGAGCATGAGTTGTTCATAGAAAATGAGGGTATTTATAGAGTTTTTGGAGAACTTTTGGGGATAAAGTGGTCCAATCCTAAAAATAAAGAAAATGGACATGAGATTTAGGTTGTTTCTTTTTGGATTTTCCATTTGTATGAGGGTAAAGATGACATTTGTGAAGAAACCCTAAAAGCATGCTTTGATCCTTGGTTTTTTGGTAAATAGAGGTGAGAGAACAAAAGTACTTTTGGGAGGATGAATGGGGGAGTGACATGTGTAAAGGTGGAATGGTAGGTAAAAAGTAGATCTTGGTTTATTTGTAAATAACTCATAAAGCAAGGGTGGAAGTGTAGTTTTGAAATGGACCAATGGGAAAATAAAAGCACATTTGGGAGGGTGAATAGGAGGATGACATGTGTAAAGGTAAAGTGGTAGGTGACAAGTAGACTTTGGTTCATTTGTAAATAACTCATAAAGCAAGGGTAGAAGTATATTTTTGAAATGGACCAATGGGAGAACTCCATGTATGTACTTGAAGATTCCCACCTTTTGAGGGCATAATGGGAAGTTCCCTCACCTTTATGGATTATTACCAAAGACCAAACAACCTTTTTGATTTGACTAAACCTTTTGAGAAGGGCATTCTTGAGTTTACACAAAAAGGAAGTTGACCCTCCAATTAGGTGATGCATTGGGCATTGGGGGCTTATGAGGTATCAACATGTGTCATCTTATGAAGGGGTGAGAGAATGGACTTGGAGTGGACTTGGTGTTGGGCTTGGATTTGGATTTTGTCTTAGGATTAGGTTGGGCTAGAAAATAGATTTAGGTTAGGGGTTTAGAATGGCATTGGGTTTTGGGCTTAGGTTGGTTAGGGAGTGGACCATGGTGATTGGGTTTAGAATGGCTTAGGTTGGTTAGGGAGTGGACCATGATGATTGGGTTTAGAATGGCATTGGGTTTTGGGCTTAGGTTGGTTAGGGAGCGGACCATGGTGAGGGTATGGTTGATAGATCGGTTAATGGAGAATGAATACGAATTTGGAGTGGGTTAGGGACAAGGTTGAGTATGCAAACTATATGACATGATGCATGTATGCATGAAAAATGATGCAAAATAGCAATGTGGGTCCGTCGAAAATCTTGAGTTCTAAATTGGAATCAATTCGAGAAAATTTGGATCTTCCTAACTGATTCGTGCAAATTGGGGTGTCTACACCAGGAAGAAGCTGAGTTCACCAACCATGCTCATTTCAAATTTGGATTGCATAAGGTGTGCAAATTTTTTGGCCAATCCTTCGGTAGTGGATCCGAACACAATGTCGTCCACATAGATTTGAGCAATGAGAGTGTCGCCACCAATTCTTTGAACAAATAGTGTTTTATCAACGCTCCCCCTAACAAATTTATGACTGAGCAGAAACTGAGTCAGTCTTTCATACCAGGCACGGGGGGCTTGTTTGAGACCGTAGAGAGCTTTTTTCAATCTGAATACTTGGTGAGGATGTTTGGGATCAACAAATCCTTTTGGTTGTTCAACATATACTTCCTCATCTAAGAAGCCATTGAGAAAAGCACTCTTAACGTCCATTTGGAATAGTTTGAATTTCAACCCACATGCAATGGACATCAAAATCCGAATTGACTCAAGTCTTGCCACTGGGGTGAAGGTTTCATCAAAGTCAATCCCCTCAATTTGAGAGTAACCCTGAGCAACAAGACGAGCTTTATTTCGGACAACATTGCCAAGTTCATCAGATTTGTTCTTATAAATCCACTTAGTCCCAATGACATTCTTATCAGATGGCCTTGGTACAAGCTGCCACACCTGATTTCTATGAAATTGAATAAGTTCGTCTTGCATGGCTTGGACCCAGTATTCATCATGGAGGGCTTCATCAATATTTTTGGGTTCCAACTTGGATATGAAGTAAAGATGACTATTTTACGTCTCAAGTTACCGTCGAGTTTTTACTCCGATGTGAGGATCTCCAAGGATTTGACTGGCGGGATGACTCTTGACAACAGGTAGTGTTTCTTGAACTAGAGACGTTGGGGCTAGCAAGGATGTAGGAGGGAACACTCCCTCGTCCTCACCTTCAGTGTCAGAGGGACCATTCTCCTTAATGGGTTGATCATCGATCACCACATTTATGGATTCTTGAATTGCGGAGGTCCTCTGATTGAATACTGGAAAGGCTCGACTGTTCGAAGAGTATCCCAAAAAAATTGCTTGATCGCTTTTCGAATCAAACTTCCCCAAATGTTCCCTATCTCTAAGGATATAACACTTGCTCCCGAAGACCTTAAAGTGCTTAACACTCGAAGTTTTGTTGTTCCATAGTTCATATGTTGTTTTATTCAGGCCTGCTCGAAGATATACTCTATTGATGATGTGACAGGCAGTGTTTACAACTTCGGCCCACAGACTTTTAGGAAGATTTTTACTGTGTAGCATGACTGTGGCCATTTCTTGAAGAACGCGATTCTTTCTCTCAGCAACTCCATTTTGCTGAGGGGTCTTCGGAGTTAAAATTCATGTCGAATTCCATGTTCATTGCAGAATTGTGTGAATCGACTATCCTCAAACTCTCCACCGTGATCACTTCTTATTCTACCAACAACAGATTCCTTTTCTGTTTGGATACGCATTATGATCTTTTTGAATTCATCGAAAGTATCTGATTTCTCTCTTAGAAACGCAACCCAGGTGAATCTAAAGTAATCATCAACGATTACCAAGAAATGTCTCTTTCCTCCTAGACTTTGTACTTTTGTAGGACCCACAAGGTCCATGTGTAAAAGTCCAAGGGGTTTCGAGGTTGCGAGAGTGGTTGTCTTTTTGTGGGTACTTCAAATTTGTTTACCAATTTGACATTCCCCACAGACATCTCTTGCTTGTTTACCCAATTTGGGTAATCCTCTAACTAAGCCTTTTGAGGCAAGTCGAAACAGGTTCTTGTAGTAAACGTGACCCAGACGTTGATGCCATAACTGGACTTCATCAATTTGAGCCATGTTGCTAACAATGGTCTCTCCTGAGTTTTCGATAACATAACAGTTATCAGAAGTGCGAAGGCCTCTCATGATAATTTTTCGAGTCGACGTGGAGATCTCGTACACTTCACGATTGAAGCTCACTCGGTGATCCTTGTCACAAATTTGGGATATGCTAAGAAGGTTATGTTTCAAACCATCTACGCACAATAAATTTTCCACTGTGGGCAATCCATGACCACTGACAGTTCCTCGCCCAATAATCCTAGCGGTGCTGCCGTCACCAAATGTGACTGATCCTCCATCAAAATCAACCAAGTTGATAAATTGACTTCGGTCACCCGTCATGTGTCGGGAGCAACCACTATCAAGATATCAACGCGAATGATTTCCAGCTTTGAGGGCTGTGTGAATTACAAGGCACTTGTTGTCCCCATTTTTGACTTTCCATTGTAAAGTCGTCTTGGGGGGATTGTATTTAGTAGGAGAGTCCTCCTTACTGGGTGAGCTTTTCTTAGGGGACCTACCCTTCTTGGGTGATTTTGAAGGAGAGTTTTTCATTTGGTACCTTCTTCCACCTTGATTACCCCTACTTGATTCAGCAAGAGCTTTAGTTTTTAGGTTTAGATAGGCAATCTGTTTGAAGAGTTCCCCAATATTGCTGTTTTGTTTGGGAGAAGATGAATTCTTTGTTCCCTTCCATTTTGGAGACTTTTCTTTCTTTGCTTTTTCAACTTTATTTACCAACGGATTCTTTCCCTTATCATGCTTCTTCTGTTCAATCGATAAAGATTTACCAATAGAGGTCAGTGAGGTTGCATGATAGATAGTTTTGTATTTGATACATTCAAATTTCATGTGGCCCGTTCTACCACAGAAGTTGCATGTGATAATCTTCTTGGAGTCTTTCTGAGTGTTTGATGACTCTCCATGTACAAGCGTAGGAGGAGATAGAGGTGATGCAGAAGTATAACTGTCATAGTCTATTCCTCCTTTATCTCCATAGGATTTTTGCACTCCTAGAAGTTTTTGTAACTCCAAGCTACCATGAGTGTAGTTATACTCAAGTCTAGTCTTTTGTTTTTACAATCTATCGATGTCAAACTTAAGAACTTTGTTTTCATCACGGAGATTAACTAATTCTAAGTTTAGACGAGCTATTGTGGAATTGGCCATCGAGAGGAGATTCTTGAGTTGTTGAAGGTTTTTTACCATCTCATCTTTCTCAATCAGGACTGTCTCTAATGTAGAGAGCAAGTTAGACTGTCTTTCTAAGGTTGTGGAGAGTTGAGTCTTAATATCTTCTAATTCAAGACCTATGGAGAGTTTTTCCTTGTAAATTTCCTCATATTGGGCATGCCATTGTTCTTTTTGGAGTTTTTCTCGACTGTGTTTCTTGGTTAGTTTTACATGACTAACGAACAGTTGATCAAATGCAGATTGAAGCTCAAGTTCATCACTGTCCTCATCTTCTCCTTCTTCATCAGAGGAAGAAGTGACCAAGGAGTGATTCTGACTTTCACAGTCCAGATCTCCTTCAAGTTCATCCCCATCTAGAATGCAGCAGTAGTAGCAGCCATAAGGATTCGAAGAGTGTCTTGGTCTTCAGTATCTGATAGAGACCCTAGCTCTTCTTCGTCTTCTGACTCTTCAGAGTCATCCCATGTGGCCTTAGCAGCCATTTTGTGCCCTTAGTCTTAGGTCTAGGTAGGCCTTTAGATTTGGGTTTAAAGGGGCACACATTTGAGTAGTGACCACGACCGCCACATGTGTAACACTCAGTATCTTCCCTTGGTTTAGACACAATTCTACCTATAGGCGCATGTCTATCTATCGAATGATTACGTTTACTAGTGTTACCCGGTCCTCTTCTTTTGAAGAACTTTTGAAAATTTGAAGCTAACAAGGCTAAGTCTTCCTCATCCGATTCAGTCTCTTTATCCTCTTCAATCAATATCTTCTTATGATCATGGGAGGAGGATTGAGATCCGATACACGATGTTCGCTTGGACGTAGACTTTGAAGAGGCTGTCTTCAGGACCTGAGTCTTCCCTTTTGAGGGAGGCCCTTCGAGATGGAGTTCGAAGCTAGTGAGAGACCCCATAAGTTCCTCAACGGTCATTGTTTCCACATCTCAGTATTCCTCAATTGAGGTGACCTTAGAGGCAAATCTCTTAGGCAGGGATCTTAGGATTTTTCCACAAATCCTACCTTGAGGGACAGTTTCACCTATATAAAACATAGAGTTGCCAATGTCACTTAGACGTGCGTAGAACTCTTGGATAGTTTCGCTTTCCTCCATTTTGATATTTTCAAATTGGGTGCGGAGGAGTTGAAGTTTAGATTTTTTCAATATACTCGTGCCTTCGTGAGCGGCTTCTAGAATTTTTCATGCTTGCTTAGCCGACTGACACGTGCATATCCGTTGATACTCATCATCGGAAATGGCACTCGTAATGGCATTTAGAGCCTTGTAATTGTTGCTACTGTCTATTTTGTCCTGTTCTGTCCATTTTCTTAATGGTCTCGGAACAGAGGTAGTGACACCATCTACCTCGATGATGTCAACGGGAGGTTCCCAACCTTTCTCAATCATGTCCCACACATCCCTACTTAGTGAGTCGATGTATATCATCATTTTATTCTTCCAGAAAACATACTTAATGCCTTCGAACATGGGTGGACGAGCCGAGGACCATTTATCGACTCTAGACATGACGCAAGGTCACGGATCACTCAGGGTGGTTAGACCTTTCTAGAGTAACCTGCTCTGATACCAATTGAAATTATCAACTTTGACAATGTAGAGACCTAGAGGGGGGTGAATAGGACTATTTAACAATTCTTCTGAATGTGAACATTAGGGTGTGAATGAATTTTTAATGAGTTTGTTAATCAGAGTGCATTCACCAAATCATTCATGAAACAAGATATTTATGCAAGTTATGATCAGTCATGATGTGCATCGAGATTGGCATAAAGTAAGGAATTCTGAGGCAAAATATGAGACACACGATTTATAGTGGTTCAGCACCTGTGCCTACATCCATTCCCAAGAGAACCCAAATTGATGGTTCTTTGGTGTCCACTAAAACTGAGGTTTTTGGTTCACCTTAAACCGCACATAGAATTTTTCGGGTTAATTCCGCAACCCTAAGATTGAGTGGACCACATCCACTCAAAATGCTTGAGTTTTATACTTCAGAAACTCAGTAACCTTTGTCACTCAACTTGAGTCCGCAACTCAATCAAGTGCTTGATTTTGAAGAAGAAATCAAGTAAACTATTACAAGAGTATTTTTAAATTTAAAGTACAAACAATCAAACTCACAATTATGACGATTGAAGTGAGTTTGTTATTCTTCAGTTCTTCATTACTCCCTTCAACAATGGCTCCTTGCCTAGCTCGATGTTAAAATGTAACTCTTGAAGGATGGAGTAAGTAGAGCTTGATCAACTCAGATGACGTAGTTTGATATGCATGATTTCGACTACCCTTCATGACTCTTCTTACTTCGTTAAGCCTTTTGAAGTATGCTTATTAGCTTGGGCTGAATTTCGAAGATGTTGATCAATCTAAAGAGAAGCCTAGAGCTTTTCTTTTATGGGAACAGTTCTTAACGACTTTCTGTCGGTGGAACCTGAATCCTAACGGTGGCACCGACCTAACATAACGGTCGAAAATCTTACCGTTTAGCATTTTCAGTAGCTCTATCGGTGGAACCTCCAAGAGTCATCGGTGGGACCGATGAGTATTGTTATGGTGGAACCGCCATAAGTATGCTTCTGCCACCGAACGATAATTCCTTAATTTGTTCTGACGGTGGATGGCGGTGGGACCGATAGAATGTTCTTCGGTGGAACCGATGCCTAGTCTATCGGTGGGACCGACAGGATTGTTCTTCTGCCACCGATAGAAGGTATCCCATGTTAATTGATCGGTGGATAACGGTGGGACCATCAAGATGTTCATCTGTGGGACCGATGAATATTATATCGGTGGAATCGACAGGTTAGAGCTTCTGCCACCGATTGAAGATATCCCAAAATGTTCAGTCGGTAGCTGGCGATGGGTCCTTTACTCCTGCCGATAGCTTTTGATCCCCTTGAGATATACCTGTTCTGATGCTCCATGGGTGAAGATGTCCCTTGACCTTGATTGGTTTTGATATATTATGGATTTGTCGTTAAGTAATGCATACACAATAATGTATCTAGTAGTTACATCATGACATCACACGACTACCCTTGGAATTGACAAAACATGGTACTCACAGAGTGTCTCCAAACACTCAATTATACACATAATTTTTGGATATTTATCTTTATTTTTGTACCTATTTCTCTATATTAAGGTAATAATCATGATAAGCCTCAAAACACCATGTTGCATGTTAATTAGGCTTAATTATATATAAATAAATTCATTTATTAGATAAGTATAATTACGTGTGTTTCTTGTGCCGGAAATCAACATTTTGGAATAAAAATCTCAAGACAAAAGCATTTGGGCCCACTTTAGAATGTCCTAATCCTTTGGATTGCCCTAATCCTTAACTCATATTCTCCTCTTTTGTCTTTTTGTGCAAAGCAAAGTGGAGGCTACTTTTAGACTCCTCTACACACATTTTTCTCTATAAATAGAGCCTCCATCTCTTGAGAAAGGGTCCCATCTTTGTTCTCTTATCCAAGACTCCTTTAATCTAAGGCTCTTAGCCTATTCTCTTATTTTTTATATTTTCATTTTCTAGTTATTTTCTTTTGGCTAAATAGTCTTGTAAGAAGTAGAAGAAGAAGAAGTTGTAAGTTTCTCTATGAAATGAAGAAAAGTTATTTCATTTCTTATCTTTCCTCTCTTGCAATGAAATTAGGCTAAGTTCCCCTCCATTGGAGAGTGGAAAAGCCTAGAGCAAGTTCTTGTGTTATTTCTAATTTCATGCCTTTCTTTTATTTAAAATGCTTATGAGTTCTCTTTAAGTTTCTTACACCTTTTATTCTTAGTATAGATACTTTATGCTTAGATTAGATCAAGATAAAGTATGCTTAAACTAGATAATTGGTAGTAAGAAGTTTTCAAAGAATTCTACTTTGTTAATGTTCCCTTATTTCATTTCATTTACAAAACTTTTCGATCTAAGGAGCTAACACCAAGCCCTTACGATTGAGTTATAAAAATGCTAGAAACTAGGAATTGCTCATCAACATATTCTAGGTAGATCCACCTCCAATGGTGCTTTAATTTCATAAGTTTACTTGCTTTTAATTTCATTTACTTTAGTTTATTTTCTAGCAATTTTACATCTTCTTATAAGTTCAAAAATACAAAGAAAAATAGTTTAAATTCCTTTTAGTTAATTTGAATTTTATCTTCTTAGCTTAACTTTATTCCTCTTTTCTCTTGGGTTCGATCCCCTACTTGTCCCACAAGTAAGGTAAAAGTAAGATTATTATTAACTCTGGTGAGAGGAACAACGATAGTCTCATCAGAATTTTAGTACCGCTGCCGGGGAAAGGTAAAGGTATTAGTGGTAAGTTTTGATATAAAATTCATTTATTTCATTTTTATTTTATTTTATTTTTTTCTTTTGATTTCTTTCTATAAATTCAAGTGTTCTTGAGGTTTTAAGAAAGAAGGAAGAAGAAAAAACATTGAAAAAAAAATGTCAATCCCGTTTTCTTTTTCACCCTAGACAACAGAACTTAAACTGACTGTAACTTTCTGCTCCGATCTCCGATTATCTATTATAATATATCGATTTGGGGTAGAACAAAATTTTTTATAAAATGTGACAAAGTCAGCAAGATTGTGGTAAGTCAGATTTTGTTTTTGAGTCCGTTTATTATCATTTCTGCTAACATTTCTATTTTGCTTCTTGTAGGTGAACATTTTTTTTTCTTCTTTTCTTTCAATTTCCTTAAATCTTTAGTTAGGTTTATTTTTCTGTTTTAGAAACACTTGTATAAGATTCTTTGTAATTTTTTTAATTATCCAAGAAGGCTTGGATTGTAATAGACTAAGGATGACGGGTGGACAATACCGTCACGGTTCCTTAGGTTCGCACACCAAAATTGGAGTTGGTGGCCTAAGTCGACTCAAACCGTCTTCACCCCATCTAGCACAAGAGGTAATCTCGAAACACCCACGCCTCTCTTTGCTAGTGGGTTACTCCTTGCCTTTGTATGTTATTTTTCCAATTTGCACACACTTGGAATAGTTAATTAAGTAGTAAAGAGCACCCCTCTCCTAGGGATGGCATGATAAGATAAGGATTGGAAGTCATTACCAATTCCTTGCTCTAATTAGGATAATCAACTCACAAGTCATCCAATCAAATTAATTAAAATCAATTAGACTTGACTATAGGGCCCACGAGCTTAATAGGAGAAATTTCGGTTCAAGTTGTGCCAATTGCGCTTCTTGGTCATCTTTTGTATCTAGTAAGATCTTGCCCTTTGAGGAGATAGACTCAGTCTATTCAAGAAAGGAAGGTGATTTAAGAGTGTCCTTGCTTATATGCATTGTGCGCCACCTCCAATCTGGAGATCTGAATGATTCAAACTTGACTTCATAGAATCGAGTTGGAAGGCTAGTTGCGTTATTTCTAACCAGTTGGGAGCTGTCTAGCTTTAGGCAACCTATCTAGGTCCAGTCATTCTTTTCGTTATTGTTTGATCGACTGTGTGATTTGCATTATCATGGAGTTTAGGAGAGAATCTTGGATCCCATGCGTTTTATGTGATAATTATGATCATCCTCCCGAGTGTTGTCCGAGTCTACCCATGTTTCGTGCTACGTAAGCCAATATGCATCATTTTCAAAATTCTTATTGGATGCCGACACCTAGTTCGTTCAACCAATCATACCACATAGATAATTGGTTTCCCTCGAATACCTTACCGTGTCAGAACGAGTTCACTCAAGGTAGTCATTTTTGTAACTATGAAGATTTTTATATGCACGACACCTCGATGATGAATTCAAGCATAATTCCCCAACAATCCTATGATTCTCAACATTTCTCTGAATATAGAGCTGTAGAGCCAGAGTCAACATTCAATGACTCATTTTTTTCCTCTCCTCCAACTTAATCATTAGAGTCCTTGATGACTGAGTTGTTAAATCAACAACAACAGGACATAGGTCAAGCCTTAGCCAACATAGGAACTCAATTGAGTCACCTAGCGCTATCTTTAGAAGAAGGAAATTTTGATAAATTCGAAAATGAGGATATCTCCATCCCAGAAAATCCACCATTCTTTCAAAATAACCTTAGTGACCAGTTCTACTCTTTTGAAGATTTCGATAATTTTCCATCAATAATTGATAATCCCATCTCAATTGAAGTTCAAATTCAAACCAATGAGGTTACAATTCCAACCGAAGCAATGATGGAAGTCTAACTAGGTCAGCTTATTGTGCCCTTAGAAGAAAGAAAGAATGGTCAATTTCCAAATGAGATATCCTTGAGAGCCAACCAATGTTTCAAATTTCCAATGAGTTAACCAATTGTATAAATTTGGCTAAGGAAACTGATCCACCATCAGAGGAAACTATTGTTCAGGAAGAACCAAGGATGAACTCTAAATTATTAGTCATACCAATTTCGATCATTATCGATCCAACCTCGTATCCCTTCCAGCCTATCATTTCACGAGATTGTACAGACCCTGCCTGTCTTACAACTTTCATTCTCTTAGGGAATATGATGACTGAAAACTATTTCAAAAAGATGATGATGCTAAGAATTGAGGATAAACGAGAGATGTTGATCATTTTAAAAAATTATTTCAATGTCCTAATGATGGTAAAAATCTGTCTGTCTATCATTTGGGGTGGGAAGTCAATTGTCGTATCCGTAAAATTAAATGCTAGAAAAATACCTTGGCTTCTAATCTTTTGATAGGCCCGGCTGAAGACGTTAAATTTAGCGATGCTTGGGAAGCAACCCATGAGTTTTTGTTTCAATAAGTAGTATAGTTAGGAAACAAACTTTCTTAAAAAAAAAAAAATAAATAAATAAAAAAAGACAGTCAATCCTTCAAGGAAATATTGGTCTTTGAGATTGAATGATTCACTATAGGCCTATAGGATTGCATTCAAGACACCCATAGGGATGTCTCCCTACCGGTTAGTTTTTGGCAAGGCCTGCCATCTCCCTATAGAATTAGAACATCGTGTATATTGGGCGATCAAGCGCCTCAACTTTGATTTTGATAAAGTCGGTGAGAAACGAAAGTTATAACTAGACAAGTTAGAAGAGATTAAAAAATGACTCGTATGATTGTACCAAAAGGTAAAGAGATTGTACCAAAAGGTACAAAGAGCGTACCAAATTCTTTCATGATAAACACATTCTTAAGAGGAATTTCATTCCTAATTAAAGAGTTTTGTTGTATGATAACAGACTCCACCTTTTTCCAGGAAAACATAAGTCTCGATGGACTGGCCCATATATTATCCAAACAGTCTACCCTCATGGTGCTGTTGAAGTCCTTAATCCTAAGGATGGATCCACTTTCAAAGTGAATGGCCAACGTCTCAAACCTTTTCTCAATTATGTTCCGCATGAGGAAGTTCTTCTCCTCGATGACCCCTTCTATCAAAATTAACTTTATTTTCGTCTGGTTAAAGACGTTAAACTTAGTGCTTCTGGGAGGCAACCCACACGTTTCAGGGGACATTGTGTTAAATATCAACAGGACTGTAAGGTCTTTCTTAGGTGCTATCTGTAGACACCCCAATTTGCACGAACCCATTAGAAAAATCTGAATTTCCTCGAATTGATTTCGATTTAGAACTCGAGCCTCTTAACGGGCCCCCATTGCCACTTGGTAACATTAGTCATGCATACATGCATACATGCATCATCTCATATTATTTTTGTATACTCATACCTTGTCCCTAATCCAAGTCAATTCTACTTACTTCCATGATCCGATCTCAACCTATATCCATTATCCAACCTAAGCCAAGTCCATATTCTAAGCCCAAACCCAAGTCCATATCCTAAACCCAAAACCAAGTCCATTATAAGCCCAACACCAAGCCCATTCTAAGTCCATTCTCTCACACATCCCAAAAGATGACACATGTTGATCTCTCATGAGCCCTCAATACCCAATGCATTATCTAATTGGAGAGTCAACTCTTCCTTGTGAAAATCCAAGAATGCCCTTTCCAAAAAGGTTAGTCAAATCAAAAAGATACTTTGATCTTTGGTAATAATCCATAAAGTTGAGAGAACTTCCAATCATACCCTCAAAATGTGAGAATCTTCAAGTACATACATGAAGTTCTCCCATTAGTCCATTTCAAAAATATACATCCACCCTTGCTTTATGAGTTATTTACAAATGAACCAAGATCTACTTTTCACCTACCACTTCACCTTTACACATGTCATTCTCCTACTTACCCTCCCAAAAAGTAATTTGTTCTCCCATTGGTCCATTTCAAAAAATTTCCTTCCACCCTTATTTTTAAGTTATTTACAAATGAACCAAGGTCTACTTTCACCTGCCACTCCACCTTTACACATGTCACTCCCCTATTCATCCTCCCAAAAGTACTTTTATTATCTCATCTCTATTTACCAAAAAACTAAAGATCAAAGAATGCTTTTAGGATTTCTTCACAAATGTCATCTTTACCCTCATACAAATGGAAAATCCAAAAAGAAACAACCTAAACCTTATGTCAATTTTTTTTATTTTTAAGGTTGGACCACTTTATCCCCAAAAGTTCTCCAAAAACTCTATAAATACCATCACTTTTCTAAAAACAACTCATGCTCTCAAGCCCCCATCTATCAACCTAAAACTCTACCAAAATTCCTACTCATTCTCTCATCTTCTAAATTTCAACTCAACCCTCAACCATCTCACTCAATTCTCAAGTCTACTTTTCAAGGTTCAAGTTCATCAAGGGACAAGGTGGGGTTTAACATGTAGATTTTATTTCAAAATTTGCATTCTCTCATCTAACTTTCTCCTTTTCTTTTATTTTTAGAAATCCCTAAGATGTAATATATACCCTCTCCCATCCCCGGTAGATTGGACTAAGGTTCGATCGAAAGGATGGGGGTTGAAGCCCATTTTTACCTTAAAATCATACATCATATTGTACACAATACACACACTCACCTATGCATGGTAATGATGAAGAAATGTGTCATCCTCTTGATGGGGTAAAACACTAAGTTTCTAGTCATGCATACATGCATCAAGGTTATGGCCTCAAGGAAACTCCATCATAGAGTCTCTCTAAAAGCTCAAACCTACATTCATATTCATAAATTTAATGTGACTACATGGGTCATTCTTTTCCATAGAATGCCCTTAATGTCATGTTGAAATCAAAATCCTTTGTCAAAGGGGGACATTTCACTCTAATGCATACACCACCCTTGTCATACATTCTCATGCATTTTAGTATTTATTTTCTTAAAATTTTTACAAAATAAAATGGCCAAGCAAGGTAACCACCTTTGGTGGAGATGATGGGATGCCAACACCTTCCCCATCCTCTAATCGGACCTCCTTACCTAGATCTTAGGTAGACCTTGCCTTTTCCAATAAATGAGAGTTACTACAATGCCATGAAAAAAATAATTTTCAAAAAAATCGATTCGGGTGCCTATTCACACCCATTTTCCAAAAAAGAATGGTGGCAACTCCAAACAATGTAGCATTGAGGTTCATGGTGAACATTTCATGTCTACTCTATCTAACCCGCTTCATTTCATTTTGTCAATTTCAATTTTACCTTTGCATGTATATATTGAAATATTGAAGACAATATAATGTTTAAGTTTGGGGGTGTATGGGTTGGATTTCCACTTATTATTTTCTTCTTTTATTTCAAAAAAATAAATAAATTAGTTGGTGACTTTGTTGTATTTTACTCAAAATCGTAGCTTGTATCTTTAAGCACTTGGTCAAAAATATTTAATCAATCTTTCATTGGAAGCTATGATCTGGAGTCCCCATCTATTTTTCTCTTAGGCAAAAGTTAGAGTAAAGTTATCTTTTGATTTATAATCATTTCTAATAAGGTTACCAAGAGTCTAGATTATATTAAGAGAGCTTGTTACCTTCTTTCTACCTAGAGTTTAAGGAAAAACTGGGTTTAATGAACTTTGACTTCCTTGTTCAATTGGTTGGCTGATTAGAAGAAAAACAAACTGGGTTGTATACACCTTATAAGCAACCATTGAATTAGATTGGGTACTTTGAAAAGGACTGCCTACTTTTCTTAGAAAATGAGTGAAGAAGTAATAGAAACAAAAAAAAGAAACCTTTCAAAAAAAAAAAAAAAGTAAAGATCCAAAAGTTTAAGTAAGTTTTAGTAGGGTGAAAGCCATCAAGCGTAAAAATGTGAGTATACTGGAATATCACAGATAAAGCCCCTTAGAGGTATTAAAGTGAATATCCACACTTCTCACTACCCCAGACAGGATGCTAAGTTTAGAATTAAACCCTAAGTTACTCCAGCTATTCTTGAGTAGTTAGAAGGTTGAAACTCATTTTAGGAAATTGAATCTCTTAAATTTCTGAGTTAGAATCACTATTGCTCAAAGGTCAATTTAAGTATAAGTTTTGTCGTAAAGAAATAAGGGTTGGGACTCTATACCAAACAGTACTTCCAATTGATTGACAAAACTAAAAAAAAGACTTATGCTTTTCAATATAAGTTTTGATTTTGACTATTTTTACTTCAAAATTATTTTCAAATTTTATGGGTATATTTTCTGCAAACCCTCACAAGTCAAACTTGTCCACTAGGGGTAACCTAGCGGTTCAAGGGCTTGTTGTATTCGCTAAATGCAATCGAGGTGCCTGCGAAAGTGGTAATTTTATTTTCTACGGACTAGAAAAAGGTAAGTTTGGGGGTGTGATGAGTGTCTCCAAACACTCAATTATACACACATTTTTCGGATATTTATCTTGATTTTTGTACCTATTTCTCTATATTAAGGTAATAATCATGATAAGCCTTAAAACACCATGTTACATGTTAATTAGGCTTAATTATATATAAATAAATTCATTTACTAGATAAGTATAATTACGTGTGTTTCTTGTGCAGGAAATCAATAATTTAGAATCAAAATCTCAAGACAAAAGCATTTGGGCCCACTTTGGAATGCCCTAATCCTTTGGAAATGCCCTAATCCTTAACTCATATTATCCTCTTTTGTCATTTTGTGCAAAGAAAAAGTGGAGGCTAGTTTTAGACTCTTCTATACACATTTTTCTTTATAAATAGAGCATTCATCTCTAAAGAAAGGGTCTCATCTTGGTTCTCTTATCCAAGACTCCTTTAATCTAAGGCTCTTAGCCTATTCTCTTATTTTTGTATTTTTTTTTTCTAGTTATTTTCTTTTGGCTAAATAGTCTTGTAAGAAGTAGAAGAAGAAGAAGAAGAAGTTGTAAGTTTCTCCATGAAATGAAGAAAAGTTATTTCATCTCTTATCTTCCCTCTCTTGCAATGACATTAAGCTAAGTTCCCCTCCATTGGAGAGTAAAAAAGCCTAGAGCAAGTTTTTGTGTTATTTCTAATTTCATGCATTTCTTTAATTTAAAATGCTTATGAGTTCTCTTTAAGTTTCTTGCACCTTTTATTCTTAATATAGATACTTTATACTTAGATTAGATCAAGATAAAGTATGCTTAAACTAGATAATTGGTAGTAGGAAGTTTTCAAAGAATTCTACTTTGTTTATGTTCCCTTATTTCATTTCATTTACAAAACTTTCCGATCTAAGGAGCTAAACACCAAGCCCTTACGATTGAGTTATAAAAAGGCTAGAAACTAGGAATTGCTCATAAACATGTTCTAGGTAGATCCACCTCCAACGGTGTTTTAATTTCATAAGTTTACTTACTTTTAATTTCATTTACTTTAGTTTATTTTCTAGCAATTTTACATCTTCTTATAAGTTCAAAAATACAAAGAAAAATAGTTTTAATTCATTTTAGTTTATTTGAATTTTATCTTCTTAGCTTAATTTTATTCCTCCTTTCTCTTGGGTTCGATCCCCTACTTGTCCCACAAGTAAGGTAAAATTAAGATTATTATTAACTCCGGTGAGAAGAACAACGATGGTCTCATCAGTTATGACCTAGGAGAAAATACCTATTTCCAATAAAGTTTTGGAAAGTATGATTTCTAATTATAATGTTAGAAATTGGAATTATATTCAATACTGGTTCTTTTAGATCATATAATTCTACTGAAAGTTTGCATACTTGCTAGAGTTGTTCTTCCCACTATTCATTATTCTAGTATAATATTTGGAATGGACTAAACAACCAACCTTTCTCCTATCACTTTCCATTTTCTATGTTATCATCCCATCCTCATCTTTAACCTCACCATTTTACTAGCAATTTGATATTTATTATAATTTGGAACTACGAAGCTTCTGAAAGTGGACGGAGTAGAAACTACTCAACTAATAGTAAGGGGGTGAAGGAATAAAACTTTCGAAACTAGAATGAAAAGGTGCAAGCTTATAATAAAAAAGTAAAAAAATAAAAATAAAAAGCTAACCGTGAACCAACTAGACTGCATTTTGATAATTGATAGGTATGTTTTAGGGGTAAGGATGGTTGTAAAACATGAAAAGACGAGTGCAATTTATAAGACTAGTAATGTGACTATATAGCAAGTGAAGGTATGGGTAAAACTAATACTATATATGGTTGAGTTAAGGAACTGGTGGAATTTGAAAAAGATATGGTACAATTTTGAAAGAGCATTGTGGTATATAAAGAAAAGAGATTTAGTAGAGTATAAGTTAGAAGGTGGGTCGATGTAAAATGTGAGAAAAAATAATTTTTTGACAATATTGCATTAATGATGACTTAATGGAATTGTGAAAAAATAGATGTAGGATTTTCCCCTCAAGTAAGATTTTAAATTATAAAGGTTATGACAGAGATTTTGAGAAATATCACAATAGGTAGAAAATATAATATTAAATTGAATATAAATATAGTGGTGTGTTTGGCGGTAAGACTATGCATTGAGGAGTAATATTCATAGTAATTATGAGTAAAACATAATAGACGATGTAATTGGTGAGAGAAGTAAAGATAAATAATAGAGAAGATGTGAAATGATTGTTGTTGATAGATATTGGTGGAAAAGTGATGCATGGTAAATTGATTGTTATCTTAGGATTATATAAATAATGGAGTTGGAGTATGAATTTGAATTAAGTAGTAATTAATGAATGTGTTGGGTTGACGAAATTTGGGTGACATAAGGTTATGAGTTATAAATGAGATTGGCTTGGGACTAAGAATAGAAGAAAGTTATACATGCCGTGTTAGTCGATAGCATAAAGCTTGATAAGGTATGATTTTAATTTCGAGGACGAATTTTTTATTAAGGGATGGAGAATGTAAAACCTGAGTTTTCAACTCATATCTCGAGGAAAATAAATAGTGGAATTTTGAGAAAATCTTGAAAATGGGACTTAGGGGTAAAATTTTAAGATATTTCTGATCATTTTTAATGGAATCTGATCTTACCATTGGATTCAAAATGATCGAAAACATATTTTAGCCTGTAAGCACGCTCAAATGCGAGTCCGAATATAGAAGTTGTAAAATCCTCGATTACCGAGTCGGGCCAGTTTAAAATAGTAACTTTTTGCTAGAGTAAGAATTATTAAGATTTGATTATGTCATTGGATTCATAACAAAAAATTATTGAACATTTACTATTTATTTATCATTTTTAGAGTACAAAAAGTCAAATTATCGTCAAAAACGAAAATGACATCAATTTTAGGGGTCACCTCAGGCTAAAAATGTAAATTTTATTAGAGACAAAATTTGTAGAAATTGATCATACCATTAGATCCAGTAACAATCTATAGTAGTCGAACGTTCTGACATATCGAAAAGAGACCCATTGCTTACGGTCACGTCAAACGGCCAGTCTAAGCCGAATAAATGGTCAACCAAACGTGATAAATGCAACGACCTGCCACAAAATCAGGAACTAAAAGTCAAAGAAAATTTGTAACATCATGTCCCAACTGGAAGCGATCTAGTCGTGAATCCCAACTCTCTAATTCCAATACTCCACCATAGTGTATTATGTATTTGTTGCCTTACTTTGATATATAAAATGAAATGCATGTTTAATGTTTCCATTTGATCAATTAGATTTGTACATAAAGAAAATGTTATAGTGAGTACTGTTGATTGATGTAATATCGGTTTTAAAATGTTTAGTTGCTCATCCCTGGCTCTATGTACCAGTTAATCGTAGTTTATTTTGTAAAATTTGATATTGTTAAAATGATTTAGTATGCTTATTCGTTCATGATAGGAGGGATTATTGGCAGAAATTGTTTGTTTCCCTACTGGATAACCATTGTTACTCACCCTTTCCTTCTCTATTTTTTTAATTTTAGATTCAGAGTTTGGCGAGACAGGTATAGAGCACGAATGAGGATCATCTGGTTGGTCAGATAGACAACCAGAGTCCGTCATCTGGTAAGTACTAGGGCTATACCCCCTAGTGGTGTCAATTCCTCCAGGTAGTCTTATGGATTCTATCTTGAGTATTAGGACTTCTGTTAGAGTGAGGAATTTTGTATAATCCTGTATTCTGGTTATTCTTCCGCACTCTGATATTTCGTACGTTATTAGACGTATATAGGCTTCCGCTAGTATTATATTTTGTATATATATGCAGGAATGTATGTTGTTTATCAGGTGCAGGTTGAACGCCTTGGAATGCTAACATAAACAAAGGAGACCATGCCGAAATTTCGAGGTGCCCACCTAGTATCTCGAGTTTAACATGAAGATTTGTGTTAGTGCTTGGCGGGACGCGCACACCCATAATATTATCTGAATGAATTAACACCACTAAGGGGGTATAGCCCTAGTACTCACCAAGTAACCGACTCTGGTCATCTATCTAACCTACCAGATAGTCCTCACTCATGTTTTATACCTGTCTCGCCAAGCTCCGGATCTAAAACTAAAAAATGAAAATAAAGAGTGAGTAACAATGCTTACCCAATAGGGAAGTAAATAATTTATGCCAATAACATCTCCTAAGACGAACGAATAAACATATTGATTCATTTTAACATGAAAAGTTTTATAGAGTGAAACTATGATTAACTGGTACATATAGTTAGGGATGAGCAACTAAACATTTTAAAACTCACATTATATCATCATAGTGCTCACTATAACAGTTTATTTTATATAAATCTAATTGACCAAATGGAAACATTAAACATGCATTTCATTTTATATATCAAAATAAGGTAATAAATATATAATACATAATGTTGGAGTAATGGAATTAAAGAGTTGAGATTCATGACTGGATTGCTTCCAGTCGGGAGATAATGTTTCATAATAAAGTATTAGCTCCTGATTTGTGGCTGGTCACTATTTACCATACTTGCGGGACCATTTATCTGGCTTAGGTTAGCCGTTTGACGTAACCGTAAGCAATGGATCTCTTTTCGATATGTCAAAATGTTTGACTACTATACATTGTTAGTGATCACTGACTAATCATCTTCGTCTATACCTATCAGGCATGCATGTGATTCTCAACTATACAACCCTATTCATATACACCACCTTTATATTATAAGTTCACTGGTAAAGATAGAGAGGAATAAACCCGTATTGCAATTGTGATTCTACTCTCATACGCATCTTATACCAGTATGAGTTTGGTTGTCCCGACTAACGTACATCCTATGATGATAAATCACTCCAAATGATGAATTCAAGCATAATTCCCCAACAATCCTACGATTCTCAACATTTCTCTGAATATAGAGCTGTAGAGCCAGAGTCAACATTCAATGACTCAATTTGTTTCCTCTCCTCCTCCAACTTAATCATTAGAGTCCTTGATGACTGAGTTGTTAAATCAACAACAACAGGACATAGGTCAAGCCTTAGCCAACATAGGAACTCAATTGAGTCACCTAGCGCTATCTTTAGAAGAAGGAAATTTGATAAATTCGAAAATGAGGATATCTCCATCCTAGAAAATCCACCATTATTTCAAAATAACCTTAGTGACCAGTTCTACTCTTTTGAAGATTTCGATAATTTTTCATCAGTAATTGATAATCCCATCTCAATTGAAGTTCAAATTCAAACCAATGAGGTTACAATTCCAACCGAAGCAACGATGGAAGTCTAACTAGGTCAGCTTATTGTGCCCTTAGAAGAAAGAAAGAATGGTCAATTTCCAAATGAGATACCCTTGAGAGCCAATCAATGTTTCAAATTTCCAATGAGTTAACCAATTGTATAAATTTGACTAAGGAAACTGATCCACCATCAGAGGAAACTATTGTTCAGGAAGAACCAAGGATGAGCTCTAAATTATTAGTCATACCAATTTCGATCATTATCGATCCAACCTCGTATCCCTTCCAGCTTATCATTTCACGAGATTGTATAGACCCTGCCTGTCTTACAACTTTCATTCTCTTAGAGAATATGATGACTGAAAACTATTTCAAAAAGATGATGATGCTAAGAATTGAGGATAAACGAGAGATGTTGATCATTTTAAAAAATTATTTCAATGTCCTAACGATGGTAAAAATCTGTCTGTCTATCATTTGGGGTGGGAAGTCAATTGTCGTATCCGTAAAATTAAATGCTAGAAAAATACCTTGGCTTCTAATCTTTTGATAGGCCCGGCTGAAGACGTTAAATTTAGCGATGCTTGGGAAGCAACCCATGAGTTTTTGTTTCAATAAGTAGTATAGTTAGGAAACAAACTTTCTTAAAAAAAAAAAATAAATAAATAAAAAAAGACAGTCAATCATTCAAGGAAATATTGGTCTTTGAGATTGAATGATTCACTATAGGCCTATAGGATTGCATTCAAGACACCCATAGGGATGTCTCCCTACCGGTTAGTTTTTGGCAAGGCCTGCCATCTCCCTATAGAATTAGAACATCGTGTATATTGGGCGATCAAGCGCCTCAACTTTGATTTTGATAAAGTCGGTAAGAAACGAAAGTTATAACTATACAAGTTAGAAGAGATTAAAAAATGACTCGTATGATTGTACCAAAAGGTACAAAGATTGTACCAAAAGGTACAAGGAGCGTACCAAATTCTTTCATGATAAACACATTCTTAGGAGGAATTTCATTCCTAATCAAAGAGTTTTGTTGTATGATAACAGACTCCACCTTTTTTTAGGAAAACATAAGTCTCGATGGACTTGCCCATATATTATCCAAACAGTCTACCCTTATGGTGCTGTTGAAGTCCTTAATCCTAAGGATGATCCACTATCAAAGTGAATGGCCAACGTCTCAAACCTTTTCTCAATATGTTCCACATGAGGAAGTTCTTCTCCTCGATGACCCCTTCTATCAAAATTAACTTTATTTTCGTCTGGTTAAAGACGTTAAACTTAGTGCTTCTGGGAGGCAACCCACACGTTTCAGGGGACATTGTGTTAAATATCAACAGGACTGTAAGGTCTTTCTCAGGTGCTATCTGTAGACACCCCAATTTGCACGAACCCATTAGAAAAATCTGAATTTCCTCGAATTGATTTCGATTTAGAACTCGAGCCTCTTAACGGGCCCCCATTGCCACTTGGTAACATTAGTCATGCATACATGCATACATGCATCATCTCATATTATTTTTGTATACCCATACCTTGTCCCTAATCCAAGTCAATTCTACTTACTTCCATGATCCGATCTGAACCTATATCCATTATCCAACCTAACCCAAGTCCATATTCTAAGCCCAAACCCAAGTCCATATCCTAAACCCAAAACCAAGTCCATTATAAGCCCAACACCAAGCCCATTCTAAGTCCATTCTCTCACACCTCCCAAAAGATGACACATGTTGATCTCTCATGAGCCCTCAATACCCAATGCATTATCTAATTGGAGAGTCAACTCTTCCTTGTGAAAATCCAAGAATGCCCTTTCCAAAAAGGTTAGTCAAATCAAAAAGATACTTTGATCTTTGGTAATAATCCATAAAGTTGAGAGAACTTCCAATCATACCCTCAAAATGTGAGAATCTTCAAGTACATACATGAAGTTCTCCCATTAGTCCATTTCAAAAATATACATCCACCCTTGCTTTATGAGTTATTTACAAATGAACCAAGATCTACTTTTCACCTACCACTTCACCTTTACACATGTCATTCTCCTACTTACCCTCCCAAAAAGTAATTTGTTCTCCCATTGGTCCATTTCAAAAAATTTCCTTCCACCCTTGCTTTATAAGTTATTTACAAATAAACCAAGGTCTACTTTCACCTGCCACTCCACCTTTACACATGTCACTCCCCTATTCATCCTCCCAAAAGTACTTTTATTATCTCATCTCTATTTACCAAAAAACCAAAGATCAAAGAATACTTTTAGGATTTCTTCACAAATGTCATCTTTACCCTCATACAAATGGGAAAATCCAAAAAGAAACAACCTAAACCTTATGTCATTTTTTTTATTTTAAGGTTGGACCACTTTATCCCCAAAAGTTCTCTCAAAAACTCTATAAATACCATCACTTTTCTAAAAACAACTCATGCTCTCAAGCCCCCATCTATCAACCTAAAACTCTACCAAAATTCCTACTCATTTTCTCATCTTCTAAATTTCAACTCAACCCTCAACCATGTCACTCAATTCTCAAGTCTACTTTTCAAGGTTCAAGTTCATCAAGGGATAAGGTGGGGTTTAACATGTAGATTTTATTTCAAAATTTGCATTCTCTCATCTAACCTTTCTCCTTTTCTTTTATTTTTAGAAATCCCTAAGATGTAATATATACCCTCTCCCATCCCCGGTAGATTGGACTAAGGTTCGATCGAAAGGATGGGGGTTGAAGCCCATTTTTACCTTAAAATCATACATCATATTGTACACAATGCACACACTCACCTATGCATGGTAATGATGAAGAAATGTGTCACCCTCTTGATGGGGTAAAACACTAAGTTTCTAGTCATGCATACATGTATCAAGGTTATGGTCTCAAGGAAATTCCATCATAGAGTCTCTCTAAAAGCTTAAACCTACATTCATATTCATAAATTTAATGTGACTAAATGGGTCATTCTTTTCCATAGAATGCCCTTAATGTCATGTTGAAATCAAAATCCTTTGTCAAAGGGGGACATTTCACTCTAATGCATACACCACCCTTGTCATACATTCTCATGCATTTTAGTATTTATTTTCTTAAAATTTTTACAAAATAAAATGGCCAAGCAAGGTAACCATCTTTGGTGGAGATGATGGGATGCCAACACCTTCCCCATCCTCTAATCGGACCTCCTTACCTAGTCTTAGGTAGACCTTGCCTTTTCCAATAAATGAGAGTTACTACAATGCCATGAAAAAAATAATTTTCAAAAAAATCGATTCGGGTGCCTATTCACACCCATTTTCCAAAAAGAATGGTGGCAACTCCAAACAATGTAGCATTGAGGTTCATGGTGAACATTTCATGTCTACTCTATCTAACCCGCTTCATTTCATTTTGTCAATTTCAATTTTACCTTTGCATGTATATATTGAAATATTGAAGACAATATAATGTTTAAGTTTGGGGTGTATGGGTTGGATTTCCACTTATTATTTTCTCTTCTTTTATTCAAAAAAATAAATAAATTAGTTGGTGACTTTGTTGTATTTTACTCAAAATCGTAGCTTGTATCTTTAAGCACTTGGTCAAAAATGTTTAATCAACCTTTCATTGGAAGCTATGATCTGGAGTCCCCATTTATTTTTCTCTTAGGCAAAAGTTAGAGTAAAGTTATCTTTTGATTTATAATCATTTCTAATAAGGTTACCAAGAGTCTAGATTATATTAAGAGAGCTTGTTACCTTCTTTCTACCTAGAGTTTAAGGAAAAACTGGGTTTAATGAACTTTGACTTCCTTGTTCAATTGGTTGGCTGATTAGAAGAAAAACAGAACTGGGTTGTATACACCTTATAAGCAACCATTGAATTAGATTGGGTACTTTGAAAAGGACTGCCTACTTTTCTTAGAAAATGAGTGAAGAAGTAATAGAAACAAAAAAAAGAAACCTTTCAAAAAAAAAAAAAAAAGTAAAGATCCAAAAGTTTAAGTAAGTTTTAGTAGGGTGAAAGCCATCAAGCGTAAAAATGTGAGTATACTGGAATATCACAGATAAAGCCCCTTAGAGGTATTAAAGTGAATATCCACACTTCTCACTACCCCAGACAGGATGCTAAGTTTAGAATTAAACCCTAAGTTACTCCAGCTATTCTTGAGTAGTTAGAAGGTTGAAACTCATTTTAGGAAATTGAATCTCTTAAATTTCTGAGTTAGAATCATTATTGCTCAAAGGTCAATTTAAGTATAAGTTTTGTTGTAGAGAAATAAGGGTTGGGACTCTATACCAAACAGTACTTCCAATTGATTGACAAAACTAAAAAAAAGACTTATGCTTTTCAATATAAGTTTTGATTTTGACTATTTTGACTTCAAAATTATTTTCAAATTTTATGGGTATATTTTCTGCAAACCCTCACAAGTCAAACTTGTCCACTAGGGGTAACCTAGCGGTTCAAGGGCTTGCTGTATTCGCTAAATGCAATCGAGGTGCCTGCGAAAGTGGTAATTTTATTTTCTACGGACTAGAAAAAGGTAAGTTTGGGGGTGTGATGAGTGTCTCCAAACACTCAATTATACACACATTTTTCGGATATTTATCTTGATTTTTGTACCTATTTCTCTATATTAAGGTAATAATCATGATAAGCCTTAAAAACACCATGTTACATGTTAATTAGGCTTAATTATATATAAATAAATTCATTTACTAGATAAGTATAATTACGTGTGTTTCTTGTGCAGGAAATCAATAATTTAGAATCAAAATCTCAAGACAAAAGCATTTGGGCCCACTTTGGAATGTCCTAATCCTTAACTCATATTCTCCTCTTTTGTCATTTTGTGCAAAGAAAAAGTGGAGGCTAGTTTTAGACTCTTCTATACACATTTTTCTTTATAAATAGAGCATTCATCTCTAAAGAAAGGGTCCCATCTTGGTTTTCTTATCCAAGACTCCTTTAATCTAAGGCTCTTAGCCTATTCTCTTATTTTTGTATTTTTTTTTCTAGTTATTTTCTTTTAGCTAAATAGTCTTGTAAGAAGTAGAAGAAGAAGAAGAAGAAGTTGTAAGTTTCTCCATGAAATGAAGAAAAGTTATTTCATCTCTTATCTTCCCTCTCTTGCAATGACATTAAGCTAAGTTCCCCTCCATTGGAGAGTAAAAAAGCCTAGAGCAAGTTTTTGTGTTATTTCTAATTTCATGCTTTCTTTAATTTAAAATGCTTATGAGTTCTCTTTAAGTTTCTTGCACCTTTTATTCTTAATATAGATACTTTATACTTAGATTAGATCAAGATAAAGTATGCTTAAACTAGATAATTGGTAGTAGGAAGTTTTCAAAGAATTCTACTTTGTTTATGTTCCCTTATTTCATTTCATTACAAAACTTTCCGATCTAAGGAGCTAACACCAAGCCCTTACGATTGAGTTATAAAAAGGCTAGAAACTAGGAATTGCTCATAAACATGTTCTAGGTAGATCCACCTCCAACGGTGTTTTAATTTCATAAGTTTACTTGCTTTTAATTTCATTTACTTTAGTTTATTTTCTAGCAATTTTACATCTTCTTATAAGTTCAAAAATACAAAGAAAAATAGTTTTAATTCATTTTAGTTTATTTGAATTTTATCTTCTTAGCTTAATTTTATTCCTCCTTTCTCTTGGGTTCGATCCCCTACTTGCCCCACAAGTAAGGTAAAAGTAAGATTATTATTAACTCCGGTGAGAAGAACAACGATAGTCTCATCAGTTATGACCCAGGAGAAAATACTTATTTCCAATAAAGTTTTGGAAAGTATGATTTCTAATTATAATGTTAGAAATTGGAATTATATTCAATACTGGTTCTTTTAGATCATATAATTCTACTGAAAGTTTGCATACTTGCTAGAGTTGTTCTTCCCACTATTCATTATTCTAGTATAATATTTGGAATGGACTAAACAACCAACCTTTCTCCTATCACTTTCCATTTTCTATGTTATCATCCCATCCTCATCTTTAACCTCACCATTTTTCTAGCAATTTGATATTTATTATAATTTGGAACTACGAAGCTTCTGAAAGTGGACGGAGTAGAAACTACTCAACTAATAGTAAGGGGGTGAAGGAATAAAACTAATTCGAAACTAGAATGAAAAGGTGCAAGCTTATAAATAAAAAAATAAAAAAATAAAAATAAAAAGCTAACCGTGAACCAACTAGACTGCATTTTGATAATTGATAGGTATGTTTTAGGGGTAAGGATGGTTGTAAAACATGAGAAGACGAGTGCAATTTATAAGACTAGTAATGTGACTATATAGCAAGTGAAGGTATGGGTAAAACTAATACTATATATGGTTGAGTTAAGGAACTGGTGGAATTTGAAAAAGATATGGTACAATTTTGAAAGAGCATTGTGGTATATAAAGAAAAGAGATTTAGTAGAGTATAAGTTAGGAGGTGGGTCGATGTAAAATGTGAGAAAAAATAATTTTTTGACAATATTGCATTAATGATGACTTAATGGAATTGTGAAAAAATAGATGTAGGATTTTCCCCTCAAGTAAGATTTTAAATTATAAAGGTTATGACAGAGATTTTGAGGAAATATCACAATAAGTAGAAAATATAATATTAAATTGAATATAAATATAGTGGTGTGTTTGCGGTAAGACTATGCATTGAGGAGTAATATTCATAGTAATTATGAGTAAAACATAATAGACGATGTAATTGGTGAGAGAAGTAAAGATAAATAATAGAGAAGATGTGAAATGATTGTTGTTGATAGATATTGGTGGAAAAGTGATGCATGGTAAATTGATTGTTATCTTAGGATTATATAAATAATGGAGTTGGAGTATGAATTTGAATTAGAGTAATTAATTAATGAATGTGTTGGGTTGACGAAATTTGGGTGACATAAGGTTATGAGTTATAAATGAGATTGGCTTGGGACTAAGAATAGAAGATAATTATACATGCCGTGTTAGTCGAATAGCAATAAAGCTTGATAAGGTATGATTTTAATTTCGAGGACGAAATTTTTTATTAAGGGATGGAGAATGTAAAACCCTGAGTTTTCAACTCATATCTCGAGGAAAAATAAATAGTGGAATTTTGAGAAAATCTTGAAAATGGGATTTAGGGGTAAAATTTTAAGATATTTCTGATCATTTTTAATGGAATCTGATCTTACCATTGGATTCAAAATGATCGAAAAACATATTTTAGCCTGTAAGCACGCTCAAATGCGAGTCCGAATATAGAAGTTGTAAAATCCTCGATTATCGAGTCGGGACCAGCTAAAATAGTGACTTTTTGCTAGAGTAAGAATTATTAAGATTTGATTATGTCATTAACGAAAAATTATTGAACATTTACTATTTATTTATCATTTTTAGAGTACAAAAAGTCAAATTATCGTCAAAAACGAAAATGACATCAATTTTAGGGGTCACCTCAGGCTAAAAATGTAAATTTTTATTAGAGACAAAATTTGTAGAAATTGATCATACCATTAGATCCAGTAACAATCTATAGTAGTCGAACGTTCTGACATATCGAAAAGAGACCCATTGCTTACGATCAAGTCAAACGGCCAGTCTAAGCCGGATAAATGGTCAACCAAACGTGATAAATGCAACGACCTGCCACAAAATCAGGAACTAAAAGTCAAAGAAAAATTGTAACATCATGTCCCAACTGGAAGCGATCCAGTCGTGAATCCCAACTCTCTAATTCCAATACTCCACCATAGTGTATTATGTATTTGTTGCCTTACTTTGATATATAAAATGAAATGCATGTTTAATGTTTCCATTTGATCAATTAGATTTATACATAAAGAAAATGTTATAGTGAGTACTGTTGATTGATGTAATGTCAGTTTTAAAATGTTTAGTTGCTCATCCCTGGTTCTATGTACCAGTTAATCGTAGTTTATTTTGTAAAATTTGATATTGTTAAAATGATTTAGTATGCTTATTCGTTCATGATAGGAGGGATTATTGGCAGAAATTGTTTGTTTCCCTACTGGATAACCATTGTTACTCACCCTTTCCTTTTCTATTTTTTTAATTTTAGATTCAGAGTTTGGCGAGACAGGTATAGAGCACGAATGAGGATCATCTGGTTGGTCAGATAGACAACCAGAGTCCGTCATCTGGTAAGTACTAGGGCTATACCCCTAGTGGTGTCAATTCCTCAGGTAGTCTTATGGATTCTGTCTTGAGTATTAGGACTTCTGTTAGAGTGAGGAATTTTGTATAATCCTGTATTCTGGTTATTCTTCCGCACTCTGATATTTCGTACGTTATTAGACGTATATAGGCTTCCGCTAGTATTATATTTTGTATATATATGCAGGAATGTATGTTGTTTATCAGGTGCAGGTTGAACGCCTTGGAATGCTAACATAAACAAAGGAGACCATGCCGAAATTTCGAGGTGCCACCTAGTATCTCGAGTTTTAACATGAGGATTTGTGTTAGTGCTTGGCGGGACGCCACACCCATAATACTATCTGAATGAATTAACACCACTAAGGGGGTATAGCCCTAGTACTCACCAAGTAACCGACTCTGGTCATCTATCTAACCTACCAGATAGTCCTCACTCATGTTTTATACCTGTCTCGCCAAGCTCCGGATCTAAAACTAAAAAATGAAAAATAAAGAGTGAGTAACAATGCTTACCCAATAGGGAAGTAAATAATTTATGCCAATAACATCTCCTAACGAACGAATAAACATATTGATTCATTTTAACATATGAAAAGTTTTATAGATGAAACTATGATTAACTGGTACATATAGTTAGGGATGAGCAACTAAACATTTTAAAACTCACATTATATCATCAATAGTGCTCACTATAACATTTTATTTTTATATAAATCTAATTGACCAAATGGAAACATTAAACATGCATTTCATTTTATATATCAAAATAAGGTAATAAATACATAATACATAATGTTGGAGTAATGGAATTAAATAGTTGAGATTCATGACTGGATTGCTTCCAGTCGGGAGATAATGTTTCATAATAAAGTATTAGCTCCTGATTTTGTGGCTGGTCACTATTTACCATACTTGCGGGACCATTTATCTGGCTCAGGCTAGCCGTTTGACTTAACCGTAAGCAATGGATCTCTTTTCGATATGTCAAAATGTTTAACTACTATACATTGTTAGTGATCACTGACTAATCATCTTCGTTTATACCTATCAGGCATGCATGTGATTCTCAACTATACAACCCTATTCATATACACCACCTTTATATTATAAGTTCACTGGTAAAGATAGAGAGGAATAAACCCGTATTGCAATTGTGATTCTACTCTCATACGCATCTTATACCACGTATGAGTTTGGTTGTCCCTACCGTACATCCTATGATGATAAATCACTCCAAATGATATAACATACTATCCCTTTAAGTATTCACAATCTCTTTAACAGTTTACAAAATAACTACATATATATATATATATGGAAATGTTCACACCAAACATTTTGGCAAAATATTTTTCAAAACATGGGTTAGAAGTTTTGGAATAGGCTGATTTTTGGTGAGGATGATCTTTACGGTGAGGAGATCATCATCACCAAAAATCAGCCCATTCTAAAACTTCTAACCCCATCAAAAATGGTTTACAAAAAATGGACAGTCCACGATTTTTCAACTTGTAAACATGGGGTTAGAAGTTTGGAATGGGCTGATTTTTGGTGAGGATGATCTCCTCACCGTAGAGATCATCCTCACCAAAAATCAGCCCATTCCAAAACTTCTAACCCATGTAGGACAAAAATGGTTGGCTAAAATGTTGGCAAAAATGTTTGGTGCTGAATGGATCCCATATATATATATCATTTCCTTTTTTTGAAAACATATAAGAAATTTTCTTTGAAAATAAATAAGAAATTAACATTATAGAGTTGAGAATGGATATCTAGTTTCTTACCATGCAAATGTGGTCACACGACCTAAAATAAATAACAGAGCAAAAACATAATTTACGCTTCGCGTTACAAAAAGTAAATAAACATGCAACCAATATCATTATCCCTGGATATCCGTTCACCAACCAACACACAACATTATAATGTAAAATATGGACATCACTCCTTGGTAGTATTTCCTACCCGTAGCCACGTGTCAGCTCATGGAGCCTGCCATGTGTAGCACTACTACCACACCGCTATCTCAGTTGATCACAAGCCTAGTTTGGCACATGCACGGGGTGTGACAGCCCATCTTCTCGGTATTTTCACTTTTTATTTTTATCAGTTAAATTGAAAATTTACAAAACTTAAATTGAACGATGTCCAAGCAACACAAAATCCTATTAGCGAAAATAACCTGGTGAAATGTCCTACCCACGTATAATTTGTTATAAAATACAATTAAACACATCAAATATGCATGTCTTGGCGTGAATTTGAAATAATGAAAAGAATTCTATATTTTTGAAACTCATAAAAAAAATTTGTTAAAACCCTAAATGCAGTTTTCAAAATCTACGGTTACCAATAGAAATTGTGAGTCCTCAGCATCTCTTTGTGATAGGATTAAAGTGCGTACACGAAAATCGAGATGATCAATGTGAAAATCAATTTAGATTGAATGTCGAGACGACTAATTTTTGAATCTGGCCTGGTGATTTTGAAGATCTCGATGCTGTCGTTTTTTCTCTCTTCTACAGCGGAAGACAATTCAGCCTCAAAATAGATGAAAAGGAAATAAAAAAAAAATTTGGTGGATTTTGTGGAGGTCGACCCTACGAACGTTTTTCCCTTTTTCATCGGAAGTTGACGACGACCATTCACGGTGTATGTGAGGTTGAAAATTGGAAAAACAAAACCAATTTTAAAAACCTTCGACTGATTTTTGGATGAAAGCAAGAGATGATGAATAGTATTTTTATTTAAAAACATTATTTATTTAAGTGCAGGATAAAATCGGTTTTTTTTATATTGTTTCATTTGACGATAACTTGACTATTCAGACTTCAAAAGTAATGCATGAATACTCTATTTTGTATAATTTTTCATTCCAGATCTAATGGTGTGGTCAATTTATACAAATTATGTCTCTAACAAAAATTTACTTTTTCGGCCCAAGGGGACCCTAAAATTGACGTCATTTTTATTTTTGACGATAATTCGACTTTTTGTATTCGAAAAATGATAAGTAAATAGTCTATTTTTTATAATTTTTCATTATGAACTCAATGGTGAGATCGAATTTTAAAAATTTTTACTTTAGCAAAAATTCATTATTTTAGCCTAGTCCAACTTAAAAATTGAGGATTTTACTACTTTTCTATTCGGATTCACATTTGAGCGTGCTTATAGGCTAAAATATGTTTTTTGACCATTTTGAATCCAATGGTGAGATCAGATTTCATTAAAAATGACTAGAACAAAATCCTAAAATTTTACCCTTAGTCCCATTTCAAAAGTTTCTCAAAATTCTTCTATTTATTTTTTCTCGTAATACGAATCGAAAACTCAAGGTTTTACATTACTCGTTGATTTCACAAATATTTGTTTGATTTGTAGCATTTATTTGATGTAAAACTCTAGTGTGTTCATTGAAGCATCAATTTTGTTTTCGTTTCAGCATGATTTTTTTGCATCTTTATGTGTCATTTGGCTAAGACAATGATTTATTTATTTGATTTTACATCTTTTAAAAGGTTGCCATTTATTTGCAACATAGTGTTCCTATTTTCTAGTGCTTATGTTTATCTTGTTTTATGTACTTAAATCATTCATATTAATTTTTAGTTTCTTATTTTTTTCTAATTGTATTTAACTAATTATTTGTTTCTAAATTCCAATTATTTTCAGCATGCATCATACCCTAGCCTGCATCGTATTGTAGCCTACTTTGTTGATCATTTGTGTAGTGAGTTGCAATACATGATTTCTTATTGCTATTAACATTATAATTATGTGTATATAGACATGAGAATAAACATTAGGAAATAGAAATTGTACCTGGGAATCAGACATATTTAATGGTGTTATACATTCACATAGCACATACGTAATTTTACAACTTTTTATAATGTATTAAATTTAGTGAATGAATGGTGTTCATCAACTTCCTCAATAGCTTGGATTAAAGTGTAAATTTAATCATGCACTTTGTATAGCTTTGTTTATTTGGTGTATTTACTACCATATCCCCTAAATAACCTTTTTGGTTCCATTATTATTATTATTATTATTTTAAATAGTAGGACTATCATAGTTTGGTCCATACCTTGAATAGGCCCTTGATCACAGAATACCAACCATCTCTCTTATGACAAGTCATGTTGGATTGTGTCTAAACTTTTGTTGTAGTTCTTTCTTTTATTTCTAACTATATGATTACTAATTTAACTATTTTAAGGAATTTTTAACATTTAGAATCTCATATGGCTGCTTAGAGAACAACCCTAGTTAGAGGGAATATACAAGTTCAAGGTTCTAAAATAGTGAAAAGGAAGGCCCAACTGTTTTTAGTCCACACATTTTCTAAGTTAATATCTTCTAAATAAATGCAATTCTAATAATGAGTTTAATTCAATAAACAAAATGTTTTTTACTTTCCTTCATAGTTATATTTTACTTTATTTTAAGATACTTTTTTTGTGGACGTGCATCATGTTTGTTAAAGAATGATTTGATTTTGCATTTTTACATAGGCTTTCTCAATGTCACATTTGTATAGACAATACCCACTACAGTCTTTTTAGAACTCTGTAGTTTATTCGACTAACTGTTCACGAGTTCCTACCTCAACAAGAATGGCACAATTACAGAGTAGCTTTCTCAGCTACTCTCCTGCAGCAATATCAGCTAGGGGAAGAAGTTCTCGATTTCCCTCAAATATGAATATTGAGATGGTATTACTTTCTATTCCTATCTTCAATTTGATAGTTGATCCTATGTACTTTTTTATTATTTGATTTAGCTTTTATCAAATGGTTATTATATTTTGGATAAATAAAGATGAGTATGTTATATTAACAAGATCATGGTAGAAGAAAGCTCATGGTACAAAAAATACAAGCCCCCCAACCCTCCCCCCCAAAAAATATTGAAGCTTTAATTGAAACCAAATTACCTTCCCCAAACACAATCTATGTAGGATCTTTGACAATCCCATCCTTTCAGTGGATAATCTATTCCACTGAAGAAAAAAAATTATAGGATTTGCATGCCTTATATATTGATAATATAATGTAAAAGCAGAAGTGTCCATGGAGTGGAATCTCTAGAGTTGAAAGCTTCTATCCACCAGTATTGAAGGAGTTCATATACGTTGCTTGGGATAATTACTGATAAATCATGGAAGATCTTGTTTTATGCTTTAACTAGAAAAGGTTAGACTGAAGATGTGTTTATATATAAATTGGGTGCAAATCAATTGTGTGGCGCCCCGCCAAACGCTAACACAAATCCCCATGTCAGATCTTGAGGTACTAGGTGGCACCTCGATATTTCAGCATGGTCTCCTCTGTTTATCTTAGCATTCCAAGGAGTTCAACCTGCACCTGATAAATGACATACAATCCTGCATATAAACATGTAAAATAGAATACTAACGGAAGCCTATATACATCTAATAACGTACAAAAATCAAAGTGCGGAAGAAAAAGTTTATATACACGATTATACAGAAATTCCTCACTCTAACAAAATTTCTAATGCTAAAAACCAAAATCTATATTACTCTTGGATGAATCGACACCACTAGGGGTAATAACCCCAGTACTCACCAGGTAATGGACTATGGTCATCTATCTGACCCACCAGATGGTCCCCACTCGCTGGTTCTACGCCCACCTCGCCAAGTGCAGGCTCTGAAGCTAAAAAAAAGTAGGAAGGAACGGGTGAGTAACAATGATTACCCAGTAAAGAAACAAACAATTTCTACTAATAACCCCTCTTAACATAAAACGAATAAACATACTGAATCATTTTAAAATATACAAAATTTTACAGAAGAAACTACTATTAACTGGTACATATAGCTAGGGATGAGCAACTAAACATTTTAAAACTGACATTACATCAACCAACAATACTCATTATAGCATTTTCTTTATATACAAATCTAATTGACCAAATAGAAACATTAAACATGCATTTCATTTTATATATCAAAGTAAGGTAATAGATACATAATACACTATGGTGGAGTATTGAAATTAGAGAATTGGGATTCACGACTAGATCGCTCCCAGTCAGGACATGATGTTACAATTCTTCTCTAGCTTTTAGTTCTTGATTTTATGGCCGGTCGCTACACTTACCAGACTTGGTTGACCATTTATCCGGCTCAGGCTGGTCGTTTGACGTTACCGTAAGCAATGGGTCTCTTTTCGATGTGTTAGAACGTTCGACTACTATAGATTGTTAGTGATCACTGACTAATCATCTTCGTATATGCCTATCAGACGTGCATGTGATTCCCAAATATACAAACCATTCATATACAACCTCCTTTACTTTACAAGTTCACTGGTAAAAATAGAAAGGAATAACTTGGATTCCAATTGTGACTCCACTCTCATACGCATCCCATACCACGTATGAGCTTGGTGATCCCTGAAAGCGCCCTCGATCCGCGGGGTGAGCGGATCCGCTTTTGACCCTTGAGGTTTGGGAGTCGCCACCTAGTTGTTAAGGTCTAGGAACCAAACTGACTCTAAAAAAGGTAAACTAATCTACGAAAGAGAAAAAGAGTCCGGGGATCACGTTACGGGGTTGGAAGGTGTTAGGCACCAACCCCGCCCGGCCAAAGCCGGTCTCTACTAACTTTCCAAGTAAATCACATTGCTAAAAACCTAGATAGAAATAAAAAAAAAAAAAAAAAAAACTGATACCTTTCCGATAGCAAGGATTTTGCTCCCTCAGATCTGACAAAAAGAACTCCTTGTACTGTACTCCCTTGCTTCGTTCTGTCTTCGGATTTGACTTCGGATCTCCTAGATCAAGGTATCTCCTTATTTTTGAATCTGAACTCTTCAAGTTTGTTGCGGATTTGGGGGTGTTTTTGGAGGGATTTTAGGTGTTTTCTAGACTAAAATTGAAGGAGGGATGTTAGGTAAGGAGTTGGGGCTCCAAAACTAGGGTTTATGGGGGGCTAGGGCAGCTTCTAGACCTACTTCCCCTAGGGTTTATGATTTGATACGAAAATAGAGTGTGAGCACCTCTATTTATAGATGTTTTTTAGGGTTGATTTGGATAGAGTTAGTGTTTATTTAGAGATCTTTCAATTAGAGTTGTGTTTTAATTAAAATTGTCTTAGGTAGAATTGTGTTTTAATTAGAATTGTTTTAGGTAGAATTGTTTTTAAGTTAGAACTCTATTAGATAGAGTTATTATTTAATTAGAATTCTATTATGACTTTTGGTCTTATTTGATTGACTTTTAATGTTTTGACTTTAGTCTTAATTGATTGACTTTTAATATTTGACTTCAGTCTTGCTTAATTGACTTTAATTTTGACTTTAGTCTCACTTGATTGACTTTAATACCTTGACTTTAGTCTTGCTTGATTTACTTTTAATTTTTGGAGAACCCCCTTCCATTATTTCTTTAATTCGTTGAACCCCCAATGGAGGGGTCCTTAAAGAAATATCCCACGAACCCTCAACAATTTTACCCGAAAGTCCGATTGATCGATTTTGTAGGTTCAAAATTTTAAATTAATTTCATTAATGTTTCACTTTAATTATTTAAAGTTTTATTTATTAATTTCGAAATTTTTAATTATGAAAATTGTGAAATTACTGTTTTGCCCCCGGAGAGGACTTTTCATGTTTTAAGTCGGTTTTTAATGTTCGAGGATGTTTTAGAATCGATTTTTTGTAAGGAATCAAATGGAAATATTAGTTTGTGTCATTTATGAAATTTTTTGTGTGAAATAGTCATGAACTTAATGAGGGGCATTTTCGTAATTTTGTCAAATTCTGTTAAAATTGGCGAAATGATTTATTTGATTTCAATTTGTTGTTTTATGTGTTTGAAAGGGTTTTCCTAAGCGTAATGTAGGCTCTAGGGTTGTTTTGATGTTAGGGGTATTTTGGTAATTTGATAGTTTTTTAGTGATTTTTATCGTGAAGCATCTTTTTGTCTGAAAAATGATGATTTCTATGTTTCTGGAGTCGTATTTTCCTAGCGTAGCGTGATTTCTAAGGTTTTGTTAGTTTGAGATACCTCATCCGGATTTCTGAAACACATCTAGTAACAAAATAAAGCAATGGAATACACATCCATCATTGGGAATCATTGCGATCGGGTTGACGAGTTGATTAATCAGGCAGATGGAAAAATGGGGTGTCTACAGATGCCCCTCTTTGGCAGAGGGTTGAAGCAAACTAGATAGTATATCTATTTTGGTAGATAGTGCGATATCCGAATGCCAAAGCTAGTAACAGTTCATTTTGCAGCCTGATTTAGCAATTCGTCGGGACGTTCGGATCCTTGAGGGTAAAACTCTCCTCGAACTAAAAGGTTGTCAGGTCCTCGAGCTTGAACTCTCACTGACGATGTCAAATCCTCAAATTTTAGAAAATTCTCCCTGACTAATGCAAAAGTGCACGTGTGTGCAATGGTGTGATGCTGTGTGAAACTGAGTAAAAATGTGCCAGGTCCTAGAGATCTTCTCTCACTGACAATAATGATTCAAAATTGAGATGCACTTATGCAACGAAAACAATCATAGTAAGGTTTAACAAAAGTAATTGGAGTTATAACATTGTAGGAACTTCGTTAAATCCTATTTGAAATTCTTTTTAGAGTTTAAAAAAGTTTGAGTCTCATTTATCGGACTGGAGCCTATTATAGCCAAGCTTCTCAGGCTAAGGAACTTAAACAATCCTATTAATTCAATATGATTTAAACAAAGCTGGAGTCTCGTTTCTCGGACTCCGACTAAGGTTTAGAGGAACTTAAACAATCCTATTAAAATTGGAGTTTCGTTTCTCGCACTCGAACCTAGTTTTGTAGGCACTTCAAAAAACCTACTCATTCTATGATTCAAAAAGTTGGAGTCTCGTTTCTTGGACTCGCACTTAGGTTTGTAAGCACTTCCAAAAGCCTACTCATTCCATGATTCAAAAAGTTGGAGTCTCGTTTCTCGGACTCGAACTTAGGTTTATAGGCACTTCGAAAAGCCTATTCATTCTATGATTCAAATAGTTGGAGTCTCGTTTCTCAGACTCGAACTTAGGTTTGTAAGCACTTCAAAAAGCCCACTCATTCTATGATTCAAGAAGTCAGAGTCTTATTTCTCGGACTCGAACTTAGGTTTATAGGCACTTCAAAAAGCCCATTCATTCTATGATTCGAAAAGTTGGAGTCTCGTTTCTTGGACTCGAACTTAAGTTTATAGGCACTTCAAAAAGCCTACTCATTCTATGATTCAAAAAGTTGGAGTCTCGTTTCTCGGACTCGAACTTAGGTTTATAGGCACTTCAAAAAGCCTATTCATTCTATGATTCAAAAAGTTGGAGTCTCGTTTCTCAGACTCGAACTTAGGTTTGTAGGCACTTCAAAAAAGCCTATTCATTCAATGATTCAAAAAGTAGGAGTCTCGTTTCTCGGACTCGAACTTAGGTTTATAGGCACTTCAAAAGCCCATTCATTCTATGATTCAAAAAGTTGGAGTCTCGTTTCTCGGACTCGAACTTAGGTTTATAGGCATTTCAAAAAGCCTATTCATTCTATGATTCAAAAAGTTGGAGTCTCGTTTCTCGGACTCGAACTTAGGTTTGTAGGCACTTCAAAAAGCCTATTCATTCTATGATTCAAAAAGTTGGAATCTTGCTTCTCAGACTCGAACTTACTAAGCCACGTTTCTCGAGCTTAGATTTATAGGAACTTAAACAATCCTATTAATTCATTCTATGATTCAAAATCGAGCTCAAAGTTTGAAAGATCAGGCCTTTATTGGCTTATCATGTATCTGGATTCGTAATTATCATTAGGCTTCGTCGGACTTTTAAACTTTTGTATGATTTTCTTTTTATCATGTGATTAAGAACAAAAACTTTAGAATTAAATGACCTTCAAAAATGCCCCTAGTTTCAAGGTTGGCTTTAACTGGGACTTGACTACGAGACTGATGGAATGGATTACGCTTGAAAAATATGGACTCTGATGTATGATAGATAGAAGAACTGACATTCTCTTAAATTTAAGACTCTTAAGATTATCATATGTGCAATAAAGAATTGATCATTTTCTTTCGAATTTCTTTTGAAAAATACTTGAGCTGGACTTAAAAAATCTTGATAAATATTAGAATAAAAGATCTTCCTCTTCAAAGTGGTTGATGATTCTACATCTTCCATTAGCGAATACTTGAACAAGTAAACATACTTTTGAAGATCCTACAATGTTCAAGATGACTTCTGATTTTTTCGACTTCAATATTGTCTTTGTCGGATGTGAGCTCTTGGCTAAAAGACAAATATCGTGGCTTGAATGGTTCTGCAGTTTCTGCACAAGCTTCCTTCTGAATTTTTCTTCTTGACGGGACATTTCCTCCCATTTGATGATGCCCTAATTTTTGCCTAGATCGCCTCTTTAGGTTTTCAATCTAGCGGGCTTTATTTTTCTTTTTCTAATGATGCCTTGATTTTTTCCTAGGTCGCCTTTTCAGGTTTTCAACCTAGCAGGCTTTCTTTTTTATGGTTATGCCCTAAATTTTGCCTAAGCCGCCTTTTCAGGTTTTCGACTTAGCGGGCTTCTCTTTTTTTCTTGATGATCTTGTATAACCAACTCGACAACTTCTCAGTTCCCTGCACCTTAACCGAGTCAATTAGCCTTCAGGAGGACTTAATAGGTGGGCTTAGGATATGGTTTAGAAAGAAAAGATATAAGGCTCAACTTCCCAAAATGCCCCTAGTTTGATATTCTATCTTTTCTATCAATTATTTTGATTTTTTTTCTAAATGCCCCTAGTTTGGCATTCTTTTCTTTTTATCAATTCTTTTGATTCTTTTTTCTAATGCCCTTAGTTTGGCATTCTTTTCTTTTGAACATTTCAATAGTAGATTTTTCTTTTGGATGACACTTTCCTTAAGTGAATACATTTTTCTTTTAATGACCGAGCCTGAAGTAACTTCTCAGGTTGCCTACGTACCCCAAATATTTCTTTTTTTTCTTTTTGGGATCAGGTCAAAACGTAGTTCATACTAAGATTTCCTCCCAAGGTTGGTCGGCGTGGTTTAGAAAAAAAAGGCTATTGATTTTTTTTTAAAGGCTGCGAGGGGCTAAAGAAGGTTATCTTCATCTTGGTAAGACAGGAAAATGGTTCGACCAAAGAAGGCCTCCTTTTGTGAATGCTGCTTAACTTGGTCAAAGTTTCAGGAATTCGATATCTGGATTACTTTGTCAACTAAGATTTTCTTTTGGAGAATGAATATTCTTCAGTCTTCTTCTGAGAAGGAGTAATCTTCAATCTTCTTCTACGGAGTTGAGTGAGACTGAGTTCTTTGTATTTGACATTAACTCGTTCAACTATTTCCAAACTTCAAAAGAAATCTCATATTCTTTTGTGAATGAGAACTTTCTTCACTTGAGTGAAAAAACATGGTAGATCCACTTGTAAGTCTTATCATCTTTGTTGATGCTTTCAGCTATATCATCTCTGACCGATAATCTTTGACTTTGAAATCACTCTTGACTTGATCTATGTTTTTGTGTAATTCATCCATATATCTTATGAGATCATGCAAGGAATATTGTTAAATTTCTCAAGTAAGTTTACTACTCTCTCATGTTCTCCTGAGGATAATGTATCACCAATTTGCACTTCTTGAGTGTACTCTTTAATTCCAATATTTATCAAATTTGATTAGTGAGCTTTAAGTCATTTCTCATCTTAGATTGTATGTTCAAATCATTATTACACGCATGATAATCATAAGCTTCTATATTTTATTGGAATTGAAAAAACATAGACTGACAAACTCGACTAAAATTTGAAAGTTGAAGAAAGGCTAACGTACTGAGACAACTAACTGGATCTAAAGACTGACAAAAAATGGATTGAAACTCAAAGAAAACTCAGGGACAATTATCTACAAAGAGAGAAGGTCCTTCTGGGTGGATGGATTACTTAGACTTGACATTGGTACTTGGACTAGACGATTCTTTTGAATGACCCAAAATGACACAGATGAGGGTTTAGAACGTTTAGGGACACCTAAGATTAACCATCGATTCTGAAGGTTTGACTCTTATCCACATGATTAAAGTTTCGATATAGAATAGCCCAAGTCCGGTGGAAAATATCAAATCCAAATGCACCATAAGTCTATAGTGACCAAGAAAGTGGGAAAGGTTAGATGCGGGTCTACCCCTGATTGGGATTGAACCTTTGATCAGATAAATTAATTTGATCTTAAGATCGAATCTTTCTAGATAAAGTGGTCTGGATCTTTAAAAGTGAAACCAATTAGTCCAACTGATTTGGTATTGATCAGTTTGATCCATTTGTCCATTGGGTCAACTGGTTTAAGTGGTTCAAATTAATCAGTACATTTCACTGATTGGGTAGGACCGATATTGCGGGTTTTGTTTGATTATTCTGGATCGGTCTGCCCACCTACCTGTTGGTTGGATTGAATAAAGTAACCCAGGAACACCCATAGTCAATTCGGGTCGTGACCTATAGGAAGGCTTCTAGACTCTAGGTTTACTACGTGCAATGTATTTTTATCTAGCCACCCTTGCCCAAGCACACCTATATACCTTTCGATACATGGTGACTTGGTTTGATATACCGTATAGGTGATAATCTAAAACCTCAATTCACTTCTCTGAAGCCAAAAACAGCCAGTTCGATCTCCAGTTGAGAGGTGGCGCACAATGCTGAGCAAGGGCCCACTTAAATACCTCTCGTCTAGAATAGACGTAGTCTATCCCCCTCGTACAGTAGGGTACAGCGGGGCAAGATCTTGCTTAGGCACCGATTTTGACCAAGAAATGCAATTGATATACTTAGACTATCTTTTATACCTACGGGTACGAGTCAAGAGTTGTAGCTTTCATAAATGGTTTGGCATCCCAAGAGGGGACCGACCACGTACTAGTACTACGTTGGCAATCGAGACATGTGATTGTGTGGCTTACAATAGGTCAAAGGCTCAGGTCGCTCCAGCCTGGGTGCATCAACATACTTCTCAGAATCACCTGATCAGATGGTATTGATGCCCCCAGTTTGATATACCCTAAGGTACGTGACTGGAGTTGTGGGTTTCATGAATGACGTCGCATCTCCGAAGAGACCGGGCCACGCATTAGTGCCACGTTGGCTAAATGGGACATGTAAGTGAGTAAAACAGTAAACGTGCATGTGGTGTGTGCAAAACAGGGTGGGGTGTGCCCGGGACCTTTTTCAAACAAATGGGCCCATGGATCCAATCAAACCAATCATACATTTAATCAAAACCAAAATCATTCAAATCATATGAATATTCAATTAAGATCACATTATTCCCATCACATAAGCACATTAACATTACGATCAACATCAATCATGTATTTTAAGCAAGATCATGGTAAATTAATCAATAAATATGACATATGATAATGATCAAACAAACATTGCAATAGGCATAATTTTTATAATTTTTAAGGTCCAATCAATGATCACTTTTGGGTGATCCAAAATAAATCGAGATTCCAAAAGGTGTTACATTGATGATAGAATGACAATGGTTGAGATGAGCTCACTCTCAAGAACATTAATTGTGCCAACATTAGATAAATTCAGATTTTCTGTGAATTAGGAAAATATAATCTGAACTTACATCGATGATATCTAAGGCTCCCGATAACGAAATCGAGTGAACTCAAGTTCTAAATTAATCTACTCGATGAGATCTACATTTTATTAATAGGTGTCCAGACTTAGTTCTCACCAGAATGTTCTGTAAAAACGTTTTAACGTTGCTGTCCCAACTTTCATTCAGAAATAATTCCAGATTTACAGATTGAACTTGCATCGATGATATCTAAGGCTTCCGATAACGAAATTGAGTGAACTCAAGTTATAAATTAATCTATTCGATGAGATCTACGTTTTGTTAATAGGTTCCCAGACTTAATTCTCACTAAAATGTTCTGTAAAAAATTTTTAACATTGCTGTCCCAACTTTCATTTAGAAATAATTCCAGATTTACAGATTAAACTTGCATCGATGATATCTAAGGCTTCCGATAACGAAATTGAGTGAACTCAGATTCTAAATTAATCTACTCGACGAGATCTATGTTTTATTAAGAGACTCCCAGACTTAATTCTCACTAGAATATTCTCTAAAAAAGTTTTAACATTGCTGTCCCACTGAAAGCGCCCTCTATCCGCGGGGTGCGCGGATCCGCTTTTGACCCTTGAGGTTTGGGAGTCGCCACCTAGTTGTTAAGGTCTAGGAATCAAACTGACTCTAAAAAAGGCAAACTAATCTACGAAAGAGAAAAAGAGTCCGGGGATCACGTTACGGGGTTGGAAGGTGTTAGGCACCAACCCTGTCCGGCCAAAGCCGGTCTCTACTAACTTTCCAAGTAAATCACATTGCTAAAAACCTAGATAGAAATAAAAATAATAAAAAAAAAACTGATACCTTTCCGATAGCAAGGATTTTGCTCCCTCAGATCTGACAAAAAGAACTCCTTGTACTGTACTCCCTTACTTCGTTCTGTCTCCGGATTTAACTTCGGATCTCCTAGATCAAGGTATCTCCTTGTTTTTGAATCTGAACTCTTCAAGTTTGTTGCGGATTTGGAGGTGTTTTTGGAGGGATTTTAGGTGTTTTCTAGACTAAAATTGAAGGAGGGATGTTAGGTAAGGAGTTGGGACTCCAAAACTAGGGTTTATGGGGGGCTAGGGCAGCTTCTAGACCTACTTCTCCTAGGGTTTATGATTTGATACGAAAATAGAGTGTGAGCACCTCTATTTATAGATGTTTTTTAGGGTTGATTTGGATAGAGTTAGTGTTTATTTAGAGATCTTTCAATTAGAGTTGTGTTTTAATTAAAATTGTCTTAGGTAGAATTGTGTTTTAATTAGAATTGTTTTAGGTAGAATTGTGTTTTAATTAGGTAGAAGTGTTTTTAAGTTAGAACTCTATTAGATAGAGTTATTATTTAATTAGAATTCTATTATGACTTTTGGTCTTATTTGATTGACTTTTAATGTTTTGACTTTAGTCTTAATTGATTGACTTTTAATATTTTGACTTCAGTCTTGCTTAATTGACTTTAATTTTGACTTTAGTCTCACTTGATTGACTTTAATACCTTGACTTTAGTCTTGCTTGATTTACTTTTAATTTTTGGAGAACCCCCTTCCATTATTTCTTTAATTCTTTGAACCCCCAAATGGAGGGGTCCTTAAAGAAATCCCCCGAACCCTCAACAATTTTACCCGAAAGTCCGATTGATCGATTTTTCAGGTTCAAAATTTTAAATTAATTTCATTAATATTTCACTTTAATTATTTAATATTTTATTTATTAATTTCGAAATTTTTAATTATGAAAATTGTGAAATTACTGTTTTGCCCCCGGAGAGGACTTTTCATATTTTAAGTCGGTTTTTAATGTTCTAGGATGTTTTAGAATCGATTTTTTGTAAGGAATCAAATGGAAATATTAGTTTGTGTCATTTATGAAATTTTTTGTGTGAAATAGTCATGAACTTAGTGAGGGGCATTTTCGTAATTTTGTCAAATTCTGTTAAAATTGGCGAAATGATTTATTTGATTTCAATTTGTTGTTTTATGTGTTTGAAAGGGTTTTCCTAAGCGTAATGTAGGCTCTAGGGTTGTTTTGATGTTAGGGGTATTTTGGTAATTTGATAGTTTTTTAGTGATTTTTATCGTGAAGCATCTTTTTGTCTGAAAAATGATGATTTCTATGTTTCTGGAGTCGTATTTTCCTAGCGTAGCGTGGTTTCTAAGGTTTTGTTAGTTTGAGATACCTCATCCGGATTTCTGAAACACATCTAGTAACAAAATAAAGCAATGGAATACACATCCATCATTGGGAATCATTGCGATCGGGTTGACGAGTTGATTAATCAGGCGGATGGAAAAATGGGGTGTCTACAATCCCTACCATACATACCAGGATAGTACACCATTCCGGATGATATGATGCACTATCCTTTTAGGTATTCACAGATTCTTTAACAACTCACAAAATAGCTACATATATATATATATATTATTTTCATTTGAAAATAAAAGATAAATTAATAATACAATATTGAAAAGGGATATCCAGTTTCCTACCATACAATTGTGGTCACCCGGCCTAAAATAAATAACTGAATGGAAAAGTAAACAACGCCTTGCGCTAATAGAAAGTAAATAATCATGCAATCAGTAACATTATCCCTAGATATCAATTCACCAACCTACACATAATACAACAATGTAAAGTGCAGACATCACCCCTCGGGTGTGACTCTGACATTTTACCGTTTCATACATTTTTTCCCTTTTTCTGATTTTTACAATTTTGGATCTTTCAAAGAAAATATTCACTTTCTGATATTCATCAACTCAATATGAGTTCATTGAATATTAAATCATTTTTCTAACGATGAATTTCATTTTTATCAAAAATATTGAAAAAATATAAAACTTATATCAAAATGGGGTCCGAGCGGTGCACAAGACCCAATTAATGGAAATAACCCGATGAAACATCCTACCTACGTGTAATTTGTTATAAAATACAATTAAACATATTAAATATGTAAGTTCTGGCGTGAATTTAAAATAACAAATTGAATTCTATATTTTTGAAAACTCACCACATTTTTAATAAAATCCTAAATGAAAATTTCACAATCTACGATTACTAATAGAAATTGAGAGTTCCTTACAATCTATAGACGACGGAATTGAAACATGTGCACAGAAATCGAGGTGATCGGTACGAAAATTGAGAAGAATTGGACTTTGAGATGGATGATTTTTGGATCTAGTCCGGTGTTTTCAAAGATCTCGACACCATCATCATTTCTCCCTTCTACGACGGATGATGGTTTGATCTTGAAACGGACGAAATCTGAAGTCAAAGTTTCGAAATCCCCATATATAAATATGTCTGATTTTTGATGATACAGGGTGAAAAAGTAAGTGAAATGAAAAGAGGTTAGGTGGGTTTTGTAGAGAACACGGCTGCGAACGTTTCTCCTTTCTACGTTAGTCAACGACGGCGAGCCGTTTGTTGTGAATCTGAGGTTGAAGTTTTAAAAAAATAATTGTTTTTTTTTAAATTTAGTTGGCTGTTGGATGGGTTGGAGAAGACGAAGTATATAAAAAAAATTAAAAATTTTATTTATATAAATTTTGGGATGAAATCGGTATTTCGCCTATTGTTTAGTTTGATGATAACTTGACCATCCGAACTCCAAAAGTGATGAATGAATACTCTATTTCGTCTAATTTTTTGTTTTGGATCTAATGGTGTAGTCAATTTATACAAATTCTATCTCTAAGAAAATTTACATTTTTAGGCTGAGGTGACTCCTAAAATTGACGTCATTTTCGTTTTTGACGATAATTCAGTTTTTTGTGCTCCAAAAATGACAAATAAATAGTCCATGTTCAATAATTTTTCGTTAAGAACCCAATGGTGTAATCGAATCTTATTAATTCTTTCTCTAGTAAAAAGTCACTATTTTAACCTGGTCCGACTCGGTAATCGAGGATTTTGTAACTTTTCTATTCGAACTTGCACTTGAGCATGCTTACAGGCTAAAGTATGTTTTTCAATCATTTTGAATCCAATGGTAAGATCAGATTTCATTAAAAATGATCAGAACAAGGTCCTATAATTTTACCCCTAAGTCCCACTTTCAAGATTTTCTCAAAATTCCACTATTTATTTTTCCTCAAGATACAAATTGAAAACTTAGGGTTTTACAAGTTGTCTGTTTGCTCATTGTAAAATCTTATACTTCAATATTTTTTTTATGTGGAATTTAATAAAAGATTTTAAATCTCCCTAAGAGTCTGAAAGATGTACGTGGCTTTAAGTTAACAGAAAGTTATTTCCTTCCTCTATATAGAATCAAACACAATTTTGTAACTTCTTTGATCTTTCTGCTTAAAAATGTTTCATCATTTCTTAGCTTAGTTAATGAGGATTAATTAGCAAATGTGTTTGACACTTTCACTTTCGTTTAAGACTTGCATTAGAGTTTGCAAAGATGTTGCATCGTCTTATGATGGTAAGATTAAATGCAAAAGGATTCAATTTCCCATCATTCCAAAGACAAGCAACAAGAAGCATCACAAGTTCCTTGAATTATCAAAATATGGCATCCCACACACTATGCTAGTACTAAGTGAAATCATAGATATGCAATCACAAACCAACAACTTAGCCATGATGAATGCTTGTAGAAGACCTGAGTTTCATCCTACATTCTTAGAAGAAGCTTACGAACGTTGTTGGTGCCTTTGCGTTGAATATGCTAAGACCTTTTACTTAGGTTCTCTCACTCACCCTTAATTTCTTTCTCACCAAGCACATATACTCACAATCACATAATTAACAATTAGATTTATGTATGATTTGGCTATTAATTGACCATATTTCAAGAACTTTATTAATGATCAAGGAACGTCAGAAAGCAATATGGGCTATTTATGGTAAATTGTTATAGATGTATTTGATGACTAGCAAATAGGATTGAATTGGTATATATATATATATGCTACAAATAAATTGGTTTAAACAGTGCGGTGTAGAAGGACGGGTGAGCTGGTTGATGGCTCCAACGCCATCAATATGAGCATTACAGTTCTTGATAGATGGGAGGAAAAACTTCTAGATATCTGCAATAGACCCCCTTACAATATGCGCAATGCTACACTAACTGATACTGTCTATCAATTCCCCATAGACATCAAGGTATTAAGAAAATTAATTTAATATCTTTTTTCATTGTACAAAGATTAATCTAAACTGAATAAGAAGTTAAAATTTTTAGTGTCGTAGCTCTTCAAGGACATGATTAAAGAAATGTGAATGGATAGAAGGAAATGTCAGTGCTAGAATTTTCAAGATCTTTATCTCTATTGTTACGATGTGGCTGGAACGGTCAGTCTAATGAACGTTCATGTTATGGGAATTGCACCTAAATCTTCAATTTTTGTCCACAAAATTTATAAAGTCGTGCTCTATTTAGGCATTGGTAACCATCTTACTAACATCCACAGAGATGTGGGAGAATAGTAAGTCTATATTATATAACCTATTCTAGTTTGTGTTTCTTTTTTCAAATTTTTTTTTTAAATTCTCCTTTTTACAATCCTTTGAGAGGGAAAGTGTATCTACCACAAGCTGAGCTTGCAGTGTTTGGATTTTCCAATGATGATGTTTTCTCGAGAAAGATTTCTAATGGATGGAGGGATTTCATGAAAGAATAAATTATGAACGCAAGGTTCTATTTCAACAAGGCCGAGAAAGGAGCTTCTCATCTTGATAAGGATAGATGTTGGCCAGTATTTTCACTCATTGCCTAGTTAACACAATTTGAGATGTACTAGTATACATCTATTCCTTGAAATTGTAAATTTTACATGCATGCGTTTAGTTTCATATATTTACAAGAAAATTTGGGCATATGTGTTTGTACTTGGTCTATGTGTTGGATGCATTTTGGATAGATGTGTACTCATAGCTTGATAAATCTACCCTAACTCTTTATTTGATTTGCATATGTATTTTTCTATTGAAAATTACTATTCTAGTAGGAATCTATTTGCATTGCAACGTTATGCTCATATATCAGATTTTTTACATGGCTTTTATAGTATTTGTTTAGATGTTGATTATATTTCTATGAATTTTTACTAATTGTAGGTGGTGTATTATGGTGCTCATAATTAAGCATGGGAGTACAACAATGTCGAAGGACCACATTTGAGTAGTTGATATTTTATTTCTTAATTTTATTTTTTTTGTTTACAATGTTAGTATTTCAATTAGTACTTAGTTTGTTACTATAAGTGTAATGCCCCCGAAACACTAATACAAATCCCAATGTCAAATATTGAGGTACTAAGTGGCACCTCGAAATTTCGAAATGGTTTCCTTTATTTATGTTAGCATTCCAAGGTACTTGACAACTTGATAAAAATAAACATAATATCCTGCATATAAGTATAACTAAACGAAATAGGATAACAATGGTAGCCAATGGTACATCAAGCAATATAATGTAGATCAGAGAGCAAAAGGTGTAAAAATATACAAGATTACAAAAATATACCCTCACTCTAATATGAACCTAATACTCGACCCTAAAATCTATATACATCTTGGATGAACTGATTTCTAGTTAGTATAACCCTAGTGTTCATCAGGTAAATGATTTTAGTTGTCGATTTGGCCTACAAGATAATCCTCGCTCACCGACTTTATATTCGCCTCACCAACTACAAACTCTGAAGCTTAAAAAAAGAGGAAAAAGAAAATATGAGTAACAATGATTACCTAGTATGTCCACAAAAAATTTCTATTAATAACCCTTCTTAACATGAACAAATAAGCATATTGAATCCTTTTAATACATGCAAAGTTTTACATAATAAACTACGAGTAACTGGTAGATATAACTAGGGATGAGCAACTAAACATTTAAAAGATTCACAATATATCAATCAGTAGTATTCACTATAACATTTTCTTCATATACCAATCTAATTAATTAACAACATTGAAATAGTAAACATACTTTTCATTTTATAATTCAAAATAGAACAACATATACATAATACATAATGATAGAGTAATGGAATTAGAGATTTGGGATTTTATGACTGGATCTCTCCTAATCAGGACATGATATTTCAAATACTTTACTCGTATTTAGTTCCTGATTTTGTAGCTAGTCATTGCATTACCACAGTTGGTTGAGCATTTATCCGACTCAGGATGGTTGTTTGACATGACCGTAAGCAATCAGTTTCTTTTCGATATGTCAAAATGTTTGACTACTCTAGATTGTTAGTGATCACTGATCAATCATCTTCGTCTATGCCTATCAGGCGTGTATGTGATTCCCAATATACAATCCCATTCATATACCATCTTTACATTTCAATGGTAAATATAGAAATAAATAAATCTGGATTCTAGTTGTGACTCCACTCTCATACGCGTCCCATACCAGATATGAGTTTAGTTGTTCCTACCGTACATCCTAGGATAATACATTACTCTGGATGATATGATGGGCTATCTTTTCAAACATTTAGAAGCTATTTAACAATTCACACAATAGCTACATATATATATATATAGGGTAGCATTCAATAGCTAACTTTTTAGCAAACTTTTTGGCAAAACATTTTTCAAAACATGAGTTAGAAGTTTTGGAATGGACTGATTTTTGGTGAGGATGATCTTTACAGTGAGGAGATCATCATCACCAAAAATCAGCCCATTCCAAAACTTCTAACCCATGTTTACAAGTTGAAAAATCGTGGACCGTCCATTTTTTGTAAACTATTTGTGATGGGGTTAGAAGTTTTGGAATAGGCTGATTTTTGGTGCTGATGATCTCCTCACCGTAGAGATCATCCTCACCAAAAATCAGCCCATTCCAAAACTTATAACTCATGTTTTGCCAAAAAGTTAGCCATTGAACGGGACCCATATATATATATATATATATATATATATCATTTTTTTAAAACAAAAGAGAAATTAACATTACAAGGTTGAAAATGGATATCCAATTTCTTACCATGCAACAGTATAGCAAAATAGAAAGTAAACTGCGCCTTACGCTACAGAAAGAAAGTAAACATGCAACTGTAATTAATTACCCATATATATCCATTCACCAACCCACACACAACAACATCTTGAAAAATGTAGACAATATCCTTCGGTTGTAATTCTAACATTTTACTGTTTTATTCCATTTTCCCTTTTTTCTAGTATTTTCACTTTTTGTCTTTCGAACATAATTTTTTTTTCAATTTTTATCAACTCAATATGAGTTCATTGAATATTAAATCATTATTTGAATCTTTGAAATTCATTTGTTAACAATCCAATTGAAAAACTATTACAAACTTAGTCCAAACGAGGTCCTAGCAACGCGTAGGACCAAGCTACCAAAACTATGCTGGTGAAAATTTGGCAAAGTGTCGAAAAAGTAATTTTTCAAAGTTCTTTAAATTAAAAATGAATTTTTGGAAATGAAAGTCTTGAATAAAAAATTTGACATCATGTAATTTTTATGGCTCAATTCAAAGTAATGCAAAAGATATTCTTATTTGAAAATCTGACAAAAACGTTAAAATTTATGTTTTGTTCTTAGAACAAAAAATTAGATTTTGATCCTTTGAGATTTGAGTTTTTAAACCATTTCCATTATTTTCAAATGGGACTTAAAACCTTAATTTTATTAAAGAACTTAAAGTGACATTTACCTAAATGTTTTTAATGAAATAAAAGGTGAAAAAATACATATAAGTGGTGAGGGGAGCAAAAAAAATAACAACAAATCATTTTCTACTAAATTTTATTTTCTGACGATGTTGTCGTCAGTACCTAACAACGGCATCAACAGATAGTTACATGTTGCTTGAAATTTTTGATTTTTTGATAAGATTTTTCGAATTTCTTCACCGATTCTTCGATTCATTATCCCACCAACGTATAATTGTTAAAATACGATTAAAACACATCAAATATGTAGTTTTCTCATGAATTTGAAAATAAAAATAAAAAATTTCTATGATTTATAAATATAATACACATTCAATAAAAACCTTAGATGTAATTTTTGCAATCTACGATTATCAAAGGAATTAACAGTCCCCTACTGAAGTTCATGGTTGTCAGAAATGTGAGCTAGCACGAAAATCAATCTGAGACATCACAGAAGTTGAGGTTGGGCAAACTTGATTGCAAAACAATGATTGGCGAAGATTTTGATGAGGGCCCTTTCTTTCCTTTCAACGATGGAAGGTGAGTCTAACTATAACTCGATGAAGCCCTCGAGTAGAATACGTTGGAATCAACTCCAAGTATGTAACTAATTTTTTATGAAGAATAGGGAAAAAAATAGGAACGACGATCAAAGACCGTGGAAATGTAGAATTCGAAGACATCGACAACTTTCTCTTCTACGGCAAGGCTCAACAACGGATCTAGAAGAGAAGTGAGTGGGAAACCCTTGGGTGTCAATCATCTAGGTTTGGGTTCTTTGGAGAAAAAATGAATGAAATAAATAATAAGTTTATTCGTTTATAAAAAACCAGAGGGGTATTATTGGTATTTTCTCCATTGTCTTCATTTTGACGTGACTCGAAATTTGGTGAATAAGTACGCCATTCTTTATAATTTTTTGTTGCGGACCTAATGGTATAATCAAATTTTATTAATTCTCGTTTTAACAAAAAATTCATCTTTGTAGGTCCCATCTGACACGAAATTCGAGGATTTTATAACTTTTCGTTCGAACTCAAATTTTAGTATGCTTATAGGCTAACGTATATTTTTGACCATTTTAAATCAGATGGCAAAGTCAGATTTCATTAAAAATGAACATAACAAAATCCGAGTATTTTACCCAAAGTCTCTCATTCGGAATTTTCTCAAAATTTTACTATTTTATTTCCTCGAGATACAAATTAAAAACTAGAGGTATTACAATAAGAACTAACCCTTGTATATTTTGTAATGTGAATGCTGTGTTTTATTCTAATTATGGTGTGATAATAAATTAAAGTATAATAACTAAAATGTGGGGTGCCAATAGCATTTCTTAGGAAATTGAAGTGTCATAAGTGAAATTTGATGTGCTAATAGAAACTTTTTTCTTTATATAACTGCAGGTTTTATTTTGAAACGACAATTTTAATAAAAAAAAAATTTTACAACCTTAGCGGCAATTTTAAACCGTCTAAGGGCCATTTTAATCCGTCGGTTATAATTCATCTACTTAATTATAGAAATTAATTCAAGGTAGTTTTCAAACAGTCTCTAAAAATATAACCACCACCCTTTAATCACATTAATTAGAGGTGATTTTAAAACTGCCCTTAAATTGCTTTTATTAGAGACAGTTTTTAAACCATTGTTACTTGGCCGCTAAAAGTAATTGGCGACGCCACTATAGTTGGCGTTTGACTAAACCATTGGAGGCGATTTCCATGAAATTAGTGGCAGTTTAAAACCGCCTAAAAAAATCTTATATTTTGTAGTGCTAATTCACTTGGTCCAGGTTTAGCTTGGTCCTTCGATCCATATAACCGCACTTCTCTCTCTCTCTCATCTCTCTCCCTCTCTTTCTTATATATATGGAAACAACATTCTTTTCACTTTTTCTAAATTGTTATTTAGAGAGATCGAGTAGACTGATCTATCACATTTTTATTAAAAACTCCCTTACTTTTATCAAGTTTTTTACTCAACGAACTTATCTTATGAACTAGGCTAGCCTAATTTCGATAATAAGATCTCAAATCTTCCTTAGGGTTGTTTGGCCAACATGGATTATCGCATTGAAAATCCATCACCATAGAGTTCTAGACTTCATCGAAAAACTACGATTCAAAAAGAAATTAATTTTTAAGATTGATGCAAGGTGTTGAATATATATATGTAAATGAACGAATTGTGTATTAATAAGAAAAAATGTTCATAGGGGAAATCCCTTAATTTAAAATTCAGAATTGAAGAAGTGCAGGTCTATTGCTTATGATACATGCAAGGTGTTTAAAATGGACAGCTACCAAAATCTCAAATTTATAATTAAATTTTAATGATAAAAAATAACCTTTTTCTTATTTTATTTTTGTTTTGAAAGTATTTAAAATTTTGTCCCTTATAACTGTGTGGAATCAAATAATGTTTTTGGATGTCACAAATTGAGGCCGTGAGGAAACTTTCCTTATGTATTAAGGAAAGTATTTTTCTTACTTCATAAACTTTGAAGTAGGGTCCACATCGTTGTAAATGATTAAAAACCTATAAAACCCTCATTTCTTTCAATGAAACAGTCATTATAGTCTCTCCATGTTTTAGGACTAAGTAGATGGCAGATTTGTGATAAGCCCAGGAGATCATCTCGGGCCCTGAGGCCCAACCCACGTTATATGGACTGATGCCCAGGAGCCACTAATACCTAGAAGCCCAAATTGCTACTCTTTCTTCTTAGCTGTAGTTATTTTATTTCAGTATTATTTTTTATGTATTTGCTGGTTTATTTTGGTTTCATTGCAGTTCATTGCACGTTTGCAATTCAGGTGTAGTGGGTGACTGAGTCTCCTAAAGACTCGGATGCCATTAGTTTAATTTCAATTATTTCTATTGTGTATAAATTAAGAAGAAAGGCAATGAGAAAGGGAGATCAGAAGTTATTAAATTTGTGGTTCATTCTCACCCAAAGAGAATACATTCTGTGTTGTTGTGCTTGTACTGATTGGGAGCTAACATTGGTATCAGAGCAAGGTTCATGACGACAAACAAGGAACGGATCGAGCTTCTAGAGCAGGGGCTCGGAGGAGTTCAAGATGGAATGCAACGGATGGAGGTGGGAATCACGGACAAAATCCAACGATTAGAGGATACCATTGCAAGACTATCTGAAGCATTATTTTCAAGCAGAGGATCACCTAGCTACAATAACTATCAGCGTGAAGGAGCCAACCGAACCAACCGAGATACAAACGATAACACTCGGCCATTTTCTTCCAAGATTACGAAGTTGGAATTCCCAAAATTTTGTGGAGATGATCCGACAGAATGGCTCAATCGCGTGGACCAATTCTTCGAGTTTCAAGAGATAGCTGACGATCAAAAGGTTCGTCTAGCTTCATTTCATCTCGAAGGTGAGGCGAATCAATGGTGGCAGTGGTTCCGGAAAGCACTCGCTGAAGAACAGAGGAATATCTTGTGGGAAGACTTCGAAGATGAAGTGAGAGCTCGGTTTGGACCACTTGATTCTGAAGACTTCGACGAAGCTCTATCCCGAGTTAAACAAACGAGAACATTGCGAGACTATCAACGAGAATTTGAATGGCTTGGGAACAGGGTTCACGGATAGACCCAAAAGGCTCTTGTGGGTACGTTTATGGGAGGCTTGAAACCAGAGGTGGCCGATGGAATAAGGATGTTTAAGCCTCAATCTTTAAAAGAGGCAATTAGCTTGGCAAAAATGAGGAACGACCAGCTTTCGAGACAGAGGCAATTCGCACGACCAAATGCCTTACGAGCTTCCGTCACTGTAAATAATCCCAATCCTTCCAAGGGTTCCACGCAAGCAACAATCAAAAGACTATCTTGGGATGAAATGCAGAAACGAAGGGCTCAAGGATTATGTTTTAATTGCAATGAAAAGTTCACCCCTGGACATCAGTGTCAAGCACCACAATTGATGATTCTAGAGGGTTGTATACAAGAAAATGAAACATCGGAGGAACTTGGAGGGATGAACATGGCAAAAGAAACACCTGAGATTGAGGAAGATGTCAGCATAAAGGAGCCCGAGATCACTCTACATGCTCTAACTGGATAGACCGTACCGAGAACAATGCGAATTAAGGCAATTATTGGAGCTTGTGAGGTAATCACCTTAATTGATAGTGGATCCACTCATAACTTCATCAGTGATCGAGTAGCCGAAATGCTTCATTTGCCCGTGAAGCCCACGGAACAATTTACTATCAGAGTTGCCAATGGAGAAAGATTATCATGTAAAGGGAAATACGAGAAACTCACTGTCGATCTTCAAGGTAATGAGTTCCAACTCGATTTCTTTTCATTGCCTTTGAATGGTTTGGATATGGTGTTAGGAATTCAGTGGTTAGAAACATTGGGTTCAGTAGTTTGTGATTGGAAGAAGCTAACCATGGACTTCATTTGGGAGCAACAACCTAAGAAACTTCAAGGGATTGAAGTTCCACCGATACAAGACACCACATTGCAGGGATTTACTAAGGAATTTCGACAAAGACAAGCTGTGTTTGCTTTGTATTTTCAGCTCGAAGGGCAGCAAAACCATGAGGAAATCCCATCGAATATGCATGCATTGTTGGAAGGATATTCGGATGTATTTGCCGAGCCCACCAAATTACCACCAGCACGCGAAATTGATCACACAATACCACTCAAAGACGGAACCGAAGCTATTAATGTGAGACCATATAGATACACATATTTCCAAAAAACCGAGATTGAAAATCAGGTTCAAGACATGCTCAATGCAGGGTTGATTCGTCCAAGCACCAGCCCTTTTTCTTCTCCGGTATTGCTATGAAGAAGAAAGATGGAACATGGAGATTTTGCACAGACTATCGAGCATTAAATGCTGCCACCATAAAGGATCGTTTCCCAATTCCGACAGTAGATGATATGCTCGATGAGTTATACGGAGCTTCATTTTTTACTAAGCTGGACCTTAGAGCAGGATACCACCAAATAAGGGTCAGCACCCCCGATGTCCCTAAAACAGCCTTCCGCACTCACAATGGCCACTATGAGTACTTGGTTATGCCATTTGGACTATGCAACGCGCCATCTACTTTCCAAGCAGTAATGAATTCAATTTTTCGACCATATCTACGGAAATTCATCTTGGTGTTTTTTGATGACATTCTAATTTACAGTCCCACATGGAAGCAACACTTGGAGCATGTCCAGCGTACATTAAACATCCTCCGGCAACACCAATTCTATGTTAAGATGAGCAAGTGTGCATTCGGCAAGCAAGAGTTAGAGTATTTGGGCCACATAATCACACATCGAGGAGTCAAAGTTGATGAAAAGAAAATTGAAGCAATGGTTGCTTGGCCAAGACCCTCCAACATCACTGAGCTCCGTGGTTTCTTAGGCTTAACTGGCTACTATCGCAAATTTGTTCAAGGTTATGGATTAACAGCTCGACCATTAACTAACCTCCTTAAGAAAGGGAAGTTTCAATGGAATGAAGAAGCGGAAGCGGCTTTCTTAGCGTTGAAACAAGCCATGACATCAACCCCACACTAACCATGCCAAACTTTGCCGAACCTTTCATCATCGAAACGGATGCGTCGGGAGAAGGAATTGGAGCGGTCCTAACTCAACAAAATAGACCGATTGCATATATGAGTCGAGCCTTGGGAATTACTAAGCGAAATTGGTCAATTTATGCAAAGGAGATGCTAGCTATCGTGGAAACAATACGATTGTGGAGACCATATTTACTGGGCCGAAAATTTTACATCAAAACCGATCATCGAAGCCTAAAATTCTTTTTAGATCAGCGTGTTGCAACTCCGGAACAGCAAAAATGGGTGGCCAAATTATTGGGGTATGATTATGAAATCATCTTTCGACCTGGTCAGGAAAACTCAGCAGCAGATGTTTTATCTAGGCGACAAGAGAGTCCATTGTTGGCTGCTCTTCACTTCTCAGAAGTAAATATTTGGGCACAGATCAGAGAAGCTTCTAAATTGGATCCTTACGTACAGCTTATGGGACAAAAGGTTGATGCTAATCCACATGGCTCCTTGACTTGGCGTGATGGTTTGTTGCTTTACAAAGGGAAGATCGTGGTGCCTACTGATAAATCTTTAAGGGCCAAGTTGTTATATGAAGTTCATGATTCTAAGGTTGGGGGGCACTCAGGTATTCTTCGAACTTACAAAAGATTACATCAACAATTCTATTGGCGAAGATGCATAAAGATGTTCATGAGTATGTCCAGAAATGTGAGGTATGTCAACGCATCAAACCAGAAACCATGGCACCAGCGGGATTACTACAACCCCTACCAATTCCAGTACAGGTTTGGGATGACATCACTCTAGACTTCATTGAGGGGCTGCCAACTTCCCACGGAAAAAACTCAATTCTGGTGGTCGTCGATCGGCTAAGTAAGTTTGCTCACTTTATTCCCTTAACTCACCCATTTACAGCCAAAGTTATTGCAGAAAAATTTATTGAAGGCGTCGTCAAACTCCATGGAATGCCACGATCCATCATCAGTGATCGCGACCCAATATTCATAAGCAAATTCTGGCAAGAATTCTTCAAACTCTCTGGATCAAAACTCATGCTCAGTTCAGCTTACCACCCGCAAACAGACGGCCAAACCGAAGTTGTTAACCGCTGCGTCGAGCAATACTTGCGTTGCTTCGTTCACCAATGGCCGCACAAATGGAGTACTTATCTTGCTTGGGCAGAATATTGGTACAATACCACCTACCATGCCTCAACGAAAATGACACCTTATCAAGCTCTTTATGGTTGTCTACCACCACTCATTCCTGCCTATCCGGAAGGTCTTTCACCAGTCCATGAAGTTGATCAAACCCTCCTGCACCATGACGATATGCTCCACCAACTCAAATCAAATTTAGAGCTTTCCATGAACCGAATGAAGCAACAAGCTGACTCCAAACGTAGAGATATTCAGTTCGCAGTTGGTGATCAAGTCCTACTAAAGCTCCATCCATATCGCCAGCAAACGGGTTCATCAAAAATTATCTAGCCGTTATTATGGACCATACCATATTTTGGAGAAAATTGGAGCTGTCGCATACAAATTGCAACTGCCACCCACTGCTCGAATTCACCCCGTGTTCCATGTCTCTTTACTCAAACCATACAATGGCACTCACGCTGAACCACTATTTGACTTACCTCCAGTTACGGACGATGGAGTAATAGCCCTCGAGCCTCAACAAATACTTGATACCCGATGGGTTAAGCGTGGAGACACCTTCATTGAAGAAAGCTTGGTACACTGGAAGCATCTACCCCATGAAGAAGCCACCTGGGAGCCTACAGATACACTTTGCAATCAATTTCCTAATCTAATGCTTGAGGACAAGCATCCTCTTGTTGGGGTGGGCATTGATAAGCCCAGGAGATCATCTCGGGCCCTGAGGCCCAACCCACGTTATATGGACTGATGCCCAGGAGCCACTAATACCTAAAAGCCCAAATTGCTACCCTTTCTTCTTAGCTGTAGTTATTTTATTTCAGTATTATTTTTTATGTATTTGCTGGTTTATTTTGGTTTCATTGCACGTTTGCAATTCAGGTGTAGTGGGTGACTGAGTCTCCTAAAGACTCGGATGCCATTAGTTTAATTTCAGTTATTTCTATTGTGTATAAATTAAGAAGAAAGGCAATGAGAAAGGGAGATCAGAAGTTATTAAATTTGTGGTTCATTCTCACCCAAAGAGAATACATTCTGTGTTGTTGTGCTTGTACTGATTGGGACCTAACAATTTGGATATAACAAGTATTAATTTAAAAAATCGAGGGAATTACAAGTATTTAATGTTTTTAAAAGGTATAGGTCCCACTCTCCGAAGTGCGTTGGGTAACAAATTTTATAAAATGAAAGGGAGTATTTTTTTAATAGAAATCTTATAGACCGGTCTGCCTGGTAAATCTATCTATTATTTATTACTAGTTGCAAAAGATTCTGCTGTCTATATATCATGTGATGGTGACTATTGAGGCTGTCGGAGTATTCATCTCACCACGCCCATTGCAGCTATTGGTTCTTTTATCGAAAGACGACATAAATTAAATACCGCCCAACAGCCCTTATTTGGAGAGAAAAGACTTACCAATTATAAAGTAGATCTCTCGAATAGTCAGTTTCGCTTCTTTACCGCCATAGAACGAGAAAGATAAGCAGGTGGGGTTAATTGCAGTAGAAGTGTAGAAAAACTTTAAAATATGAACATTTAGTCATGCAGCTTTAAACGAACCATCCTAGTTAATGTAGCTCTTCTATTTGAGTTCATAGCCCTCTCTTTAATAACAGCTTAATAAATTAGCATCTCTCAAAGTTTTCAGTAAAGACAGCTCTAGATTAAAACTTCCAGTATTTTGGCATCCTCTCTCTCTCTCGTTCTGGAAAAGTGTAGTTGTAGGCCGTAGCCCTCTCTCTGTCTGTGATTGTTGACAAAAACTTAATGACAGATAGTACATGAAGGATCCCGTCCTCTCTGCCTCTGCTATAAGATAGAAACTCTCTCTCTCTCTGCGATCCCGAGAGATATTCGAGAAAGCTACAAGACAGGTTGACAAAGATAATTCTAACTTGGTAAGCTTCAAGCTTTCGGAAATCGAATAAGTCAGGGAGAGAAGATTATTAACAGCTGTTACAAGGGCACGTGGTGATGAAGTATCTTATGGAATAGGGTTTGAGGACTTAGAGGACCATTCCAAGAGGGTGTCCGATGGGAGCACTCTTTGAAAACCCATTGTATGAATTTTTTACCGACACTGGTGGATCTACCGTTAGATTGTTGGCATTTTAACTGTTGCATTGGAAAATTTATTTTTTTGTCATAAGATTTGTGATATTATAAGGTTTGGGCAAGCGTGGCATAATAAGGTTTTTTAATGTCATAAGATTTAGCTGTGCACGGGTGTACTCTCAACACATAACGAAAAATGCTCAAATTTATGGCTATAATTTATCTATCGTGTTGGTCCAGGGTATTATAATGATACAACTCAAAATGATGAGATTATGTTTCCTCACAGGTCACTGGTTCAAGTCATTTTTCTCCAAGAGATGTAATGGTTCAATTTTCATATAGACACCCATTAAACCATTGGCACCCCATTTATCTCACACCTCTTGAAATCGTTGGAAACCTTCAATACATATAAATATGAGATGATCCAAAAAGATCATCATTCTATTTTCTTCTTAAAGTAAATCCTTGTGAGATTCTTTGAGTCCAACGACCACATCTCATATCGTTATTTGATCAAAATCCCAACAGTGGTATCACATCCTTTGGATTTCAATTGAAGGAAATCCGAAGTTCTCAACTTTTCTGTCTCTCTCTCTCTCCTACTTTTTCTTTGTCTTCAGAATCAAGATAATACTCCAGACTCTAGTGTGGGTTCAATAAAACCAAATTCATTATTATTTGGATTGCCAAATAAAACGAGTTTCACCTTAGTGAAACCAACACCTTCAAATTTTCAATTTTCTTGTTCGTTAAAAAATTCAGAAGGGTTAGACAACTAGGATTTTTGCACTTGTTGTGAAATCAAGACCTCGGTATTTATTTTGGTCAGTATATTTATTCTAGAAATAGAAATCCTAGGTATTATAGTCATCACTCTGGAATTCAGGAAATTCAATTTAGTATCTCAGAAAAATTTCTGATAGAGATTAGTTCTATACAAACACAACTGAGAGGACACCTAGTGTGATTATGCAGGAGATTTAAACGTAGGGAATCAAGGAGATTTTTTTGACAATAGATTCCTAAAGCTCGATCCATTTTACAACATTGTAAACGTAGGAACAAATTTCAGACCAAGCTTCTTTGGAAGAAATATTGAAAATCTGTAAGTTTGTTATTTTTTAAATTTAATATTTATAGTTGTCACATCTCTAGTGATATTTCATATATCTGTTTTAGAAATGTCTTGAAAAGTTTTCAATGATCATTATAAATAGATAAAATGAATGGCACCAATTTTCGTATATGGAAATGAAAAATTTGCTGTCATAAGTCATGAGAAGACATATTATAGAATCATCGACCCCAAACCTGACGGACCCCAACCCAAAACTAAGAAGTGGGAAGAACATAATGCCCTAACAAGAGCTACTCTTCTAATAAGTATGATCGATAATATAATTCATGTTTATGAGGATTATGAAATAGCACGGGAAATAATGAATGCCGTTAAAAAATATATGGTCCTACTTCTAACACTCATATCTAGTTGTTACTGGATCAATTCAATGGGATGCATTTGTCTGAAGTAGAGGAAATTACTAATCATGTTCATAAAATGGAACTAATTGCAAAAAAGTTATCTAATCACTACTACAAAAAACACTTTAGACAACTCTGTCATTTTTTAAATAGACATCGATTTGTATAAAAGAGGATGTCTAAATTCTAATTTTTGCGAAATTAGACGTGGAGGGGAATTTTAAGTGCTAATATCCTATATAAATTATGAGTTTTTAGAGATCTCTCCCTATTGATTTTATTATTTACAATGAGATCCCTCAAAACATAAACTTAAAATTAAGCTCTCCTCTCTTTAGTTGAACAAAACTAAACCCAAGCTTAACACACCTCTCATCTTTGTCACTATTCTCTCTCTCTCTCTCTCTCTCTCTCTCAATTTCTTAGATGAAGCTATTCATCTTGAATGAACAAAGCCCTACACTGAATGAATCTCTACACCTAATGAAGCTGCCTATCTCACGATTTTCGATTTTTGATCTAAGGTATTGAGGAAGGAGATTTTTTATCTAATGTAAGAACACTAAAATCTCACCGATTTCGTACAATTTTTTGTTGATGATTAGGATTCTTATAATACCCTAAGTTTTTGACTCATATCTCAAGGAAAAACAAATAGTGGAATTTTGAAAAAATTATGAAAATAGGACTTAAGATAAAATTTTAGGAATTTTTTTGTTCATTTTTAATGAAATTTAACTTCACCATTGAGTTCAAAATGGTCAAAAAACATACTTTAATCTGTAAGTACGCTCAAATGTTAGTTCGAATGAAAAAATTACAAAATTCTCAAGTTTTAGGTCGGATCAGGCTAAAAAAATGAATTTTTGTTTGAACAAGAATTTATAGAATCTAATTACAACTTTAGGTCCGCAACGAAATTTTAAAAAAAAATGGAGTATTCACTCGTCAATTTTGGATCCCAGAAAATCAAATTATCACAAAAAACAAAACAAGCTCGAAAATAACACGTGCGTCCTAATATTTTATATAAAAGAATTACAATTTTTCATTTTACTATTCATTATCTTCCCAACCCATCAAAAACCAACTGAATATGTTTAAAAAGAAAATTTTGATTTTTTACCAATTTTAAACTCGAGATTCATCATGATCGGATCTCCGTCGACGCTCGGCGAAGAAGGAAAAAATGTCTGCAACGTCAAACTCTACAAACCTCGCCTATCTTTCTTTTATTTTTCTCTTTTTTTCTTTGTATTTAATCGAAAATCAATCGTACAACATACGAAGATTTCAACTTTTCAACCCACTATTTCATTAACTTAGAGGTCAAACCGTCATCTGTCGTAAAAGAGAAAAAAGATGCCATCATCGAGATCTTCAAAACCATTGAGTCCGATTCAAAAATCAATCATCACCAATTCAAATCTATCATGATTTCCATGCTGCTCACCTTGATTTTCATGAATATTCTTCAATTCTAACACAAAGAGTGGTAAGAGTATATGATTGTTACTCATAATTGTAGATTTCGAAAAAGCATTTAGAATTTTTATAAATCTTTCGATTTCATTTCAAAACATAGAATTTTCGATATTTATTTCAAATTCATATGAAATATATGTGTTTGATGTGTTTAATTGTATTTTATAACAAATTATACATGAGTAAATCATTTCACTAGATTATTTCCTGTAGTTTGGTCATATGTCATTGCTCGGATCCCGCTTTAATTCATATTTTGTAATTTTTCAATTTAAATTATAAAAATGAATTTTAAAAATTTTAAAATAATTTAATATTCAATGAATTTATATTGAGTGGGTGAAAGTCGAAAAAGAAATTTTGTGTTCGAAAAATCAAAAAATGCAAATACTTGAAAAAGGGAAAAAATAGATGAAATAGTAAAATGTCATAATCACACCCGAGAGGTGATATCTAAATTTTACATTATTGTACTATGTGTGAGTTGATGAACAAATATCCAAGAATAATTTTCTATTGTTACAAGGTTCCTTGTATGTTTATTTACAATTATACGCTCTGTATTATTATTTAATTTAGCCTGGGTGGCCACAATTGCATTGTAGATATGCGGGTTTCAAATACTTTTGAGAGGTTTGGAGCTTATCTATATAGGTTTAGGAGTTGTTGCCATTCAATTAAAGTGTGAATCAACATTTATGAAAAAAAAATTTCAAATTATATTTTTTAGCTTGTAGTGACTCACATATTCAAAAGATGAAGGAAATGGTATACTTAAAAATCTATGGTAAGGAGGTTTGGTTGTGGGATAAGGAAGGTGTTAGGCACCTTGTCCCACCTATCCTAAGATGGTTACCAATATGTGACCATAGGTGTTGTTTTGAAAAATTAACTTGATTTTTGAAAAAACAAGGGAAAAAAAAGAAAACTGATAAATCAAACAACTATAACCTAGTTCTAAAAAGGGATTTTGGTGAAATTTTTGCTTGCTAAAATTTTTGTTAGACTAAGATTTTGGTGAGAATCCAAGAGAATTTCACCCATTTTTTTGGATCCAAAGATTGTTTTTAAAAGATCTATAGTCTAGTTTTGGAATAAGAACAAAATGAGGCAATGAACAAGTTAAAATGAAAATGTAACTTGTTGAAAATTTTTATGAACTTAGGATTTTGGTAAGATTCCATGTAGATTTCACCTTCTTGGGATCCAAAGGCTTTTTTAGAGGTTATATGCTCACTTGGGAGCATTTTGTTGTTGGTATAACCCTTACGAGGTATCAGTGAGTTGGACACCACCATGGAAAGACTTGGGACCTTATGCATGCAATGTATCCTCTTTGGGACTATTTTTGTTAGCTTAGGGATTTAGGTGCAAATCTAGGTAGATCTACACCTTTGATTCTTAGTTATTTTAAGAAAAAAGAAAGTGAATGTGTGTGCTTGTGTATATATGCAATGGACTTAGAAAGAGAAGATTACTTCCAAGAAGGGATTACTCTCTAGCTCTTCAGTCATTGGAAAAGAAAGCTAAAAAAAATCTATTCTAGAAATTTAGATTGTAATAGAAGTAAACAAAAGCAACTAATATAGGAATTAAACTTACAAGAAAGTAAAATAATAATAGTATATTCTAATGCTCATAGAGCTTATAGGAATAGATTAGCTCAGGGATGTTTTACTTTCTACCTCCTTACCTCACCTAAAAAAATTAAGTCTACATTATTCTGGAATAACTTGCAAGAATGTAAAAAAGGGGCTTAGATAGAAGGAAGAGTTTAGAAAAGGGGAGCATTGAGGGTTTAACCCCACCTTAGTTTTCTTCTTCTTCTTCTTCTTTCTTATTTATCCTTCTTCTTGATTTGGAGGTTTGGGAATGAACTTGGACAAGTTTGGGTAGGCTAAAAATCTTAGAGGAGAGTCTTGGACAAAATTTTAGCTTCTTGAGTTCACCTTCCTTTGAAGAGAAATTTATATTCTTCTCTTCTTTTTTGCCTTGAATAGGGTCCTATTTATTAGAGTTTGGGAGACCCTTGGAGATAAACTTGTCCCAAATCATGAACTTTTCAATATTTACAACAAAACCTCTTTGCAAAAAGTCATTTCCATCTCCTAACCTTGGCCTTAATGGCCTTTATTCTCTAGTTGAGCCTCACCAATCTTGATCATCAATAGGTATGATGGTAAACATCCCAAAAGTACTAGAGAACTCTTAATGAAGGTTAGAATGGTCCTAAGACCTTGATCTTGAGTCAATTGAAAAAAAAAATAACACAAATGACATGTAATTAGATGGTAGGATTTTGACCTCTTTGGTCATTTTCCTTGAGAGAATCTCTAACAAATTAGGGATAGGTTAGTCATTCGGCACAAATTCTAGAGAGTTCTGTAATACCCCAAGTTTTTAACTCGTATCTCGAAGAAATCAAATGGTGATATTTTGAGAAAATTCTAAAATAAGAACTTAGAGTAAAACATTCGGATATTATTATGTTCATTTTCAAGAAAAATTGACTTTGCCATTAGATTCAAAAATGTCGAAATATATATTTTAGCCTATAAGTAAATTCGAATTCGAGTTATGATGAAAAAGTTATAAAAATCCTCGAATTTATGTTGAGTAGGATCCAAAATAGTGAAATTTTGTTAGAGCGAGAATCAAAAAAATTCGATGACACTGTTAGGTCTGCAACGAAAAATTACTCGAAAAGGAATACTCATTTTTATTTTTCGAGTCCGACTGGTCAAGTTACCAACAAAAATGAAAATGAGTGAAAAATACCAAAATACCCTCTATAGACACCCTATTTTTTCACTCGCCTGATTAATCAACTCGTCAACCTAATTGCAATGGTTCCTAATGATGGATGATTATTCCATTGCTATATTTTGTTGCTCAATAAGTTTTAGAAATTCGGATGAGGTATCTCAAACTAACAAAACTGTAGAAATCACGCTACGCTAGGAAAATATAACCCCAAAAATAAAGAAATCATCATTTTCAGACAAAAAGAAGTTTCATGATAAAAATCACTAAAAAATGACCAAATTACCAAAATACCCCTAACCTCAAAACATCCCTAGAGCCTACATTACGCTTAGAAAAATCCTTTCAAATACATAAAACAACAAATCGAAACCAAATAAACCATTTCGCCAATTTTCACAAAATTTGATAAAATTACGAAAATGCCCCTCATAAAGATCACGACCATTTCGCACAAAAAATTTCATAAATGATAAAAACCAATATTCCCATTAAATTTCTTACGAAAAATCGATTCCAAAACATCCTGGAACATTAAAAAATGACTTCAAATGCAAAAAAGTCATTTCCGAGGGTAAAATAGTAATTTTATAATTTTAATAATTAAAAATTTTATAATTAATAATTAAAAAATTAATTAATGTAATGTGAAATCCTAATTAAAATTCAAGTCAATAAAGTAAGACTTAAGTCAAAATCTTAAAGTCAAGTCAATCAAGTAAGATTTAAGTCAAAATCCTAAAGTCAAGTCAATCAAATGAGACTAAAGTCAAAGCCTTAAATTCTAGTCAATCAAGTAAGACTTAAGTCAAAATCCTAAATTCTACTCAATCAAGTGAGACTTAAGTCAAAATCCTAATCAATTTAATAAGACCAAAGTCAAAACCCTAATGAATTCTAATTAAACTCTAAAACTATCTAAAAGAATTATCTAATAGAATTCTAATTAAACTATAAAACTATCTAATGTAATTCTAATTAAACACTAACTCTATTTAAAAATAATTCTAATTAAATACTAACTCTATCTAAAATAATTCTAATTAAACACTAAGTCTATCTAAAAAGCACTTAAAAAAATCTATAAACAAGGGTCTATACAACCTATTTTCGTATCAAAAAATAAATCCTAAGAAAAGTAGGTCAAAAAGCTTCCCTATCCTCCCATAAATCCTAATATTGAAGTCCTAACTCCTTAGCTAATGCCCAGACCCCAACTTTAGCTCAAAAAACACCTAGAAACCTTTCAAAAACACATAGAAATCCATAAAAAAATCAGAAAAATTCAGATCTAAGAAGGAGATACTTCGCTTGGAGGTCTGAAGCGAATCCAGTGACAGAACGAAGTGATGAGTGCTGTACGAGTAGCTGTTCTATCAGATCTGAGGAAACAAAACCGTTGCATTCGTAAAGGTAAATATTTTTATTATTTTTTTATTATTTAGGTCTTTTTAGCAATGTAGTTTTATTTGGGCTTTAGTAGAGATCGGCGTTTGCCGGACGGGGTTGGTGCCTAATATCTTCCAACCCCGTTATGTGATCCCTAGACTCAGTATTTTTTTTAGTAGATTAGTTATTTTTTTATCCGTTTCGAGTCGATGTTCGGTTCCTAGACCGTAATAACTAGGTGGCGACTCCCAAGCCTCAAAGTCAAAAGTGGATCCGCGCACCCCGCGGATCGAGGGCGCTTTCAATGGCGACTCTACTAGGTACTATTGAGGATGAGACTTGAAAAATCCCAATTATGGGAGCATTGCCAAGATGACCTAGTTTTTTTTTATTATTTAGTTCGATTTATTTTATTTGTTTATTTATTTATTTATTTTTTTGGCTTGATTGTGGATGATTTTGGGTATTGTATTTTGATTTTTTTTTTATCTAATTAAGGGTCACTTTTTAATGACCCCTAAATAATGAAAAATTCAAATTGACATATGAAAATGATGGAATGATGGTGGTTGGGATGAGAAGAGTGTTTTTCTTAAAAAAAAAAAAAAAAAACATTTAAGCATGGTGCTCCGATAGTGAAAATATTTTTTTTTCTCTTTCTATCTTCTTTTCCATATGTGTGCTGAAAAGGGCAACAAAGAGAAATACTTTTTTCTCTCTCTTTATCGACTCTCGTTAATGGCAATTTCGAGAATTCTAATTTAGATTTTAATAATCTCAACAATGGCATCGAAGCATCTCATATCTGTAAATCTGGAATTCTTATTGAATGAAGGTTGGGTCAGTAATGTTAAAACGTTTTTACAGAACATTCTAGTGAGAATTAAGTCTGGGCACATTTAATAAAATGTAGATTTCATTGAGTAGATTAATTTAGAACCTGAATTCACTTAATTTCATTATCGGGAGCCTTGGATATCATCGATGAAAATTTGGATTAATCTGTAAATCTGGAATTGTTGTTGAATGAAGGTTGGGACAACAATGTTAAAACATTTTTACAGAACACTCTAGTGAGAATTAAGTCTGGCTACCTATTAATAAAACGTAAATCTCATCGAGTAGATTAATTTAGAACCTGAATTCAATCAATTTCATTATCGGGAGCCTTAGATATCATTGATGCAAGTTCAAATTAATCTGTAAATCTGAAATTGCTACTGAATGAAGGTTGGGACAACAATGTTAAAACGTTTTTACAGAACATTCTAGTGAGAATTAAGTCTGGGCACCTATCAATAAAACGTAAATCTCATCGAGTAGATTAATTTAGAACCTGAATTCACTCAATTTCGTTATCAGGAGCCTTGGATATCATCGATGCTAGTTCAAATTAATCTGTAAATCTGAAATTGTTGCTGAAAGAAGGTTGGGACAGCAATATTAAAATGTTTTTACAAAACATTCTATTCAGAATTAGGTCTGGGCACATGTTAATAAAATGTAGATATCGTCGAATAGATTAATTTAGAACCTAAATTCACTCGATTTCGTTATCGGGAGTCTTAGATATTATCGATGCAAGTTCGGATTATATTTTCCTAATTCACAGAAAATCCGAATTTATCTAGTGTTAGCACAGTTAATGTTCCTGATTTATTTTGTGAGAGCGAGCTCATTTGGCACTAGGATCTTTCTCTTTGATTTTCTTTTGGGATGTGTTTCTAGTTTTTTTTTATAATTTAAAAAAAAAAAGGTTTATCGCTCCACATCTCAACAATTATCATTTTTTCATCAATGTAACATCTATTGGAATCTCGATTTATTTTGGATCACCCAAAAATGATCATTGATTGGATCATAAAATTATAGAAATTATGCCTATTGCAATATTTGGATTTGATCAATTATTTTATGCCATATTCATTGATTGATTTGTCATTGATATATATATGAAATGTGCATTGAACCATATAGATATGTTTTTAATCTTTCTCGATCAATGTATACATTTTACTTGGATGGTTTAATAACTTTACTTGTATTGGTTTAATTGGACACATGGGCCCATTTGTTTGGAAAAGGCCCCGGGCACACCCCACCCTATTTTGCACACACCATTAGCACGTTTACTGCTTTGGACGCTTGCACGTCCCATATAGCCAACGTGGCACTAGTGCGTGGCCCGGTCTCTTCGGAGATGCGACGTCATTCATGAAAACCACAACTCCAGTCACGTACCTTAGGGTATATCAAATTGGGGCATCAGTACCATCTGATCAGGTGACTCTGAAAGGAATATCGATACACCCAGGCTGGAGCGACCTGAGCCTTTGACCTATTGTGAGTCACATAGTCACATGTCCCGATTACCAACGTAGTACTAGTACGTGGTCGGTCCCCTCGTGGGATGCCAAATCATTTATGAAAGTTACAACTCTTGACTCATACCCATAGGTATATCAAAGATGATCCAAGTACACCAGTTGTTCTTCTTGGTCAAAATCAGTGTCTAAGCGAGATCCTACTCTGATGTACTACAGTACTAGGAGGATAGACTACGTCTATTCTAAAAAAGAGGTGATTTAAGAGTGCCTTTGCTCAAGCATTGCGCGCCACCTCTGATCTGGGGATAAAATTGGCTGTTTTTGACTTTAGAGAAGTGAGTTGAAGTTTTAGATTATCACCTATATGGTATATCAAACCAAGTCATCACGTACCGTCTGATTGAGTACGCTCGAGAGGTATATAGGTGTACTTGGGCAAGGGTGGCCAGATAAAAATACATTGCACGTAGTAAACGTAGAGTTTAGAAACCTCCCCTGTAAGTCACGACTCGAACTTATCATGGGTATTCCCGGGTTGTTTATTGAATGAGACCTTGTGAATGATGAATGTATGTGAATGTATGAGATCAGAATGTATGGTTGTCCTTAATGATTAAAATTTTTGTTTAACCTGACTTGAAATTAAAATGGGGGCACCGACCCAATAATTATGATAGGCCAGGCCATTTAAATCAAAATGAAAATCAAATTCTTTTTTAAAAGAAGAAAAATTGTTTACAAAAGGAAAATATTTTCTAGAAAAAGTGTTCCCTAAAAAAAATGTTTTCCATAAGAACAAAATTTTCAAAAGAAAATGTTTTACAAAGCAAATAAAATAAACGAAAAGTAATTTACAAATTGATTTCTTTGAATAAATATTTTACACAGACCTTGGAAGTGTACTAAAATACCCTTTTGTATCAAACTAGGATGCTAGTCGCAGGCAATAACCCGATCGACCAGTTAGTCAAAACAACTATCATAGGGATGCACCCTGTAGAGAAGATCAATTTTGGGAAATTTATGTTGAGGAGTGCTCTCTACTTCCACAAGTTTGAGATAGACTAGAACCTCTTATGCGCTATGGCTAAGTGTTGGAACCCTACCTTCACATATTCCATATTGGGCATATGCACTTATGCCCTACTCATGAGGATTATTGTGGCATTATGGGGATATCCACTTCAGTACCTCTAATCAGGCCTTCATTGAAGACGGGATATTCTGGTGACCTTGCCACAGGATTGAAAGAAGAAGCCAAGACCCTAGTCCATAATGGGAGATTGGACTTAGTACCTTTGTTGGGCCCGTATCACTCCCGCAGTCATCCTATCAATGTAAAACCATAAGCCTGGTGAGCCACTAGAGACTACCGTCTGTGCTTAGGAATCATAGCCCAATACATGTTGACCTCCAAAAGCGATGGTCAAACTATCCCTGAGTCTTTTATAGACATAGCCTCCCAACTCTCAAGGAAAGCCAACCCTGTACCTCTTATCCTAGTAAAAACTTTCTTAGGTCTAAATGCCATAAAGAATGGTGAGAGGGAAAACTTCAAAGGAAGCTCCCACCTACTTTATATGTGACTTTGTGACCGTCTTAGAATTGTAGATGTTCCTTCAACCCTAGAGTATGGACCAGAATATTTTTCCAAAAGAAACCTGTTAGTGCGTCACAACTCAGTCAAGGCTTGGAGTAAATGGTTGGATTCTCGTCTTGCCCGTCATATCGGTTTAAGGTGCCCTTGGTGGTTGACTGACCCCCCTATTTTAGGAACCAAAGGATCCTATTATGTCTGTTTGATCGGACTAGAAAAAACATCTTTCTATAAACCTGCATTGATCCAGAACAATACGATGTACCTATAGAGTTATCTTTACCTCAGCACAAAGTTTTCTTCCCTCCCGAGCCATTGACTGAAAAGTTAGTGCATCTCATTGAAAAGGCTTGGAACAAGCGCACGTTAGGGTATCCAGATGGATCAGTAGAATTCAAAGAGCCTGTTGTTAGAGCCAAGAGAATCAAGCCTGATAGTTCTACCAATCCTGATGACCATCAAGACAAGGCCAAATGTCCATGTAAAAAAGTTTAAGTCAAAAAGATGTTATCCAATGAATTTTTCTTTGTCAACAATTTTCAATATGTCCCAATAAAGCTATTTTTCTTTTGAATAAACATTTATTTTGAATAAACATTGCATGAATGGATTATTTAATGGATTGTACACAACTTCAATAAAATGACTCATTAAAATGTTATCAAGGGGGTAACACTGAAATTGATTAAATCTATGTTTGATGGGGTCATATAGGATTATCACTGCGCCTAAACTCAAACGTCCACCTCCTAGTTGGAGTCATAAGTCCAGTCGATTAGAACGAGCGACAGCATCAGGTCAACAGGAAGAAATGGCTTCGGAATCTAAGCTTACAGAAATCTGTAAGATTTTGGCAGCCTTTGCCAATGATATCAATAGTATAAGAGATAAAGTGGAAGTTTTATAACAGATTTCAAAATCAACGGACAATCCCCTTGAGGATCCAAAAAGAAAAAGGGTAGAAGAAAATGTAACGAGACATACACTTTTTGAATTTGACGGAGATGAAGAACTTGTTGATGGAAATTCGATGTTAGCCAACAGGATGTCTCAGTTAGAGTCAGCTATGAAGAGTATAAAGGGTATCAATGAAATTACAGCAAGCATTGAAGCTCTGAACCGTGTCCCTAGAATTCACCTACAGAGAAATTTATGATGCCTGAAATGGACAAGTTCAGTGGGGTAGATTGTGCAAAAACACATCTTAGGTGTATGTTACTAACATGCGCACTATAGGACTCAAGCGATGAACAGATGACATTGCTATTTCAGCGGACCTTATCAGGATCAGCTCTACGATGGTTGATGTCTCAAGATCCAACTACAGTAGGTACATGGAAAAAAATGTCAAAAGCTTTCTGGCATCAGTATAAGTACAGTACCGAGATTGAGACTTCAAGAAGGGATTTGGAGTCAACTAAACAGAAGAACGGGGAGACGTTTACTGATTTCATTGGCTGTTTGAGGGTCAAAGCTGCCCAAATATGGGATAGGCCATCAGAAAAAGAACAAGTAGCCATTATCCTAAAAACCTAACACAAGGATATGCTCAGCACTTGGTTGCTCAATATCTTCTTACCTTTGAATCCCTATTACAAGTCGGAAGCCAACTTGAGGATGCGTTTGCCTCTGGGGTTCTTTCTAACCCTTCAGGTAACAAGTCTAAGAAATCCTATGTTCCCAAACCTAGTGCCAACCATGTTTACATAGCCAACACATCAGCTACCCCAGTTCAACCTCCATCCCAGTCCAATAATCAAACTCACCCAAGTCAACCCTGAACTTTGTATCGTAGCTTTGCAAAAACTATTGAAAAAAGGGTTGCTGCTTACCTTGATTCAACCCCGACCTTTACCAAATCCCCTACCAGCCGGACACAACCCTAACTTGTTTTGCGAATTTCATCAAAACTCTGGCCATCACACTGATCGATGTATCACCTTGCGCCATGCCATTCAAAACCTTATCGACAACAAAAAGGTCATCATCCCAAGTCCAACATCACCAAATGTCACCACTAATCCATTACCTACCTATCAACCTCCACCAGCCCTAAACATGGTTTCCAATACCCAATTACCATTTGACCATGTATCTCTCATCCACCCCATCCAAGTCAAACCACCCAGTTCTCCCATCGTCGGAATAACTTTCACCGATATGAAGTCTTCACCACGAGCTACGAGCCCTTCGATCTAACCTCAGATAATACATATTGTTTATCCCTGCCTCACTACAGTAGCCCCGCATTCACTAGTTACCTGTTGGCTCAAATGAACCCGAAAAGCCATGTATCTTTGACAAATAAAGATCCATACCTGTTAACTGAAGAAGATGAGTCTTTCTCCCTCTCGTGCGATGAAGTTAGACATATGACCCGAGGGGGAAGATTCTTTAAGCCACCAGAACTCCGTGTTGACAATTCTGCAATCTTGACGAGAAAAGAAATAGATCCCATTAAAGAGAATATCGAAGAAGATGACTCCATGATCAAGTAATTGAAGAAATCAGGGGCCAATATCTCAGTTTGGGATTTGCTCATGGCTTCCACTGCCTATAGGGAAGCTGTTTTCAAAGCGTTGAGTACAACTCAAGTTTCACTTGATACTTCCCTGGATCTATTGGCCAATATAGTAGGGGCAACTTATGTAGAGAACATAATGTCTTTCTCAGACTCAGATCTCCCAAAAGAAGGAGCGAGCCACACTAAACCGTTACATATTACAGTCGACTGCAATGGGATGAGGGTACCTCTGGTTTTGATTGACAATAGGAGTGCACTGAATGTTTGCCCTTAAAGACAGTATGCCTCGGGTTTAAGGCTGAAGATCTCAAGCCCACTAATCAAGGTGTTAGGGCCTTATGATAACACACAGAGGGATGTACTGGGAATTTTGCACCTTCGATTGTCTACAAGCATAGCTGAATTCCCTGTGGAATTTCAGGTTATTGATATCTAGTCCTCTTTCAATTTATTGTCAGGGAGACCATGGTTACACCAGATCAAAGTCATACCTTCCACGCTACACCAGAAAGTTAAATTTATCAAAAATGGACTAGTAATTACCCATGGAGATGCATGGAGATAAACATACCGAAGCCAAGATTGAACCGTTACTTGAGATTCAACTAGAATAACAGGGGGTAGAGCTCAGTGGGTTTGAATTTGAAAAGATATGCCTAGTCCAATGGGATCACTCGGTGAAAGAATATTTCCCTATGGAGAATACCTCTAATTGCTACATGACCAATATGTTCGAAAAAATGAGATTTTTCCCTGGTATGGGCCTAAGTTGCAAGCAACAAGGTATTAAAGAGGCACCAGTGATTAAAGAAGTCATCAGTACTTTCGGACTAGGATATAAGCCTAGTAAGGAAGATTGGGCCCAATACTAGAAGACAAAGCGGGACAAGACAGTTGCAAAAAGGCAAGGGTGCACCACAGATCTGATTAAAATAAAATCTTATCGTAAGACCCTTAATGACTATTTTGTGAAAGATTGAGAAGATTTTCGTTATTGTGGGTTTCCAGAGTCGTTCATTGATCACATCACAGGTATTTGTTTGCCAGGGTTTGAAATCTTCTTTGGCATGGAATGGCAAGAAAAGGAAGCAAGCACAGAAGCTGAAAAAAAGGAGTCTGAAGACTGGCAACTCAACCTGGACTCTTTCAACATTGATCAGTTGTTCATTGAAGATCATAGTATCTTAGTGGTGTTAGTTGGGAAGGGGACTCTAAATCCTCAGTCTATAATCAAACCCGTTGTTGGGTGTCTGTCTAATTATCATGTAATTAGTCTTGTGCTATACTTCAAGACTGGGTCTGTCAGTTCTATTAGTCCTGTTCAGTTTGACGTGTCTGATGAGTCATTTATTTCTGTTGAGTAAGTAAGTTAGTTGTTTCTACTAAGTCAAGTGAGTCTGTTATTTCTAGTAAGCCTGTTTTTCCTACTAAGTCAAGTGAGTCTGTTAAATCTGCAATGAGTCCTGTTATCCCATCTCTTTTTAATGAAATGAAAGAAATTTTGATTACCTTGAGCGCAATGATAATTTAACTAATAATCAAGCTTCAGAAGGAGAATCTTCTGACGAAGAACCTCCTCCTGAAATAATCAAATTACTTGAACTAGAAAATGAACGTCAGGCTCAACCTCTAATGGAGGAAGTAGAAGTTATCAACCTCGGAACAAAAGAAAGTCCTCAAGAGATTCAGATTGGGATCACCTTATCTCTCGATGAAATCAAAGGGATAGTTGACTTACTCAGAAAGTTCAAAGACGTGTTCGTGTGGTCTTACGAGGATATGCCGGGAGTAAGCACAGATATTGTTCAACATCGGATTCCATTATATCTTGATGCTCGACCAATCAAACTGTAACTTCGACGTTGTAGACACCCCATTTTTGCACTCGCCTGATTAATCAACTTGTCAACCCGATCTCAACGGTTCCCAATGATGGATGTTTATTCCAATGCTTTATTTTGTTACCAAATGTGTTTCAGAAATCCGGATGAGGTATCTCGAACTGACAAAATTTAGAAACCACGCTACGCTAGGAAAATACGATCCCAGAAACGTAGAAATCATCATATTGCAGACCAAAAAGAAGTTTCACGATAAAAATCACTAAAAATGACCAAATTACCAAAATACCCCTAACATCAAAACAACCCTAGAACCTACGTTACGCTTAGGAAGACCCATTCAAACACATAAAACAACAAATCGAAACCAAATAAACTACTTCGCCAATTTTCACTAAAAATGACAAAATTACGAAAATACCCCTCATAAAATTCACAACCATTTCACATAAAATTTTTATAAATGACAAAAACCAATATTCTCATTGAATTCCTATGAAAAACTGATTCCAAAACATCCTAGAACATTAAAAAATGACTTAAAACGTAAAAAATCCTCTCCGATGGTAAAACGGTAATTTTACAACTTTTCTAATTAAAAATTTTGAAATTAATAAATAAATCATTAAAAAAATGTAAAGTGAAAGATTAAAGTCAATCAAGTAAGACCAAAGTCAAGTAAGGCTAAAGTCAAAACATTAAAGTCAACCAAGAAGGACTAAAGTCAGAGTATTAAAGTCAATCTCATAAGACTAAAGTCAAAATCCTAAATCAAAACACTAATCAAGTCAACCTCATAAGACTAAAAGTCAAAACCCTAAATCAAAACCCTAATCTAAACTAATCAAGTCAATCTCATAAGACTAAAAGTCAAAACCATAAATTAAAACCCTAAAGACTAAGTCCATCTCATGAGACCAAAGTCTAAACCCTAATTGAAACCCTAAAAGAAATCCTAATCAAACCCTAATACTCTTAAAAAACTTTATAAATAGGAGCTTCCATACCCTACTTTAGTATCAAAGAAAAAACCATAGGAAAAGTAGGTGAAGAAGCCTCCACAACCTCTCCAAAACCCTAATTTTGGAGCCCCAACTCCTTACCTAACACCCCTACTTCGATTTCAGCCTAAAAAACACCTAGGAATCTCTCAAAAACATCCCAAAAATCCACAACAAATTCGAAGCACCTAGATCCAAGAAGGAGATACCTTACCTAGGAGATCAGAAATCAGATCCGGAGATAGAACGAAGTAAGGAGTACGGTACAAGGAGCCGTTTTCACTAGATCTGAGGGAATAGCACTTTTGTAGATCGAAGGTAAGATTTTTCGTATTTTTTTTTAATCTAGGTTTGTCATTAGCGATGTAGTTTTATTTGGGATAAGTAGAGACCGGCATTGGCCGGGCGGGGTTGGTGCCTAACACTTCCAACCCCGTAACATGATCCCCGGATTCAGATTTTCTGTAGTAGATTAGTTTATTATCCGTTTTAGAGTCAGTTTGGTTCCTAGACCATAATAACTAGGTGGCGACTCCCAAACCTCAATGGTCAAAAGCGGATCCGCTCACCCCGCGGATCGAGGGCGCTTTCAGACGTATGAAGCCAGAATGGACTCTAAAGATTAAAGAAGAAGTTACAAAGTAGATTAACACCGAATTTTTAAAATAGTAGAATACCCTGAGTGGATTGCTAATGTCGTCCTAGTGCCTAAAAAGGATAGAAAAATCAGAATGTGTGTGGACTTTAGAGACCTAAACAAAACAAGTCTAAAAGACAGTTTTCCTTTACCACACATGTATGTTCTAGTAGATAGTACGACAGGCTACGCTTTGTTATCCTTCATGGATAATTTTTCAAGGTACAATCAGATAAAAATGGATCATCTAGATATGCAAAAAACATCCTTCATCATATATGAAAGCGCCCTCGATCTGCGGGGTGCGCGGATCCGCTTTTGACCCTTGAGGTTTGGGAGTCGCCACCTAGTTATTACGGTCTAGGAACCGATCAATGACTCTAAATAGATAAAGAACTAATCTAGAATAGAAAAAATTGAATTCGGGGATCATGTTACGGGGTTGGAAGGTGTTAGGCACCAACCCCGCCCGACCGAAGCCGGTCTCTACTAACTTCCCAAATAAATTACATTGCTAAAAAATCTAGATAATAATAAATAAATAAATAAATAAGAGATTATACCTTTCTGATAGCAAAGACTTTATTCCCTCAGATCCGACAAAAATTAATCCTTGTACCGTACTCCCTTGCTTCGTTCTATCTCCGGATTTGATTTCTGATCTCCGAGGCAAGGTATCTTCTTTTTTTGATTGGATTCTTCAAGTTTGTTATGGGTTTTGGGATGTTTTTGGAAGGCTTTTAGGTGTTTCTTAGGCTAAAATCGAAGAAGGGATGTTAGGTAAGGAGTTGGGGCTCCAAAACTAGGGTTTATGGGAGGCTAGGGGAGCTTTTAGACCTACTTCTCTTAGGGTTTATGATTTGATCCGAAAATAGAGTGTGAGCACCCCTATTTATAGATTTTTTTAGGGTTGATTTAGATAGAGTTAGTGTTTAATTAGAGTTCTTTTAGTTGGAGTTGTATTTTAGTTAGAATTATTTTAGGTAGAATTGTATTTTAATTAGAATTGTTTTAGGTAGAGTTGTATTTTAGTTAGAACTCTATTAAATAGAGTTATTATTTAATTAGAACTCTATTAGGGTTTTTGACTTTTGGTCTTATTTGATTGACTTTTAATATTTTGACTTTAGTTTTAATTGATTGACTTTTAATATCTTGACTTTAGTCTTGCTTAATTGACTTTAATTTTGACTTTAGTCTCACGCGATTGACTTTAATACCTTGACTTTAGTCTTGCTTGATTGACTTTAATTTTTTTGGAGAACCCTCCTCTATTATATCTTTAATTCTTTGAACCACCAAATGGAGGGGTCCTTAAAGAAATATCTCACGAACCCTCAACAATTTTTCATGAGAGCCCGATTGATCGATTTTTTTAGTTCAAAATTTTAAATTAATTTCATTAATGTTTAACTTTAATTATTTAATGTTTTATTTATTAATTTTAAAATTTTTAATTATGAAAATTGTGAAATTATCGTTTTGCCCCCAGAGATGACTTTTCACATTTTAAGTCGGTTTTTAATGTTTTAGGATGTTTTAGAATCGATTTTTCGTAAGGAATTCAATGGAAATATTAGTTTGTGTTATTTATGAAATTTTTTGTGTGAAACGGTTGTGAACTTTATGAGGGGCATTTTTGTAATTTTGTCAAATTCTGTGAAAATTGGTGAAATAATTTATTTGATTACGATTTGTTATTTTATGTGTTCGAAAAAGTTTTCCTAAGCGTAACGTAGGCTCTAGGGTCTTTTTGATGTTAGGGGTATTTTGGTAATTTGATCATTTTTAGTGATTTTTATCGTAAAACTTCTTTTTGGGTCTACAAGATGATGATTTCTATGTTTCTAAAGTCATATTTTCCTAGCGTAGTGTGGTTTCTAAGGTTTTGTTAGTTCGAGATACCTCATCCGGATTTCTGAAACACATCTGGTAATAAATAAAGCAATGGAATATACATCCATCATTGGGAATCATTGCGATCGGGTTGACGAGTTGATTAATCAGGCGAGTGCAAAAATGGGGTGTCTACAATATAGTGGGGAACCTTTTGCTACAAGGTTATGCCTTTTGGTTTAAAAAACACTAGAGCCACCTATCAAAGAGCAGCCACGACTTTACTGTATGACATAGTACACAAGGAAGTCGAAATCTATGTAGATGATATGATAGTCAAATCTAAGGAACGACTGGGGCACGTTGCTGCGTTAGAAAAGTTTCTCACAAGGATTCAAAAGTACCAACTCCGTCTCAACCCGCATAAATACGTATTTAGAGTAACTTCTGAAAAATTGTTGGGATTTGTGATCAGTCAAAGAGGGATTGAAGTAGACCCTATAAAGATTAAAGCTATCCAAGAAATGCCACCTCCTAAGACTGAAAAGCAGATTCGAGATTTTTTAGTTAGAATTCAATATGTCAGTAGATTCATTGCTCAACTTACCAACGTCTGCGAACCTATCTTTAAGCTTCTCAAGAAGAATGAACCAATAGTTTGGAATGAACAATGTCAAAAGGCTTTACAGTATGACAAAGATAATCGCAAAGAAAAGACTATCTACTATATCAGTAAAAAGATGTTAGAGTGTGAACGAAAGTATTCAGCCCTAGAAAAAACTTGTTTGGCACTAGTATGGACTACTAAGAGACTTCGACACTATTTGTTATCTCATCCAGTTATCTTGTTATCTCGGATGGATCCTCTCAAATATCTTTTCGAGAAACCAGTACTGATCGGGAGAACCCACGATGGTTGTTGTTGTTATCAAAATTTGACATTACGCATGTTACGCATAAATCTATCAAGGGAAGAGCTGTAGTAGAATACTTGGCAGATCACCCGGTAGTAGAATGAATACGGCCTGTTGATCAGTTCTCAGATGAAAATATCTTGCATGTTGAAGAAGAACCGCAGAATCAAACATGACAGCTATACTTTGATGGGGCCGCCAATCAGAATGGATATGGAATAGGGGCAGTTCTATTTTCTCTTGAAGGATGCCATATTCCTATCGCTATTAAATTAGCCTTTTCTAACACCAATAACACAGTCGACTATGAAGCATGCATTGCTGGGCTTGAAGCTACTTTGAATCTGGGCATTACAGAAATTGAAGTATTCGGGGACTCAGCCTTGGTCATACATTAGTCGTTGGAAGAATGGAAGACTAGGGATGAAAAATTGAAGCCTTATCATGAGTATCTATTAAACTTAGCAAGTAAGTTTAAAGCTATCCTGTTCCAGCACCTATCAAGGGAAGATAATAGATTTGCTGACTCTTTAGCCACTTTCTCTTCAATGATCCATTTGCCCCTAGTATGGAATTAAGGCCAATCACCGTTGAAGTTAAAGACAAACTGCATATTTCCATCAGATCAACATTATTACTCGACTACCTGATGGAAAGCCATGGTATACAGATGTCAAAAGAGTATTGAAAAAATAAGAATTCCCGGAAGAAGCATCGAGGAAGGAATGACAAACCTACTAAGATTAGCATCTCAATTCCTCCTATGCGCAAGAAGTTTGTACAAAAGGTCTTAGGATGGGATTCATTTGTCATGTGTTGATGAAGATCAAGCTGAATAGATAATGATTGAACTACATTCAGGGGACTGTGGTCCTCACATGAGTGGGAAAATGTTGGCCAGGAAAATTAGGAGACAAGGGTATTACTGGCCCACGATGGAAACAAATTGTCATCACATGGTCAAGACCTGCCATAAATGCTAAATACATGCAAACCTCATACATGTGCCACCTTCTTAATTAGTTAGTTTGACTTCACCGTGGTAATTTTCAGTTTGGGGAATTGACATTATTAGTAAAATATCGCCTAAGGCATCAAACGGGTATAAATACATTCTAGTTGCTATCGATTATTTTACTAAGTAGGTCGAAACTGCCTCTTATGTTGTCCTTAATGCATCTCGAGTTGCAAAGTTTATCCAAACAAACCTCGTCAGTCGATATGGGGTACCTACGGAACTGATCTTTGATAATGGATCACACTTTAAAGCTAAAGTTATTACACTGTGTTCAAAGTTCAAAATCTCGTACTGCAAATCATCTCCTTACCGTCCCCAAACCAATGAAGCAGTTGAAGCAGCCAATAAGAATCTGAAGACAATCATCAGGAAAATGTGTCAATCACATCGAGATTGGTCAGAGAAATTATCATTTGCACTATGGGCATATCGAACTTCAATTCGATCCTCTACTAAAGCTACTCCCTACTCTTTAGTGTATGGCATGGAAGTAGTCTTGCCAATCGAAATGAAAATTTCGTCTCTCAGGTTATTGTTGGAAAGTCAGTTACAAGAAGTAGATTGAGTTCGTCAACGGTATGAAGAATTAAATTTGATCGAAGAAAAACGACTAAGAGCTTTGTACCACGAGCAGGCTTCTCAGAGAAGAGTTACCCGTGCATTTGACAAAAGATCAAGACCCGTCATTTATAAGTCGGAGATTTAGTACTCAAAGAGAATCAGACACTATTTTTGACCCTAGAGGGAAGTTCAAACCAAATTGGGGAGGTCCGTTCATCATCAAGGAAATATTATTAGGAAAAGCTGTCAGACTTCAAGACTATGATGGAATTGAATTACCAGAACCAATCAACCTTGACCAAATCAAACGGTACATCTAAGGAGATCATCTTTGGCCGAATCAATTCTCCTATTACCCAGTTCAATAAATCATTTCTCAACCCGTTTGTGGCTTTTTCAAAAGAAAAATACCTTTTTCGTTCTCAACCTGATCACCCAACCTAGGGGAGGGAAAAATTTGAACTACGTTTTGGTCTGATCCCAAAATTCTGAGGTACGTAAGCAACCTGAGAAATTCAGGCCCGACCACATCAAAATAAAAAATATACATAAAAAAAAGAAATATTGTCAAAGTGAAAAAAAAATTCAAATAAAAAGAGAAAAATGCCATATAAGGGGCATTCTGGTTTTTTAGCCTTAAAATTCCTTTTCTTTTTATATACCCAATCCTAAGCCTACCTATAAAAGTCCTCCTAAGTACCGTATGAAAAAGTCAAGGATGGTAGCAAAGCATGACAAGATAGTAACTCTAGAAGTTCAGAAGAAAAATAAAAAAAAATATAAAGCATGCTAGGTTGAAAACCCCAAAAGGGTGATTTAGGCAAAAATTAAGGCAAGCTCACAAGGTTCAAAATTCGAAAGAACGGTCTTGGCAACAATCAGAGCAAAGAAAAAAGAAAAAAGCTCACTAGTTTGAAAACCTGAAAGGGCAATCTAGGCAAAAGTTAGAGCAACAAAGAAAAATAAAAAAAAAATCTTCGGGGAGTTTAAAAGCTAAAAACGGTCCGAGCTGAAACATCAGAAGTCCGAATAATCAAGTTCAATACTTAGCTTAAACCAGGCAAAGACTCAGAAGCCACAAGTATCTTGTCTACGATCGATCTGAAAATTTTTGCTTCCCCAAGTGAACTAAGGGAGATAAGGGTGAATTCTAGATGAGTCTCAAAAGGAAATATTTTGTTCTCTTGAGCCTGACTCAAAATCTTCAATAAAATTAATCAAAATTAAAAGTTGGATCTTTATTGCGCTTATGGTAGTCAAATATTTCAAACCTTCATACAAAGGGCACCTTCTTTCTTCTTTGATATGTAGTTTCCCCCTTATACTAAGGGCATTTTTTTTTTAATTTTTGCAAGATGTGTTCAATTATCTCCAATGCCATGTTTCTTATCAAACTAAGGGAATTTTATTTTTAAGGTTGAACAATGTTAATCCTAAAAGATAAAAGGAATCCCAAACTTAAGGTTACCCTCTAGATAATAATTTTTTCGAAAACCCTTGAGGTTCAAAAGAAATAAAAGCTAAGGTTTTAAATTTATAAAACTTTTGGATAAAATCTTAAAGTTCAAACAAAAGCATTTCTGATCTCATATTTTACTTATATATATATAATTCAGTACTCTTTCGCCCCGAGTAGGTAAAGTAAAACTCCTAGATCCATTCATTCTTTCCGATAATTGTCCATTTTTTCTCGAATGATGTTGTCACCAAGGGTTTACTTAGATTTTGCCCAGTTGCCACCAAGGGTAAACTTGGATTTTGCTAAGTTGCCGCCAAGGGTTAACTTGGATTTTGCTCAGATGCCACCGAGGGCTTTCTCGAAATTTTATTCAGATGCCGTCGAGGGCTTTCTCGAAATTATGCTCAGATATCGTCGAGGGTTTTCTCGGAATTATGCTCAATTTTATGTTCAGTTTTATGTTCAGATTTTACTTAATTTGTGCTCAGATCTAGCTCAGACCATCTCTCAGATTTATCTCAGATTTCGAGTACACAATTGCACACATTAGTCAAGGAGAATTTTTTAAAATTCAAGGATCTAACGTCGTCGGTGAAAGTTTGCGCTTAAGGACCTGACAACTTTCTAGTTCGGGGAGAGTTTTATCTTCAAGGATACAAACATCCTGACGAATTGCTAAATCAAGCTGCAAAATGAACTATCACTAGCTTTGACATTCGGATATCGTACTATCTACCAAAATAGATTTGCTATCTAGTTTGCTTCAACCCTCTGCCAAAGAGGGGCATCTGTAAACACCCCATTTTTTTACTCGCCTGATTAATCAACTCGTCAACTCGATTACAATGGTTTCCTATGATGGATGATTATTTCATTGTTATATTTTGTTGTTAGATAAGTTTCAGAAATTTGGATGAGGTATCTCAAACTAACAAAACTGTAAAAATCATGTTACGCTAAGAAAATATAACCCCAAAAATATAGAAATCATCATTTTTAGACAAAAAGAAGCTTCACGATAAAAGTCACTAAAAATGATCAAATTATCAAAATACCCCTAACCTCAAAACATCCCTAGAACCTACATTACTCTTAGAAAAATCCTTTCAAACACATAAAACAACAAATTGAAATCAAATAAATTATTTTACCAATTTTCACAAAATTACGAAAATGCCCCTCATAAAGTTCACGATCATTTCGCACAAAATTTTTTATAAATGATAAAAACCAATATTCCCATTGAATTCCATATAAAAAATCAATTTCAAAACATCCTGGAACATTAAAAAATGACATAAAATACAAAAAAATCCTTCTTGAGGGTAAAATGGTAATTTTACAATTTTAATAATTAAAATTTTCAAAATTAATAATGAAAATATTAATTAATGTAAAGTGAAATCCTAATTAAAATTCAAGTCAATCAAGTAAGACTTAAGTCAAAATCCTAAAGTCAAGTCAATCAAGTGAGACTTAAGTCAAAGCCTTAAATTCTAGTCAATCAAGTAAGACTTAAGTCAAAACCCTAAATTCTAGTCAATCAAGTGAGACTTAAGTCAAAACCCTAATCAATCTAATAAGACCAAAGTCAAAATCCTAATAGAATTTTAATTAAACTCTAAAACTATCTAAAAGAAACTAATTAAATTCTAAAACTATATAATAGAATTCTAATTAAACTATAAAACTATCTAATGTAATTCTAATTAAACACTAACTCTATTTAAAAATAGTTCTAATTAAACACTAACTCTATCTAAAATAACTCTAATTAAACAATAACTCTATCTAAAAAGCACTTAAAAAAATCTATAAATGAGGATCTCTACAACCTATTTTGGAATTAAAATATAAACCCTAAGAGAAGTAGGTCAAAAAGCTTCTCTAGCCTCCCATAAACCCTAATTTTGAAGCCCTAACTCCTTACCTAACACCCATACCCTAACTTTATCTCAAAAATAGCTAGAAACCCTTCAAAAATACCCATAAATTCATAAACAAATCAAAAAAATTCAGATCTAAGAAGGAGGTACTTCGCCTTAGAGGTCTGAAGCGAATCCAGTGATAGAACGAAGCGAGGACTGCTGTACGAGGAGCTGTTCTATCAGATCTGAGGGAACAAAACCGTTGCATTCGTAAAGGTAAATATTTTTTTATTATTTTATTATTTAGGTCTTTTTAGCAATGTAGTTTTATTTGAAAATTAGTAGAGACTGGCGTTTGTCGGACAGGGTTGGTGCCTAACACTTTCTAACCCCGTAATGTGATCCTCGGACTTAGTATTTTTTTAGTAGATTAGTTATTTTTTTTTATCTATTTTGAGTCGATGTTCGGTTCCTAGACCGTAATAACTAGGTGGTAACTCCCAAACCTCAAAGTCAAAAGCGAATCGCACACCTCGTGGATCAAGGGCACTTTCTCCCTCCAACTTTTGTTATAAAAGAATTTAGCCCTTCTTTTATTCCATTTTCTCCTCTGCAACTTACAAAGAACCAACCCATTTTCCAACCCAAGGGTTTCGACCTATTCTAGGCGAGATCCCTCGTAACCAAGTCCGTGTTGATTGATGACGAATAAGAAAAGGTCGTCAGCATCGACGAGCTCCACGTTCTCACCCCATTCAACCTTCATTTTCTTTTCTTTTTCTTGGTCTCTCACAAAAAATAAGTGGGTTTGATTCTACCCACTCGGAGTCCCATCCAATTTGAAGAAGAGTAATATATAGTCGTTGAAAGAGTAAGGACACTTTTATCAAGGGTTTCGCAACCAACCCGATCGTTGGCACCCAATTTTACCCAATTTCGAAGTTCCATACCATCGATCCTTGACTTCCAAGCTAGCCCATCGTATCCAACTATCACAACTTTGTAAGTGACTCTCACTTCTTATTAGTAGTCATAGATTTTGAAAAAATGAATTTAGGTTTTTAACAAAACTTATTATTTACTTTTAAATCGTAGAATGTTGCTTCGTTCATTTCTAAAATCACGCTGAGACCCTCATGTTTTGATATATTTTTATATTATTTTAATATTAATTCATGGGTGGGTTAATAGAAGTGGAGAACGAGTGAAAAACCTAAAAAATTGATTAAAAATAAAAAAATTCACGAGTTTCAATTTTTTGATGGTTCCACCGTTCTTGGCCACGGTCCCACCGTGCCTTGGTCATGGTCCCACCGTGATCCACCATGAAAAAACACAGTGCCACCGTGTTTAACATATTTTTCAGAAATTAACCCTAGTTTCTACCTTGAACTCCCATTTACTTATACATGCATTTCAACCCTTTCCATTTACTTTAAATTCTCTAATGAAATTAAGGTTTTACCTCCCATTTCGAAATAATGGAAATGATTTCAAAATCCAAAACTCAAAGGATCAAAATCCGATTTTGGTTTCAAAAGCAATTTTGACGTTTTCGATCAATTTTTAAAAATGAATATCTTTCGCGTTACTTTGAATTAGGTAATAATAATTACATGATATTGAATTCTTGTCAAGGTTTTCATTTCTAAAAATCCATTTTCAATTTGAAGAATTTTGAAAAATAAAATTTTCGACACTTAACCAAATTTTCACCAGCTTTCACAGTTTCAATAACTTTGGTTCCATGCATCGTCGAGTCCCCATTTTGAGTAAATTTTGATAGTTTTTTGATTGAATAAACAAAATAACTTTGAAATGTTGAAAAATGGATGATGTGCTTGAAAAAATGAAAAGTAAAAATATCGAAAGAACGGGAAGGGGATGAAACGGTAAAATGTTAAAATTACACCCAAGGGGTGATGTCTGCATTTTACATTGTTATGTTATGTGTGTAGGTTGATGAAGGGATATCTAGAGATAATGATTGGTTGCATGTTTATTTAAATTATGTTAGCGCAAGGCGTTGAGTTATTTATTTTAGGCCGCGTGGCCACAGTTGCATGGTAGGAAATCGGATATCCATTTTCAACCTTGTATTGTTAATTTCTCTTTCGTTTTCAAAGAAGAATGATATATATATATATATATATATATGTTTAATTCTTTTGTAAGCTATTAAAGAGTCTGTGAATGCTTGAAGGGATAGTACGTCATATCATCCGGAGTGGTGTACTATCGTAGGTTGCATAGCAGGGACAATGAAACTCATACGTGATATGGGATGCTTATGAGAATGGAGTCACAATTGGAATCCAAGATAATTCTTTTCTATTTTTACCAGTGAACTTGAATTGTAAAGGTGATCGTACACAAATGGAGTTATTTATTTTGGGAATCACACGCACGCCTAATAGGAATAGACGAAGATGATTATTCAGTGGTTACTAACAATCTAGTAGTAGTCAAACTTTTTGACACATCGAAAAGAGACCCATTGCTTACGATCAAGTCAAACGGCCAACCTGACCTGAATAAATGGTCCCGCAAGTGTGGTAAACAACGACCAGCCACCAAATTAAGAACTAATGATTTATTTTGGAATATCATGTCCCGACTGATAACAAGCTAGTCGTGAATCCCAACTCTCTAATTCTATTGCTCCACCATTGTGTATTATGTAGCTATTGTTTTATTTTGTAATATAAACTGAAAAATATGCCTGTCATTTCAATGTCGTCAATTATATTAATGATTAATGTTATGGGAATGTTAAAACTATTAGTTGCTCATCCCTGGTTATATGTATTAGTCAGTAGTATTTTTATGTTGTAAAACTTTACATGTAGTAAAATGTTCAGTATGCTTACTCAATCATGTTTAGGAGAGGTTATTAGTAGGAATTGATTGTAGACTTTCAGGGTAACCATTTTTACTCACCCTTTATTTCTTTTTTTTTTTTTAGTTTCAAAACTTACAGTTACCAAGGTAGGCGTAGAGTCGGCAAGTGAAGAGTATCTGGTTGGTTAGATTACTGACCAGAGTCTGTTGTATGGTGAGCATTAGGACTATACCATTCAGGATTGTCAGTTTCATTCAAGATGTATATAGATTTTGGGATTGAGTATTAGGTTCATGTTAGAGTGAAAGTATTATTGTAATCCTGTATATTGTTAAACTTTCGCACTCTGATCTACTTACATATTTGATGTTAAATGTATTTAGCCTTACGCTGTTATGTTTCGTAGTTGCCTTGTTATACAGGATTTGTTGTATATTGGATATTCAAGTTTTTGAGTTTCATAAAATACTAGCATAAATAAAGGGAGCTATGTTTTGATTTCGAGGTGCCACCTAGTACCTTGAGATTTGACCTTAGGATTTATGTTAGCGTTTGGCAGGGCGCCACAGATGGTATCAGAGCATATCATTAAATCCGTATGGGATACTGATTTGCTATATTTTGGAGAATAGGCTGATACCACAAACATTAGAGATAATTATAGAATGTCACTAAGAATTTGATATCCGAGCTCATCAGTAATTTCGTACTGGGATTGCAAGTTCTTCTGTGTATAAAAGTCTGTAGAGTCTAGTAAGCCTAAGATAAGATTTTAGGTTCATTTTGTCAATAATGAAAATGATATTCATTACTAAATTTCTTATTATAATAGTTGTTAATTCTTCCATAATAATGATGTTGGTGTGTGAAAGTGCCCTCGATCCGCGGGGTGTACGGATCCGCTTTTGACTTTGAGGTTTGGGAGTCGCCACTTAGTTATTACGGTCTAGTAACCGAACATCGACTCAAAACAGATAAAAAAATAACTAATCTACTAAAAAAAATACGAAGTCGGGGGATCACATTACGGGGTTAGAAGGTATTAGGCACCAACCCCGCCCGACAAATACCGGTCTCTACTAATTCCCAAAAATGATTACATTCCGAAAAATACCTAAATAATAAAAATAAAAAAATAAAAATATTTACCTATGCAACGCAATGGTTTTGTTAACTCAGATCTGATAGAACAGCTCTTCGTATAGTACTCCTCGCTTCGTTCTGTCACCAGATTCGCTTCAAACCTCCAAGACGAAGTACTTCCTTCTTAGATCTAAATATTTCTGATTTGTTTATGGAATTTTTGGGTATTTTTGAAGAGTTTCTAGGTATTTTTGAGCTAAAGTTGGGGTGTGGATGTTAGGTAAGGAGTTGGGACTTCAAAATTAGGGTTTATGGGAAGCTAGGGAAGCTTTTTGACCTACTTTCTTAGAGTTTATTTTTTATGCGAAAATAGGTTGTAAAGACCCTTATTTATAGATTTTTTAAAGTACTTTTTAGATAGAGTTAGTGTTTAATTATAATTATTTAGATAGAGTTAGTGTTTAATTAGAATTATTTTTAAATAGAGTTAGTGTTTAATTAGAATTACATTAGGTAGTTTTATAGTTTAATTAGAATTCTATTAGATAGTTTTAGAGTTTAATTAGGTTTCTTTTAGATAGTTTTAGAGTTTAATTAGAATTCTTTTAGATAGTTTTTGAGTTTAATTAAAATTCTATTAGGGTTTCGACTTTGGTCTTATTAGATTGATTTAGGGTTTTGACTTAAGTCTCCCTTGATTGACTTAACTTTAAGATTTTGACTTAAGTCTTATTTGATTGACTTGAATTTAGGGTTTTGACTTAAGTTTTACTTGATTGACTTGACTTTAAGATTTTGACTTAAATCTTACTTAATTGACTTGACTTTAGGATTTTGACTTAAGTCTTACTTGATTGACTTGAATTTTAATAAGTATTTCACTTTACATTAATTAATGTTTTAATTATTAACATTACCATTTGCCCTCGGAAATGACTTTTTACGTTTTAAGTCATTTTTTAATGTTATAGGATGTTTTGGAATTGATTTTTCATAAGGAATTCAATGAAAATATTGGTTTTTGTTATTTATAAAATTTTTGTGCGATATGGTCATAAACTTTATGAGGGGTATTTCGTAATTTTGTCAAATTTTATGAAAATTGGTGAAATGATTTATTTGATTTTAATTTGTTGTTTTATGTGTTTGAAAGGATTTTCCTAATCGTAATGTAGGCTCTAGGGATGTTTTGAGATTAGGGGTATTTTGGTAGTTTGGTCAGTTTTTAGTGATTTTTATCGTGAAGCTTTTTTTTATCTGAAAAATGATGATTTTTATGTTTTTGGTGTTATATTTTCTTAGCCTAGTGTGATTTTTACATTTTTGTTAGTTTGAGATACCTCCTCCGAATTTTTGAAATATATCTAGCAACAAAATATAGCAATGGAATAATCATCCATCATTGGGAACCGTTGCAATCGGGTTGACGAGTTGATTAATCAGGCGAGTGCAAAAATGGGGTGTCTACAGATCCCCCTCTTTGGGAGAGGGATGAAGCAAATTAGATATCAAATCTATTTTGGTAGATAGTGCGATATCTGAATACCAAAGTAATGACATACATTTTACAGCCTGATTTAGCAATTCGTCGTGGTGTTCGGATTCTTGAGGGTAAAACTCTCCCCGAACAAAAGGTTGTTAGGTCCTCGAGCTCGAGCTTTTAATGAAAGCGTCAGATCTTTGAATTTTAGAAAATTCTCCCTGACTAAATTGTGCAAGTATGTGCACTTGAAATCTGAGATAAATCTCAAAGAGTGTGAGCAAAATTCGAATAAAACTGAGTAAAATCTGAGCAAAACATAAAATCTAGGAAAACCTGAGAAAATTTTTGACTTTCAACAAAACTTGAAAAAAATTTGAGGTTTGAGAAAAGTCTGGGTAAAAGTTGAGAAAAAGTTGAATGTTATACTCTACCCACCATGGGTGAAAGAGTAAAGAACTTATTTTTCTAGGAGTCTTACTCTACCTGCTCTGGGTGAAGGAATAATGAACTAATTTTTTTTGGGAGTCCTACTCTACCTGCTCGGGGTGAAAGAGTAATGCACTAATTCTTTTTTTCTTTTTGGAAAGTTCTACTCTACCTACTCGGAGTCAAAGAGTATGAATTAAGCTTTTTGGGAGTACTACTCTACCTGCCTGAAAGCACCCTCAATCTGCGGGGTGCACGGATCCACTTTTGAACTTTGAGGTTTGGGAGTCGCCACCTAGTTATTACGATTTAGGAATCGAACATCGACTCTAAACAGATAAAAACAACTAATCTACTCAAAAAATATGGGTCCGGGGTCATGTTACGGGGTTGGAAGGTGTTAGGCACTAACCCCGCCCGGCAAACGCCGGTCTCTACTAATTCCTAAATAAACTACATCGTTAAAAGACCTAAATAATAATAAAAATTACGAAATTTATACCTTTCCGAAGACAACGTTCTCGTTTCCGTCAGATCTGACAGAGTAACTCCTTGTACATATTCCTCGCTTCGTTCTATCTCTAGATCTGATTTCTGATCTCTGAGAAGAGGTATCTCTTTCTTAGATCTGGGTTCTTTGGATTTGTTTATGGATTTCGGGGTGTTTTTGAAGGGCTTCTAGGTATTTTTTGAGCTAAAATCGAAGTAGGGTGTTAGGTAAGGAGTTGGGGCTTCAAAATTAGGATTTATGGGAGGCTAGGAAGTTTTTTGACCTACTTCTCATAGGGTTTATTATTTGATATGAAAATAGGGTGTGAGGACCCCTAGTTATAGATTTTTTAAAGTGTTTGTTTAGATAGAATTAGTGTTTAATTATAAGTCTTTTAGTTAGAGTTATATTTTAATTATAATTATTTCAGATAGAGTTATATTTTAGTTAGAATTCTATTAAATAGAGTTATTATTTAATTAGGATTGTTAAATAGAATTATTATTTAATTTGAACTCTATTAGGGTTTTGACTTTTGGTCTTATTTGATTGACTTTCAGATTTTGACTTTAGTCTTACTTTATTGACTTTAATATCTTGACTTTAGTCTTACTTGATTGATTTTAATTTTGACTTTTATTTTACTTGATTGACTTTAATATCTTGAATTTAGTTTTACTTGATTGACTTTAATTTTTTTTTAAGAACCCCCCTCTATTATATCTTTAATTCTTTAGACCCCTAAATGGATGGGTCCTTGAATAAATATCTTGGCAACCATCAACAATTTTACCTGAGAGTCTGATTGATCGATTTTTTTAGTTTTAAATTTTAAATTAAATTTATTAATATTTCACTTTTATTATTTAATTTTTTATTTATTAATTTCAAAATTTTTAATTATAAAAATTGTAAAATTACCGTTTTACCCTCGGAGAGGACTTTTTGTGTTTCAAGTCGGTTTTTGATGTTCTAGGATGTTTTAGAATCGATTTTTCGTAAGGAATTCAATGGAAATATTGGTTTGTATCATTTATAAAAATTTTGTGTGGAATGGTCGTGAACTTTATGAGGGGCATTTTCGTAATTTTATCAAATTTTGTAAAAAATAGAGAAAATATTTATTTGGTTTCGATTTGTTATTATATGTGTTTGAATAAGTTTTCCTAAGCATAACGTAGGCTCTAGGGATATTTTAAGGTTAGGGGTATTTTGATAATTTGGTCATTTTTTAGTGATTTTTATCGTAAAACTTCTTTTTGTCTGAAAAATGATGATTTCTAAGCTTTTGGGGTTATATTTTCCTAGCGTAGCGTGGTTTCTACAGTTTTGTCAATTCGAGATACCTCATCTGGATTTCTGAAACATATCTGATAATAAAATAAAGCGTAGGGATAAACATCCATCATTGGGAACCGTTGCAATCGGGTTGACGAGTTGATTAATCAGGCGAATACAAAAATGGGGTGTCTATAGATGCCCCTCTTTGGTAGAGGGTTGAAGCAAAGTAGATAGCAAATCTATTTTGGTAGATAGTGCGATATCCGAATGCCAAAGCTAGTGACAGTTCATTTTGCAGCCTGATTTAGCAATTCGTCGGGATGTTCAGATCCTTGAGCGTAAAACTCTCCCCGAACTAAAAGGTTGTCAGGTCATCGAGCGGGAACTCTCACTAACAGTGTCAGATCCTTGAATTTTAGAAAATTCTCCTTGACTAATGTAACAACTGTACAAGTGTGTGCACTTAAAATCTGAGATAAATTTCAAAGAGTTTAAGTTGGAACTGAGTAAAATCTGAGCACAAAGTGAATATAAATTGAGCATAAATTGAGCATAATCTGAACATAATCTGAGCATAAACTGAGCATAATCTGAGCATAGACTGAGCATAAACTGAGCATAATCTGAGCATAAATTGAGCATAAATTGAGCATAATTCTGAGAAAATCCTCGGCGATAACTGAGCATAATTCTGAGAAAACCCTCAGCGGTAACTGAGCATAATTCCAAAAAAGCCCTCGACGGCATCTGAGCATAGTTCCAAGAAAACCCTCGACGGCACCTGAGCATAGTTCCGAGAAAGCCCTCGACGGCAACTGAGCATAATTCCGAGAAAAGCCTCGACGGTAACTGAGCATAGTTCTGAGAAAGCCCTCGGCAGCAACTGAGCATAATTCCGAGAAAGCCCTCGGCAGCATCTGAGCATAGTTCCGAGAAAGCCCTCGACGGCAACTGAGCATAATTCCAAGAAAGCCTTCGACGGCAACTGAGCATAGTTCCGAGAAAACCCTCGGCGGCAATTGAGCATAGTTCGAGAAAGCCCTCGGTGGCAACTGAGCATAATTTCGAGAAAACCCTCGGCGGTATCTAGCTGAGTGAAACTGAAAATAAAGGAATAAATCTGGAAATGAACGATTGAAAATGAATATGGAAAAGAGTGGTTGAATCTGGGAATGAATATATTTGGGACATAATGAATGCCCTATCTCCTATGTGAGATCCAAAATGCGTTTGTTTGAACCTCAAGGATTTATCCAAAAATTTTATGAATTTAAAACCTGAGTTTTTATTTCTTTTGAACTTCAATGATTTTTTAAAAAACTGTTATCAAGAGGGTAACCTTAAGTTTGGGGTTCCCATTTTCTTTTAGGATTAACATTGCTTAAAAACAAAATGCCCCTGGTTTGATAACAAACATGACATTGGAGATAATTGAATACAACATACAAAAAAATGCCCCTAGTATAAAGGGGAAACTACATTTTTAGAGGAAAAAGAAAATGCCCCTTGTATGAAAGTTTGAATTATTTGATTACCACAAGCGCAATAAAGATTCAACTTTTAATTTTGATTAATTTTATAGAAGATTTTGAGTCAGGCGCAAGAAAACAAAATATTTTCTTTTTGAGACTCATCATAGAATTCACCCTTCTCTCCCTAGGTTCACTTGGGGAAGTAAAAAATTTCAGATCGATCGTAGACAAGATACTTATGGTTTCTGAGTCTATGCCTGGTTTAAGCTAAGTATTGAACTTGATTATTCGGACTTCTGATGTTTCAACTCGGACTGCTCTTAGTTTTTCTTTTGTTTTGTTTTGTTGCTCTAACTTTTGCCTAGATCGCTTTTTCAGGTTTTCAATCTAGCGAGCTTTCTTTTTTCTTCTGTTCTGATTGTTGCCAAAGTTGTCTTTTCAGATTTTGAACCTTGTGAGCTTGCCTTAATTTTTGCCTAAGTCGTCCTTTTCTGATTTTCAACCTAGCAGGCTTTTTTTTTGTTTTCTTCCTTATGGAATTGCTGTCTGATCATGCTTTGCTATCTTCCTTAACTTTTCGCACGGTACATAGGAGGACTTTTATAGGTAAGCTTAGGACTAAGTATAAAAAAGAAGGGAATTTTGAGCTTCAAAAACCCGAATGCCCCTTGTGTCACATTTCTTTTATTTTGCCTTGAATTTTCTTTCCCATTTTGAAGATATTTCTTTTTTTTCTTTTGAATTTTTTTTAGATTTATTTTGATGTGTGGGGAAATAGTTTTTATTTTTATTTTTTATTTATTATTTATTATTATTTTTTTGATGTGGTCGGGCCTGAAGTAACTTCGCAGGTTGCCTACGTACCCCAGAATTTTGGGATCAGACCAAAACGTAGTTAGAATCTTCCCTCCCCTAAGTTAGGTGATCGGGCTGAGAAAGAAAAAGGCATAATTTTTCTTTTTGAAAATGCTGCAAAGGGGTTGAGAAATGATATATTGAACTGGGTAATAGGAGAATTGATTTGGCCAAAGATGGTCTCCTTAAATGTAGTATCGTTTGATTTGGTCAAGGTTGGTTAGTTCTGATAATTCGATTCCATCATGATCTTGAAGCCTGACAGCTTTTCCTGATAATATTTCCTTGATGATGAACGGACCTCCCCAATTTGGTTTGAACTTCCCTCTAGGGTCAAAGATAGGTGCCCGATTCTCTTTGAGTACTAAATCCCCGACTTGTAAGTGATGGGCCTTCATCTTTTTGTCAAACGTACGGGCGACTCTTTTTTGATAAGTTTGCACGTGATACAAAGCTCTTAGTCGTTTTTCTTCGATCAAATTTAATTCTTCATACCGTTGACGAACCCAATCTGCTTCTGACAACTGACTTTCCAACAAGACCCTGAGAGACGGAATTTCCATTTCAACTGGAAAGACTGCTTCCATGCCATACACTAAGGAGTAGGGAGTAGCTCCAGTAGAGGATCGAATTAAAGTTCGATATGCCCATAGTGAAAATGGCAGTTTTTTTGACCAATCTCGATGTGATTGACACATTTTCCTGATGATAGTCTTAAGATTCTTATTAGCTGCTTCGACTGCTCCATTAGTCTGAGGGCGGTAAGGAGATGATTTGTGGTGTGATATTTTGAACTTTGAACACAATGTAATAACCTCAGCTTTGAAGTGTGACCCGTTATTAGAAATCAACTCCGAAGGTATCCCGTATCGACTGATGATGTTTGTTTGGATAAACTTTGTAACTCGAGACGCAGTGAGGATAGCATAAGAGGCAGTTTCGACCCACTTAGTAAAATAATTGATAGCAAATAGAATGTATTCATGCCCGTTTGATGCCTTAGACGATATTTTACCAATAATGTCAATTCCCCAAACTGAGAATGGCCACGGTGAAGTCAGACCAACTAATTGAGATGGTGGCACATGTATAAGTTCGCATGTATTTGGCATTTATGACAGGTCTTGACCATGTGGTGACAATCTGTTTCTATTGTGGGCCAGTAGTACCCTTGTCTCATAATTTTCTTAGCTAACATTTTTCCACTCATGTGAGGGCCACATTCTCTTGAATGTAATTCATAAGACTTTTTTTATAAACTTCCTACGCACAGGATGAATTGAGATGCTAATCTTAGTAGGATTTGTCGTTCCTTCCTCGATGCTTCTTCCGGGAATTCTTGTCTTTTCAATACTCTTTTTATATCTGTGTACTATGGCTTCCCATTAGATAGTCAAGTAGCAATGTTGATCTGATGGCAATATGCAAGTTTGTCTTTGACTTCGACAGTGATCGCCCTCAATTCCATGTCAGGGGGCAAATGGATCATTGAAAATAAAGTAGCTAAAGAGTCAGCAAATCTGTTATCTTCCCTTGACAAGTATTGGAACAGGATAGCTTTAAACTTACTCACTAAGTTTAATAGATACTCATGATAAGGCTTCAACTTTTCGTTCCTAGTCTTCCATTCTTCCAATGACTGATGTATGACCAAGGCTGAATCCCCAAAAACTTCAATTTCTGTAATGTCCAGGTTTAAAGCGGCTTCGAGCCCCGCGATGCATGCCTCATATTCAGCTGTGTTATTGGTGTTAGAAAAAACTAACTTAATGGCGATCGGAATGTGGTATCTTTCTAGAGAAAACAGGACTACCCCTATTCCATACCCATTCTGATTGGTTATTCCATCAAAGTACAGCTGCCATGTTTGGTTCTGCGGTTCTTCTTCAACATGCAAGATGTTCTCATCTGGGAATTGATCAACATGCCTTATTCCTTCTACTATAGGGCGATCTAGCAAGTATTCTGCCACAGCTCTCCCCTTGATAGATTTTCATGTAACATGCGTGATGTCAAACTCTGATCAAACAATAACCATCGCGCGGTTCTCCCTGTCAACGCCGATTTCTCGAAGAGATACTTGAGAGGATCCATCCGAGATAACAGGATAATTGAATGAGATACATATAGTGCCGGAGTCTCTGAGTAGCCCATACCAGTGCTAAGCCAGTTTTTTGAGGGCCGAATACTTTCGTTCATACTCTAACATCTTTTTGCTGATGTAGTATATAACCCTTTCTTTGCGAGTATCTTTGTCATATTGTGCAAGCATGCATCCCATAGCTTCTTCTGTGACTGACAGATAAAGAAGAAGTGGTTCACCCGGTGTAGGTGGAACTAAAATAGGTGAGTTCAAGAGATACTCCTTGACTTGGTCGAAAGCCTTTTGACATTGCTCATTCCAAACTGTTGGTTCATTCTTCTTGAGAAGCTTGAAAATAGGTTCGCAGACGTTGGTGAGTTGAGCGATGAATCTACTGACATACTGGATTCTGCCTAAAAAACCTCAAATTTTTTTTTCAGTCATAGGCGGTGGCATGTCTTGGATAGCTTTAATTTTCACAGGGTTTACTTCGATTCCTCTTTGACTGACCACAAATCCTAATAATTTTCTCGAAGTTACTCCAAATACGTATTTCTGCGGGTTGAGGCGGAGTTGGTACTTTTGGATCCTTGTGAAAATTTTTTCTAACGCAGCAACGTGCCTAGTCGTTCCTTGGATTTGACTATCATATCATCTACATAGACTTCAACTTCCTTGTGTATCATGTCATGTAGTAAAGTCGTGGTCGCTCTTTGATAGGTGGCTCCAGCGTTCTTCAAACCAAAAGGCATGACCTTGTAGCAAAAGGTTCCCCACTGTGTGATAAACGACGTTTTTTGCATATCCCGAGGATCCATTTTTATTTTATTGTACCTCGAAAAACCATCCATGAAGGACAACAAAGCGTGTCCTGCCGTACTATCTACTAGAACATCTATGTGTGGCAAAGGAAAACTATCCTTTGGGCTTGCTTTGTTTAGGTCTCTAAAGTCCACACACATTCTGACTTTTCCATCCTTTTTCGGTACTAGGATGACATTTGCACTCCACTCAGGGTATTCTGCTACTTTCAAGAATCCAGCGTTAATCTGCTTCGTAACTTCTTCTTTAATTTTCAGAGTCCATTCTGGTTTCATACGTCGAAGTTTCTGTTTGATTGGTCAAGTATCAGGATATAAAGGAATCCGATGTTGAACAATGTCTGTGCTTACTCTCGGCATATCCTCATAAGACCAAGCAAACACGTCTTTGAACTTTCTGAGAAAGTCTACTATCCCTTTACGTTTATTGGGAGATAAAGTGACCCCAATCCAAATCTCTTGAGGACTTTCTTTTGTTCCGAGGTTGATAATCTCTACTTCCTCTATTAGAGGTTGAGCTCGACGTTCATCTTCTTGTTCAAGTAACTTGATTATTTCAGGGGGAGGTTCTTCGTCAGAAGACTTTCCCTCCGAAGCCAGATTATTAGTTAAATTATTATTGCGCTCGGGGTAATCAATTTTTTTTTTCATTTCATTAAAAAGATATGGGGTAACAAGACTCATTGCAGACTTGACAGACTCACTTGACTCAGTAAGAAAAATAGACTCACTAAAAATAACAGACTCAGTAGAAACAACTAACTTACTTGACTCAACAGAAATAAAGGACTCATCTGGCATATCAGACTGAACAGGACTAATGGGACTGACAGACCCAGCCTTGACATACAACACATGACTAATTATATGATAGTTAGAGAGACACCCAACAATGGGTTTGATTACAGGCTTAGGATTTGGGATCCCCTTCTCAATTGACAACACTAGGACACTATGATCTTCAAAGAATAACTGATCAATATTGAGGGAGTCCAGATCGAACTGCCAGTTTTCAACTTCCTTCTCTTCAACTCTATGCTTGCTTCCTTTTCAGGTCATTCCATGCCAAAGAAGATTTCAAACCCCGGCAGACGAGTACCTATGATGTGATCAATGAACGGCTTTGGGAACCCACAATAACAGAAGTCTTCTCCTTCTTTCACAAAATAACCATTAAGGGTTTTACGATAGGACTTCATTTTAATGAGATCAGTGGTGTGCCTTTGCCTTTTTGTAATTGCCTTGTCCCGCTTTGTCTTCCAATATTGGGCCCAATCTTCCTTAGTAGGCTTATATTCTAGCCTGAATGTGCCAATGACTTCTTTAATCACTGGTGCTCCTTTAATACCTTGTTGCTTGTGACCTAGACCCATACCAGGAAAAAATCTCATTTTTTTGAACATATTGGCCATATAGTAGTTAGAGGTGTTCTAAATAGGAAAATATTCTTTCACCGAGTGATCCCATTGAACTGAGAAGATCTTCTCGAATTCGAAACCGCTAAGTTCTATTCCCTGTTGTTCTGGTTGAATCTGAAGTAGTGGCTCATTCTTGGCCTTAGTACTGTTTACGATTCCTACAATTTCAACATCTCTATAAAGAGTAATCACTAGCCCATCCTTGATAAACTTGACCTTCTGGTGTAGCGTGGAAGGGACGGTTTTGATCTGGTGTAACCATGGTCTCCCTAACAGTAAATTGAAAGAAGACTGGATATCAATAACTTGAAATTTCACAGGAAATTCTGCTATACCTGTGGACAATCGAAGGTGCAAAATTTCCAGTACATCCCTCTTGGTGTTATCATAGGCCCTAACACCTTGATTAGTGGGTTTGAGGTCTTCAGCCTTAAATTGGAGACAAGTAACCGTCTTCAAAGGGCAAACATTCAGTGCACTCCCGTTATTAATCAAAACCAGAGGTACCCTCATCCCGTTACAGTCAACTGTGATGTACAACGGCTTAGTGTGGCTTGCTCCTTCTTTTGGGAGATCTGAGTCCGAGAAGGATATGATATTCTCCACGTAAGTTGCCCCTACTATACTGGCCAGTTGATCTGGAGAAGTATCAAGGGAGACTTGGGTTGTGTTTAGTGCTTTGAGAACAGTCTCCCTATGAGCAGTGGAAGCCATGAGTAAACCCCATACTGAGATATTGACCCCTGATTTCTTCAACTGCTTGATCACAGAGTTATCTTCTTCGATGTTTTCTTTGATGGGATCTTCTCCTTCTTTTCTTGTCAAGGCTGCAGGATTATCAACGCAGAGTTCTTGTGACTTAAAAACTCTTCTTCCTCAAGTCATATGCCTAACTTCATCACAGGAGAGGAAGAAAGGCTCATTTTCTTCATTCAACAAGTATGGATCTTCATCTGTCAAAGATACAGGGCTTTTCAGGTTCATTTGAGCCAATAGGTAACTAGTAAATGGGGGACTACTGTAGCGAGGCGGGGATAAACAATATGTATCATCTGATGTTAGATCAAATGGTTCATAATTCGTAGTGAAAACCTCATCAGTAAAAGTTATCCCAGTAAGGGGGTAACTAGGCGGTTTGACTTGGATTGGATGGATAAGAGAGACGGGATCGAATAGTAATAGGGTATGGGAAACCATATTCAGGGTTGGTGGAGGTTGATAGGTAGGTAGTGGATTAGTGGTGACATTTGGTGGGTTAGGGATTGTGACCTTTTTGTTGTCAATAAGATTTTGAATGGCATGGCACAAGGTGATACATCGATCCGTGTGATGGCCAGAGTTTTGATGGAACTCGCAGAACAAGTTAGAATTATGTCCAGCTGGCAAGAAATTAGGCAAAAGTCGGGGTTGGATAGGGGTAAGAAGTCCTTTTTTCATCAATTTGTGAAGAGCTACAGTGAGACTCATCCCTAGATTGGTAAACTGACGCGGAGTTCGACGTTGACTTGGGTGAACCTAGTTATTAGTCAGGGCTGGGGGTTGAGCTGGGGTGGCTAATGTGTTGGCTATGTAGACATGGTTGGTACTAGGTCTGGGAACATAGGATTTCTTAGATTTGTTATCCGAGGGGTTAGAAAGAACCCCAGAGGCCAAAGCGTCCTCGAGTTGGCTTTCGACTTGTAATTGGGCCACTAGGTGCTAAGCATATCCTTGTGAGAGGTTCTTTAGGATAATCGCTACTTGTTCCTTTTCCGAAGGTCTATCCCACATTTGGGCAGCCTTGGCCCTCTAGTGACCAATGAAATCAGTGAATGTCTCCCCATTTTTCTTTTTAGCTACTTCCAAATCTCTTCTTGAAGTCTCAATCTCGGTACTGTACTTATACTAATGCCAGAAGGCCTTTGACATGTTTTCCCATGTACTCACAGTAACTGGATCTTGAGACATCAGCCAACGTAGTGCTGATCTTGATAAAGTTCTTTGAAACAATAACGTCATCTGTTCGTCGCTGAGCCCCAGAGTGCACATGTTGGTAACATACACTTTAAGATGTGTTTTCGCACACCCTGTCCCACTGAACTTGTCCATTTCAGGCATCACAAACTTTTCTTACAAATGGATTCTAGGGATGCGGTTCAGAGCTTCAATGCCTGCTGCAATTTCATCGATACCCTTTATACTCTTTATAGCTGACTCCAATTGAGAGATTATGTTAGATAACATCGATTTTCATCAACATACTCTTCGTCTCCGTCGAGTTCGAAGACTTCACGTGGACGTTTCTCTTCTACCTTCTTTCCTTTTGGGTCATCTAGGGGATTGCCCGTTGATTCCGAGGTTTGTTCTAACACTTCACTTTGCCTTTTATACTGTTGATATTATTGGCAAAGGCTGCCAAATCTTACGGATCTCTGTGAGCTCAGATTCTGAAGCCATCTCTGTTTGTTGACTTGGTTTGTAGCTCGTTCTAAACAACTGGACTTACGACTCCAACTAGGAGGTGGACACTTGAGTTTGGGCGCAATGATAATCCTTTCTGACCCCATCAAAGGTAGATTTTGTCAATTTCAGTATTACCCCTTGATAACATTTTAAAGAATCATTTTATTGATGTTTGTGCACCAATCCATTAATTAATCCATTCATGAAATGATCATTCAAAAGAGAAATAAATATTTATTCAAAAGAAAAATAGCTTTATTGAAAATGATTGACAAATAAGTGTTCTTATTAAAACATATTTCCACAAATTTGACTTGAACTATTTTTAACATGGACGCTTGGCTTTGTTTTGATGGTCATCAAGATTGCTGTCAGGCTTGATCCTCTTGGCTCTAACAACTGGCTCTTTGAATTCTGCTGGTCCGTCTGGATACCCTAAGGTACGTTTATTCCAAGCCTTTTCAATGAGATGCACCAACTATTCAGTCAAAGGTTCGGAAGGAAAGAAAGTTTTGGGTTGAGGTAAAGAGGACTCTATAGGTACTTCGTACTGTTTGGGATGAAATTAGGATGGTAAAAAGAAATTTCTTCTAATCCAATTAGAAGAACATAATAAGATCCTTTGGTTCCTAGAATAGGGGGATCAATCATCCACCAAGGACATCTTAAACCGATATGACGGGCAAGATGAAAGTTTAACCATTTGCTCCAAGCCTTGACTGAGTTGTGACGCACTAACAGGTTTCTTTTGGAAAAATGTTCTAGCCCATACTCGAGGTTTGAAGGAACATCTACAATTTTAAGACAGTCACAAAGCCACATATAGAGTAAGTGGGGTTTCCTTTGAAGCTTTCCCCTTATCATTTTTTATGGCATTTAGACTTGAGAAAGTTTCAGCTAGGATGAGAGGTACTGGGTTGGCTTTCATTGAGAGTTGAAAAGCTATATCTATGTAGGACTCAGGGATAGTTTGGCCATCACTATTGGAGGTCAGTATGTATTGGGCTAGGATTCCTAGGCACAATCGATAGTCTCTAGTGGCTCGCCAGGCTTTTGATTTTACATTGACGGGATGACTGCAGGAGCGATACGGGCCTAGTAAAGGTACTAAATCCAATCTCCCATTATGGACTAAGGCTTTGGCTTCTTCCTTGGAAATGTTCAATCATGTGGCGAGGTCACCAGAATATCCGGTCTTCAATGAGGGCCTGACTAGGGGTCCTGAAGTGGATATCCTCATGATGCCACAATAATCCTCGTGAGTGGGGCACAAGTGCATATGCCCTATATGCAATATATGAAGATAGGGGTTCCATCGCTTAGCCATAGCACGTAACAGGTTCCAGTCTATTTCAAACTCATGGAAGTAAAGAGCATTCCTCAACATGAATTTTCCAAAATTGATCTTCTCTACAGGGTGCATCCCTATGACGTTTGTTTTGACTAACTGGTTGATCGGGTTATTGCTAGCGGCTAACATCTTGGTTTGACACAAAAGGGTATTTTAGTATACTTCCAAAGGTCCATGTAAAATATCAATTATTTTTTATTTGAAAAATTTTGTTCTTATGGAAAACATTTTCTTGAAAACACATTTTCTTGGAAAATATTTTTTAGAGAACACTTCTTTTGGAAAACATTCTTTCTGTAAAATATTTTCTTTTTGTAAACTATTTTCCTTCTTTGAAAATTTGACTTCCATTTTGATTTAAATGGCCCGGTCCATCATGATTGCTGGATCGAGATGGACTAGGTCATCATTGAATTTTTGTAAGAAATGAATTCTTTATTGGGTCGGTGCACCCATTTTAATTTCTAAAAATAAAAATTTTTGATCCTTGAGGACAATCATACACTCCTATCTCATCATTCACATCATTCACATACACTCATCAATCATAAATAACCCGGGAACACCGACGATAAGTTCGAGTCGTGACCTACAGGGAAGGTTTCTAGACTCTAAGTTTACTACGTGCAATGCATTTTATCTGGCCACCCTTGTCCAAATACACCTATATACCTCTCGATACGTGGTGACTTGGTTTGATATACCGTATAGGTGATAATCTAAAACTTCAACTCACTTCTCTAAAGTAAAAAACAACCAGTTTGATCCCCAGTTGAGAGGTGGCGCACGATGTTGAGCAAGGGCCCACTTAAATACCTCTCGTCTAGAATAGATGTAGTCTATCCCCCTCGTACAGTAGGGTACAACGGGGTAGGATCTCACATAGGTACTGATTTTGACCAAGAAGTGCAATTGATGTACTTGGAATATCTTTTATATACCTACGGGTATGAGTCAAGAGTTGTAGTTTTCATAAATGGTTTGGCATCCCACGAGGGGACTGACCACGTACTAGTACTACGTTGGCAATCGGGACATGTGACTCTGTGGCTCACAATAGGTCAAAGGCTTAAGTCGCTCCAACCTGGGTGCATCGATATACCTTTCAGAGTCACCTGATCAGACGGTACTAATGCCCCAGTTTGATATATCCTAAGGTACGTGACTGGAGTTGTGGTTTTCATGAATGACGTCGCATCTCCGAGGAGACCGGGTCTCACACTAATGCCATGTTGGCTAAATGGGATGTGCACTCGTGCAAAACAGTAAACGTGCATGTGGTGTGTGCAAAACAGAGTGGGGTGTACCCGGGGCCTTTTTTAAACAGATTAAGTCATGGGTCCAATTAAACCATGCAAGAGAGGATATTAAATCATACAAGTGCAGGCATACATTGATCAGAAACATATTCATATGGTTCAATTTAAGATTTAAACATGCACATCTCTGCATACATCAATTATGGTAGATCAATTAATGAGTACATCATATAATAATCAATTAGATCCAATCATTGCAATAGACACAATTTTTGTAATTTTATGGTCCAATCAAGGGTTGCTTTGGGTGATCCTAAATAAATTAAGATTCCCAAGAATATTAAATTAAGGATGGAAAGACAATGGTTGGAACAAGAGGTTATTTTTTTTTTTTTTTTTTTTTTAACAAAAAAAAAACAAATTGATTTTCCTAAAAAAAAACTCTCTGTTCATTTTTTCTTTTAATAGAAGTACGAGACCTCCAAAAAGAAAAAAAAAATCCTTTTCCTTGATACATGTTGCTGCCAACCACACTCACAAGAAGAAAAAACTAACAAAAAAAAAAAAAACAAAACAAAAAAGAAAAAAAAATAAAACTTGAGGCCTCAAATATCTATTATGGTGTTCAGAAAGTCAATTCACCAATGGTTTCGAGACTTTTCTATAATCCAATTTTATCGATATTTTATCGGTTTGGAAAAAAAAATATTTTAGCGCTTAATGATTCTACTGATCTTGATCAATTTACTTACTGAGAGAGTAGACAAAACAACCCCAAAAAAAAACTTTAAATCAATGAACCCCCAACTTCCCACATAAGTGGCTGATTTTAGTGGAATCGATGAACCAAGATCCTAATATTTAGTTTGAGATTGATCTCTCTATCTTCAAATCAAAAGAAATTAAGATTGATCCTTTTCTAAAAAATTCTAGGTTTTCTAACATTCTGGGCGAAAATAAATAAATAGAACAAACTGATAATTTCTGTCAAGAAATTCCTTCTAAAGAGAAGTCGATCAAGATCAAGTTCAGTCCAAACGAAGTGAAATGATCTCAAGGTCTTCAAACGCATTATCCTACCTTTTCATTCACGATTTAAGTTTTCAAACGCAGTCCAAAAAACGTCTTTGCTCGAAGAGACGAATCAGAGATTTAAAGAAAACCAAAACGAAATACATTTTCAATGAAGATCTTTGGTTCTTTAAGTAAAATCCATCGTTTCACTTCGAGGGAAAAAAAATCTGTTGATCTGAACCAGCACCTCATTAAGTTTTCTTTAACAGCCGAATGAAGGGGGTGATTAACTTGTTCTTGATCAAATAGACTTCAAGGGGGCTATCGATTCAGAGTTTTATGACTCTCTAACAGAAGAAAACAACGATTTTCTGGGTCTTAAACCAAACAACTTAAACAAATCCATCTGTTGAAGACGATGAGATTGGGAAGAAATCCGATTTAAGAAGATGAAGTGGTGAAGAAAAAAAAACTTTATTTATGGCACACCAACACATTGTAGCTGTTAAAGGGGTGTGAAAAAATAAAACATAAACTTTTATTCGTGGCACCCCAACTATACCAGCACACTGTTGATGTTAACTATAAAAAAAAAACTCTATTTTTGCTTGCTGTCCATGGACAACACAACTAAAAAAAAAAAAAAATCATCTCCATCACCACATCACACACTTACTTAAAAATAAACAAGTTGTCGTTAGATACATCGCATCTACTTAAACAAAAATTTTTTTTTTTATATTTAAAAAAAAATGCTTGAAAACCCCTAAAACAACAAAAATAAAAGTAAAAAATAAAAACTTCAAAATTCATTAGTCATTACCCCATCCTCGATTAAACCTCTCGATCTTTTTAATTATTTAGGGTTATTCGAAACAACCCTCGATTGAACCATAGAAAATAGTATGCCAAAACAAAATACTCAAAGTCCACACAACTAATCAATAATCAAGCCATAAAAATAAATAAACAAATAAACAAATAAACTAAACCGAACTAAAAAATAAATAAAAGACTAGGTCATCCTGGCAATGTTCCCATACTTGGGATTTTTCAAGTCTGATCCTCAATGGTCCTTAGTGGAGTCGCCACTGAAAGCGCCCTCGATACACGAGGTGCGCGGATCCGCTTTTGACCTTTGAGGTTTGGGAGTCGCCACCTAGTTATTACGGTATAGGAATCGAACATCGACTCTAAACAGATAAAAACAACTAATCTACTCAAAAAATATGGGTCCGGGGATCACGTTACGGGGTTGGAAGGTGTTAGGCACCAACCCCGCCCAGCAAACGCCGGTCTCTACTAATTCCCAAATAAACTACATCGCTAAAAGACCTAAGTAATAAAAAAAATTACGAAATTTATACCTTTTCGAAGACAACGTTCTCGTTCCCTCAAATCTGACAGAGTAACTCCTTGTATAGTATTCCTCGCTTTGTTCTATCTCCGGATCTGATTTCTGATCTTCGAGACGAGGTATCTCTTTCTTAGATCTGGGTTCTTCGGATTTGTTTATGGATTTCGGAGTATTTTTTAGGGACTTCTAGGTATTTTTTGAGCTAAAATCGAAGTAGGGGTGTTAGGTAAGAAGTTGGGGCTTTAAAATTAGCTAGGGAAGCTATTTGACCTACTTCTCCTAGGATTTATTATTTGATACGAAAATAGGGTGTGAGGACCCCTATTTATAGAATTTTTTAAGTGTTTGTTTAGATAGAATTAGTGTTGAATTATAAGTCTTTTAGTTAGTTATATTTTAATTAGAATTGTTTCAGGTAGAGTTATATTTTAGTTAGAATTCTATTAAATAGAGTTATTATTTACTTAGGATTGTTAAATAGAATTATTATTTAATTAGAACTTATTAGGGTTTTGACTTTTGGTCTTATTTGATTGACTTTAAGATTTTGACTTTAGTCTTACTTGATTGACTATAATATCTTGACTTTAGTATTACTTGATTGACTTTAATTTTTTTTTAAGAACCCCCCTCTATTATATCTTTAATTCTTTGGACCCCAAAATGAAAGGGTCCTTGAATAAATATCTTGGCAACCATCAACAATTTTGCCTGAGAACCTGATTGATCGATTTTTTTGATTCAAAATTTTAAATTAATTTTATTAATGCTTCACTTTAATTATTTAATTTTTTATTTATTAATTTTCAAATTTTTAATTATAAAAATTGTAAAATTACCGTTTTGCCCTCGGAGAGGACTTTTTGTGTTTCAAGTTGGTTTTGATGTTCTAGGATATTTTAGAATCGATTTTTCATAAGAAATTCAATGAAAATATTGGTTTGTGTCATTTATGAAATTTTTTGTGTGGAATGGTCGTGAACTTTATAAGGGGCATTTTCGTAATTTTGTCAAATTTTATGAAAATTGACGAAATGATTTATTTGATTTTGATTTGTTATTTTATGTGTTTGAATGAGTTTTCCTATCGTAACGTAGACTCTAGGGATATTTTAAGGTTAGGGGTATTTTGATAATTTGGTCATTTTTTAGTGATTTTTATCGTAAAGCTTGTTTTTGTTTGAAAAATGATGATTTCTACGCTTTTGGGGTTATATTTTCCTAGCGTAGCGTGATTTATATAGTTTTGTCAGTTCGAGATATCTCATCCGAATTTTGAAACATATCTGATAACAAAATAAAGCATAGGGATAAACATCCATCATTGGGAACCGTTACGATCGGGTTGACGAGTTGATTAATCAGGCGAATGCAAAAATGAGGTGTCTACACTGCCCAGGGTGAAAGGTAATGAACTAATTTTTTGGGAATAAATGGGGGATTTACACCGCATTTGATTTTTTTTTTTAAATAAAAATTTATATTTTATGAAGGTCCGGTAAACATTTTAACTTCTTTGAATCTTAGGAGTTTTTAAAATTGCTATAAAGAGGGTAACCTTTAATTCAAAGTTAACCTTATCCTTTGGGGTTGAAATTGACCAGGCTTCAGAACCAAAATACCCCTAGTTTGACAGGGAACATTGCACTGGGGATAATTGAACATAATTTGAAAATGAATGCCCCTAGTGTAAGGAGGAAAACTGTACTCTTTAGAAAAAGGAAGTGCCCTTGTTATGAAAGTGTGAAATCCTTGATTACCGAAAACGCAATAAAGGTTTAACTTTTATTTTTATTTTTTATATTGAAGATTTTGAATCAGGCTCAAAGAAATTGGAACAAAATATTTCTTTCTGAAATTCATTATAGAATTTGTTCTTTCTTCCCGTCGGTTCGCTTAGGGACATGAAACTCTTCAAATCAATCATAGACGAGATATTTGTATCCACTAAGTCTATATTTGGTTCAAACTGGGTACTGAAACTTAATCATTCGGACTTTTGATGTTTTCGGCTTGGATCGCCTTTTCAGCTTCTCAACTCAACAGAGATTTTCCTTTATTTTTTGGTTGCTCTAAATTTTGCCTAGATTGCCTTTTGAGGTTTTCAATCTAGCGAGTATGCTCTAACTTTTACCTAGATCGTCTTTTTAGGTTTTCGATTTAACGAGCTTACAATTTTTTCTCTTATCTTTACTCTGATTGTTGCCAAAATCGTCTTTTTTGCCTAAGTTGCCCTTTCGGGTTTTCAACCTAGCAGGCTTCATTTTATTTGTTAAGGCCGTCCTTTCAGATTTTCAACCTAGCAGGCTTTATCATTTTTTCTTTTTCTTTTTCTTCCCTTTTGCACTTTTAGAGAGTTACTGCCTAATCAAGCTTTGCTACTTTCTTTGACTTTTTTGCACGGTACTTAAGAGGACTTTCATGGGTATGCTTATTACTGGGTATAAAAAGAAAGGAATTTTGAGGCTCAAAAACCCAAGTGCCCCTTGTGTGGCATTTCTTTTAAAAAAATTTCTTTTTCTTTGAATTTTCTTCCCCACTCTAACAATATTTTTTTTTCTTTTGAATTTTTTCTATTTGAATTTTTTTTTGTGGGGGAATCTATTTTTTTATTTTGATGTGGTCGGGCCTGAAGTAACTTCTAAGGTTGTCTACGTACCTCAAAATTTTTGGGATCAGACCAAAACGTAATTCGAATTTTTTCCTCCCCTAGGTTGGGTGATCAGGCTGAGATCGAAAAATGTATTTTTCTTTTGAAAAAATTGCAAAGGGGTTGAGAAACGATATATTGAACTGGGTAATAAGAGAAATGATTCGACCAAAGATGACCTCCTTAAATGTAGTACCGTTTGATTTGGTCAAGGTTGGTTGACTCTGGTAGTTCAATTCTATCATGATTTTGAAGTCAAAAGGTTGAATCATTGACTTGTAAGTGGTGAACTTTTATTTTCTTGTCAAACGTATGAGTGACTCTTCTCTGATAAGTTTACACTTGGTACATAATTTTTAAGTTGTTTTTCTTTGATTAGGTTTACTTCTTCATACTGTTAATGAACCCAGTCTGTTTCTAACAATTGACTTTCTATCAAGACCTTGAGATACGAGATTTTCATTTCAACTGTTAACTCTGCTTCCATATCATATACTAGAAAGTAGGGAATAACTCCAATGGAAGACTGATAGGCCCATAGTGTGAATGGTAACTTCTCTAACACATTTTCCTGATGATTAACTTGAGATTTTTTTTATTGACTGTTTCAACCTTTCCATTAGTCTGAGAACGTGGGGAGATGATTTGTGATGTTGAATCCTGAACTTTGAACACAGAGTGATGACCTAAGCTTTGAAGTACGACCCATTATCAGAGATCAGCTCAAAAGGTACCCCCATATCGACTGATAACATGTGCTTTAATGAACTTTTCAACTCGAGATGTAGTGGGGATAACACTAATATATTTTCTAACATCTTCTTTGATTCCGATATTGACAAGTATCTATTCCATATTGAACAACACCCAAGCTTGTACCTAACATACCTTCATATGATCACACGAACAAGTTTTTTGAAATTTCTGAGTAAATTCATTATCCCCTTGTGTTCTTCTAGGGATATGATAGTTTCTATCTGAATTTCTTGGAAATTATTTTTTGTTCTAAGGTTCAATGACCTTTGCTTTCTGATTGAAAGTTGTTGAGCCCGACCCTTATCTTCTTGTTCAGGCGAGAAATATATCCTTGAAGCCATATTATTAGTTAATTCGTTAATGCGCTCGAGGTATTCAAAAATTTCTTTTATCCAATCAAATTCAGATGGGCCGACAAACACCTTTATAGACTTGACAAATTAACTTGACTCAATAGAAAAAGAGTAGACTCGATCTAAAGAAAATATGACATTGACAAATTAGACTCGAGCTAACTCAAATAACTCATGAAAACTCAAGACAACTACCTACAACGGGCTTGATTAGGACTGAGGACTGAGACATTGCCTACAACCAATAGAACAAAGCCACGGTGATCTTCAGGGAACAACTAGGCGATATTGAGAAATTCTGAAGCTATTTCTAACTGTTAACTTGGTACTGACGTTTGTTCTAACTAACCGGACTTACAACCCTAGCTAGATAATGGACGATTGAGCTCAGGTACAATGATAACCCTTAAACCTCATTGAAGGTGAATTTAACTAGTTTCAGTGTTACCCTTTTGATAACATTTTAATGAATCTTGAGATTTTATTGAATTCTGTGCACCAATCCATTAAACAATTCATCAATTCAATGATTATTTAGAAGGAAAATAATTTTATTGCACTCTTGAAAATTATTGAAAAATAATGTTTTTATTGAATAATAATTTTCACAAATCTGATTATTTTTTGCAATCATTTTCTTTTTAGAAAAACATATTTTGATAATCTGCCAAGGTCCATGCAAAAAATAGATTTTTGGTAAAAAACATATTTCAAAAAATTTTCATGCAAAAATAGATCTTTTATAAATCATTTTTCCTGGAAAATACTTTCCTTTTGTAAACCATTTTTCTTCTTTAAAAAAGGGTTGAAACCAGAATTTAGCAAATGATTTGATTTTCATTTTGATTTAAATGGCTTAGCCCATCATGATTGTTGGATCGAGATGGACTGGGTCATTATGAATTATTGCAAAAAATGGATTCTTCATTGGGTCGGTGCACCCATTTTAATCAGGTAAAACAAAAAACTTTAATCCTTGAGGATAACTATACATTCTGATCTCATCATTCACAAGTTCTTATTCAATAAACAACCTAGGAACACCCACAATAAGTTCGAGTCGTGACGTACAGGGGAGGTTTCTAAACTCTAAACTTACTATGTGCAATGCATTTCTATCTAGCCACTCTTGCCCAAGTATACCTATATACTTCTCGAGCGTACTCAATCAGACAGTACGTGGTGACTTGGTTTGATATACCGTATATGCGATAATCTAAAACTTCAACTCACTTCTCTAAAGTCAAAAACAGCCAGTTTAATCCCTAGATCAGAGGTGACGCGCGATGCTTGAACAAAGGAACTCTTAAATCACCTTTTTTCTAGAATAGACGTAGTCTATCCTCTTAGTACCGTAGTACATCGGAGCTGGATCTCGCTTAGGCACTGGTTTTTACCAAGAAGTGCAACAGATGTACTTGCATTATCTTTAATATACCTATGGGTACGAGTCAAGAGTTGTAGCTTTCATAAATGGTTTGGCATCCCACGAGGGGACCGACCACATACTAGTACTACGTTGGCAAACGGGAAATGTGACTGTACGGCGTACAATAGGTCAAAGGCTCAGGTCGCTCCAGCCTAGGTGCATCGATATAGCTTTCAGAGTTACTTGATCAGACGGTACTGATGTCCCAGTTTAATATACCCTAAGGTACGTGACTGGAGTTGCGGTTTTCATGAATGACGTCGCATCTCTAAAGAGATCGGGCCACGCACTAGTGCCACGTTGGTTATAAGGGACATGCAAGCGTGTAAAACGATAAACATGTTAGTGGTGTATGTAAAAAAGGGTGGGGTGTGCCCGGGGTCTTTTTCAAACACATGGGCCCATGGGCCTGATCATATCATTACAACTTTGATTTCAAATATCGAACAAAATATACACACAAACATCCATTATATATAATTCAAAGTTGAAGCATGCATATCATGGATTAAGATCATGGCAAATCAATCACATAATAATTGATTAGATTCAACATTGAGATAGGCAAAATTTTGTTAATTTTTAAGGTCCAATCAATGACAACTTTTTGATGATCCAAAATAAATCGAGATTCCAATAGATGTTACATTGATGAGAGAATGATAATTGTTGAGATGAGGAGCGATGAACCCCTTTTTTTAAAAAAAAAAAAAATTAGAAAAACATCCCAAAAAAAATCAGAGAGATAGATCCTAGTGCTAAATTAGCTCGCTCTCACAAAATAAATCAGGAACATTAACTGTGCTAACACTAGATAAATTCAGATTTTCTATGAATTAGGATAATACAATCCAAACTTGCATTGATGATATCTAAGGCTCTCGATAACGAAATCGAGTGAATTCAGGTTCTAAATTAATCTACTCGATGGGATTTACATTTTATTAATAGGTGCCCAGACTTAATTCTTACTAAAATGTTCTGTAAAAACGTTTTAACATTGTTGTCCCAACCTTCATTCAGCAATAATTCTAAATTTACAAAATACAATCCGAACTTGCATCGATGATATCCAAGGCTCTCGATAATGAAATTGAGTGAACTCAGGTTCTAAATTAATTTACTCGATGAGATCTACATTTTATTAATAGGTACCCAGACTTAATTCTTACTAGAATATTCTATAAAAAAGTTTTAACATTATTGTCCCAACCTTCATTCAACAACAATTCCAGATTTACAAAATACAATCAGAACTTGCATCGATGATATCCAAGGCTCCCGATAACGAAATTGAGTGAACTCAAGTTCTAAATTAATCTACTCGATGAGATCTACGTTTTATTAATAGGTGACCAAACTAAATTGACCCTAGAATATTCTATAAAAATGTTTTAACATTATTGTCCCAACCTTCATTCAGCAACAATTCCAGATTTACAGATTAATTCGAACTTGCATTGATGATATTCAAGGCTCCCAATAACGAAATTGAGTGAACTCAGGTTCTAAATTAATCTACTCGATGAGATCTACTTCTTATTAATAGGTACCCAGACTTAATACTTACTAGAATGTTCTGTAAAAATATTTTAACATTGCTATCCCAAACTTCATCATTCCATCATTTTCATATATCAATTTGAATATTTCATTATTTAGGGGTCATCAAAAATTGACTCTTACTTGGATAAAAAAAATAAAAATACAATATCCAAAATAAATAAATAAATAAATAAATAAAATAAATCGAACTAAATAACTAAAAAAAACTAGGTCATCCTGGCAATGCTCCTATACTTGGGATTTTTCAAATCTGATCCTCAATAGTCCCTAGTGGAATCGCCACTGAAAGTTCCCTCGATCCGCGGGGTATGCTGATCCGCTTTTAACTTTGAGGTTTGGGAGTTGCCATCTAGTTATTACGATCTGGGAACCGAACATCGACTCAAAACGAATAAAAAATAATTAATCTACTAAAAAAAAATACTGAGTCCGGGGATCACATTACGGGGTTGGAAGGTGTTAGGCACCAACCTCGCCAAGCAAACGCCGGTCTCTACTAATTCTCAAAAATGATTACATTGCGAAAAAGAACTAAATAATAAAAATTAAAAATTAAAAATATTTACCTTTGCAACGCAACGATTTTGTTCTCTCAAGATTTGATAGAACAGCTCTTCGTATAATACTCCTTGCTTCGTTCTGTTACCGGATTCGCTTCAGACCTCCAAGACGAAGTACCTCCTTCTTAGATCTAAATACTTCTGATTTTTTATAGATTTCTGAGTGTTTTTGAAGGGTTTCTAGGTATTTTTTGAGCTAAAGTTAGGGTATGGATGTTAGGTAAGGAGTTGGGGCTTCAAAATTAGGGTTTATGGGAGGTTAGGGAAGCTTTTTGACCTACTTTTCTTAGGGTTTAGTTTTTGACACGAAAATAGGTTATAGGGACCCTTATTTATAAATTTTTTAAAGTACTTTTTAGATAGAGTTAGTGTTTAATTAGAATTATTTTTAAATAGAGTTAGTGTTTAATTAGAATTACATTAGGTAGTTTTATAGTTTAATTAAAATTCTATTAGATAGTTTTAGAGTTTAATTAGGTTTCTTTTAAATAGTTTAAGAGTTTAATTATAATTCTTTTAGATAATTTTTTAGTTTAATTAGAATTCTATTAGGATTTTGACTTTGGTCTTATTAGATTGATTTAGGGTTTTGACTTAAATCTCACTTGATTAAGTTGACTTTAAGATTTTGACTTAAGTTTTACTTGATTGACTTGACTTTAAGATTTTGACTTAAATCTTACTTGATTGACTTGAATTTAGGATTTTGACTTAAGTCTTACTTGATTGAATTGAATTTTAATTAGGATTTCACTTTACATTAATTAATGTTTTAATTATTAATTTTAGAATTTTTAATTATTAAAATTATAAAATTACCATTTTACCATCGGAAATGACTTTTTACGTTTTAAGTTATTTTTTAATGTTTCAAGATATTTTGGAATCTATTTTCATAAGGAATTCAATGAGAATATTAGTTTTTGTCATTTATGAAATTTGTTGTGTAAAATGGTCGTGAACTTTATGAGGGGTATTTTCGTAATTTTGTCAAATTTTGTGAAAATTGGCGAAATGATTTATTTGATTTCGATTTGTTGTTTTATATATTTGAAAGGATTTTCCTAAGCATAATGTAGGCTCTAGGGATGTTTTTAGGTTAGGGGTATTTTGGTAATTTGATCATTTTTTAGTGATTTTTATCATGAAGCTTTTTTTATCTGAAAAATGATGATTTCTATGTTTTTGGGATTATATTTCTTAGCATAGTGTGGTTTCTACAGTTTTGTTAGTTTGAGATACCTCCTCCGAATTTTTGAAATATATTTAGCAAGAAAAAATAGTAATGGCATAATCATCCATCATTGGGAACTGTTGCGATTGGGTTGACGAGTTGATTAATCAGGTGAGTGCAAAAAGGGGTATCTACAGCGTGATTCTGAGAAGTACCTGTCTTCTTATAAATAGTAGATTACTGAACTTGTAGGTTAGGAAAGATGCAAGGAAATAGAGGTAAATTGGACCCCTAACAAGGAGTCAAACAGGTGGGAAAGACCTACCTGGGTCGAGTAAACTTACTAAGATAAAATGGTTGATAGAAGCAGTCTCTAAGTTATCCTAAAGTCAGAATCGCATGGAAAGGATGCAATCGAAGATGTTTGAGGCTCAAATGATCATGGTGGGTCAACTAACAAAAAAATTAGTGAGGATAGAAGAAAAGTTCGACCACCATCTTAAGGATAAATCCCAAAAGGACCCAAGAGTAAATATCCCAACACAGGGAGGACCACGAGAAAAAATAGGGATAGTACAATCATCGCCTCAAAGTCTAGTAGAAGAAAGGCGGTTAGGACCTAATAAGAGGCAAACAATTACTAAACTAGTAAAATAGCATGAATAACAACCATACATAAGAAGCGAGACTATAGAAATACTCGCTCAAGAGATGGAAGAGTTTTACAAGAAACAACATATGCTACTAAATCAGTCAAAAGAAAGAATAATGGCATGCCTTGAATGTAGTAAATTGAAACATAAAGGGAGCAACGTTCGGGTCAACATTAACCGACTAAAAATGCGTGGCTCAAAAAAATGTTAGATGGGCCAATTCGAGGAACAATGAGGCCACCTGATTTTAACAAGATCGATGACATACTTATACCATTGCAAACAGATTGAACTAGTAATCGAAAACGAGAATGAATGAAATTACAGATGTCCAAGGAATAAACCTATCAAACCCATACCTCTTTTCTTTTTAGATTAGAATTAGTCAAGAGGCCGATGTATTCGAGGCTAATCATCCCTGAGTTAGCGTACCCACATTATGGAGCTCTTCCACCACCAAGTTGTAGGGTTCCCTCCTCACTGAGTCATAGAACAGTTGGAACTCTAACGATGTTAGCAGGACCAAGAGTACCAATGAGGTAGGTCCAAAGATTATAGGCTTTAGTTTACCAACTGCCCACTTCACATAAGCCTTCGAAAACAAGATCGTTGACGTATTATGCATGTGGTCTGGTGGGACATATCAGGAGAGAGTGCCATTTATTATAATCACAAGAACGGGTTGTGACCTAGGAGAAAGAATCTATTTTGAACGAAGTCTTGGAAGGTACGATTTATAATTATGATGTTAGAAATTGGAGTTCTATTCAAAACTAGTTCCTCTATATCATATAATTCCGCTGAGATCATGCATACTTGTCAAGGTTCAAAACTAGTTCCTCCTTAAATGTAGTATCGTTTGATCTGGTCAAGGTTAGTTGACTCTGGTAATTCAATTCCATCATGATCTTGAAGTCTAATAGTTTATCCAGATAGTATTTCCTTAATGATTGAATCTCTCCAATTGGGTTCAAAGTTCCTCCTATGATAAAGGAAGAGTTCTCAATTTTTTTTGGTAGTATGATGGTTAGATCCTTGACTTGTAAGTGATGAACTTTGACTTTCTTGTCAAACATGCGAGTGACTCCTCTCCAGTGACAGATCTAATCTGTTTCTAACAATTGACTTCCATCAAGACCTTGAGATACAAGATTTTTCCTTTTAATCGGTAAGATTGCTTCCATATCATACACTAGAATGCCTCTAGTGGAAGACTATTGAAGTGTAATATGTCCATAACGCGAATGGTAACTTCTCTGGCCAATCTTGGTATGATGTGTGATTGACACATTTTCACGATGATTGTCTTGAGATTTTTACTGGCTGCTTCAACTATTTCATCGATCTGAAAATAGTAAACTTTTTAAAAGTCCAGCACTGATACATTTTGTAATTTCGCTTCTCACTATGTGAGTTTATTCTGATTTGTACATGTGGTGTTCTCACAGGATGAGTATATATTTCATGTTGAATAACACCCCAAATTTAACCGACATATCCTTATAGGACCATGTAAGGAAGTCTTTTGAATTTTCTGAATAAATTCATCATCTCTTTGTGCTCCTCTGGGGATAAGTTAGTTCCAATCTGAATTTCTTAGGAATTATTTTTGTTCCGAAGTCAATGACCTTTGCTTCCTAGAGCAAGACATTTATCTTCTTATTCAAGAGGGGGTTCCTTATTAGAGGAATTTCTCCTTGAAGCCAGTTATTAGTTAATTCATTAATGCGCTCAAGGTATTCAAAAAATTTCTTTATTCAATTAAATTTAGATGGGGCGACTGACACCATTGCAGATTCGACAAACTAACTTGACTAAAACAAAATAAGAAATAAAAAGACAGACTTGATTACTGAATTGATAGAAAGAACTGGACTCAAGACTCATAAACAACTAAAGATAATTACCCACAACGGGCTTGATTACAGATTGAGAATTCAATAAACTATTTTCAAGCGGTTGGACTGAGTCTTCTTCTTCAGATTCTTTGCATTCTTCAAACTTACTTCTTCTCTCTTGGCCAAGACTGCTTTTGGTGGTGAAAACCTCATTAGGGACCATCACTCTAGTAAGAGGGGGACTAGGAGGTTTATGATTGACTGAGCGGATGAAAAGGATTGGGTCAAACGAGAGTTGAGTATTGGATACCATGTTCAAAGTCTGAGGAGGTTGGTAAATGGGTAGAGGGTTGGTAGTAACATTTGACTGCTTAGGTGCAGGGATAGTAACTTTTTTGGTGTCAATGACGTCTTGAACTGTATGACGAAGAGAAACGTAACGATTAGTAAGATGACTGGAATTTTGGTTAAACTCACAAAATAAGTTGGGATTGTGAGAAGTGGGGAGTGAATTTGATAAAGGTCAAGGTCGGAGAGGTGCAATGAGCCCTTTACTTAATAGTTTTTGAAAGATAATGCTCAAAGGCATACCAAGATTGGTGAATTTCCTACGTGGTCGAGGTTGATTAGGGTTAACTTGGTTACTAGACAGGATAGTAGATTGGACGGACGTAGTAGACGTATTGACTACATAGGCGTAATCAGCGTTAGACTTGGAATTGGTAAAAGGCTTTTTGAACTTGTTGTCAGACGGATTGGAAAGGATTCCGGAAGCCAAAGCATCTTCCAATTGGCTACCAGCTTGCAATAGAGACTCGAATGTAGGAAGGTATTGGGAGACTAGATCTCGGGCATACCCTTGCGAGAGATTTTTTAAGATAATAGTCACTTGTTCTTTCTTTGAAGGTCTATCCCACATTTGTGCAGCTTTGGCCCTCCAACGACCGATGAAGTTAATAAATGTTTTCCATTTTTATGTCTAGTTGACTCCAAGTCCCTTCTTGAAGTTTCAATTTCGGTACTGTATTTGTACTGATGCCTAAAAGCCTTTGAAATGTTTTCTCATGTACCTACTATAGTTGGGTCTTGAGACATCAACCATTGCAGAGCTGACCCGGATAGAGTTCGTTGAAATAACAATGTTATCTGTTCATCGCTGAGCCCCATAGTGCGGATGTTTGTAACATACACCTTAAGATGCATTTTTGCACAACCTACCCCACTGAACTTGTCCATTTCAGGCATCACAAACTTCTCTGGCAGATGAATTCTAGATATATGGTTCAGGGCTTCAATGCCTGTTGTAATTTCTTCGATACCCTTTATACTCTTCATAGCTGACTCCAGTTGAGACATTCTGTTGGCTAACACTGGATTCTCATCAACATACTCTTCATCTCCATCGAGTTCGAAGACTTCATGGGCACGTCTCGTTGTATTTTCTTCTATCCTTTTTCTTCAGGATCGTCAAGGGGATTGCCCGTTGATTCTGAAATATGTTCTAAGACTTCCACTTTGTCTTTTATACTGTTGATATCATTGGCAAAGGCTGCCAAAATCTTACGGATTTTTGTAAGTTCAGACTCTGAAGTCATTTCCGTCTGTTGACTTGGTATTGACGTTCACTCTAACCGACTGGATTTACGACTCCAACTAGGAGGTGGACGCTTGAGTTTGGGTACAATGATAATCCTTCAAACCCCATCAAAGGTGGATTACTAGTTACGAACCCTAGAGTAGATTTTTAACAAATAGAGGTTCCTCTTGATAGCATGGATTAAGTTGACCCCTAGATTCAAAATCTCTAACTAATGAAATATTTGATTAAGAAATATTACATGAATATGATTTACTGATCTTGTTAAGTATGAAATATTCAGTCCATTGAATTAAACTGACTGATGCAAGGTGATTGGGACTATGTACCCATTTGAGTTTGGGCTAGTTTGACCCAATGGATTTGAATATTCCACTTGCATCACTTCATCCAATATTTTTAAGCCAATTAGTTTAACTGGTCCATATGTTGATCCATAAGATCCATTTACCAATGGGACTAATTGGTTTAACTTGATACTGACTATTTGTCTCATCAATTAACTCTGTTAGGTTGGACCGATATTACGGGTTTGATTGCAGCGGTGTGGACCGGTCCACTCACTTACTTTTGAGTTGGATTAAATAGAGCAACCCGGGAACACCCATGATAAGTTCGAGTCGTGACTTACATGGGAGGTTTCTAGACTCTAAGCTTACTACGTGTAATGCATTTTTATCTAGTTACCCTTGCCTAAGTACACCTATATACCTCTCGAGCATACTCAATCAGACGGTACGTGGTGACTTGGTTTGATATACCGTATAGGTGCTAATCTAAAACTTCAACCCACTTCTCTGAAACCAAAAATAATCAGTTTAATCCCCAGATCAGAGGTGGAGCGCGATGCTTGAGCAAAGGCACTCTTAAATCACCTCTTTTCTAGAATAGACGTAGTCTATCCTCTTAGTACCGTAGTACATTGGAATAGAATCTCGTTTAACCACTGGTTTTGACCAAGAAGTGCCATTGATGTACTTGGATCATCTTTGATATACCTATGGGTACGGTTCAAGAGTTGTAGCTTTCATAAATGGTTTGGCATCCCACGAGGGGACCGACCACGTACTAGTATTACGTTGACAAACGGGACATATGACTGTGTGGCTTACAATAGGTCAAAGACTTAGGTCATTCCAACCTGGGTGCATCGATATACCTTTCAGAGTCACCTGATCAGACAGTACTGATGCCCAGTTTGATATATCCTAAGGTACGTGACTGGAGTTGTGATTTTCATGAATGACGTCGCATCTCCTAAGAGACCGGGCCACGCACTAGTGCCACGTTGGCTATATTGGGACATGCAAGCGTGCAAAATAGTAAACGTGCATTTGGTGTGTGCAAAATAGGGTGGGGTGTGCCCGGGTCTTTCTTTTCAAATAAATGGGCTTATGGGCCAAATCAGATCATTACAATATGAATATCACATGAATATTGATCAAAACCATCATATCAAGACATGCATACCAACCTATATAATAGTCAAGATCATGATACATCGAATAGGCAAAACTTATGGCACAAAAATAATCAATCATAAGCCAATCAATAAGTAAAAAAAAACTTCTTTTTTTATTTTCAGCACGAACTAAAAAAAAAGGACTCTTTCTTATGGTCCAATCAAGGATGCTTTCGGGTGACCCGAAATAAATCGAGGCTTCAATGAACATTAAATTGAAGATAGCATGATAGTTATTGTGATTTGGAGTGATAAATCCCTTTTTTTATTTTTATTTTTTTTAAAAAAAACTTTAAAAATAACTAATTGATTTTAATGAAAAGAAATTCTTTTTTCTTTTTTTTTTTTTGGTTACCAACATACAATTTTTTATTGCTGCCAACACATCCAACATGCCGTCAACACACAACACTCATTTTTTTTTGTATATGTTGCTGCCTAGCAATACACAACAACAATAACACAACAGCAACACACAACACGCAACAGCAACACCCAACACAACAATAACACACAATAGCAACACCCATCAACACCAGCATATATTTTTTTTTATGTTGTTGCTGCCAACAACACACAACGGCACATTTTTTTTTTTAGAAGAAAGGAAAAAAATAATATGCTGCCAAAGGTCAAATCGACACATACCTAATGAATAGCCAATAAAATTTTCTTCTCTTATGTATACTATCAAGGAACAAATCGGCACACACCCAAAACTTATTTTTTTTTAAAGGACAGATCTAGATAAAAAAATTAAAAATTAAAAATTAAAAAAACAAATAAATAAATAAATAGAAAACCTGATCCGATAATTATTATTCTACCATCAACAAAAACCACCTCTTTGCAATCTCTCATTATTTTGGGTCATCTAAACGACCCTCAATTGAACCATAGAAATAATACTTGATTGCCGAGAGAATATAATACAAACCTAAAAAATAAACGAGTCAAATAAACTAAAAATAAATAAAAAATTTAGGTCTAAATGGCAATGTTCCCATACTTAGGGCTTTTCAAGTTTGATCTTGAAAAGTCCCCAGTGGAGTCGCCACTGAAAGCGCCCTCGACCTGCGGGGTGCGCGGATCCGCTTTTGACCTTTGAGGTTTTGGAGTCGCCACCTACTTATTGCAGTTAAGAACCGATCATTGACTCTAAAAATAAAGACAGCTAATCTATGAAAGAAAATATTGAGTCCGAGGATCACATTACGGGGTTGGAAGGTGTTAGGCACCAACCCCGCCCGGCAAACGCCGGTCTCTACTAATTCCAAATAAACTACATTGCTAAGAAGACCTAAATAAAAATAAATAAATAAATAAAGAAAGTTACGTTCAGGAACACAACGATTTTGTTCCCTCAGATCTGGTAGAATAGCTCCCTGTACAACATTCCTTACTTCGTTCTATCACCAGATTCATTTCGGATCTCCAAAATGAGGTACTTTCTTCTTAGATATGAATTTTTTGATTTTTTTCTGGATTTTTAGGTATTTTTGAAGAGCTTCTAGGTATTTTTGAGCTAAAGTTGGGGTATGGATGTTAGGTAAGGAGTTGAGACTTCAAAATTAGGGTTTATAGAAGGTTAGGAAAGCTTTTTAACCTACTTTTTCTAGATTTCTTTTTTGATACGAAAATAGGGTGTGGAGGCCCTATTTATAAAGTTTTTAGAAGAATTAGGATTTGATTAAGGTTTCTTTTAGGATTTTAATTAGGGTTTTGACTTTAATCTTATGAGATTGACTTAGTCTTTAGGGGTTTGACTTTAGTCTTATGAGATTGACTTGATTAGTTTAGATTAGGGTTTTGACTTTAGTCTTATGAGATTGATTTGATTAGATTAGGGTTTTAATTAGGATTTTGACTTAAGTCCTATGAGATTGACTTGGTCTGAGGGTTTGACTTAAGTCTTACTTGATTGACTTGATTTTAATATTTGACTTAAGTCTTTCCTGATTGACTTTATTTTAATTAGGGTTTCACTTTACATTAATTAATATTTTAATTATTAATTTCAGAATTTTTAATTATTAAAATTGTAAAATTATAATTTTACCTCGGAGAGGATTTTTCGCGTTTTAAGTCGTTTTTCAATGTTCCAGGATGTTTTGGAATCAATTTTTCATAAGGAATTCAATGGAAATCTTGGTTTTTCATTTATGAAAATTTTTGTGCGTAATGGTCGTGAACTTTATGAGGGGTATTTTTGTAATTTTGTCAAATTTTGTGAAAATTGGTGAAATGATTTATTTGGTTTCGATTTGTTGTTTTATGTATTTGAATGAGTTTCCTAAGTGTAATGTAAGTTCTAGGGATGTTTTGAGGTTAGGAGTATTTTGGTAATTTGATCATTTTCAGTGAAGCTTCTTTTTATCTGAAAAATGATGATTTCTATGTTTTTGGGTTATATTTTCCTAGCGTAGTGTGGTTTCTATAGTTTTGTCAGTTTGAGATATCTCATCCGAATTTTTGAAACATATCTGATAACAAATAAAGCATTGGAATAAACATCCATCATTGGGAACCGTTGCAATCGAGTTGAAGTTGATTAATCAGGCGAGTGTAAAAATGGGGTGTCTACACTATCCCTTTTGGCATTCACAGACTCTTTAAAAGCTCACAAAATAGCCACATATATATGTCATTTGTATTTGAAAATATAAGAGAAATTAACAATAAAAATTGATAATGAATATCTAGTTTCTTACCATGCAACTGTGGCCACCTGAAAGCGCCCTTGATCCGCGGGGTGCGCGGATCCACTTTTGACTTTGAGATTTGGGAATCGATATCTAGTTATTACGGTCTAGGAACCGAACATCGACTCGAAACATATAAAAAAAATAACTAATCTATAGGGTTGGAAGGTGTTAGGCACCAACCCCTCCTGGCAAACGTCGGTCTCTACTTTTTTTCAAATAAAACTACATTGCTAAAAAAACCTAAATAAAAAAAATAAAAATATTTACCTTTACCAATGCAACGGTTTTGTTTCCTCAGATCTTATAGAACAACTCCTCGTGCAACACTCCTTGCTTCGTTCTATCAGTGGATTCGCTTCAGATCTCCAAGGCGAAGTACCTACTTCTTAGATCTAAATTTTTCTGATTTGTTTATGGATTTATGGGTGTTTTTGAAGGATTTCTAGGTATTTTTTGAGCAAAAGTTGGGGTATGGGTGTTAAGTAAGGAGTTAGGACTTCAAAATTAGGGTTTATGAGAGGCTAGGAAAGCTTTTTGACCTACTTTTCTTAGGGTTTTTTTTAAAAATAAAATTTATTGTAGAGACCCTTATTTATAGATTTTTTAAGTGCTTTTTAGATAGAGTTAGTGTTTAATTAGAATTATTTTAGATAGAGTTAGTGTTTAATTTCAATTATTTTTAAATATAGTTAGTATTTAATTAGAATTACTTTAGATAGTTTTATAGTTTAATTAGAATTCTATTAGATAATTTTAGAATTTAATTAGGTTTCTTTTAAATAGTTTTAGAGTTTAATTAGAATTCTTTTAGATAGTTTTAGATGTTAATTAGAATTCTATTAGGGTTTTGACTTTGGTTTTATTAGATTGACTAGGGTTTTGACTTAAATCTCACTTGATTGACTAGAATTTAGGGTTTTAACTTAAGTCTTACTTGATTGACTAGAATTTAGGATTTTGACTTAAATCTTACTTGATTGACTTGACTTTAGGATTTTGACTTAAGTCTTACTTGATTGACTTGAATTTTAATTAGGATTTCACTTTACATTAATTAATGTTTTAATTATTAATTTCAAAATTTTTAATTATTAAAATTGTAAAATTATCATTTTACCCTCAGAAATGACTTTTTGCGTTTTAAGTCGTTTCTAATGTTTTAGGATGTTTGGAATCAATTTTTCGTAAGGAATTCAATGGGAACATTGGTTTTTGTCATTTATGAAATTTTTTGTGCGAAATGGCTGTGAACTTTATGAGGGTCATTTTCGTAATTTTGCAAATTTTGTGAAAATTGGTGAAATAATTTATTTGATTTCGATTTGTTATTTTATGTATTTGAAAGGATTTTTCTAAACGTAATGTAGGCTTTAGGGATGTTTTGAGGTTAGGGGTATTTTGTAATTTGATCATTTTTTAGTGATTTTTATCGTGAAGCTTCTTTTTGTCTGAAAAATGATGATTTCTATATTTTTGGGGTTATATTTTCTAACGTAGCGTGGTTTCTACAGTTTTATTAGTTTGAGATACCTCATCCGAATTTTTGAAACTTATCTAGTAAAAAAATATAGCAATGAAATAATCATCCATCATTGAGAACCGTTGCAATCAGGTTGATGAGTTAATTAATCAGGCGAGTGAAAAAATGGGGTGTCTAGATGCCCCTCTTTGGCAGAGGGTTGAAAGTGACAGTTCATTTTGTAGCCTGATTTAGCAATTCGTGAGGATGTTCGGATCCTTGAAGATAAAACTCTCCCCGAACTAGAAAGTTGTCAGGTCCTTGAGCGCGAACTCTCACTGACGGTGTCAGATTCTTGAATTTTAAAAATTCTCCTTGACTAATGTGTGCAATTGTGTACTTGAAATCTGAGATAAATCTCAAAGATGGTCTGAACTAGATCTGAGCATAAATTAAGTAAAATCTAAATATAAAACTGAGCATAAAATTAAGCATAATTTCGAAAAAACCCTCGGTAGTATCTAAGCATAATTTCGAGAAAGCCTTCGGCGGCATCTAAGAAAAATCCAAGTTAACCCTTGGCGACAACTAAGCAAAATCCAAGTTATCCCTTGACGGCAACTGGACAAAATCCAAGTTAACCCTTGGTGGCAACATAATTCGAGAAAGAATGGACAATTCTAGGAAATAATGAATGGATCTCAGAGTTTTACTTTACCTACTCAGGGCGAAAGAGTACTGAACTATATATATATTTTTAAAAAATATGAGATCAAAAACACTTTTGTTTGAATTTCAAGATTTTATCCAAAAGTTTTATGAATTCAAAATCTTAGTTTTTATTTTTTTTGAATCTCAAGGGTTTTCAAAAAATTATTATCAAAAGGGTAACTTTAAGTTTAGGATTCCTTTTATCTTTTAGGATTAACATTGCTCAACCTTAAAAATAAAATGCCCTTAGTTTGACAGGAAACATGGCATTGGAGATAATTGAACACATCATGCAAAAATTAAAAAAAAATACCTCTAGTATAAGGGAAAAATTACATATTAAAGAAGAAATTAGGTGTCCCTTGTATGAAGGTTTGAAATATTTGATTACCATAAGTGCAATAAAGATCCAACTTTTAATTTTGATTAATTTTATTGAAGATTTTGAGTCACGCTCAAGAGAACAAAATATTTCCTTTTAAGACTCATTATAGAATTCACCTTTCTCTTCTTTGGTTCACTTGGGGAAGCAAAAATTTTCAGATCGATCGTAGACAAGATACTTGTGGCTTTAAGTCCGTGCCTGGTGTAAGCTAAGTATTGAACTTGATTATTCAGACTTCTGATGTTTCAGCTCGATCGTTCTTAGTTTTTAAACTCCCCGGAGATTTTTTTTTTATTTTTCTTTGTTTTCCTAACTTTTGCCTAATCCCTTTCAGGTTTTCAAACTAACGAGCTTTTTTATTTTTTCTTTACTCTGATTATTGTGAAACCATCCTTTTGGATTTTCAACCTTGCGAGCTTGCTTTAATTTTTGTTTAAATCACCCTTTTCGGATTTTCAACCTAGCAGACTTTACTCTTTTTTTTTTCTTTTTCTTCTGAACTTCTAGAGTTACTGTCTGGTCATGCTTTGCTACCTTCCTTGACTTTTTCACACGGTACTTAGGAGGAATTTTATAGGTAGGCTTAGGACTGGGTATAAAAATTACAGGAATTCTAAGGCTCAAAAACCCGAATGCCCCTTGTGTGGCATTTTTCTCTTTTTCTTTGAATTTTTTTTTTCACTTTGACAATATTTCTTTTTTTATATATATTTTTTATTTTGATGTGGTCGGGCTTGAAGTAATTTCTCAGGTTGCCTACGTACCCAAGAATTTTGGGATCAGACCAAAACGTAGTTCGAATTTTTCCCTCCCCTAAGTTGGGTGATCAGGTTGAGAACGAAAAATGTATTTTTCTTTTGAAAAAGTTGCAAAGGGGTTAAGAAAGGATATATTGAACTGGGTAATAGGAGAATTGATTCGGCCAAAGATAGCCTCCTTAGATGTAGTACCGTTTGATTTGGTCAAGGTTGATTGGTTCTGGTAATTCAATTCTATCATGGTCTTGAAGTCTGACAGCTTTTCCTAATAATATTTTCTTGATGATGAACGGACCTCTAGGGTCAAAGATAGGTACCCAATTCTCTTTAAGTACTAAATCCCCGACTTGTAAGTGACGAGCCTTGATCTTTTTGTCAAATACACGGGCGACTCTTCTTTGATAAGCCTGCACGTGGTATAGAGCTCTTAGTCATTTTTCTTCGATAAAATTTAATTCTTCATATAGTTGACGAACCTAATCTGCTTCTGGTAACTGACTTTCCAACAAGACCCTGAGAGACGAAATTTCCATTTCGATTAGCAAGACTGCTTCCATGCCATCACTAAGGAGTAGGGAGTAGCTCCAGTAGATGATCAAATTGAAGTTCGATATGCCCATAGTGCAAATGGTAATTTCTCTGACCAATCTCGATGTGATTGACATATTTTCCTGATGATTGTCTTCAAATTCTTATTGGTTGCTTCAACTGCTCCATTGGTTTGAAGACGGTAAGGAGATGATTTGCGGTGCGAGATTTTAAACTTCGAACACGGTGTAATAACTTCGACTTTAAAGTGTGATCCATTATCAGAGATCAATTCCGAAGGTACCCCATATCGACTGATGAGGTTTGTTTGCATAAACTTTACAACTCGAGATGCATTGAAGACAACATAAAAGGCAGCTTCGACCCACTTAGTAAAATAATCGATAACAGCTAGAATGTATTCATACCCGTTTGATGCCTTAGGCGATATTTTATGAATAATGTCAATTCCCTAAACTGAAAATGGCCACGGTCAAGTCAGACTAACTAATTCAGAAGGTGGCACATGTATAAGGTTTGCATGTATTTGACATTTGTGGCAAGTCTTGACCATGTGATGACAATCTGTTTCCATCGTGGGCCAGTAATACCCTTATCTCATAATTTTCCTGGCCAACATTTGCCCACTCATGTGAGGACCACAATCCCCTGAATGTAGTTCAACCATTATCTATTCAGCTTGATCTTCATCAATACATGACAAATGAATCCCATCATAAGACCTTTTGTATAAACTTCCTAGCATGAATTGAGATGCTATCATAGTTGGGTTTATCGTTCCTTCCTTGATGCTTCTTTCGAGAATTCTTATTTTTCCAATACTCTTTTGACATCTGTATACCATGGCTTTCCATCAGGTAGTCGAGTAGTAATGTTGATCTGATGGCAATATACAGGTTTGTCTTTGACTTCGATGGTGATCAGCCTCAATTCCATGCCAGGGGGCAAATGGATCATTGAACAAATATTCATGATAAGGCTTCAACTTTTCATCCCTAGTCTTCCATTCTTTCAACGACTGATGTATGACCAAGGCTGAGTCCCCGAATACTTCAATTTCTGTAATGCCCAGATTCAAAGAACTTCAAGCCTAGAGATCCAGGCCTCATATTCGGCTGTGTTATTGGTGTTAGAAAAGGCTAATTTAATAGCGATAGGAATATGACATCCTTCAGGAGAAAATAAAAATGCCCCTATTCCATACCCATTCTGATTGGCGGCCCCATCAAAGTATAGCTGCCATGTTTGAATCTGCGGTTCTTTTTCAACATGCAAGATATTTTCATCTGGAAACTGATCAACAGGTCGTATTCCTTTTACTACCGGGTGATCTGCCTAGTATTCTGCCACAACTCTTCCCTTGATAGATTTATGCGTAACATGCGTCATGTCAAATTTTGATAACAACAACAACCATCGTACGGTTCTCCCTGTCAGTGCTAATTTCTCGAAGAGATATTTGAGAGCATCCATCCAAGATAACAAGATAACTAAATGAGATAACATATAGTGTCGAAGTCTCTGAGTAGTCCATACTAGTGCCAAATAAATTTTTACTAAGACTGAATACTTTCGTTCATACTCTAACATCTTTTTGTTGATATAGTAGATAGCATTTCTTTGCGATTACCTTTGTCATACTATGCAAGCATACATCCCATAGCTTCTTCTGTGACTGACAGATAAAGAAGTGGTTCACCCGGTATAGGTGGAACCAAAATAGGCAGGCTTAAGAAATATTCCTTGACTTGATCGAAAGCATTTTGACATTATTCATTCCAAACTATTGGTTCATTCTTTTTTAGAAGCTTAAAGATAGGTTCACAGACGTTGGTAAATTGAGCGATGAATCTGCTGACATATTGGATTCTACCTAAAAAATCTCGAATCTGATTTTCAGTCTCAGGCGGTAGCATTTGTTGGATAGCTTTAATCTTTATAGGGTTTTCTTTGATCCCTCTTTAACTGACCACAAATCCCAACAATTTTCCAGAAGTTACTCAAACACGTATTTATGCGGGTTGAGACGGAGTTGGTACTTTTGAATCCTTGTTAGAAATTTTTCTAATGCAGCAACGTGCCTCAGTCATTCCTTAGATTTGACTATCATATCATCTACATAGACTTCGACTTCCTTGTGTATCATGTCATGCAGTAAAGTCGTGGCTTCTCTTTGATAGGTGGCTCTAGAGTTCTTCAATCCAAAAGACATAACCTTGTAACAAAAGGTTCCCCACTGTGTGATGAAGGATATTTTTTGCATATCCCGAGGATCCATTTTTATCTGATTGTACCCTGAAAAACTATCCATGAAGGACAACAAAGCGTGGCCTACCGTACTATCTACTAGAACATCTATGTGTGGTAAAGGAAAACTGTCTTTTGGACTTGATTTGTTTAGGTCTCTAAAGTCCACACACATTCTGACTTTTCCATCCTTTTTAGGCACTGGGACGATATTAGCAATCCACTCAGGGTATTCTACTACTTCTAAATTTTTGACGTTAATCTGCTTTGTAACTTCTTCCTTAATCTTTAGAGTCCATTCTGACTTTATATGTCGAAGTTTCTGTTTGATTGGTCGAGCATTAGGATATAATGGAATTCGATGTTGAACAATATATGTGCTTACTCCCAGCATATCCTCGTAAGACCACGCGAACACGTCTTTGAACTTTCTGAGTAATTCTACTATCCTCTTGCGTTCATCGGGAGATAAGGTGATCCCAATCCGAATCTCTTGAGGACTTTCTTTTGTTCCGAGGTTGATAACCTCTACTTCCTCCATTAGAGGTTGAGTCCAACATTCATTTTTTTGATCAAGTAATTTGATTATTTCAGGGGGAGGTTCTTCGTCAGAAGATTGTCCTTCCGAAGTAAGATTATTAGTTAAATTATCATTGCGCTAAGTGTAATAAAAAATTTCTTTCATTTCATTAAAAAGAAATGGGGTAACAGGATTCATTGCAGACTTAACAGACTCATTTGACTCAACAGGAAAAACAGACTCACTAGAAATAACAGACTCGCTTGACTCAGCAGAAACAACTAACTTACTTAACTCAATAGAAATAAATGACTCATCAAACACGTCAGACTGATAGGACTAATAGGACTGACAGACCCAGTCTTGACGTGTAGCACATGACTAATTACATGATAATTAGAGAGACACCCAACAACGGATTTGATTATAAATTGAGGATTTAGAGTCCCCTTCCCAACTGACACCACTAAGACACTATGATCTTCAATGAACAACTGATCAATGTTGAGGGAGTCCAGGTTGAGTTGCCAGTCTTCAGCTTCCTTTTCTTCAGCATCTGTGCGTGCTTCTTTTTCAGACCATTCCATACCAAAGAATATTTCAAACCCTGCCAGACGAGTATCTGTGATGTGATCAATGAACGGCTCTTGGAACCTACAATAACGAAAATCTTCTCATTCTTTCATGAAATAATCATTAAGGGTCTTACGATAAGGCTTCATTTTAATCAGATCCGTGGTGCACCCTTGTCTTTTTGCAACTGCCTTGTCTCGCTTTGTCTTCAAGTATTAGGCCCAATCTTCCTTAGTAGGCTTATATCCTAGTCCGAATGTGCCGATGACTTCTTTAATCACTGGTACCTATTTAATACCTTGTTGCTTGCGACCTAGGCCCATATTAGGGAAAAATCTCATTTTTTTTAACATATTGGCAATGTAGCAATTAGAGGTATTCTCGATAGGGAAATATTCTTTTACCGAGTGATCCCATTGGACTAGGCGGTTCATTCTTGGCTTCGGTACTATTTACAATCCCCACAATCTCAACATCTCCATGAAGGGTAATTACTAGTCCATCTTTGATAAATTTAACTTTCTGGTGTAGCGTGGAAGGTATGACTTTGATTTGGTGTAACCATGGTCTTCCTAACAGTAAATTGAAAGAGGACTGGATATCAATAACCTAAAATTCCACAGGGAATTCAGCTATGCTTGTAGAGAATCGAAAGTGTAAAATTCCCAGTACATCCCTCTTGGTGTGATCATAGGCCCCAACACCTTGATTAGTGGGTTTGAGATCTTCAGCCTTAAACCCGAGGCAGGTAGCAGTCTTTAAAGGGCATACATTCAGTACACTCCCATTGTCAATCAAAACCAGAGGTACCCTCATCCTATTGCAGTCGACTATAATATGTAACGGTTTAGTGTAGCTCGCTTATTCTTTTGGGAGATCTGAGTCTGAGAAAGACAGCACGTTCTCCACATAAGTTGCCCCTACTATATTGGCCAGCTGATCCGGAGAAGTATCGAGTGAAACTTGAGCTGTACATAGTTGAGAACAGCTTCCCTATAGGCAGTGGAAGCCATGAGAAAACCCCAAACTGAGATATTGGCCCTTGATTTCTTCAATTGCTTGATCACAGAGTCATCTTCTTCAATATTTCTCTTTAATGGGATCTATTTTTTTTCTCGCCAAGATTGCAGGATTGTCAACACGGAGTTCTGGTGGCTTAAAGAATCTTCCCCCTCGGGTCATATGTTAAACTTCATCGCACGAGAAGGAGAAATACTCATCTTTTTTAGTTAACAAGTACGGATCTTCGTCTGTCAAAGATACAAGGCTTTTCGAGTTCATTTGAGCCAACAGGTAACTAGTGAATGCGGGACTATTGTAGTGAGGCGGGGATAAACAGTATGTATCATCTGAGGTTAGATCGAAGGGATCGTAGCTCGTGGTGAAGCCTTTATCGGTGAAAGCTATTCCGACAATGGGGTAACTGGGTGATTTGACTTGGATGGGGTGGATTAGAGATACATGGTCAAATGGTAATTGGGTGTTAGAAACCAATTACCACGTACAAAAATACTTTTTGGTTTTTTTTTTTTTTTTTGCGATTTTTTTTTCTTGGAATTCTGTTCTCATCACAAACAACATTAAAAAAACAATTTTTTTTTATTTCTTAGTACATCACTCACAAATAATTTATTTTCACAACTTATCACCGATGCATATCAACGTGCTAAAAAAAAGATTTTCATCCAAAAAAACAATTCCTTTTAAAAGTTTATGGCTCCTCGTCCCAACCACCATCATTCCGTTTTCCATTCATATGTTGTAGACACCCCAATTTGCACGAACCCATTAGAAAAATCCAAATTTCCTCGAATTGATTTCGATTTAGAACTCAAGCTCTTTGACGGACCTACATTGCCACTTGGCATCATCATTCATGCATACATGCATTCATACATCATGTCATATAGTTTGCATGCTCAACCTTGTCCCTAACCCGTAACCATTCTCCATTCACCGCTCCATCACCCATACCATAACCAAGGTCCATTTTCTCCTCCAACCTAACCCAAGTCGATATCCTAAATCAAAAGTCAAGTCTATTCTAAGCCCAAATCCAAGTCCATATCCTAAACCCAAAGCCAAGTCTACCCTAAGCCCAATACCAAGCCCACTCTAAGCCCATTCTTCCACACCCCCTCAAAAGATGACACATGTTGATATCTCATAAGCCCTCAATACCCAATGCATCATCTAATTGGAGAGTCAATTCTTCCTTGTAAAAATTCAAGAATGCCCTTCCCAAAAAGGTTGGTCAAACCAAAAAGGTTCTTGGGTCTTTGGTAATAATCCATAAAGGTGAGAGAACTTCCCATTATGCCCTCAAAAGGTGGGAATCTTCAAGTACATACATGGAGTTCTCCCATTGGTCCATTTCAAAAATATACTTCCACCCTTGCTTTATGAGTTATTTACAAATGAACCAAGGTCTAATTTTCACCTACCACTTCACCTTTACACATGTCATTCTCCTATTCACCCTCTCAAAAGTGTTTTTGTTCTCCTATTGGTCTATTTCAAAAATACACTTCCATCCTTGTTTTATGTGTTATTTACAAATGAACCAATGTCTACTTTTTACCTACCACTCCACCTTTACACATGTCACTCCCTTATTCATCCTCCCAAAAGTACTTTTGTTCTCTTATCTCTATTTACCAAAAAACCAAAGATCAAAGAATGCTTTTAGGATTTCTTCACAAATGTCATCTTTACCCTCATACAAATGAAAAATCTAAAAAGAAATAACCTAAACCTTATGTCCATTCTCATTATTTTTAGGGTTGGACCACTTTATCCCCAAAAGTTCTCCAAAAACTCTATAAATACCCTCATTTTCTAAGAACAATTCATGCTCTCAAGCCCCCATTTCTCAACCTAAAACTCTACTAAAATCTCTACTCATCTCTTAACCTTCAACTCTCTCAACCCTCAACTACATCCTTCAACTCTCAAGTTCAAGTTCATTCAAGACTTCCAAGGGGACAAGGTGGGTATAATAGTTATTATTTATTTTTTTACTTGCATCTTCTTCTTCTATCCCTCTTTTTTTTTCTTTTTAGAAATCTTTAGGATGTGATGGAAAACCCTCCTTCATTTCAAGTAGATTGAACCTCAACCTTGGGCATGGAATGCTTGAGGCAGTTTGGTCGAAAGGATGGAGGTTGAAGCCCTTCCTTACCCACTTTCATATCATGCATCATAATGTACACTATGCACACACCTCACACATGTTTGGCTATGATGAAGAAATGTATAACTCTCTTGATGAGGTTAAAACACTAAGTTTCTAGCTAAGCATGCATGCATTAAGGTTATGGATCTAAGGGTACTCCATCCATGGAATTTCTCTAAAATCCTAAACCAATATCTCAACTCATGCAAAAGTGTGTTGACTCCATAGAATATCCTCTCCATAGGATATTTCTTATGTCAACACTAACATCAAATCTTCTTTCAAAGAGGTACATACACACTATGTGCACCCACCCACTTCATGCATCTCATGCATTTTACTTGTTATGTTAATCTTTTTAAAAGTGGCCAAATCTCAAGGTAACCACCTTAGGTGGAGAGAATGGGGTGCTTAACACCTTTTCCATTCTCTAACCGAATCTCCGTACTTAGATCTATGGTAGATTATACCTTTTCCAAGAATGAGAGTCACTACAATGTCATAAAAAAAATGGTTTTCGAAAGAATCGATTCAGGTGCCCATTCACACCAATTTCAAAAAAAGAATGGTGGCGACTCCAAACAACGTAGCATTGAAGTTCAATAATGAACATTCTCATGTCTACATATGTTAATTTGAATATTTCATTATTTAGGGTCATCCCAAATGACCCTAGATTAAATCATAGAAAGTGATACTCCAAAATAACATTCTCACAATCAATCCAAATAATGCTAAGAGAAGATAATACAACCTAAAAATATAAAAAAATAAATTAAATAAAAAAAATGGGTCAACAATCATTATTTCATATCATTACCTTATTGAAATCCTGTATTATTTACGATCATTTCGAGTGACTCTAGATTGAACCATAAAAAAATGTGCCAAAACAAAATATTCACCATTCAAACAAGTAATCAATAATCGAGGTAAAAAGAATGATAAAAACAAAAATAAATAAAGAAACAAACAACTAAAAATAAAATAAAAAACTAGGACGTTCTGGCAATGCTTCCCATACTTGGGGCTTTTCAAGTCTAATCCTCAATAATCCCCAGTGGAATAGCCACTGAAAGCGCCCTCGATTCGCTGGGTGGGCGGATCCATTTTTGATTTTTGAGATTTGGTAGTCGCTACTTAGTTATTACGGTGTATGAACCAAAATATTAACTCTACCAATAGATAAGTTACTAATATACACAGAGAATAGGTCCAGGGATCAAGTTACGGGGTTGGAAGGTATTAAACACCAACCCCGCCCGGCAAACACCTATCTCTACTATTTCCCCTAGAAAGGATTACATTGCTAAAAGACCTAAAACAAATAAAATAAAACAAATAAAAAAGTAATATACCTAGATGATTGCAAAGATTTGCTCGAGTTTCCTTGTACGAGTTTATTTGCTTTTGCTCTATCACTGGATCTGCTTCATATCTACAAGTTGAGGTGTCTTCTTCTTAGATCTGAGTATTTTTTGTATTTTTTTTGAGGGATTTTGGGTGTTTTTAAAAGGTTTCTAGGTATTTTTTAAGTAAAAACTGGGGTTTGGATGATAGGTAGGAGTTAGGGCTTCAAAATTAGGGTTTGGAGAAGGCTAGGGAGACTTTTTGACTTACTTTTTCTAGGATTTATTTTGACCTACGAGATTAGGTTGTGGAGGTTCTATATTTATTGAGTTTTTTTGGAAGAATTAGGGTTTGACTAGGTCTCCTTTTAGATAAGGTAAATTAGGGTTTTGACTTAAGTCTCATTTGATTAACTAGGTTTCTATAGATTAGGATTTTAATTAGAGTTTTGACTTAAGTCTTATGAGATTGACTTGGTATTTTAAATTAGGTTTTTTAATCTTGCGTACAATGAAAGAATATATTTTTAAATTTTGTGGAGAACCCCCCAATTATATTTTAATTCTTTAGGCCCTCAGATGGAAGGGTTTTTTAATAAATATCAGTGGGTTCCACTTAAATAAGTGGGCAACCATCAACAATTTTTCCTTAGGACTTGATTGATTAATGTTTTATTTATTAATTTCAGAATTTTAAATTGTTAAAATTGAAAAATTACTATTTTTCGCCCGAAGAGAACTTTTGCATTTCAAGTCATTTTTCAATATTCCGGGATGTTTTGGAATCAATTTTTCGTAAGAAATTAATTGTGATTATGGGTTTGTATCATTTATGAAATTTTTTGTATGAAATGATTATGAACCCTATGAGGGGCATTTCCATAGTTTTGTTGAATTTGGTAAAAATTGGTGAAATGATTTATTTGATTTCATTTTGTTGTTTTATGTGTTCAAATGGGTTTTCCTAAGCGTAAGGGGGCTCTAAGGATGTTTTGATGTTAGGGGTATTTTGGTAATTTGATCATTTTTTAGTGATTTTTATCGTAAAATTTCTTTTTTTCGGTAAAATGATGATTTCTATGTTTTTGATGTTATATTTTCTTAGCGTAGAGTAGTTTCTACAGTTTTGTTAGTTTGAGATGCCTCATCTGAATTTCTGAAACATGTCTAGTAACAAACAAAAAAACATTGAAATATTCATCCACCATTTGGAATCGTCGCGATCGGATTGACGAGTTGATTAATCAGGTGAATGCAAAAATGGGGTGTCTACAGTGTCAAACAGTTTTTTGTCTTGATGCTTGATATTCGTGACATGTTAGAGAAAGACAAGTTGTTCTCATTTCAAGAAGGGCTCAAGCCTTGGGTTCAGACAAATCTCCAAATGCAACGTATGCAAAATCTCCCGTCTACAATTGCTGTAGTTGAGTGGTTGATGGATTATACTCCAGCGAATGGAAGCAAACATAATGTACACCTTCACTCGAAGGGGTACTCCCAACAACATGAGCACACCAAGAAGTCTGTGAATGGTAAGAATGGAAGGCACATACACAGTTTTAGTCAGGGATCCCAACAAAATTCCTCCCCTTCAAAGAGTAGAAGCACCTTGCCTGCCAAACACTGCCACAAGCTTAAGTTCATGATATGTGGTAATCCTCACAAGATGTTCAAGTGCCCACAACAAGGCAAGTTGAACGCATTACTAGCCTCCTAGAGTGACTTTAGTCATGAGAGTACGAGTGGCCAAGATGATGATTTTGCTCACATGGGAGCCATGTATTTACTGAATGCAATTAAGCAGACCTCTGAAACTCAGAAAAGTCGTCAATAGAAGGGTCTTATGTATGTTGACATAGAAGTTGGTGGCAGGATCACCTAAGCAATGGTTGATATAGGAGCTATGCATAACTTTATTTCCCCTATAAAAGTGAGGCGCCTCAATTTTCGGTTCGTGAAAGATTCAAGCCGCATTAAACCTATAAACTCCCAGGCCACTCTTATCTAAGGATTGGCCAAGTCAGTGTCCGTCAAGATAGGCACATGTAAGGGTCAACTTGATTTACTCATAGTTTCAGTTGATGAATTCAAAGTCATCATTGGAATGGATTTCTTGCAACAGAACAGGATTGTTTCGATGCCATTCGCCAACACATTGGGCATGCTAGGTGAATGTACAAACTTCATTCCCGTTTCTACCGGTAAGGAAGCGGAAAAGTTGATTTCAGCCATTCAACTGAAGAAAGGGTTGAAAAAAGGTGAGCAAACATATATTGCTACCTTGCGAGTTGAACCTGATGATCAGGACCATAGTTTAACTTCCACACAGGTTACACAGGTATTGACTGAGTTTGATGATGTGATGCCAAATGAGCTTCAAAAGGCCATACCGCCACATAGGCCAATTAATCATCAGAATGAACTGCTACCTGGTACCACGCCTCTTGTGAGGGGGCCATACAGGATGAGTTCTTTGGAACTAGCTGAGTTATGCAAACAACATTATGGGTCATTACGACGTTGTGTTGATTATCGAGTGTCAAACAAGAACACCATCAATAACAAGTATTCTATCCTACGGATTACCGATTTATTTGATCAACTTAGGGTAGCCATGTACTCTTCAAAGTTGGATTTGAGATCAGGTTACTGTTAAGTTCAGGTTGCAGATGAAGCCTCTCAGTTATTTCACAAGAATGTCATCAAGTATTGGGGTGTGCCCAAAAGTATCATCAGGGAAGTTATGTGTTGAACTATGCATATTACTTGGATTTTAACTTGATTTTTCAACCAACGGACATCTTTAATCAGATTGGCAAATGAAGAGATTCAATTCCGTGTTGGAGTATATGAGGCATCTTGCCAATGCCAACATATGAATTGGGCGAATCTTCTTGATGTCACGCAATTCAATTTCAACTTACAAAAGAGCGCTTCCTCCAACAAGAGACCTTTTGAAATTATCATAGGCCAACAACGTTTAACACCTCACACTATTATTTTAGGCTATCAGGGACATAATCCAATGAATTACAGGTTTGCTAAGGACTGGTTATCATAGAGGTTATGCAACATTCACCCTGTCTTCCATACAAGAAGTCTCAAGTTGTACCATGCAAATCCTGCACATAGCATTTCAACACGTACACCTTCTCTTTCAGTTATTCAGCCAGAGCGTGTTATCGATCAAGTTCTTGAAAGTGTCAAGTTAGTAGTAGTTTAAGCCAGTAGCAGCACGTAGAGTACTTCGTCAGATAGAAGCATATGTTAGAATGTGAAGCTACCTAAGAGAGTGCAGATAACCTACTATCTTTTAAGCAGAAGATTGAAGAGTTTGTCAGGACAATATGACGAGGACATCTACAAAATAGGTAGGAGAGACTGTGACGACCATACATTCTGAAACCTAGAGTTTGGTGTAGCTCACCTTGGAGTCACCCGGGAGCACCCATGTAAATGATGTAAGGCTTACATGTGAAGCCATATCAGCCCTATGCCAGGGCCATATCTATTAGCCTAGTGGCATTTATGTAATAAGGGAATATGATTCTCCTCTACTTTTGATGTTTCTTTCTGGAAATCTAGAAAAGACTTAGCATACACTTTTTAGGAAGGGTGCCGAGTGTTTTCCAATCCTCGACCTACACCCATGTTAACTACAAGCCATCGCGCCAAGTTACGTGTAGTTTCGCATGTCATACATCATCAGTTGTTTGTAACACACCTATTTACTTTTGTAATGTGTTACACCGTGTAATCAATATCATATCAATAAAACTACTTCTGGACTTTGCCCATATTCTCTTGCTTGCTAACTACGTATTGTATATGTGGATATTATTTTTACAGGTGTGCTTGTGGATTAATACCCCTTACACTGCATGACTTTATTTTGAAAGAACACAGTCGTAACACTAGAGAACTAGGGAACCTAACTTTCTTGTTAGTGGCAACAAATTACTTCACAAAGTTGGTAAAAGCACTCCTTCTTGCCAGAATTCGTCAACAAGAAGTACAGAAGTTCATTTGGGAGAACATAATTTGTCGATTTGGTTTCCCACACGCAATACTCTCAGATAATGGTAGAACATTCGTAAGAGAGCAGATCAATGATTTTTTCAAAGAAAATGGGATAACATATTTATTTTCTACACCACAATATCCACAGGGCTATGGCCAAGCTGAAGCCACAAATAAGGTGCTGAGAGATATGCTAAAGAAGAGGTTGGGAGAAGCAAATGGTAGGTGGACATCAGTTTTGTACCCAGTGTTATGGGCCTACAGGACAACTGCCAGGACTTCTATAGGGGCATCTCCATTCACCATGGCATATGAAATGTAGGCAATAATACCGATAAAGAATAGCTTCCCCACAATACGGTCAAAAGTGGTGCAGATTAACCAGAATAACAAACAAATAATAGCAGGGCTAGATTTGCTAGAAGATAAGTGAGAAACAAGGTTGATAAGGTTAGAAAGTTATCATCAGAGGCTGTAGAATTACTTCAATGTCTACCATAAGAAATTCAAAGAAGAGACTTAGTGCTACATAGAGTATTCTAGAATACATAATAGCAGAGCATTTGAAAACTAGGTCCAAACTGGAAAGGACCATAAAGAGTGGTAAAAGTGGGTCAGAAGGTGGTGTATTACTTAGTAACAATGTCTAGTCAGGAGCAACCTAGATCGTGGAATACTTATAACCTTAAAAGATATAATCAATGAAAAATCTTCTGGGATTGCTAATAGCCTTTGCGTAGAAATAACTAAAATGAACACCTTTGGGAGTTCGGGTTTATGTGGTTTTATTCAACCTTAATTGGTAGGGTATGGAGCTAGTCGGGGCCTTACTCTGTGAAGAGTAACATAGCACTGAAATGGGCCCCGTTGGGGGTCCGAGTCTACGTGGTTCTACTCTGCCTTAATTGCCAGGGTATGGAGCTAGTCGAGGCCCTACTCTGTCAAGAGTAACATAGCACTGAAATGGGTCCCTTTGGGGGTCCAAGTCTACGGGGTTCAGCTCTACCTTAATTGGTTGGGTATGGAGTTGGGTCTATATGGTTCTGTTCCACCTTAATTGACATGAATGGAGTACGTCGAAGCCTTACTCTGACATGAGTAACATAGAACTAAATGGGCTTTTTCGAGAGTCAGGTCCTCGTAGCTCTCCTCTGTCTTAAGTGGTAGAGTGAAGAGTTGAATGACCATACTCTGTCCTGAGTGATAAAGTACCAAGTTGGGCTCTTTTGAGAATTAGGTCCCCGCAACTTTCATCGGCTTTCAGTGGTAGAGTGGAGAGTTGGATGGCCACGCTTTGTCTTGAGTGACAGAACACCAAATTGGATTCTTTTGACAGTCAGGACTTCACATCTCTCATCTGCCTTAAGTGGTAGAGTGAAGAGTTGGATGGCCACGTTCTGTCCTGAGTGACCAAGCACCAAGTAGGGATCTTTACAAAAGTCAGGTCCTTTAAGCTCTCTTCTACCTATGGTGGTAAAGTGAAGAGTTGAACAACAATGCTCTATCCTAAGAGATAGGATAATAAATTGGGTCCCTTCAGGATTAAGGGCATCAAATCTCCTATCTACCCTAATTAACAGGGGGAAGATTTGGATGATTCAATCTGGTGCCCTGCCAAACGTTAACACAAATCCCTAAGCCACCTCAAAATTTCCAACATGGCTCCCCCCTATTTATGTTAGCGTTTCACGGAACTCGAAAGTATCGTAATCTAATATACCACTAATTCTAACTATATAAAAAGGCAACACGAAAATAACAGCGGAAGACTGAAAATATATAACACGTGAGTATATCAGAGTGCGAAAGTTTACACTATACAAAATTACAAAAAGCTTTCACTCTATCGTGAATCTAATTACTCAACCCCAAAAACTATATACATCTCCTGTGACGTACAGACTCCTAGTGAATGTAGTCCCGATGCTCATCGGATAACAAACCCAGGTTGTCGGTATAACCCACCAAATGATTCTCATTTGACGACTCTATGACTACCTTTTCGATTACAAGCTCTGGGCTAAAAATAATAATGAAAGTAAAGGGTGAGTACCGGTGGTTACCCAGTAAGTTCACAACCAATTCCTATTAATAACCTCTCATAAACATGATCGAGTAAGCATATTGAACATTTTAATACATGCAAATCTTAACAAAATAAAATATGATTAACTAGTACATATAGCCAGGGATGAGCAGCTTAGTATTTTAAAAGAATTACATACTACCAATCGTCAGTACTCATTATACATTTTCGTATTATACAAATCTAAATAATAACATTGAAATAGTAGACATGCTTTCAGTTTATAACTGAAAATAAAGCGACAAGTACATAAAACATAATAGTGGAGCAATAGAATTAAAGAGTTAGGATTCACGACTGAATCGCTCCCAGTCGGGACATGATATTCTTCAATAAAATTGTAGTTCCTAATTTTGTGGCTGGTCGCTGTTTACCACGCATGCATGACCATTTATTCGGCTCAGGCTGGTCGTTTGACGTGACCATAAGCAATGAGTCTCTTTTCGATGTGTCAAATCGTTTGATTACTACTAGATTGTTAGTGATCACTGACTAATCATCTTCGTTTATGCCTATCAGGCGTGTATGTGATTCTCAAAATAAGTACTCCATTCGTATACGATCACTTTTACAATATACGTTCACTGGTAAAGATAGAAGGGAATGGATATGGATTCCAGTTGTGACTCCACTTTCATTTGAGTCCCATACTACGTATGAGCTTGGTGGTCCCTACTATACATCCTAGAATAGTACACCACTTCAGATGATATTATATACTATCCTTCTAGGCATTTACAAACTCTTTAACAACTCACAAAATAGCTAGATATATGTATATATCATTTTTATTTCAAAATAAAAGAGAAATTAACAAAAGAGTGTTGAGAATGGATATCTAGTTTCCTACCATGCAACTGTGCCCACCCGGCCTAAAATAAACTACAGTACTCGGAGCCTCATTGTCAACATAAGTTTAAATAAACATGTAACCCTTTCATTATCCCTGGATATCCCTTCACCAATCTACACATAACATACAATGTAAAATACAGACATCACCCCTCGGTGTGATTCTAACATTTTATCGATTCATTCCTTTCCCATTCTACCATGTTTCTACTTCTCTACTTTTCAAACCAAATATTTCTTTTTCAAGCTTGCAAATTCACTTTGATCATTCGATTAAAAAACTATCCATTTTTTGTTAAAACGAGGTCTCAATAGGTATGCGAAGGCAAACTGCCAAAATTGGAAAAGCTTATGAAAATTTGGCTTAGTGTCGAAAACTTGATTTTTTAAAGTTTTTGAAATTAAAAACTAGTTTTTGTAAAAAAAGATCCTCGAGAACATGAGAAGGGCCATGTAATTTTGTAATCTAATTCAAAGTAATGTAAAAGATAACACACAAATTCTTGAAACATTCCCGTCGTGATGATATTTTTTTTTTTTTTTTCGGCTTATTTGAAGGAGTTGCAGGACCCATAAGTAGTCGTTTTAACATGTTAAAAGCATGAGGAATCCAAAATAATATCAAAAAAATTATTCGGATACTTTTTGGTTTTCATGGTGCCACCGTGACTAAAGCATGGTGGCTCATGGTGGCACCATAGACAAGGAACGGTGGTACCATGACTATTCATGGTGGAACCGTTAGAACGTCGAAAACTTCGAATGTTTCCATTTTTTTCATCGTTTCTTTGAGATTCTAATAACCCACCCACGGATCCAATAATTAAATAACGATAAAATACATCAAATACATTAGTTCTAGCATGAATTTGAAGTAATTACAACAATGTTCTATAATTTTTAAAACACAAAATAAGTTTTGAAACATCCCTAAATACAATTTTCCGAAATCTACGGTTATTAATAAGAATCGAGAATCCCTTACTCTTGTGGTTGTTGGTCACAATAAGCTAGTTTGGAAATCAAGGATCGGCAGTTCGGAACTTCGAATTTAGTTGAACTTGAGTACCAAATAAATCGGGTTGGTTGCGAAACCCTTGATGGAGGTGTTCTTCCTTCTTTTACGATGATGGACAACCTTTCTTCTAAATGGGTGAGTCTCTAAGTAGGTAAAATCAAAATCCCTTTGCCAATTTTTGGTGAGAACCTAAGAGAACGAAAAGGAAATGGAGGTTGGATGGGGTGAGCACGTGGAGCTCGACTACGCCAACGACTTTGCCTTCTTCACCGAGGTTCAACTCAGACTTGAAGAATGGGTTGATTCTTTGTGAGTTAGAGAGAAGAAAGACAATAAAAGAATGAGTTGGTTTTTTTTATAATAAAGTTGGAGGGCACTTTTGTATTTTTCCTTGATTTTTATTTTTGATGTAAACTTGACCATTCGAACTCGAAAAATGACACATAAGTATTCCATTTCGAATAATTTTTCATTACGGACCTCATGGTGCAATCGAATTTTTTTTATTCTCGCTCTAATGAAAATTTACTATTTTGGATCCCATTCAACACGAAATTTGAAGATTTTTATAACTTTTTCATCTGAACTCAAATTCGAATTTGCTTACATGCTAAAGTATATATTTTGACCTCTTTAAATCCAATGGTGGAGTTAGTTTTCATTAAAAATGAATAGAACAATATCCGAGTATTTTACTCTAATTTCTTTCTTCAATATTTTTCTCAAAATATCACCTTTTGGTTTCTTTGAGATACGAGTTGAAAATCCGTGGTATTACATTCTCCCCCCTTTAAAAAATTTTGTCCTCCAAATTGAAATTGTACCTTATCAAACGTTGTTGTTTGTCCACTAATACGACATGTATAACCAACAACACCTATAAGCGATTATTATTTATTCTTGGTCTCAAGTCAATTTCATTCATAACTCCTAAACCTCATGTCACATATTTTTCATCAACCCAATACATGCATTGATTAATCACTACAAATCATTCTCATACTCCAACTAATTCATCATTTGTATAATTCTAAGACAACAATCTGCTCACATTATACCAATTCCTCACCAATCTCTATCAATAATTCTTTCACACCTTCACTATCCTTTATCTTTGTTTTCCTACCAACTACGTCATCTATTATGCGTACTTGTACTTACAATGAAAGTTACTCCTCAATACGCAGTCTTACTACAAACACACTACTACTATAATGCAAGTATTTACCAACACTTAATCAAGAGAGTAAATCCCACATCAAATAAATTATTTCACAAACTAACCACGTGTGAAGGGTCTGACAAATACTTCTTCAGCATGGACATGTGGAACACGCGGTGAACCTGCTCAAGATCTGCTCATCTAGTTTCAACGGTCCCATAAGCTGCAACTTACACATTTTTTTTCTCTACCCCCAAATTCATAGTATCGACCAGTTACTGTTTAAATATCATTGTAATATCAATTAATCCTTATTCATGTAATTTTATTTTGTCTAAATCATACATTTTTTCACTTATCATCCAATATTACTATTACCATAATTAGCCTATACTCACACTATCTCAAACATATTATTTCCATGTTATAATTACATTTATCCCCACAAAACACATTTTCACTTATGATACTCCTTTCCTACCCTACTCTACTATGCTTATCTCATCAACATTCTTTGCCTCAAAGTACTCAACATCTTTTTGACAATCATAATCTTCTACTGGCATAGATATTTTTATTACTCGGTCTGTCTTGGTAATTTCTAACTCTAGTAAGGGTGTAAATTCTTAGTAGAAGTATATAATCTAAAAGAATCAGTATTGAATAGAAATCCGACTTCTAACATTATAATTAGAAATTATACCTTCCAAAATTTTGTCAGAAATAAGTACTTCCTCCTGGGTTACTGTGATAGATGGCACTCTCTCCTGATATGTCCCACCTTACCACACGCGTCAACAATTTTATCTTCGTAGATTTCTGTGGAGCCGGTAGTTGGTAAATTGGAGCCTGTAATCTTTGGACTTGCCGCATTGGTTCTCTTGGCCCTGCTAGCCTCGTTGGAGTTCCAACCGTTCTATGACTTAGTGATGAGGAAACCCCACAACTCGATGGTGGAGTAGCTTTATACTATGGGTAAACGGATCCCGGAGTGATTGGTCTCAAATACATCAGCCTCTTGGTTGAGTCTGATCTGGGAGGCAGAGAGGTCGGGGGTTGACTAGTCTAACCATGGGACATCTATAATTCCATCCCCTCTCATTTTTTACCACTAGTTCGATCCGTTTACAATGGTATAAGTATGTCATCAACCATGTTAAAATCAGGTGACCTTATGATTTCTTGAATTGGTCTATCTAACATCTTTTTGAGCCACGAATCTTTAATCGGTTGACGTCGACCTGAACATTGCACCCCTTTGTGTCCCAACTTACCATATTCGTAACATGCCACTACTTTTTTCCTCCGATTGATTAAATATTATACGCTGTTGTTTCTTACAAAACTCCTCCATTTCTTGAACGGGTATTTCTATAGTCTCGCTTCTTATGTATGGTTATTTTCCTCGGGACTCTGCTAGTTTTGTAATTGTTTGTCTCTTATTGGTTCTTAGCTGCCTTACTTCTACTAGATTTTGAGGTGGTGACTATACTATCCTTTTCTTTTCTTGTAGTCCTCCCCGTGTTGGGATATTTACTCTTGGATCCTTTTGGGATTTATCATTAAGATGGTGGTCGAGCTTTTCTTCTATCTTTTCTAGTCTTTTTGTTAATTGAGTCACCATGATCATTTGAGCCTCAAACATCTCCAATTGTCTCATTTTTATGCATGTTTGACTCTAGGATAACCCGAGACTACTTCTATCTCGGTGAGTTGACTCAACCCAGGTAGGCCTTTCCTACCAGTTTGACTCCTTGTCATGGGTCCAGTTGTAACTCGATTTCCTTCCCTCTTTACTAGCCTACAAGTTCAGAAATTTTCTATATATCAGAAGCAAGACACTTCTCTGAACTATGCCAACATCATTCTTAGGGAAAACATTAACTACTATTATAACAAGAAATCTAGTAATGAACACCATTTTCATCACTATAGAATGGACCTAGAATCTTAGGTTTACTAGGCTTTATAGACCTCTAGACACAAAAGAGTTCGCAATCCCAATATGGAACTACTGATGAGCTCGGATATCGAATTCCTAATGACGCACTATAATTATCTCTATTGTCTGTGTTATCAGCCTATTCTCCAAAACATAATAGATCTGTATCCCATACGAATCTAATACTATGCTCTGATATCATCTGTGGCGCCCCCACCAAATGCTAACACAAATCCCTAGGCCACCTCAAAATTTCTAACATGGCTCCCCCCTACTTATGTTAGCATTTTACGGAACTCGAAAGCATCTTAATCTAATATACCACAAATTCTAACTATATAAAAAGGTAAAATGAAAATAACATCGGAAGACTAAAAATATCTGACAAGTAAGTATATCAAACTACGAAAGTTTACGATATACAAGATTACAAAAAACTTTCACTCTAACGTGAATCTAATTACTCAACCTCAAAAATTATATACATTTCTTGTGACGAACATACTCTTAGTGAATGTAGTCCCGATGCTCAACGGATAGCGAACCCTGGTCGTCGGTATGACCCACCAAATGATTCTCACTTGACGACTCTATGATTGCCTCTTCGACTCTAAGCTGTGGGAATGAAAAAAATAATGGTAGTAAAGGGTAAGTAACGATGGTTACCCAGTAAATTCACAACCAATTCCTATTATTATCCTCTCCTAAACATGATCGAGTAAGCATATTGAACATTTAAATACATGCAAATCTTTACAAAATAAAATACGATTAACTGGTACATATAGCCAGGGATGAGCAACTAAGTATTTTAAAAGAATCACATATCATCAGTCGTAAGTAGTCATTATATATTTTCGTTTTATACAAATCTAAATAACAACATTAAAACAGTAGACATGCTTTTCAGTTTATAACTCAAAATAAAGTGATAAGTACATAAAACATAATGGTGGAGCAATAGAATTAGAGAGTTGGGATTCATGACTAGATCGCTCCTAGTCGGCACATGATATTTCTCAATAAAATTGTAGTTCCTGATTTTGTAGCTGGTCACTGTTTCCCACGCTTACGGGACCATTTATCCGACTCAGGCTGGCCGTTTGATGGGACCGTAAGCAATGAGTCTATTACTAGATTGTTAGTGATCACTGACTAATCATCTTCATCTATACCTATCAGGTGTGCATGTGATTTCCAAAATAAACACTCCATTCGTATACAACAACCTTTACAATACACGTTCACTCGTAAAGATAGAAGGAAATGGACATGGATTCTAGTTGTGACTCCACTCTCATATGCGTCCCATACCATGTATGAGCTTGGTGGTCCCTACCGTACATCTTAGGATAGCACACCAGTCAAAATGATATCATGCACTATCCCTTCAGGCATTTACAGACTCATTAACAACTCACAAAATAACTTCATATATATATATATCATTTTTATTTCAAAACAAAAGAGAAATTAACAAAACAGGGTTGAGAATGGATATCCAATTTCTGACAATACAACTATGGTCACCCGATCTAAAATAAACAACAGTACTCGGAGCCTCTGCGGCAACATAAATTTAAATAAACATGCAACCCTTTCATTATCCCTGGATATCTCTTCACCAGCCTACACATAACACCCTTCGGTGTGATTTTGACATTTTACCGATTCATCCCTTTTCCATTCTACCGTGTTTCTACTTCTCGATTTTTCAAACCAAATATTTCTTTTTCAAGCTTGGAAATTCACTTTGATCATTCGATTAAAAAACTATCCAATTTTCATTAAAATGGGGTCCCAATAGGTATGCGAAGGCAAATTGCCAAAATTAGAAAAGTTGATGAAAGTTTGGCAAAGTATCGGAAACTCGATTTTTCAAAATTGCCGAAATTGAAAATTGGTTTTTGTAAATGAAAGCCTTCGACAACATGAGAAGGGCCTTGTAATTTTGTAATCTAATTCATAGTAATGCAAAAGATATCATACGAATTCTTTAAATATTCCCGTCGTAACGAAATTTTTTTTATTATTTTTGGCTCATTTGAAGGAGTTACGGGAGTCATAAGTAGTCGTTTTGATATTTTAAAAGCATGAGGAATCAAAAAAAAAATTTAGAAAAATTTTTCGGGCACTTTTTGATTTTCACGGTTGCTCACAATGGCACCTTGACTGTTCACAGTGAAACCATCAGAATGTTGAAAACTTCAAATTTTTCCATTATTTTAATCGTTTTTTCAATATTCTAATAACCCACCCATGAATCCAATAGTTAAATCATGATAAAATACATCAAATACATTAGTTTTAGCATGAATTTGAAGTATTTACAACAATGTTCTACAATTTTTAAAACACAAAATAAGTTTCGAAACATCCCTAAACGCAATTTTTTGAAATCTACGGTTATTAATAAGAATCGAGAGTCCCTTACTCTTATGATTGTTGGACACAATAAGCTAGCTTGGGAATCAATGATCGATGGTCTAGAACTTCAAATTCGGTTGAACTTGAATGCCAAACGAATCAGATTAGTTGCGAAATCCTCGATGGAGGTGTTCTTCCTCCTCTTATGATGATGGACAACCCTTCTTCTAAATGGGTGAGTCTCTAAGTGGGTAGAATCAAAATCCCGTTGCTAATTTTTGGTGAGAACCCAAGAGAACGAAAATGGAGGTTGGATAGGGTGAGCACATGTAGCTTGACAACGCCGACGAATTTGCCTTCTTCGTCGAGGTTCAACTCGGACTTGACTATGATAGATTTTAATTGGAAGGGTTGAAACCCTAGATTTCGAAGAATGGGCTGATTCTTTGTGAGTTAGAGAGGAGAAAATGAATAAAAGAATGAGTTGGTTCTTTTTATAATAAAGTTGGAGGGCACTTTTGTATTTTTCCTTCGTTTCTATTTCTGACAAAATCTTGACCATTTGAACTCGAAAAATGACACATGAGTATTCCATTTCGAATAATTTTTCGTTGCGAACCTCATGGTGCTATCAAATTTTTTTGATTCTCGCTCTGATGAAAATTTACTATTTTGAGTCCCATTCAACATGAAATTTGAGGATTTTTATAACCTTTTCATCCGAACTCAAATTCGAACTTGCTTACAGGTAAAGTATATATTTCAACCTCTTTAAATTCAATGGTGGAGTCAGTTTTTGTTAACAAATGAATAGAACAATATCTGAGTGTTTTACTCTAATTTCCTTTTTCAGCGTTTTCCTCAAAATATCACCCTTTGGCTTCTTCGAGATTTGAGTTGAAAATCCAGGGTACTACATTAAAGTTTGCCCTGAAGGACGAAACACTGAGATAAACTCTTTTTGTGAATAAGGATGTACTTGATCCCACTATGCCTTGATAAACAAGGTATATAAAATTAAATGATATCCTGTACTGCCCTAATTGGCACAACACTGAGTTAAAACCTATTGGAGGGTAGTAACTCAAAGATATCTCTCCAAGACAGAATGTTACTTGACCTAAACATATATTGCTTAAAATCTTATGTGATATTTCATTATGCACATACTTTCGAAAAGGTTCTACCTAAGTAAGAAAAATATAAGGTAGAACTTGAGGGAAATAAATAGTTGTATAGTGCAAACAGTACAAAAAGTAGATAGATTCTTGTTGAGGTGATTAGTAAAGTAAAATGCACAGTGCAAGCAATGCAAAAATGTAGATTAGATTCTTACTGAAGAGCTTTGTAAAGCAAGGTGAAAAGCATATTCCAAGTTTTCCCTTTTGTAGAGAAAAATAAAATTTTCTTATAGGAAATTATTTTTTTTTATTCAGCTAAGTTAGAGTGAAAGAGTAGATGGCACAAAAGTAAAGTCTTTGTTATTCAGTTAAGTTAAAGCAAAATAGTAGTTGGCATAAAAGTAAAGTCTTTTCATTAATATTAAAAAATAGAAAAGAGAAATTCCAAAGATGAGAGAGTACAAAAAAAACTAACGAAAGTTAAATACAATAAAAACCAAAAGACAGGCCTACATTCGAAAGTAGAAGAATGGTTGGCAGGAGGTGATGCCTCAATTGAGTTGGGAGGATTGGTTGTTTCGCCCTGATTGGAGTCAATAATAAAGAAAATGGCAGATCATTGACAGGGGCAAACAAGTTGGTACGTTCAGCTTGATTCAAGTATTTGATCTATCCAACCTCTATAAGGTCACCAAGGACATGATCCATGATGGCCATTGGGTTCCCCTCCTCATCCAACTGGAAGGGGGGAACTTGCCCATGGTCACAAACCAGTTGAAGGGAGGACATTCAAGACCATCATAGTCTTCCTTATCTTCCTCATCCTTATCTTCCTCATACCAAAGCCGAGCAACCTCAAAGCCTTCATGATAGGCCTTGATGGAAGCTTCCTCTGCTACCTAAGAGTATTGGGCCTACAATTGACCTAGTAGTTTCTTGGTCTCTACCTTATCCTCCGTGGCCTGTGCTGCTTGGGCTTTTGCCCTTGTTGACTCAAAATCAACCTTGAGGGAGCCTAGTTCAATCTCTTGTTATTGCATTTTCTCTTGAAGATCTACTAGTTCTGTGTCTCTTCTCTACACTCTCTCCTTGTAGTTGATTAGTTCCAGTTGAAGAACATCTTTGGAACTCGTCAACTTCTTATTGTTAGCCTCCAAGAGTTTCTTTGCCTTGGTGAACTGGGCCAAATTTGCCTCCATTTCCTCTCTAGCCTCATGTGAGAATTAGCTAGAGGAGGCTTACTTACCTTAAAGTAAAGTATTTTTTCCTCATACTCTCTGATCAAGGTAGTTTTCGGATCCTCAGCTCTATGCCACTTCAAGAAGGCCAGGGTACCATAGGTGTTGAGCCTGCAAGAAAATAAAATAGTTAAACGAATGAAGCACATAACATAAGGTGTAGAGAGGGAAGAGGAGAAAATTACTTGGTATAAACAATGAATGAATCGACCAAAGCCCGGGTCAACATTGGCCTTGTCCATAACATCCCAGTCCTTAGGCTAAATTGAGTGGGAAAGTAAGGAGGCAGCCATGACAAGATTCCTCACCCCACTGCTCTTATTGAAGACATGGTCAAATGGAGGTAAAACATCGTTGTTCACATTTCCATCCTGGAGGAAGGCCCCAGGATTCCACTAAGAGAATGTCGTTTCCTCCAGGGAAGTCTTAAGGTCACTTAGGCCTTTATGCTTAGATTTCCCTAGGGGAAGGGCTTCTCAAGCTCTTCTGTATGAACTTGTACATCTTGTACTACTAGAGCTTAGGGTCAGGGTTGAGCTCTTTGATTGTATCTAAGCTCTGCATTGCCTAAGCATGAACCCCTTCAAGAAGCTCAATAGGAGCAACAACAGCAGCAGAAGTAGAAGCCAAAACAAGAGTAGTTAGCTTTCCATGTACTAGTGCTGATTGTTCAACCTCTACATTTTGGGTGGAGGCACGTGAAGACAAATTCCTCTTCTTCTTCTTGCCCTGGTTAAAGATAGGAGTAACCTTGATGAAAGGGGTGGGGGAGAGAAGATATTCCAAGAGGTCAATATTAATGACGTCGAAGGATCTGAAAGGAAATAAAAGAAAGGAAAATGTTGGTATTAGTGTAGGAGGAGGAGGCAAGCCTTCCAAGGTCTACTAGGCCTGATCAAAAGGGGCCTGTCATGCAACTAGCTGAGGCAAAGAAGAAGGGGAAGGGCAGGTTTGATCTCCTTCTATCACCCGGTAGGTCACACCCTAGTTTGGAGACCCACTGTCACTAGTCTCCTATCTTTGGTTGCTCTAAGCTGCTCTTTCCTAGCCTTGTCGTAGAAAAGATAGAAGAATCTGCAAAAAGGAAAAGTCAAGAATAGATTAACTAATTGGCACAATGCCTAAAAGTGGGATGCTGCTAGAAGCCTAAAATTTGGACTTATCTTGGAACATCTAAGGGACCTTAAATCCGTCACGAGAAATGCTAGGGGCAAACTCCAAGTTCCTAGAAATAATTAGGGGGTCTGTGTACCACCATTTTTCAGTACTACGGTGAAACAGAACCAGTGTAACTAGTGTAATCTTGGAAGACCACGAATAGTACCTAGGGCACAGGGGGATAGCTTTCAAGTTGTATTTGGAGAGAAAATCATTGAGGGTTATCCCCATTTTCTCCACTATCTCCACCAAGTGATAAAAATTACCAGACTTTTGGCCTAGGGCCTTATTTATTTTACTCAACACCTCCCTAAGGAAGGAAGAAAGAGGGAAACTTAGGCCAGCCTTGATTTGGCCAACGTAAACCATGATTTCCCTCTAACAATGCTCGTCAAGGTTGTTGGGATTTTTGCAAACCCGGATAGACACAGAAGCAGGGATATAAAGTTCCTTATGAAGTCAAGCAATGTTGGTGGCCATTGAGAAATTAATTTTACATAAGAATTAAGGTGAAAAAAGAAGATTACCTTAGCTTCAAAGAGGTATAAATGATAGTAAGACAAAAAGATAGAAAAAAAACATCGTAGGCGCAGAAAGACAAAGTTGCAAAGGCAATATCACAGTAGGAAAGAAAGTTGGTGCAAATCCCTTATTTATGGAAAAGCTTAAAGGAGTACATTTGACAGAGAGGATAGCCCCATCTAACGTAATTGTCATAGCCTGGGACATTGTGAAGACATTAGTAAAGTACGTGGACAGACACAGATAAGAGGCGATTCGTCTCAACTGTCAAAGAAGATTTGAAATGACACTGTATTAAGTGTGTCGATTCATTAAGAGCAAAAGTAATGATAGAGAATAATGATGGTCAATTAGAAGGAAGATAAATGTCTCAAGAAAATGGCGAGACTTCGGGTCTCCTTGAGATGGGATAATTATAAAGGGAAATAACCATGCGATTATCCAGACAATACACGTGTCCAAGTCAGTCAAGTGGTACCATGCGTAAGTTAGCATTTGTAGTGCTACCCAGCAGTAAGGCAGGCCAAGATAGAATGTGCTTGGCTTAGCTAGAAGGACAACACAACACTAGACAAGACCCGGCCTACCAAACAGTGCAGGCCTTGTCAAAAAATATTCGTAATACTGATTTATGCACGTCAAGCCTAGAGACCTCAACAGAGATCTCTCTAGAATAATAAACTCAATCCCAAAGATCCCAATTCCGTTTAGGATTTTAGTAATTAGGAGATTCTCCGGGATCGCATCCCGTGAGAAAGGAAAATCATAATTTAGAGGAAGGATCTATAAATAGCAAAATTGAAACAAGCTTAAGGATGTTTTTGGCCAATTAAAAGTCCAACCAGTAATAACCATTATTCTTTTATAACTATAACTTCAGCGTTTGAGAGTTTTTAACAGGTACCACACTGATGCTAATAGGGAGGTGGAAGGAGCGACTTTGGATCAGTAGGACAAAGCCCATCAGCAATTTCATCGAAATCTAATTCCACAATATATATAAAATAAAAATAAAAAAGAGAAAAAGAAAATATAACTAAAGGAGGGCCGTCCAAATTTTGATAGGCTCCAAAATTGATCTGAAAGTTGTTGAAGGGACCCATAGGGTGCCTAACGGACTCTCTGATCTAAATAGGTGCCCAGTGGTTCCAATAGGTTTCATACCTATTGATTTTCTTAGTCCATTTACGAATGGATGTGACTTTTGACATTGTTCTCTATTTATAGAGATCAATTCTGTTAAAAAAATATACATACATATATATAGAAAGAGATTAATTCTTACTTTCTACAGAAAAGGCATTCGTGTATCTGAGATTCTGTGTGACAGATTTTCTCAAAATAGTGCAAATTTTGAGGAAATATACAATTGTGATAAAACTGAGCTCTGTTATATCATGAAGACAAGTTCTCCAGCAACCCATCTACATCTTTGTGTTTAATCGGAGTGGGGGCATTTGTTGTCTATTACACAATGTAGATTACTACGTGCCTACGAGCAATTTTTCTTCTTTATTTTTAAATTCTATTTTTTGACATTTAAAATAATCAACCTATAGGATAAACTAACAAGGAGATAAATGGAGTCGAGGCAATCACTTGTATGTTCATTCTTCATTTGTGCCGATTATTTTTTTATTATTGACATTAATATAAAAGACATCATGCAAGTAAAGTTCCCTATTGCATGAAAGTAAGTCATCAAAATGTTTTTTTGGGCTGATGGGCCCACAAGCAAGTCCACAAAGAAGAGAGTTGGGATAACTCAATTAACTCTGATCAAGGGTGGTAAATTCCTTGTTAAAAAAACAATCAATATCCCTCCTAATCTTTTTGCAAGTGCACAACTGCCAAAGAATTATGAAACTCATTAGAGAAAAAATATTTAACTTAAGATGTGGGTACAAAAATATTTTTAGTTTCTAAATACTTCGATTTTAAAATGATAGAAAAGAAATCTATTTTTGAATAAGTTCAAGAGTTACAATTTATTGTTACTGAGATAGAAGAAGAAAATATTAAACTTCCTGAAAATTTCCAAGTGGGTGCCATTATCTCCAAATTACCACCCAGTTGAAAAGACTATAAAAAAAACTCTGTCTCACAATAAGAATTTGCAAACTCTGGATGAGATTTTCCAAGGCTTAAAAATAAAAGAAGAAAATAAGATCAGAGATAGAAAGGATTATCGCTCTGAATCTAGTAAAGCTCATATAATTGAATATGTAATTCAAAAAAAGAAAAAAAAAACAAGCCTTTTACCAATAGAAAACCTTTTAAGAAATTTATCAGAAAAAATAGTCATGGTCAATTTAAAAAGAATGAAGGCGACTGTTATGTATGTAGGAAACAATGACATTTTGCAAGAGATTGTAGAAAACATCAAAAAAAGACATTAAAAATCGAACCTAACATAGTAGAGGATGTAGTGGTTGTCATTGTATCTAAACTAAGTATGATTGAAATGAAAGGACATTTGTGGATCGACTCAAGTGCAACATGACATGTGTCATTTTATAGATCTATTTTTAAATCTTACAAAGCTCAAGATGAATAACAACTTTACATGGAAAATTCTTCTACCATTAAGATTGCGGGCTCCAGTAGTGTGGAACTCAAACTAATTTCTAGAAAAATTCTCTTGTTAAAAGATGTTCTTCATGATCCAGAAATTAGGAAGAATTTAATTTCTACATATATGTTAGAAAAAAATGGGTTCAAGTTAGTTCTTCATTATAGAAAACTGATCTTGACCAAAGATGATGTTTTCATTGGCAAAGGATATGTTGTAAACAATATGATTAAATTGAATATAATCAATGATAGTACTTTTGCTTATATTGTTGAGTTTTCTTTTATTTTTGGCATGCTAGACTAGGACATTTAAATTCTCAAACTATAAAGAATATGATGAATTTAGACTTAGTACCTAAGTTTAATAAGAAAAATGATGATAAATATCATATTTGTGTTCAATCTAAAATAATAAAGAAAGCACATTGTAGTGTAAAGAAAATTTCTACTATCTTAAAATTAATATATTCAGATTTATGTGAATTAAATGGCATGCTAACTAGAGGAGGTAAAATATATTTTATTACTTTTATTGATGACTTTAGTAGATACTGTTATATATATTTGTTAAGAAATAAAAATGATACTTTTGAAACTTTTAAATTATATAAAGTAAAAGTAGAAAATCAATTAGAAAAGAAAATTAAAATTTTAAGAAGTGATAGAAGAGAATATTTTGATAATGATTTTACTTTTTATTATGAAAATTTTGGAATTATACATAAAACTTTTGCCCCTAGAACACCTCAACAAAATGATGTAACGAAACATAAAAATAGGTCATTAATAGAAATGATTAATTCTATGCTTTTAAATTCTGATTTACCAATAAATTTATGGGGTGAAGGTTTATATTCTACATGTCATATTTTAAATAAAGTACCGTATTATAAAGTTAACAAAACACTATGTGAATTGTGAAAAATTTTAAATATTTGTAAGTTTCTGGTTGTTTCTATGTTAGAAAACTATATAACAAAATTTAAAAATTAAGCTTTAGAACATATAAGTGTGCTTTCATAAGATATGTCCAAAATAGTAAAGCTTATCGTTTATCAAACTTGAATGGTAATGTTATCATCAAATCTGTCAAAGCACAATTCTTTGAAAAACTTCAACCCAAAGATAATGTTTCCGATTTCCAAAATGAAACTCATTCTAAATTAGTCTTAGGAAAAGGACAACACAATGGAAAACTAGAACTTAGGAAAAGTAAGAGACCAAGAAATGATTCACATTATAATTTTAGTTCAGATTTTTATACTTATGTTTTAAAATTAGATTCTAAGACTTATAAAGAAGTTATAATATCTTTTGATAATATATTTTGAAAAGAAGCTATAGATGATGAAATAAAATCTATTAAATACAATAGAACTTGGGATTTAGTATCTTTACTTCCAGGTTGTAAGGCTATAGGACATAAGTAGATTTTCAAAAAGAAACTAAAACTAGATGGTAGTATAGAAAAAATTAAGACAAGATTAATAGTGAAAGAGTTTAAGCAAAAAAGAAGGAATAGATTATTTTGATATATTTTTTTCCTGTTACATGATTAACCTCTATTAGAATTCTTTTAGCAATAGCATATATTCATAACTTATATATACATCAAATGGGTGTAAGAATTGCATTTCTAAATTGTGATTTAGTTGAAGAAATTTACCTAGAACAACCAAAAGGTTTTGTAGAATCAAATAAAAGGAATTTGGTTTGTAAACTAAATAAATCTTTATATGATCTAAAACAATCACCAAAATAGTGGCATGATAAATTTGATATGAAAATCAAAAAATTTAATTTTAAATCAAATGAGTGTGACAAATGTATCTATAATAAGTTGATAAATCAAAGTTATGTGATTGTGTCATTGCATATAGATGATATGTTAATTTTTGGTATAGAGATTAATATAATTGTACAAACTAAAAATTATCTTAAGTCATCTTTTGATATGAAAGATATTGGAGAGGTAGAATTTATTCTTGGAATAAAAATCATAATAAAAATAAAACTATTAGTTTATCTCAAACACATTATGTTGAAAAAATATTGAAAACATAGAATATGTTTGACTGTACACCTTATCCTACTCTTGGTGATCCAAGTAAGAAATTATTTAAGAATACCGATAGAGCAGATTCCCAATTAGAATATTCTAAAATAATTTGTAGTCTTATGTATTTAATGCAATGTACAAGACCTGATATAGCTTTTATGGTATGGGTATAGAGTAGATTTACAAGTAATCTAGGACCTAAACATTGGGAAGCTATTAAAAGAGTTCTAAAACATTTAAAAGGTACAAAGAATTACTATTCACAATATAGCAGTAAACCTCAATTAGTAGAAGGATTCTCAGATGCCACATGGAACTATGATTCTCATGATTCAAAGTCTACAAGTGATTAGATTTGTACTTTAGCAGGAAGAGTGATATTGTGGGGGTCAAAAAAATAGACTTGCATTTCTACATCAAGTATAAAATTAAAATACATAGCATTATTGACTACAGTAAAAGAAACAGAATGGCTTCAAAGTTTTATAAAGATTTATTCCATTAACCCTTTTTCATGATTATGCAATTGCTATTTATTGTGATAATAAAGCTATGTTAGCCATTATTGGAAATAGAAAATATAAGTGTAAATCAAGGCATATAGGCCTTAGATATAACATTGTTCGACAAATGTTGATAGATAAGGTGATCGTTCTCAAGTACGTACCAACTTTAAAAATGTTAGCGGATCCATTAACAAAAGTACTTTCTAGAATGGTAGTCTTGAGAACATCGAGGGGGATGGGCTTAAGACCGATATCCATGAAGATAGAGTAATAGAACCTCAACTTAGTGGATTTGGAGATCCCATTTTCTAAGTTCAAAGAGATATGAAGCTACTTTACTATCTTTGTAAGTGCATACAAAATTTATATATTTACTATCCCTATGATGTTATTTAGTGCACATATCTTGTAATATGAAGAGGAAGAATTAAAAGTCTTAATGAATTTGTATGTTATCTTAAGCTTGGGTGTTAAAAAAGTTATAAGAGCACCTATGACAAATTCACATATATGAGTATAAAATTTTAATTATTTTAAACAGAGAATCGGCCCTATTTTTGAAATACTTATGAAAATAAAGATTTAAGCGTATGACTACAAAGCGCTAGCCTTTGTCACTAATGAGTTAGATTATAGTAAGTGTATATATAATTTCGATTTATTAAATAGAATTTAAGTTCAAAACTATAAGCTACTTAAATATCTTATAACCTTTGAATTATATATGCAAGCCAAAAGTTCAAACCGTTAGGTACCTTTGGTTATACTTATTATGATCATTCTAATACACATTCAGTTGGCCTCTATTAAATTAATTATTTTTTAAATCAAGTTGGGGATTGTTAAAATAAATGTTAATTAATATTTATTTAGAATTGATTCAAATAAAATTAATTTAATTTATTTTTAAAATGGTATTTGAAAGTTACTTTATTATTGGTGTAGAGGAAAATAACTGCATAATTATCTAGACCATACATGTGCTTAGGCCGGTTGATTGATACTAGGTGCAAATTAGCTTACGGGTGCTGCTACCTAATAGCAAGGTAAGTCAAAGCAGAGATCTCCCTAGTCTGGCTAGAATGACACACATTACCGAATAAGACCTAGCCTGCCAAGTAAGGCAGACCTGGTCAAAGATTACCCGTAATCCTAATATGCGCATGTCAAACCTAGAGATCTCCCCAATGTAGTATATCCAATCCAAAAGATTCCCATGCCATTGGAGAATCAAAAGAATCAGGAGATTTCCCAAGATCACCCCCTATGAAAAGGGGAAACCTTGATTCATAGGAAGGATCTATAAATATCACGATTAGCATAAATGAAAGAATCTTTGGTAGATTGGAGGTTTAACCAGTTGATTACATTGTTCCTCTACTTCTCTAACTTAAGCGTCAGAGTGATTTTGATAGGTATTATAGCGGCACAAGGAAGGAGGTGATAGGAGTGACTTCAGATTTGTGAGACAGAGTCTATCAGCATTGTTCATCGAATTCTAACCGTAGAAATCTGGCGTCGTCCTTGGGAAACCAATAGCATATTGATTTCAGTCAAAATAATGGTGAGGTCCACAAGAACTACCGAAGTCAATACACTCCCACCCGTAGCAATAGTTGCAGATGCTCAACTTTTGGTAATGTTAGAAGCCATGAGAAAGTAATAGGAAGATATGTAGAAGAAAATGGATGACTTAGCCAAATAGAATCTAAACCTGAGTCATTGTCTAGAGAACCAACAGCCAACTACGCAAAATCTACCATAGAGAGATCCTCAACCTCTTGTTGGAGAAGACCGCACTTTGAATGCAGAAAGAAGTTCTCAACCATTGATCCCAACTGGAGAGGGAAAAATAAAAGTTGCTACAACAATTACTCAAGTAGAACACCCAATGGGTCTGACTCGAGAGGACATCAAAGAGATGATTTGGAAAGAGAAGGAAACAATGAAGAGTGCAGATATTGGCACTACAGCAGCACAAGCTGTAAGGGAAATTCGAAAGTCTCCCTTTACAGTAGAGATTTTAACGGAAGAAATTTTGAAGAAGTTTATGCTGTCGCGTTTTACCCCTTATTTAAGGACAAAATACTCGATAGAGAATTTATTCCATTTCCAACAGATGCATGCTTTTTGGGAAGGGAACGAAGGATTGATATACAAACTGTTCCTTTCTAACTTGTAGGAAAATGCTTTAACATGGTTCCAAAAGTTGCTATGTAGATTGGTAGCTTCTTTTGAGGAGTTTTATATTGCCTTTATAACATTGTACATTGGCAACAAAAAGAGTGGCAGAGGTGTAGACGCTCTGCTTAGCATAAGGATGCAGTCTAGGAAAAGCTTTAGAGAGTTTACAAGGAGATTCAGGGAATAAATGATGTTCCTGGAGAGTTGCGAAGAGAGAATGGTAGTAGTGGCATTTAGAAATTATTTGCCATCTAGCTTAGGGTTGTATAGGTCTCTTCTAAAGAAGAGGTCAGAAACATTAAGTGAGCTAGTCGAAAGAGTAGAAAAATATATTTGATTGGAAGATGATCCCCAAAATTTGGTTGGGAAGAGCAATGTGATACATACTGTAGTGAAGTCTAGCAAGCAACATCAACCATAGTAATAGAGCAAGAAGCAACAGCTCAAACAGGACAGGGAGTAGAGGAGAGAAAGGACATATTTCTCTATGCCCCCTAGCGAGATTTTGCCACTCACCACGTATGAACCTTACTTTGAGTGGCCAGCACCACTTCCTTAAGATCAGATAAATTGAGATGAGCGTTATTGCGAGTATAACAAAATACGGGCACACACCACCAATAGGTACCAGGTCTTGAGAAAATTTATGTAGAGGTTGGCAGAGCAGGGCAAACTAAGAGACCTACCCAGAAGACATAAAGAAAATCCACCTAGAATAGGAACCAGAGGCCTGATTAGCCATTTGTTGAAAGGCAAGATGGAGGGCAATAGTGATATATGTTGTCCTAAAGAAAAAAGTAGAAGGTCAGGCCTGAGCAAAGCTGATGAAAGAATCAAGAGCCGGTGAATAGAGTACTAGGCTCACGTCTACACAACAAAGAGCAAGCCTACAGAGTAGATAGAACCCTATAAAGAGCATACTATGGCTTTCACGAATAAGGATCTGGAGGGGGTAGTGAGACTCCATTATGATGCATTGGTGGTGACCTTTCAGGTAGGCACTTTCACTCTCAAGAGGGTGTTGATCAACATCGACAGTTCTATAGACATTTTGTACGCTTCAGCTTTTCTGAAGATGGGTCTTAACAAAATGTGCTCACCCTAGCAACAACCCCTTTGATTGTATTTAACGAAAGAAGAAACCAACCATGGGGAGAGATAATCTTGCCCGTACAGATAGGACCAACGACCTTGGTGACCAGGTTCATGGTCGTCGAAGCAACTTCCCCATACAATGCCATCCTGGGTAGGTTGTGGGCATATGAGATGAGGGCCACTCCTTCAACATATTATCATGTCCTAAGGTTTCCAATGTCGCAAGGGACGTGGTTTATATGAAGAGATCAGGTGGCAACCAAGGTGTGTAAGTTGGACAAGGAGGAGCTCTCCGAAGATAATGTCTAGCAATAATAGTTGCAATAGGGGGAAATCGAGCCTAGAGAACCCCTATGCTTGGAGAACGTAGGCAAATTGGGATAGGAGCAGAGTTAGCATCTGAGAGTTAAAAGAGCTAACAGATTACCTAAGGAGGAATTAGGACATTTTTGCCTGGTCCATAGAAGAGATACCAAGGATCAGCCCAAAAGTGATTTGTCATCACTTGAATGTGGAATCAACTATCAAACTAGTGAAACAGAAGCCAAGGAGATTAACACCAAGGTTCAAAAAAGTGGTAAACAAAAAGGTGAGCAAGATGATCAAAGTAGGGTTTATCAAGGAAGTGTAGTTTCTTGATTGGATAGAGAATATCATAGTAGTGCCAAAAAAATTGGGAAAGTTAGAGTCTATATTAACTTTACAAATCTAAATAAGGCCTGCTCTAAGGATAGTTTTCCTACGTCGATGATAGACTAGTTGGTAGTTGCAACTTTAGGGCACGAAAGGCTATCCTTCATGGATGGCTATTCAGGCTATAATTAGATACAACTTAATAAGTCCAAAAGTTAGCAGGAAGGGTAGCATTCCTTTACTGATTCATTTCTAGGACTTCAGATAAATGCAGACCACTGTACCAGTTATTACGGAAGAACACCTAGTTCGAATGGACAGAAGAGTGTGAGCGAGCCTTTACAGAACTGAAGAAATATCTAAACATACCGCCTATACTCTCTAAACCAGAAGTTGGAGAGGAACTTGAGCTGTATTTAATGATTTTTGAGTACGCGCTCGGTTCAATCTTGATCAGGGCTAGCACATCAATAAAGTAACCCATCTACTTCCTAAGTAAGACCTTTACCGATATAGAAACACATTATTCCATAATTGAAAATATGGGATTAGCTCTAGTTTACATAATTTTGTGCTTAAGACTGTATTTCTAGGCGAACCAAGTATAAGTCATCACAGAGTACCCCTTGAAGTTTGTCTTAGGAAAGATGGAGGGATCGGGTAAAATGACAAAATGGGTTGTATAGCTAACTAAGTTTGGACTTGAATATAAGCTCAGAGTTTCACTAAAAGGCCAAACAATGGTAGATTTCTTGGCAAACTTTCCAATGGAAGAAAAAACAAATATGTTGGTAGAAGAATTGGAACATGCTGAAGAAGGGCAAGAAAAGAATAATCATCGAGGATGGAAAGTCTACGTGGATGGATCTTCAAATATGGAAGGATCGGGAATATGAGTAGTAATGATCACCCTTGACAGTTCCAGGATAGAGAAGATAGTCAAACTGGGATTCAAAACATCGAACAATGAAGTGGAATATGAGGCAATGCTGCTCATCCTCAATTTATTGGTAGGGCTGGGGGTAACTGAGGCTACAGTTTATAGTGACTCACAGCTAGTAATAAACTATGTCAATCGAAAATTTGAAGCATGAGATCCCAAGATGCAGTTCTATCTGGAGAAGATCAGGTCTGTCACACTTCGAGCTTGGGAAGTCAAAATAGAGCACCTACCAAGGAAAGACAACAGACATATAGACGCCTTAGACTTCATAGCATCAATGTTGGTAGGAAAAGACTGGAAAAAACTACCATTAGGATACTAGGAAAGACCTGCGATAGACGAGCCAGAATTGGTCAGTGTGGTAGTTGTAGTAGGAGATCAAGGGTGGAGGAGCCCAATTTTCACCTTCCTGCAATTAGGAGTACTGTTCGACCATCGGAAGGAGGCAAGACGCGTAAAGAACAAGGTATACACTATCCTAGATGGGAAGTTTTATAGGAAGTCAGTAGTAGGGCCACTCTTGCGCTACATAATGCCAGAAGAGACAAAGGACGTGCTGAGCGAGATCCACGAAGGAAATTGTGGGAATAATTCAAGGACATGGTCTTTGGCCTACAAAGTACTCTTACAAGGGTATTTCTGGCTATATTTACAAAAAACATGCTCTACAGGTCAAGTATTGCAGTAATTACCAAAGACACGAGAGAATAATTTGACAGCCAGCAATGCGGCTTAATTTCCTTATCAGCCCTTGGCCATTTGCACAATGGGGAATTGATATAATAGTCCTACTACCCAGGGCACCAAGTAACCTAACTTTCTTACTAGTGGCGACAGATTACTTTACCAAGTGGGCAAAAGCAGTCTCCCTAGCCAGAATGCACCAACAGGAAATTTAGAAGTTCCTTTGGGAAAATATAATCTATTGATTTAGCCTACCACACACTATAATCTCAGACAATGGGAGATAATTTACAGGAGAGTAGATTAAAGATTTTTGCAGAGAGCATGGGATAACATAGTTATTATCCACGTCATAGTATCCATAGAACAATAGACAAATTGAAGCTACGAACAAAGTACTAATAGACCCACTAAAGAAAAGATTAGAAAAAATAAAAGAAAGATGGACAATAGTCTTGCATGATCTACTGTGGGCCTAAAGGATAACTGCCAGAACCTCCACATGGATGTCTCCATTCTCGATGGCCTATGGAATGAAGGCGGTGATACCACCAGAGAATAACTTCCCCACAGTAAGGTCTAGAGTAGTGCAAACTGACCAAAACAACCAGCATATAATTGCTGAATTGGATTTGCTAAAAAAAATATGAAGTAATGCTGATAAGGCTAGAGAGTTATCATCAGAAGCTGCAACGCTATTTCAAAAAGAGAGTCTGCTACAGGTAGTTCAAAAAGCAACATCTAGAGCTCCGAAGAGTATTCTAGAATACAGAAGAGTAGCATAGTGGAAAGTTAGGTCCAAATTGGGAAGGGCCATACAGAGTAGCAAGAGTAAGCCTAAAATGAGTATATTATTTGGTTATAATGGCTGGTCAAGAGTTGTTTAGACCGTGGCATACATGTAATCTGAAAAGATATTATCAATAAAGAAATCTTTTTTTGATCATTAGTAGCCTATGTATGGATTTAGCACTAAAGTTGGATCCCACCTAGATCTGATCCTACGTGAGTCTTCTCTGCCTTAATTGGCAAGGTAAAAAACTGGTTGGGGCCCTACTCTAATGAGAGTAAAATATCACTAAATTTGGATCCTACCCGGATCCAGGCCTACATGGGTCTTCTTTGCCTTAATTGACAAAGTAAGAAGTTAGTCGGAGCCCTACTATGACGAGAGTAATTTAGCCCGGAAGACGGATCTCACCTGGATCTAGGTCTACGTGGGTCTTCTTTGCTTTAATTGGCAGGGTCGGAACCCTACTCTGGCACGAGTTACATAGCACTAAAAGTGGATCATGCTTGGATCCAGATTTCTGTAGGTCTTCTCCACTTTAATTGGTAGAGTAAGAAACTCGTCGAGATCCTACTCTGTCATGAGTCCAAGATCACTAAAAACAGATCCCACATGTATCCGAGCCTACGTGGGTCTTCTCTATCTTAATTGGTAGGGTAGAAAGCTAGTCGGGGCCCAACTCTGACACGTATAACATAGCACTAAAAGTGGATCCTACCTGGATCCACGCTTACGTGGGTCTTCTCTGCCTTAATTGGCAAAGTAAGAAGTTGGTTGGGATCCTACTCTGTCACTAGTCCAAGAGCACTATAGATGGATCTTGTTTGGATTCGAGCCTACGACGGTCTTCTCTACTTTAATTAGCAGAGTAAGAAGCTGGTTAGGGCTTTGTCACGAGTATAATAGCACCAAAGGTGGACCCTACCTGGGTAAGGCCTACATGGGTTTTCTCTACCTTAATTAGCATAGTAAGAAGTTGGTAGGAGCTCTACTCTGGCACAAGTAATATAGCATTGCGTTGGGCTCTTCCTAAAGTCCAATCATTGTAGCTCTTGTCTGCTTTAACAAGTAGAGTGAAGAGTTGGACGACTATGCACTGTCTTAGGCAACAGAACAGAAAGATTGTTAAATTGAAGAACAGATCTTAGAAGCCCTCATTTACCTATAGTAAATAGAAGAGTGTTGAACAAGTGCAGTTTGCCTTAGAATAATTAAAGCATTAGAGAATTTCCCTTTTAGGAATGGAGACGAGCATTATGCAGCCATGCCTTAGAATAATTAAAGTATTAGAGAATTTCCCTTTTAGGAATGGAGACGAGCATTATGCAGCCATGCCTTGCAGGTATTAAGCTATACAATACTAAGTTAGAGACTTCTTAAAGAACAGTACCTCCCCAAGTACATAAGGTATGAAAAGGTTCCACCTAAGAAGAAATTACTTAAGGTAGAACCTGGGGGGATGAGGGAGCAAGATATAAAGCATGAGTAGCACAAAAATGTAATTAAAACATTTTGTTAAAGTTCAAGTTAAGTTTAAAAAGCAGACTAGCAGATTGCGCATACAGCAGTTGAGCGTACAACACAAAAACACAAGTGAAACATAAAGTTCAAGAACAACATTTGAGCACACAGTAGAAAAACGTAAATAAAACATTTTGTTAAAGGTCAAGTTAAGTTTAAAAAGTAGATTAGTAGATTGTATATACAGCATAAGCGATCTGAAGAAGTAAAAATAGAATAGCAGTTGATGTGAAAACAAAATTTCTTATTAATAACTAGAAAGAGGTACAAGAGAAATCCCAAGAATGGAATAATACAAAAGAGAACAGCAGAAGGAGAATACAGTTGAAACCAAGACGAAGATCTTCATTCAACGGCAGGTGGCTAGTTGGCAGAAGATGAAATCTCAACAATAGGATTTGGAAGGTTGATTGCCTCCTTTTGATCGATGTTGATAATGGGGACATGAAGTAGGTTAAGAGGTAGATCACTGGTCTGAGCAGGTATACCAGTCGGTTTGGTTTGGTCGAAATATATGGTATGCTCAGCCTCCTTAAGTGTAGACACCCCATTTTTTCACTCGCCGGATTAATCAACTCATCAACCCGATTGCAATGGTTCCCAATGATGGATGATTATTCCATTGCTTTATCTTATTGCTAGATAAATTTTAGAAATTCGGATGAGGTATCTCAAACTAACAAAACTGTAAAAATCACGCTACGGTAGGAAAATATAACCCCAAAAACATAGAAATCATCATTTTTCAAACAAAAAGAAGCTTCATGATAAAAATCACTAAAAAATGATCAAATTACCAAAATACCCCTAACCTCAAAACATCCCTGGAGCCTACATTACGCTTATAAAAATCCTTTCAAACACATAAAACAACAAATCGAAACAAAATAAACCATTTCGCCAATTTTCACAAAATTTGACAAAATTATGAAAATGCCCCTCACAAAGTTCACGACCATTTAGCACAAAAATTTTTATAAATGATAAAAATCAATATTCCCATTGAATTCCTTAAGAAAAATCGATTCCAAAACAACTTGAAACATTAAAAAATGGCTTAAAATGCAAAAAGTCCTTTCTGAGGACAAAATGGTAATTTTATAATTTTAATAACTAAAAATTCTGAAATTAATAATTAAAATATTAATTAATGTAAAGTGAAATCCTAATTAAAAGTCAAGTCAATCAAGTAAGATTTAAGTAAAAATCCTAAAGTTAAGTCAATCAAGTAAGACTTAAGTCAAAACCCTAAATTCTAGTCAATCAAGTGAGACTTAAGTCAAAACCCTAATCAATCTAATAAGACCAAAGTCAAAATCGTAATAGAATTCTAATTAAACTCTAAAACTATCTAAAAGAATTCTAATTAAACTCTAAAACTATCTAAAAGAAACCTAATTAAATTCTAAAACTATCTAATAGAATTCTAATTAAACTAAAAAACTATCTAATATAATTCTAATTAAACACTAACTCTATTTAAAAATAATTCTAATTAAACACTAACTCTATCTAAAATAATTCTAATTAAACACTAATTCTATCTAAAAAATACTTTAAAAAAATCTATAAATAAGGGTCTATACACCCTATTTTCGTTTCAAAAAATAAACCCTAAGAAAAGTAGGTCAAAAAGCTTCTCTAGCTTCCCATAAACCCTAATTTTGAAGTCCTAATTCCTTACCTAACACCCATACCCCAACTTTAGCTCAAAAAACACCTAGAAACCCTTCAAAAACACCTAGAAATCCATAAATAAATCAGAAAAATTCTGATCTAAGAAGGAGGGATTTCGCCTTGGAGGTCTGAAGCGAATCTAGTGACAGAACAAAGTGAGGAGTGCTCTACGAGGAACTGTTCTATCAGATCTCAGAGAACAAAACCGTTGCATTCATAAAGGTAAATATTTTTTTATATTATTATTTAGGTCTTTTTAGCAATGTAGTTTAATTTGGGAATTAGTAGAGATCGGAGTTTACTGAGCGGGGTTGTTGCCTAACACCTTCCAACCCAGTAATGTGATTCCCGGACTCAGTATTTTTTTAGTAGATTAGTTATTTTTTTATCCGTTTCGAGTCGATGTTCGATTCCTAGACCGTAATAACTAGGTGGCGACTCCCAAACCTCAAAGTCAAAAGTAGATCCGCATACCCCGCGAATAAAGGGCGCTTTCAGTGGCGACTCCACTAGGGACTATTGAGGATCAGACTTGAAAAACCCCAAGTATGGGAGGATTGCTAGGATGACCTAGTTTTTTTTATTATTTAATTCGATTTATTTTATTTATTTATTTTTGTTGCTTGATTGTGGATGATTTTGGGTATTGTATTTTTGATTTTTTTTATCCAATTAAGGGTCATTTTTTGATGACCCCTAAATAATGAAAGCTTCAAATTGACATATGAAAAGGATGGAATGATGGTGGTTGGGATGAGAAGAGTGTTTTTCTTTTAAAAAAAAACAACACTTAAGCATGGTACTCTGATAGTGAAAATGTTTTTTTTTCTCTTTCTATCTTCTTCTCCATATGTGTGTTAAAAGGGGCAGCAAAGAGAGACGCCTCTCTCTCTCTCTCTCTTTATCGCGTCTAGTTAATGGCAATTTCTATAATTCTAATTTAGATTTTAATAATCTCAACAATGGCATCAAAGCATCTCATAAGGTTTACCTAGAATACCAATCTGTAAATCTGGAATAGTTGCTTAATGGAGGTTAGGACAACAATGTTAAAATATTTTTACAAAACATTTTAGTGAGAATTAAGTCTGGGGACCTCTTAATAAAACGTAGATCTCATTGATTAAATTAATTTAGAACCTGAATTTACTCAATTTCATTATCGAGAGCCTTGGATATCATCGATGCAAGTTCGGATTAATTTGTAAATCTGGAATTGTTGCTAAATGAAGGTTGGGACAGCAATGTTAAAACATTTTTATAGAACATTCTAGTGAGAATTAAGTCTGGGCACCTATTAATAAAACTTAAATCTCATCAAGTAGATTAATTTAGAATCTAAATTCACTCAATTTCATTATCGAAAGCCTTGGATATCATCGATACAAGTTCGGATTAATTTGTAAATCTGGAATTGTTGTTGAAAGAAGGTTGGGATAGCAATGTTAAAACATTTTTACATAACATTCTAATCAGAATTAGGTCTGGGCACCTATTAATAAAACATAGATCCCATCGAGTAGATTAATTTAAAACCTAAATTCACTCGATTTCATTATTGGGAGCCTTAGATATCATCGATGCAAGTTCGGATTGTATTTTCTTAATTCATAGAAAATCCAAATTTATCTAGTGTTAACACAGTTAATCTTCCTGATTTATTTTGTGAAAGCGAGCTCATTTGGTACTAGGATCTTTCTTTTTGATTTTCTTTTGGGATGTGTTTCTAATTTTTTTTTATAATTTTAAAAGAAAAAAAAAGGTTCATTGCTCCTCATCTCAACAATTATCATTCTATCATCAATGTAACATCTATTGGAATATCGATTTATTTTGGATCACCCAAAAGTGATCATTGATTGGACCATAAAATTATAGAAATTAAGCCTATTGCAATGTTTAGATCTGATCAATTATTTTATGCCATATTCATTGATTGATTTATCATTGATATATACATGAAATGTCCATTGAACCATATAGATATGTTTTTAATCTTTCTCGATCAATGTATACATTTTACTTGTATGGTTTAATACCTTTACTTGTATTGGTTTAATTGGACACATGGGTCCATTTGTTTGGAAAAAGCCCCGGGTATACCCCATCCTATTTTGCACACACTACTAGCACGTTTACTGTTTAGTATGCTTGCACGTCCTATATAGCCAATGTGGCACTAGTGCGTGACCCGCTCTCTTCGGAGATGTGACGTCATTCATGAAAACCACAACTCCAGTCACGTACCTTAGGGTATATCAAACTAGGGCATCAGTACCATCTGATCAGGTGACTTTGAAAAGTATATCGATGCACCCAGGCTGGAGCGACCTGAGCCTTTGACTTAATGTGAGCCACACAGTCACATGTCCCGATTGCTAACGTAGTACTAGTACGTGGTCAGTCCCCTCGTGAGATGCCAAATCATTTATGAAAGCTACAACTCTTGACACGTACCCATAGGTATATCAAAGATAATCCAAGTACATCAGTTACACTTCTTAGTCAAAACCAGTGCCTAAGCGAGATCCTGCTCCGATGTACTACGGTACTAGGAGGATAAACTACGTCTATTGTAGAAAAGAAGTGATTTAAAAGTGCTTTTGCTCAAGCATCGTGCCCACCTATGATCTGGGGATTAAACTGGCTACTTTTGGTTGTAGTGAAGTGAGTTGAAGTTTTAAATTATCACCTATACGGTATATCAAACCAAGTCACCACGTACCGTTTGATTGAGTACGCTCGAGAGGTATATAGGTGTACTTGGGCAAGGGTGGCCAGATAAAAAATGCATTGTACTTAGTAAGCTTAGAGTTTAGAAACCTCCCTTGTAGGTCACAACTCGAACTTATCGTGAGTGTTCCCAGGTTGTTTATTGAATGGGACCTTGTGAATGATGAATGTATGTGAATGTATGATTCTAGAATGTATGGTTGTCCTCAAGGATTAAAATTTTTGTTTAACCTAACTTGAAATTAAAATGGGTGCACCGACCCAATAAAGAATCCATTTTTTGCAATAATTCATAATGACCCAGTCCATCTCAATCCAACAATTATGATAGGTCAGGCAATTTAAATCGAAATGGAAATCAAATTCTTTTCTAAAAAAAGAAAAATTGTTTACAAAAGGAAAATATTTTCTATAAAAAGTGTTCCCTAGAAAAAAATGTTTTCCATAAGAACAAAATTTTCAAAAGAAAATATTTTACAAAACAAATAAGATAAAGGAAAAGTAATTTACAAATTGATTTCTTTGAATAAATATTTTACATAGACCTTGGAAATGTACTAAATACCCTTTTATGTCAGACCAGGATGCTAGTCGCAGGCAATAATCCGATCGACTAGTTAGTCAAAACAACCATCATAGGGAAGCACCCTGTAGAGAAGATCAATTTTGGGAAATTCATGTTGAGGAGTGCTCTCTGCTTCCACGAGTTTGAGATAAACTGGAACCTCTTACGCACTATGGCTAAGCGTTGGAACCCTTACCTACACATATTCCATATTGGGCGTATGCACTTGTGCTCTACTCACGAGGATTATTGTGGCATTATGGGGATATCCACTTCAGGCCCTCTAGTCAGGCCTTCATTAAAGACAGGATATTCTGGTGACCTTGCCATAAGATTGAACATTTCAAAAGAAGAAGGCAAGGCCCTAGTCCATAACGGGAGATTGGACTTAGTACCTTTGCTGGGCCCGTATCACTCCCACAGTCATCCTGTCAATGTAAAACCAGAAGCCTGGCTAGCCACTAGAGATTATCGTCTCTGCTTAGGAATCTTAGCCCAATACATGTTGACCTCTTAAAGAAATGGTCAAACTGTCCCTGAGTCCTTTATAGACATAGCCTTCCAACTTTCAAGGAAAGCCAACCCTGTACCTCTTATCCTAGCAAAAATTTTCTCAGGTCTAAATGCCATAAAGAATGGTGAGAGAGAAAAATTCAAAGGAAGCCCCCACCTATTTTATATGTGGCTTTGTGACCGTCTTAGAATTGTAGATGTTCTTTCAACCCTAAAGTATGGACCATAACATTTTTTCAAAAGAAACCTGTTAGTGCGTCACAACTCAGTCAAGGCTTGGAGCAAATGGTTGGATTCTCACCTTGTCCGTCATATCGGTTTAATGTGCCCTTGGTGGCTATTCTAGGAATCAAAGGATCCTAGTATGTTCGTTTAATCGAACTAGAAGAAACATCTTTCTACAAACCTACATTGATCCCAGAGCAGTACGATGTACCTATAGAGTTATCTTTACCTCAGTACAAAGCTTTTTTCCCTCCCGAGCCATTGACTGAAAAGTTAGTGCATCTCATTGAGATGGCTTGGAACAAGCGCACCTTAGGGTATCTTGATGGACCAGCAGAATTCAAAGAGCCAAGAGGATCAAGTCTGATAGTTTCAGCAATCCTGATGACCATCAAGACAATGCCAAACGTCTATGTAAAAAAATAGTTTAAGTCAAAAAGATGTTATCCAATGAATTTTTATTTGTCAAAAAATTTCAATATGTCCCAATAAAATGTAAAGTGATGAGACCACAGAAAGCAATAGCACAGTAAGAGGGAAAATGAACACCAAATCTCTTATTTATAAGAAGAAGTAAATGATAAACATCGCAATTTAGGAGTAGTACTGATGATAGTGGGGGCACGTGGACTGACACAGATGAACGAAAATTCATATTTGCCATCAGAAATGATTTTAAAAGACATTGCATTAAACACGTCGATTCATTAAGAGTAGAAATAAGTATGGGAAATCAAGGTAGCCAATAAGAAAAAGGTTACGTGTCTCGAGAAGATGATGAGACTTCATGTTTCCTCGAGTGGGAGTAATTATCAAAGAAAATAACCGTACAATTATCTAGACCATACACATGTACAGGTTGGTTGAGTGGTACCACGTGCAAATCAACTTACTAGCATTACCCAGCGATAGGGAAAGTCCAAGTATAGATCTCCTTAGTTTGGCTAGAAGGGCAGTTGAAAGCGCCCACGATCTGCGGGGTGCGCGGATCCGCTTTTGACCCTTGAGGTTTGGGAGTCGCCACCTAGTTGTTAAGGTCTAGGAACCAAACTGACTCTAAAAAAGGCAAACTAATCTACGAAAGAGAAAAAGAGTCCGGGGATCACGTTACGGGGTTGGAAGGTGTTAGGCACCAACCCCACCCGGCCAAAGCCGGTCTCTACTAACTTCCCAAATAAATCACATTGCTAAAAACCTAGATAAAAATAAAAATAAAAAATTTTTATACATTTCCAATAGCAAGGATTTTGCTCCCTCAGATCTGACAAAAATAGCTCCTTGTACCGTACTCCCTTGCTTCGTTCTGTCTCCGGATTTGATTTCGGATCTCCGAGATCAAGGTATCTCCTTATTTTTGGATCTGAACTCTTCAAGTTTGTTGCGCATTTGGGGGTATTTTTGGAGGGCTTTTAGGTGTTTTCTAGGCTAAAATTGAAGGAGGGATATTAGGTAAGGAGTTGGGGCTCCAAAACTAGGGTTTATGGGAGGCTATGGGGGCTTCTAGACCTACTTCTCTTAGGGTTTATGATTTGATACGAAAATAGGGTGTGAGCACCTCTATTTATAGATGTTTTTAGGGGTTGATTTGGATAGAGTTAGTATTTAATTAGAGTTCTTTTAATTAGAGTTGTGTTTTAGTTAGACTTGTTTTAGGTAGAATTGTGTTTTAATTAGAATTGTTTTAGGTAAAATTATTTTTAAGTTAGAACTCTATTAGATTGAGTTATTATTTAATTAGAACTCTATTATGACTTTTGGTCTTATTTGATTGACTTTTAATGTTTTGACTTTAGTCTTAATTTATTGACTTTTAATATCTTGACTTCAGTCTTGCTTGATTGACTTTAATTTTGAATTTAGTCTCATTTGATTGACTTTAATACCTTGAATTTAGTCTTGCTTGATTTACTTTTAATTTTTGGAGATCCCTCCTCCATTATTTCTTTAATTCTTTGGACCCCCAAATGGAGGGGTCCTTAAAGAACTATCTCACGAACCCTCAACAATTTTACTTGAAAACCCGATTGATCGATTTCTTCGGTTCAAAATTTTAAATTAATTTTATTAATATTTCACTTTAATTATTTAATGTTTTATTTATTAATTTTGAATTTTTTAATTATGAAAATTGTGAAATTACCGTTTTGCCCACAGAGAGGACTTTTCACGTTTTAAGTCGGTTTTTAATGTTCTAGGATGTTTTAGAATCGATTTTTCATAAGGAATTCAATGGAAATATTGGTTTGTGTTATTTATGAAATTTGTTGTGTGAAATGGTCGTGAACTTTATGAGGGGCATTTTCGTAATTTTGTCGAATTCTGTTAAAATTGGCAAAATGATTTATTTGGTTTCGATTTGTTACTTTATGTGTTCGAAAGGGTTTTCCTAAACATAACGTAGGCTCTAGGGTTGTTTTGATGTCAGGGGTATTTTGGTAATTTGGTCAATTTTTAGTGATTTTTATCGTGAAGCTTCTTTTCGTCTGAAAAATGATGATTTCTATGTTTCTGGAGTCGTATTTTCCTAGCGTAACGTGGTTTCTAAGATTTTGTTAGTTTGAGATACCTCATCCGGATTTCTGAAACATTTCTGGTAACGAAATAAAGCAATGGAATACACATCCATCATTAGGAATCATTGCGATCGGGTTGACGAGTTGATTAATCAGGCGAGTGCAAAAATGGGGTGTCTATAGCAGCATATCACCGAATAAGACCTAGCCTGCCATGTGACGCCCTGCCAAACACTAACACAAAGCACCATGTCAGATCTCGCGGAACTAGGTGACGCCTCAAAATTTTGGCATGGTCTCCTCTGTTTATGTTAGCATTCCAAGGCGTTCAACTTGTACCTGATAAATGACATATATTATCCTGCATATATACATGCAAAATATAATTCAAGCGGAAGCCTATATACATCTAATAACGTACGATAGATTAGAGTACGGAAGGATAAATAAAATACAAGATTATACAAAAATTCCTCACTCTAATAAAAGTCCTAACACTCAATATAGAATCCATAATACTTCTAGACGAACTGACACTACTAGGAGATATAGCCCCAGTACTTATCAAGTAACAGACTCTGGTCGCCTATCTAACCTATCAAATAGTCCTCACTCGCGTTCTACACCTGCCTCGCTAAGCTTCGAATCTGAAACTAAAAAAAATGAAGAAGAAAAAGGTGAGTAACAATGGTTACACAGTAAGGAAGCAAACAATTTCGGTCAATAACCTCTCCTAACATAAATAAATAAACATACTGAATCATTTTAAAATATGCAAAGTTTTACAGAAGAAACTACTATTAACTGATACATATAGCCAAGGATGAGCAACTAAACATTTTAAAACTCACATTACATTAATCAACAATACTCACTATAACATTTTTTTTTACACAAATCTAATTGACAAAATGGAAACATTAAACATGCATTTCATTTTATATATATAAAAATAAGACAACATATACATAATACACAATGGTGGAGTAGTGGAATTAGAGAGTTGGGATTCACGACTAGATCGCTCCTAGTCGGGACATGATGTTTCATAATAAAGTAGTAGTTCCTGATGTTGTGGCTGGTCATTATTTACTACACTTGCAGGACCATTTATC